>NW_027507748.1:589436382-590059953 GCF_037356315.1 Lithobates pipiens | reverse complement strand
CAGGGCCCAGGGCAGCTGCCCCTTTTGCCCTGCCTTAAAAACGGCCCTGCCCATCAGACTGACCACCGTCAGCGCTGACACCCTTTACTGGTTGCAAGGAAGCTGGCGGCCTGTCTTAGCATCCAGTGACGCAAACACACTACCATTTACACAAGTAGAGCACTCAACACTCCCTCCGGCCATAACTGTGGCCTGACCTATGCCAGCTTGTAGTTGTTAAGTATCTCCAGTTTTGTTAAATGCCAACTAGCAATAATTATTTTTGAATGTATTACAGCCATAGCAACAGGTTCATAAAGGTGTCAGTAATAAGAAGTACACAAAACTGCTGCACGTATTGGAAATTTTACCATAACTGTTGCAATGCTTTCCTGAATTAGACGTAGGTAATTTAAAAGGGGACATACTGCAGAAAAAGTGCTTTTTAACTTGTTTTAACCACTTCAATACAGGGAATTTTCACCCCCTTCCTGCCCAGGCCAATTTTCAGCTTTCAGCACTGTTGCATTTTGAATTATAGTTGCGCGGTCATGCAACACTGTACCCAAATTCAATTTATAAGTTTTTTCCCCCACAAATAGAGCTTTCTTTTGGTGGTATTTGATCACCTCTGCGGTTTTTATTTCTTGCGCTATGAACAAAAGAAGTGTGACAAGTTTGAAAAAATCACAATATTTTTACTTTTTGCTATAATAAATATTCTATTTTTTTTTTTTTTTAAAACGACCCTTTTCCTCAGTTTAGGCCGAGATGTATTCTTCTACATATTTTTGGTAAAAAAAAAAAAAAAAATCACAATAAGCGTATATTGATTGGTTTGGGCAAAAGTTATAGGGTCTACAAAATAGGGGATAGACTTATGGCTTTTTTTACTTATTTATTTGTAACTAGTTATGGCGGCGAACTGCGATCATGACTGGGACATTGCGGGAAACAGATTTGACACTATTTTGGGACCACTGACATTCATACAGCGATCAGTTCTATAAAAATGCATTGATTACTGTATAAATGTCACTGGCAGGGAAGGGGTTAATACTAGAAAGCGGGTGCAGAACTTGTTTCTAAGTTACTTTGTCCTAATAGTGATTATACAAATCTACCTTCTGTTTGTTCATTTATGCTCAAACAAGTTAAAGGTATCTATACTTGTGTTCTTATTCTTGCAGTAGCTTTCATTCAACCAGGTGTGCCAGAGGGGCTGGATTGCTCTTGGAGTCGAGGTGCGGAACAGAAAACCCAAATTACCAAGCGACACCTTCAGGGGTAGCATTTTATTGTCTAACAACACTGTTCAGGTATTACAAAAACCATGAGTGCCAGCTGTCAATATACAATAGGTGGCAGGGGAGACTCATCCATTAATGCTGTTTAAACACCCCCCGCCCACCATATAGACAAATGATGGTGGACAAGGTGCTCTCTTGTTTTGGGATGACGTTCATCAGTGCCGGCTATCCATGCTGCCTATCAGTGCCTATCAGTGCCACCTATCAAGGCCCTTAGTGCCACCTATCAGTGCCCATCAGTGCTGCCTATCAGTGTTCATTAGGGATGAGCTTCGTGTTCGAGTCGAACATACGTTCGACTCGAACATCGGCTGTTCGCCCGTTCGCCGAATACCAAACATTATGGGCCGTTCGCGCCAAATTCGTGTGGCGCTCATGGCCCACAATGCACTGCGATGGTGCAGTGCATTGCTGGCTCATGATTGGCCAAGCATGCACTGTGACCCCGCATGCTTGGCCAATCACAGCGCTGGCAGCGAGGAGAGCCATGATTGGCCACAGGCAGGATGCCTGTGGCCAATCATAGCTCAGGCTGTGTAGTACACACCCCACACTATATAAGGCCGCCAGCGCGGCGGCTTTGTGTAGTGTGTTGGCGTCTGAAGCAGTTAGTGGGTGTTCTGTGTACCTTCAACACAGTATACACCGATCGTTATCGGCCGATTTTTCGATCTTGCTCTTCTGTAGTGGTTGTTGTCTGCGTGCCCTGACCGCAGTATACACCGCTATATTCACCTATATAGCTAGCGATATATCTATCTTTTATAATAGAGCTTGCAGTCAGTGTTAGGAGCTTGTGCGTGCTGTCTGCATGCTCTGTACCCAGTACACACCGCTATATCCACCTACATAGCTCTTCTCTATTTGAGCCATCTGCCATCTGCAGGAGTTATTGGAAGTTGTGTGTGCCTCCAGCACAGCACAGTATACATCTGTATTTACCCTTTATTGCTGGTGTTCTATAATAAAGGCATCTGCAGGAGTTAGTGGGTGTTGTGTGCCTCCAGCACAATATACACCTGTATCTACCCTTTATTGCTGTTCTCTAATAGAGCCATCTGTAGGGCTTAGTGGGTGTTGTGTGCCTCCAGTACAGTATACCCCTTTATCTACCCTTTATTGCTGGGGTTCTATAATAAAGGCATCTGCAGGAGTTAGTGGGTGTTGTGTGCCTCCAGCACAATATACACCTGTATCTACCCTTTATTGCTGTTCTCTAATAGAGCCATCTGCAAGGCTTAATGGGTGTTGTGTGCCTCCAGTACAGTATACCCCTTTATCTACCCTTTATTGCTGGTGTTCTATAATAAAGGCATCTGCAGGAGTTAGTGGGTGTACACTACCCAATTGCTGTTTTACCCAACTCGCTTCAGGCCATTACCATGTCTGGAAGGCCAGCAAGGAGAGGCAAGCAGGCTCTGTGTCTAGAGACAACAGTGCTGGTTGTGGATGCGGTGCATCGTCATCATCAGCACGTGGCCATGGGACACGCTTGTCCTTCTTTTCGGTAGCTGGACATGTTGAGCCGCAACATGCCAACGACTTGGTAGAGTGGATGACCAAGCCCTCTTCATCTTCCTCATCCTCTCTCACCCAGTCTCAGGGTACTAGCAAAGCAGCTGCCAACACATCGTCTTCCATCGTCTCAATGTCATCATCAGTGACTCCTTCCCTAGACCCACCACGTCCTCCTGAGGAGTCTCCTGAACTCTTTGAGCACAGTGTTGGGTACATGCTCCAGGAGGATGCCCAGTGTTTTGTAGACTCTGATGATGATACTCAGCTAGAGGAAGGCAGTAGCGTGAATGCAGAGAGAGGGGATGCTCAAGAAGGACAGCAATCTGGCAGTCATGTTCCACAAGCTGCAGCATACTGCCAGGTTTGCTACAGCGATGAAGAGGGAGGGGATGATGAGGGCACTGACTCCACGTGGGTGCCTGGTAGGAGAGAGGAGGAGGAGGAGGAGGCACATGTCCAACGAGGCAGGATGCCCTCCGAGGGCCAGCTTAGGGGCACCACACCGACTGAATCACACCGCAGTGCTCCGCCTGTGCAAGGCGCTGCCTCTGCACATTATTCTAAAAGTTCTTTGGTGTGGGCCTTTTTTGAGACGAGTGCATCAGATCGCACCGCTGCTATTTGCAACATATGTCTCAAGCGTATCTCGCGTGGCCAAAACATCAGCCGCTTGGGCACCACAAGCTTGACCACACATATGTTGACCTGCCATGCAGCTCGTTGGCAAGCGTACCTCAAAGACCCACACCAAAGAACAAAGCTGACCTCTCCTTGCTCCTCATCAGCTGGCATCTCCAACCCCACTGGACCTTCAGTCCTCTCTGAAACCTGCTCTGAGAGGAATGAAGGTGTAGAATTAGGTGTGTCACAGCCAAGTGCTTCCGGGCACTCTGCTAGCAGTACACCCACATCCGATTATAGCAGGCAAATGTCCCTGCCCCAGCTGCTGGATCGGCGAAAGAAGTACACTCCCAGCCATCCACATGCCCAGCAGTTGAATGCTAGCTTGGCTAAATTGCTAGCACTTCAACTGCTGCCTTTTCAGTTGGTAGACTCGGCCCCTTTCCGTGAGTTTGTACAATGTGCGGTTCCTCAGTGGCAGGTCTCCAAACGCCACTTTTTCTCACGGAAGGCAATTCCAGCTCTCTAACGGCATGTGGAAGGCAATGTCCTTGCCTCGCTGGACAGGGCGGTCAGCGGTAAGGTGCATATTACCGCTGACTCATGGTCCAGCAGGCATGGACAGGGACGTTACCTGTCTTTCACGGCCCATTGGGTCGCTCTTCTGGCAGCTGGGAAGGATGCAGGACAAGGTGCAGTAGTGTTGGAGGTTGTTCCGCCACCACGCCTCCAAAATGCTACTATTGGTTGTGACACACCTCTCTCCTCCACCCCCTCGTCTTCTTCTTCCTCCATGGTCTCTTCCAGTGCTCTGTCCTCAGAACCAGCGGTGCTCCGTAGGCGTTCCAGGGGCTACGCAAGTACGCAGGCAAAACGATGCCATGCCATGCATAATGGCCCGAACAGACGATCCGAAAATCGGACGAAAAATACAGATTTCCAATTGATCGTACGATAATCTGATCGTTAGTATGCAGCTTTCGAGAGCCGGTCATGACAGTTCATCCAATATTATCCGATCGGACACACATGAGCATTTTTTTCCTATGATACCAGATTTTAGTTTAATCAGTACAGTTGTTGTCCGAAAATACAATAGAAATACACTACAACACATGACATCACTTCCATATTTTTATTCTGTCATACGAGAATTTTCATAACTTTAGTAACCTCTTCATTTTTCAATATGCGATTAGCATGCAGAAATAAGTGGATGGTCTGTTGTATGATTTTCGGATCGTGTGTATATGGACCATTAGTGTCATACACACTCTTCAGACTTCCATAGCACCTCTGTACCGAAATTCTCATTGCGACAGATTCATGTATCTGTTGGTAAAAGGCACATGAAATCTGCACAAAGTTGTGCATCGTCAATCACAAGACAGATAGACCAGATGAGGAATTAGTCTTTCAGTTCCTCGTTACACTCTGCCCACCCAACAGCGGCCATGTTTTTTTTCTGGATATGCTATGCCAATAACAAGGCAGACAGACCGAATGAGGAAATAGTTGCTACCCATAAGCAGGGCCGTCTTTATATTGATTGGACCCTGGGCAAAACTTTTTTTGGGGGCCCCCTCCCCATGCAGTTTCGCTCTCCAACTGCTTTGAGACATACAATAAATCGCAGGTAGACTCTAAATCAGTTTACTGAATCAGTTCAGACAGCTATTGCTATTGGTTGCCAGAGGTTTCAATGTATAATTACCGCTCTCTGACTGGTTGCTAGAGGTTACAGAACATTTACAGCTCACTGGTTAGTTGCTAGAGGTTACAGCACATTTCTGCTTGTTGATTGGTTGCTAGAGATTACTATGGATATGACCTCAGGGGGGGTATAATACACATATGAATGCAGCCAGCCTCCTCTATTTACATATCAATGTCGGTAATTTACATGTAAACACAGGGTCTCCAGGTGAGTCATCTAGGACACAGCACAGGACTAAAACCTCAAGGGGCGAGGGAATTTAAACCAGCATAGTTGGCAAGTATGAAGCAGCTGCTTTGGGCCCCACAACAATCACAGGGCCCAGGGCAGCTGCCCCTTTTGCCCTGCCTTAAAAACGGCCCTGCCCATCAGACTGACCACCGTCAGCGCTGACACCCTTTACTGGTTGCAAGGAAGCTGGCGGCCTGTCTTAGCATCCAGTGACGCAAACACACTACCATTTACACAAGTAGAGCACTCAACACTCCCTCCGGCCATAACTGTGGCCTGACCTATGCCAGCTTGTAGTTGTTAAGTATCTCCAGTTTTGTTAAATGCCAACTAGCAATAATTATTTTTGAATGTATTACAGCCATAGCAACAGGTTCATAAAGGTGTCAGTAATAAGAAGTACACAAAACTGCTGCACGTATTGGAAATTTTACCATAACTGTTGCAATGCTTTCCTGAATTAGACGTAGGTAATTTAAAAGGGGACATACTGCAGAAAAAGTGCTTTTTAACTTGTTTTAACCACTTCAATACAGGGAATTTTCACCCCCTTCCTGCCCAGGCCAATTTTCAGCTTTCAGCACTGTTGCATTTTGAATTATAGTTGCGCGGTCATGCAACACTGTACCCAAATTCAATTTATAATTTTTTTCCCCCACAAATAGAGCTTTCTTTTGGTGGTATTTGATCACCTCTGCGGTTTTTATTTCTTGCGCTATGAACAAAAGAAGTGTGACAAGTTTGAAAAAATCACAATATTTTTACTTTTTGCTATAATAAATATTCTATTTTTTTTTTTTTTTTAAACGACCCTTTTCCTCAGTTTAGGCCGAGATGTATTCTTCTACATATTTTTGGTAAAAAAAAAAAAAAAATCACAATAAGCGTATATTGATTGGTTTGGGCAAAAGTTATAGGGTCTACAAAATAGGGGATAGACTTATGGCTTTTTTTACTTATTTATTTGTAACTAGTTATGGCGGCGAACTGCGATCATGACTGGGACATTGCGGGAAACAGATTTGACACTATTTTGGGACCACTGACATTCATACAGCGATCAGTTCTATAAAAATGCATTGATTACTGTATAAATGTCACTGGCAGGGAAGGGGTTAATACTAGAAAGCGGGTGCAGAACTTGTTTCTAAGTTACTTTGTCCTAATAGTGATTATACAAATCTACCTTCTGTTTGTTCATTTATGCTCAAACAAGTTAAAGGTATCTATACTTGTGTTCTTATTCTTGCAGTAGCTTTCATTCAACCAGGTGTGCCAGAGGGGCTGGATTGCTCTTGGAGTCGAGGTGCGGAACAGAAAACCCAAATTACCAAGCGACACCTTCAGGGGTAGCATTTTATTGTCTAACAACACTGTTCAGGTATTACAAAAACCATGAGTGCCAGCTGTCAATATACAATAGGTGGCAGGGGAGACTCATCCATTAATGCTGTTTAAACACCCCCCGCCCACCATATAGACAAATGATGGTGGACAAGGTGCTCTCTTGTTTTGGGATGACGTTCATCAGTGCCGGCTATCCATGCTGCCTATCAGTGCCTATCAGTGCCACCTATCAAGGCCCTTAGTGCCACCTATCAGTGCCCATCAGTGCTGCCTATCAGTGTTCATTAGGGATGAGCTTCGTGTTCGAGTCGAACATACGTTCGACTCGAACATCGGCTGTTCGCCCGTTCGCCGAATACCAAACATTATGGGCCGTTCGCGCCAAATTCGTGTGGCGCTCATGGCCCACAATGCACTGCGATGGTGCAGTGCATTGCTGGCTCATGATTGGCCAAGCATGCACTGTGACCCCGCATGCTTGGCCAATCACAGCGCTGGCAGCGAGGAGAGCCATGATTGGCCACAGGCAGGATGCCTGTGGCCAATCATAGCTCAGGCTGTGTAGTACACACCCCACACTATATAAGGCCGCCAGCGCGGCGGCTTTGTGTAGTGTGTTGGCGTCTGAAGCAGTTAGTGGGTGTTCTGTGTACCTTCAACACAGTATACACCAATCGTTATCGGCCGATTTTTCGATCTTGCTCTTCTGTAGTGGTTGTTGTCTGCGTGCCCTGACCGCAGTATACACCGCTATATTCACCTATATAGCTAGCGATATATCTATCTTTTATAATAGAGCTTGCAGTCAGTGTTAGGAGCTTGTGCGTGCTGTCTGCATGCTCTGTACCCAGTACACACCGCTATATCCACCTACATAGCTCTTCTCTATTTGAGCCATCTGCCATCTGCAGGAGTTATTGGAAGTTGTGTGTGCCTCCAGCACAGCACAGTATACATCTGTATTTACCCTTTATTGCTGGTGTTCTATAATAAAGGCATCTGCAGGAGTTAGTGGGTGTTGTGTGCCTCCAGCACAATATACACCTGTATCTACCCTTTATTGCTGTTCTCTAATAGAGCCATCTGTAGGGCTTAGTGGGTGTTGTGTGCCTCCAGTACAGTATACCCCTTTATCTACCCTTTATTGCTGGGGTTCTATAATAAAGGCATCTGCAGGAGTTAGTGGGTGTTGTGTGCCTCCAGCACAATATACACCTGTATCTACCCTTTATTGCTGTTCTCTAATAGAGCCATCTGCAAGGCTTAATGGGTGTTGTGTGCCTCCAGTACAGTATACCCCTTTATCTACCCTTTATTGCTGGTGTTCTATAATAAAGGCATCTGCAGGAGTTAGTGGGTGTACACTACCCAATTGCTGTTTTACCCAACTCGCTTCAGGCCATTACCATGTCTGGAAGGCCAGCAAGGAGAGGCAAGCAGGCTCTGTGTCTAGAGACAACAGTGCTGGTTGTGGATGCGGTGCATCGTCATCATCAGCACGTGGCCATGGGACACGCTTGTCCTTCTTTTCGGTAGCTGGACATGTTGAGCCGCAACATGCCAACGACTTGGTAGAGTGGATGACCAAGCCCTCTTCATCTTCCTCATCCTCTCTCACCCAGTCTCAGGGTACTAGCAAAGCAGCTGCCAACACATCGTCTTCCATCGTCTCAATGTCATCATCAGTGACTCCTTCCCTAGACCCACCACGTCCTCCTGAGGAGTCTCCTGAACTCTTTGAGCACAGTGTTGGGTACATGCTCCAGGAGGATGCCCAGTGTTTTGTAGACTCTGATGATGATACTCAGCTAGAGGAAGGCAGTAGCGTGAATGCAGAGAGAGGGGATGCTCAAGAAGGACAGCAATCTGGCAGTCATGTTCCACAAGCTGCAGCATACTGCCAGGTTTGCTACAGCGATGAAGAGGGAGGGGATGATGAGGGCACTGACTCCACGTGGGTGCCTGGTAGGAGAGAGGAGGAGGAGGAGGAGGCACATGTCCAACGAGGCAGGATGCCCTCCGAGGGCCAGCTTAGGGGCACCACACCGACTGAATCACACCGCAGTGCTCCGCCTGTGCAAGGCGCTGCCTCTGCACATTATTCTAAAAGTTCTTTGGTGTGGGCCTTTTTTGAGACGAGTGCATCAGATCGCACCGCTGCTATTTGCAACATATGTCTCAAGCGTATCTCGCGTGGCCAAAACATCAGCCGCTTGGGCACCACAAGCTTGACCACACATATGTTGACCTGCCATGCAGCTCGTTGGCAAGCGTACCTCAAAGACCCACACCAAAGAACAAAGCTGACCTCTCCTTGCTCCTCATCAGCTGGCATCTCCAACCCCACTGGACCTTCAGTCCTCTCTGAAACCTGCTCTGAGAGGAATGAAGGTGTAGAATTAGGTGTGTCACAGCCAAGTGCTTCCGGGCACTCTGCTAGCAGTACACCCACATCCGATTATAGCAGGCAAATGTCCCTGCCCCAGCTGCTGGATCGGCGAAAGAAGTACACTCCCAGCCATCCACATGCCCAGCAGTTGAATGCTAGCTTGGCTAAATTGCTAGCACTTCAACTGCTGCCTTTTCAGTTGGTCCTCTGGGATCCTGGGATCTCCTGGGATCTCGTCCAAGTACTCCCAGGAGACATTGCGGCTAATGCAACCGAAATCTCGCGAGATTTCGGCTAATACAGCCGAAATCTCGCGTGATTTCGTCTATTACAGCCGAAATCTAGCCGAAATCACGCGAGATTTCGGTTGCATTAGCCGCAATGTCTCCTGGGATTACTTGGACGAGATCCCAGGAGACAGTGCGGGCTTCAGCAGGAAGTGATGATGATCCCCGCAAGAGACCGCCCATCGCCGCAGGGGAGGAAAATCAAATACTACGAATTACAAAAGGTAGATTAATAAAAAAAAAAAACATGTGGCATTATCAAATGTACGGTCTAGAGGCAACAGAATGGGCAAATGTATTATTATGAGTGCAGAACCGCTTTAACACAACAAACCTACACAGTCCCTGTCTTGTTTGCACCGCCTGTATATTGCTGTTCTGAGTATATAGGGCCTGGGGGCCACACGCATTTCCTTTTTTAAATATGGGTACGGGGTCTTTTTTTTTCACTGTAATCGTCATTAAAATCACTGCTCCCGCCAAAACTGCCATTTTTAAGGCATTGACCCATGTCCCCTGGGGCAGGAGCCAGGTCCCCAAACCCTTTTTAGGACAGCATCTTGCATATTAGCCGTTAAAATTAGCACTTTTAATTTCGAACATTCGAGTCCCATAGACTTCAATGGGGTTCTAAAGTTCGTACGAATTTGGTGTCCGTTCGAAAGTTCTGGTGCGAACCGAACCGGGGGGTGTTCGGCTCATCCCTAGTGTTCATCAGTGCTGCATCAGTGCCCATCAGTGCTGCATATTAGTGCCTCCTCATCAGTGCCATCTCATTAATGCCAATCAGTGCAGTCTATCAGTGCCCATCACTGCAGCCTCATCAGTGCACACCAGAGAAGGAGAAAATTTACTTATTTACAAACTTTTCTAACAGAAACTAATAAAAACTTGTTTTTGTATTAACAAAAAATAAAAAAAAACCCAGTGGTGAATAAATACCACCAAAAAAATCTATCTATCCCCAAAAAAATATAAAAAATTTATTTAGGTACAGCGTTGCATGACGGCCCAATAGTCATTCAAAGTGTGACATTTCTAAAAGCTAAAAATTGGCCTGGGCAGGAAGGGGGTGAAAGTGTCCAGTATTGAAGCGGTTAACATTGATGGGGGAATCTATGGATCTCTTTATGGAAACCCTATGTGTGTGGCCTGCTTTATTCAGACAGGTGCATAGAAGGGCTATTCTACTATCAAAGGTAATAGCAAGAATTCTGTTTATGCTCTGTGAAGGTCCTTTACTTTTAAAAGTGTAAAATATTGTACAGGTTCAATTAAAGCTGCATCCCCAGACAAATGTATGCAAATAGCTATAGTGAAATTAATGTGGCATTACCGCAAATTAAGCTGGCCATACATAGTCTTCAGCGAGCTGACCGAATGGAATCCTCCACACACAAATTAGTTGAATGGAGAAATCCACCCTCGCAAGGACTGTATTCTTACAGCACCTGCAGCTGTCAGAATACACTGATCAGCGCCTGCAGCTATCAGAATACACTGATCAGCGCCTGCTGCTGTCAGAATACACTGATCAGTGGCTGCAGCTGCTGATTGAGGAACAATTTCAACACTTCCCTTCGACAGAAGTGGATCAACTGTTCGACTTCTGTCGAGGAGGGACAGCCACAATTTTTCATCAGTGTATGTAACCAGCTGCAGATGAATACTACAGGATACAATGGAAGCCAGTACAGAAAAAAAAAACTAGATAGGTAAGAGAATTTGAGGTGGATGTACAAGTGGAGTTGAAAATCTTCACACAATAAATCTGTCCAGCTCTCAATAGACTGATTTACTGATTCACTGTATTTTCTTCCCCTTAGATGTTTCTGAAAATACATTTTGCACTTTGAAATAACCATTAGCAATTGTTTTGTGGATACACATATGGAATGAAGGAGTGTTTTACATTTGTTTGGAGCATGTCTATGTTTAAGCCTATCCCACACCCAGTAGTGACTTCTCCCAGTTTCAGTGTAAATTTAAATTTAATGTTTAAACAGAAGGTATTTATGTGTCATTGCTTTTATCACAATACAACAAACAAGACATGTATTCCTCATTTTACATGAATGTGTAGAATAGGTAACCTCCAGAATTGGCTCAAGCCTGTTAGACCATCCCTTCCAACCCCCCAAACTATACAATAAAAGACACAACAAGGTTTTGGAGTAAGATGGCCATTTTATTTAACAAAATACATAACATTCCTTAGACAGAAACTGAGAAAATAAGGCTCTGTGGTCTTTGGGGGCAAAAACACAAAACCTAGTCACTGTGTCAACCTTTTCTTAAACTTAGCCCTCCAGCTGCAAAACACTGGCTCGTAGGCAATCCTCATCATCCATAGTGACCTCCCTTTACATATTTCGAGTTAAACCCCTTGTTAACTGGAATGTACACGAGAACCCCATATCACCGATGAGTCCCGACCATTCTATTATCCAGAATTTTCCTCCTCCTCCAAAGACCCACCAGTGACAACCACATGCCAGGACACCATAACCATAGGGAGGGCGGGTGGGAAGCTTCTTCTCCTCTGTGTTGCATCGCCATTCACCCCTTCCCCTAAACTTCCTGGGACCCCTCCGAGCCCCAGACCACTACCTCTGAGTTTAAGCAATACTAAACTATCCACCCTGTCATGCTGTCCCTACGCTCAATTTGTTTTTTGTAGGTTTTATAGCACAGATAAAAGCTACTTCAGAGTTATTTACTGCAATTTGTACATGGCTGTTTTAGGTTGTTGTTGCCCATCATCATTGCAGGATATGGAAACTATGGCTCAGAATAGGTCTTGGGAATCAACAAGAAAGTATTACCAGATGGTTTTGGTGAGATGGATCTCAAGGCAAAGCAACAGGTTCTAGTACCTACCACTGTCCCCAGCCGCTTATACTTACCTTCCTGTCAGCATTACTTATCTTTCATGATCCAGCGCCACCTCTGCTTCAACGGAGTGCAGTCAAACAAATTTTTGGGTATAACTGGGACTGTCACAGTTGCCTCCAATCATAGTGACATCCTCCTCCTGAAAGATTCCAGTCAATCAGAATGGCATCCTTCTTGAGATGCAACCTATCAGAGTATCACTCTTCTCTTTCTGTCAGGCCCCAGGCAACATGAGCAGCACCTTTCTCCCCCATCAAGCTTTAGCCAATCAGAGTGGCTACCTTCTCGGGTCCACCTAAGGCAGGCCATACATGGTGCAAATTTGGTTGCAGGAAAGAAATTTGCACAGTTCCCCCATCAACACAGACAGTGCTGACAGGGGAATCCCTCCTGAGAAGCAATCATCTTCTCCCAGCGGAGGAGACAGAGGCGAACAAAGCCATTCCCAACAGAAGACAGTGATTATCGCTAACAGCTATAGCAACTGCCAGCGATAATCGCAAGAGAATCCAGCAGGCTGGTTGTACCCAAGTTGATCAATCAACTTGGTACAGTCAGGCCGCGTACACACGCGCGGACTGTTCGCCCAACTTTGTCCGTCAAACAGTTTCGGCAAACAGTCCGCTCAAAATTAGCATGGACGGACATGGCCACACACGACGGACGAACAGTTTGCTGAAACCGTGCGCGATGACGTGAACGGCACGTACGACGGGACGAAAAATATGACGTCCTATACACTGCATTATAACTTTCGGCGTGTAAATCCTTTCTGAGCATGCGCGGAACTTAGTTTGACGAACAAGCCTACACATGAGCGGACTGTTCGCTGAAACAAGGTTTCAGCGGACAGTTTTTCGGAAATTCCGTAAAACCTTGTTCGTCAAACTGTCCGCTGAAACTGTCCGCTGAAAGCCCACACACGAGCGGACTGTCCGCCCAAACACTGTTCAGCGGACAAAGTTGGGCGAACAGTCCGCCCGTGTGTACGCGGCCTCAGCCTGCCCATTAACAGTTCAAATCTCGGCTGGTTCCTGCTGAACCGGCCAAGATTCAAATCATGTATTGCCGGCCTTATTTAAACTAGTGCAGCTTCCAGCACATTTTCCAAACAATGCCATTGCAAACTTGCTGCAAAGCTCTTGTCAAACCTTCTGCTTTTCAGCCTGCATCTTATCTATTGATTCCTGTGTAACAAACTCTGGCTAGTATCCCGGCTATCTCAGTCTGCTGCCTGCCCTGACCTCTGGACTGTAACCTGGTGACCTTGTATAGGTCTCTGTTCCATCCTAGTTCACTTGTCTGCTTCAGACCTACTTCCTGGTGTCTTCTGGCTTGTGGTCTGTGGTGCTTGGAGCAGGGTGAATTTAGGAGTTGTGACCTTAGGTCAGCCAGCCAATGTCAGCCACCCATACATTGATCGAAACCAGTTCACCGGGACAAACCAAATTTCGATTCATGTATGGGGACTATGGTTCAACCTCTGTACAACCACCCTGTGGGTTTACCTCACTTAATCAGAGGTGCAGGCTTTAGCCAGCAGCACTGATCAGTGCATTCTGACAGTGGGGTAGGCTTCCCCACTGTCAGACAACAATAGCTTACTAGCAACCCCATCCACCTCAAATGTGTAAATGAGGGAATAGGGTAGCTTTTTTGGTTCAACCTGCTGGTTGAACAAAAAATAAGCTGACAAATCTATAGGCTGCCTCAGTCCAAACCCCCACATGAATACTAGCTGGATCTTAGACTCCGCACCCTGGGGGATCCAGCAACACCTGTTCTCACATGGAAGAATCCTCATAGTTTGACAAGTGCTGATTGGCCTACACTTCTCAGATAACCTACCACCTTTCATTGGCTATCCCATGCAGCTTATCTGAAGGGTCCACATTGGTGCACTTTCCTATTGATCCCTACACTTTTTTCACTTCTCTATCACCATGGTAGGCCACCAGAAATTAAGGAAAATACCCAGATAGCAAGAAATTGTGCTGCAAGTTTAAAAACGAGTTCCTAAGTTATTGCTAGACTTGCCAGGCTTCACAAGTTTGTTGCACAATTGCAGCAAGTCCACATTGCATGACTCCAGAACAACTTTCTTGGGAAAGATTCTGCAAGTCCGCTGCAAGTTCTGGTTCAGTTATGTTGTGCAATAGTCCTCCAACCACAGGGGTCACTGTGGCTGAATTTTCATGCTTCAGACTTGCAGAGCTCTTGCTGTAGACTCACCAATGCAAATTTGCTTTTGCTAAATACTTGACAAGAAAATTTGCTACAAATTGGAAAAATGTCTGGTAGAACTTTTGCTTCAAGTGCTCTGCAAGTGTACAACTTGCCGGTGAAAATGTGCAGCAAATTAACAGACTTAGGATTCAACACTGCCACAAATTTGTAGCAAGTTATCCTTGCTATCTGAGTAACTGGGACTTCCCGGTATTAGGCAACATGTGACTCACCTGGAAAAAATGTATTTAGAAAAGGTTGTATTTTAAAAGCTGCAGGTGAAGCCAATGGGTGGATATGCTGAGTTCAGCGTTTGTTTGCAAGTGCCCTCTTAAATAATTAGTTATTTACATGATATACTGTATCAATCACAGTATGCAAAATAAAGGGTTTACTTGTAATTTTAAGATATGTTCATCTTCCGTGGGCCATTCTCTGGTATGTGCGTGTTTGTGTAACAAGGGAAATATAAGCTGTGAAGAAAACACAAAGCAGGGCTACTGCATTTATGCGATAAGCCAGGTTTACTAGAGTACAATTGTATGATGCTTGCTTTCTGAGTGATTGCACTAGTTCCAAGACAGGCAAGATATGTCTAACCGGATGAAAGCTATGCTGTAGCCAAGGATCGTATGAATGGCAATATACACATGCAGTGATACTTACAGCCTAAAAATAAAGCAGAAAACTGAGAAGAGGGAGCAGCATTGCAAACATGCAAAAGGAATAGAAGTCAGATTATATTACCTATTGGTATATAATTCATAGCCAATGGCGCTGAGTTCTAACACACATTCTAACTAAACCACATGAATCATAAACTCTGGTTTACAGTCGAATAATGTCTATAGTAATGCCCTTTTTAATTTGCTTGATTTTATCTTTTGAAGTGACCTATGTAGTTGCTGTACTATGTTTTTATAATTATATTCAATCAGTGGATTATTGTAAGATAGGACAATCAGACTTGCAATGCTGAGTTATTGTAAGACAAAAAACAATTATAGGCCATATATAAATATACAGTACGTTATAGTGTGTGCCATTTAAAGCTGAAGATATTGATATTTTTGCATAGTTCCATTGTTCCATCTTACACCAATGTAACTTTGCAAGCTCTATACCTGGCTGATTCCTAAAGAGGCTGGAAATCACTGTAGTAGGCACTGCTAACACAGTGACAGCCACTAGCTTTGGGGTCCCGTGCAGAATGGCTGTCACGCCGCTTAAGTGAACACAGGAGGTCATTTGCTCTACACAGGCGCCTTTCAGCGAATACATTTTTCTTTTCTTTCAAAACATTTTTATTAGCAAGTAATAAAATAATTACACAGTACGATATAGATTTTGTGCATGCGAAAAGATTCGGTGTACAAGAAGTAAGCAATAACAATGGGACACAGTCCCTATAAAACAACATCAAAGAGAACAATGGTTTATGCAGTTCGGATTATAAAGGAGAGTAATACTCTAATTAAATAGTCAAGTGTCATATAATCCGGGATCACCAGGGGAGGTAAAGAAGGTGACTCCCCGGACTAAGATCTATACGTTAGCATAGAGTACAGGTACTGCGAGTGCCGCGATTTTCGGCAATAGGGGGATAGGATAGTGATAGAAGTTAGACTAGGAACAAGCAAAGGAATAAAGGAAGGAAAAGAGAGGAGAGGGAAGTAGAGAAGGAGAGAGAGGCTGTGGATCAACCGGCCCGCACGGGCCCCGGGCACGTATAGTAAGGGTCTCTTTAATATGTTGAAGTTTAGATACCTATAAGGTCGGGGTCTAGGCCAGGGGGTAGAAAGTGTGCGATCCATGGCTGCCAGACCTTACGAAATCGGGGCATGCGATCTAAAATTTTCGCCTCAATTTTACAGTGAATCATTGCTTGCGTAACCCTATTTTTAACTTCGGGTATAGGGAGTAAAGGCGTCTTCCAAGCCCTAGCAATCGTTTGCTTTGCAGCCGTTGTAAGTTGGAGAAATAGGGACAATTGGTTTTTAGTGCAATTGTGGGGTGCAAGATTAAGTAAGGCTAGAGATGGATCAGGTGGTATAGGGCATCCCAGAAGTAAGGATGCTATCTGGAATATAGCTGTCCAGAAACTTTGAACAATAGGACATGTCCACCAGATATGCAAATGAGTGCCTGCATCAGCACAGCCTCTAAAACAAGAGGCGGGATAACCCGGGACAAATTTAGCTATCCTAATGGGGACCATATACCACCGCATGAGAACTTTAAAATTTGCCTCAGTGGCTACAACATTTTGAGAGGCTTTACAAGTATTGGACCATATTTGCGACCATATATCATTGTTGTAATCTATATTAAGGTCCGCAGACCATTTTGAGGTGTAGGGTGGGAGGGGAACAGGCAAGGAGGTGAAATGAGAATACAACTGAGAAATAATGCCCGGCGCATGTGGGTCGGAGTCGCATATTTTTTCGTAGGTTGACATATATTCTTGTACATTATCAAATTTAGGTAGCGAGTTTACAAAATGGGAAATTTGTAAGTATCGAAAGCATTCCTTATTGGGGAGTCGGAATTGAGCTTGTAGGGTAGGGAAGGGTTTGATCGTACCATACCTTGTAAGATCACAAATTCGGTCCAGACCTGCCCGAGACCAGGCCTCAAATAAGCCCGGCTCGGAGAAGGCTGGGCCAAATAGGGGGTGTCCAAAGATAGAGAGCAACGGTGAATGTTGTGATTTAAGGTGAAAAAGCTTGTGATTCATATCCCAAACTTTAATTGAGTGCTGGGTTATCGGGTTGGTGAGTCTACCTCTTTGCGAGGAGGGTAGCCATAGAAGATTGGCTATATTAATAGGGTGAGCATCTATGGCCTCAAGACTAACCCAAATCGGAATTTCAGATTTAGCATGATATAGAGTGAGCTGGGCTAGCTGGGCCGCGTTGTAGTAGTAACGAAAATTTGGTACGCCCAATCCACCCTGAGTTTTGTTTCGATAGAGCGTAGACTTAGAGATTCTGGGTCTAGTTGGCCCCCATATGTATTTGAAAATTTTGCTTTGTACAAGGCGATGATAATAGGGTGGTATTGGGGTTGGAAGGACACGGTATAAGTAGAGTAATTTAGGTAGCACCGTCATTTTGACTGCCACGACCCGACCTAGCCACGAAACACAGAGCGGTTGCCAGGCGGCCAAAAGATTTGTCAACTTTCGGAATTATGTTGGAATAGATGGGAGGGATTAGCTGTCAGGTGTATGCCTAAATAGGGAATTGAGGTCGAGGACCACTGAAAGGGAAAGTTATTGCGTAACCTATCACGTTCTCCTGCAGGCAGAGATACATCAAGGGCTTTAGATTTAGATTGGTTGACTTCCAGTCCCGATATCCCCACAAAATTGTCCAATATTTTACATAAATTAGGAAGGGTAGTGTGGGGGGAAGTTATAAATAGGAGAGCATCATCTGCAAATAGACAGATTTTATGGGTGGTAGATGCTACTTCTAACCCCTTAATATTTGGGTCAGCTCTAATCAATGCTGCCAAGGGCTCTATAGCTAAGGCAAATAGTATGGGGGAAAGGGGGCAACCCTGCCTCGTCCCCCGGTGGATAGGGAAGAATTCAGATCGGAAACCCGCATACTGAACATAAGCTCGAGGTTGAGTATATAAGGCCGTTATCCAGCTTAGAAAGTGAGGACCGAAACCCCAATAACGTAGGATATATTGTAGATACGGCCATGATACCGTGTCAAACGCTTTGCGTATGTCTAGTGAGAGCAAATGCATGGGGATATTCCGAGATTTAGCAAGATGTTGAAGAAGAATGACCCTTCTGATGTTATCGCTGGCTTGTCTACGGGGGATAAATCCTACCTGATCTTTATGTATTAATTTCCCTATCAGGGGATTCAGGCGAAGAGCAAGGACTTTGGCAAGAATCTTAATGTCGACATTAAGTAATGATATTGGCCTAAAGTTAGACCATTGGGTGTTGTCCGTGTTTGGTTTAGGAATCATGGAGATAATAGCCGTTAAAGTATCTCTGCCAAGAGATTGCTGCTGGAGAAGAGAGTTAAATGAATTAGTAAGAAGGGGGGAGAGCGTATGTGCAAATTTCTTATAATAGGTTGCCGGGAGCCCGTCGGGGCCTGGTCTTTTATGGGGTTTCAGGGATTTGATGGCCGCAAGGATCTCCGTTGTAGAAATGGGGGCATCTATTGACTCACGGTTAGTAGCTGATAAATGGGGAAGAGATGCCGCTTGCAGAAGTGAGTCGGCTCGGGAACTAGAAAAGGGGGTTCCGGGTTCGTATAACTTAGACAGTCGTGATTTGAACTCAGATAGAATTTTGATAGGGTTACTGGTCAGGCCACCTCGATTAAGCTTTAGTCTAATGGGTTTAAAAGACCTTTCAGGTTGTCGCAATCGCATGGCTAGGAACGTGTCAGGTTTGTTTGCCTTAGTGTATACCGTGTGGGCCGTTTTACGTATTGCTTTATCTGCGTCCTCAGCTAACAGTAAGTCTAAGGCAAGCTTTGTTTTTTCCAGGGTAAGTCTGTTGGCTTCTGATGGGGTAGCTTGGAATTGGAGAAAGTGACGCTGAAGATCCTCCTCCAAGTGTTGTATTCTATGTCGCCTATCTCTATTGAGGTGGGAAGATACCGAGATGCAGGTGCCACGTATGACTGGTTTGTGAGCTTCCCAAAGCAGAGTTGGGGATATACCCGGTGAGGCGTTAGTGGATACGTATTCATTTAGTGCTACTAGGATATCAAGACAGTAGGATTGGTTAGATAGTAGGGTTTCATTCAAGGACCAAGTCCTGTCAGTGCTACGCGGGAGCATTGAGGTTAGGGTCGTGATCACTGCGCAGTGATCTGACCATGTGATCGGCTGGATGTGGGAATGTAAGAGAGTGGGTGTAGAAGATACCTTAATAAAAATGTGGTCAATTCTAGAAAAAGATTTGTGGGGATTTGAATAGAAGGTATAATTCCGCTTAAGAGGATTACATTCCCTCCATGTGTCCACAAGGGCTGCTTGTCTAAATTGTGTGCGCAATTGTTGCGACGGGGAGAAATGCTCAGATGTGTAAGGGGATTTGTCCAAATGAGGATGTAGGGCAAGGTTAGTGTCACCACAAAGGAACAAAGCTCCTTTACTGTGATCTTTAATTACTCGTAACAGGTGTGAAAAAAAGGGATTGGGGTTTGTGTTAGGGGCGTAGTAAGATACAAAGGTGACCTCTGTGTCCTGTATATGACCTGAAATAATCAGATAGCGGGCCCTCAGGGTCCCTGATTTCAGAGGTTGGGGAAAAAAGAAGGGAGTGATGAAATGCCAAGAGGACTCCCCTATGTTTAGAAGTAGCGGAGGCGGTATAAACTTGGGGGAATTTGGTATGAAAGAATTTGGGGGTGGACTTGGCAGCAAAGTGTGTTTCTTGCAAAGCTACTACACTAGCTTTAAGCGAGATAAATGTCCTGAAGGCCTTAACACGTTTGTTGGGATAGTTAAGCCCTTTCACATTTAGGGACAAAATATTCAAGGGGGCCATGGGGACCAAAAAAGAAGCAAAGCATAAGAAAGTAACCCTGGGTCCGCGCGAGCCGATCCACCACAGCAAAGAGGAGAAGAAGAGTGAAGAGGTGAAGAGTTAGCCGAAGAAATCGGGAAGGAAGAAAAGAGTAGAGAGTAGTTGTGAGTAGGGGGAGAGGGTATTGTGCGGACCAGAAAATTCCGGTGCGCCCAATCAGTGGGTGCAACGACCAGCGTACAAACCAACCAGACAACAGGAGGTTGCACCATCATGGGGGGGAGCAGTGACAGCTCACCGCCACAAACCAGACAGACAAATATAAACATTAGCCTTAAGAACAATACAACAAAACTATAACAAGGTTCTAAGATAAAACTGTATGTATAGAACCTCGGGTGTAGGTCACCAGGGCTTAAGGGGGATCAGTTAGGGGGGGGCGTGGGGCCAAGATGAGAACGCAGGGGGAGGAAAATGATCATTCAGGAATTAGGGAGGGCAGGGAAGGTAAGGGTCAGAAGGGGGATAGGGAGGGGAAGGGGGAGGGGGGGGTAGGAGAGGGGGGGAAAAAGCAAGAGGGGGAGGAGGGGTAAGGATATATATTCAATTACTTATGCGATATTCGATAACTGCAGTGAGTTCAACCATGATAAGCAGTCTACAAGGTAAGTATCAATCATTGGGAGGTGAACACGGTTGCTTAGGATCAATAGCAAATATAAAGGTTGTTATTGAGGGGATCAAACAGGCAATAGAGTATATATATATATATATATATATATATATATATATATATATATATATATATATATATATATATAAAATTTGAATGATCCCTCACCAGTACAGGGAAAAGTTGAAAAAAAAATAAAAACAAAAAACAAACAACAAGGAAATAGTAACAGGACCGAAAGTCTTCATCTCATTCTCTTACAGTTCGGGACTTTAGATGAAAAAAATTTCTCGAGGGAGGGTCCATGGTCTCTCGAGTATAAAGGTGGAACAGGAAAGACACCAAGGTGGTGTTCGTTAGAGACCGATGCAGACTTAAAAATGCGCCGGTAGAAAGAGCAGGACCTGGTGGCTACCAGGGCATAAAAGAAAAAAGGGGAAAAGTGGGGTCCAAGAAATTCAGCGGGGGACGAAGACCTTAGGGCTAGGGAAGCCCAAACCGGAGGGGTGCTTTGGAGTGCCTCGTCGGAGTGTTGGTGGGCCCAAGAGGTCTTGCTGACTTCTCCTTGGGGTGGTCACATAAGGGTGTAAGGCTGCTCGGGCTGGGGTGCGAGGTAACGAAGTTTCAGCTGGAACGATCGGAGGAGGTGGTGTTAGGTTAAGACTCTCAAGAAGGCCTTGGAGCATGTCCGGTGT
The DNA here is from genome assembly GCF_037356315.1 of Lithobates pipiens. Lineage (NCBI taxonomy): Eukaryota > Metazoa > Chordata > Amphibia > Anura > Ranidae > Lithobates > Lithobates pipiens. The sequence continues at coordinate 590,038,553 of NW_027507748.1, read as the reverse complement.
AGAACAAGTATGCTGTTGGCCTTGTTAAGAAAAATGGAGTGCGAACGGAAATCGCCAGGCCTACTTGATCTGATGTTGTTGGAGGATTTGTAATTGAGGCTTCATGGCACGTCGTTTTGCTATGGTCATTGGGGCCAGATCTGTGAACAACTGATATGCGTGGCCTTGAAATTGAAGCGCATCCTTATTACGGGCTGCAGCTATAAGTTGTTCCTTCGTTCGGAAGAAATGAAGTTTTATTATTATGTCTCGTGGAGGGCCATCGGCTTGACGACGAGTAAGTGCCCTATGGACACGATCGAATTCCAACCGTTCGATCGGAATGGAGGGAGCCAGTTCTTGAAAGAGAGCAGTGGAAAAGGATTGAAGATCGTCAACACTTTCGGGGATCCCTCTTAAACGAAGGTTCGATCTACGCGAACGGTTTTCAGTATCTTCAAGGCGGGAGAGTAAGGTAGCGTTCTCATCTCTAAGGGCTGCTTGTTCCTGGGCTAATTCACGAAGAGTTAGCTCGGTATCGTCCGCTCTCGTTTCCAGGTCGGCTGTCCGCTGGCCAAGATCTCGTATCTCCCGAGTCAGTCGTTCAGTAATCTGGTCAGATGTAGTTTTAAGTGCTTTTTTGAGCATATGTTCCATGTGTGCTAGGAAATCAGTCTGTGACATACCTGGGGCTGGTAAAGTTGGGGATGCCGGAGGGTCTATTTCGCTTTCCTCCTCGTCACTGCTTCCCTGGTGCTGTGAATGGGCGCGCTGCTGCGAGGCAGCGAGGGCCTTCACCGCCATTTTAGTGGAGGCGCGCTCGAGGGCTTCCTTGATGGGTTTTGACTTGTTTTTTCCCCGTTGGCCTGTTAAAACCATCCCGGAGGGGTGGCGTGCTGAAGCCCGAGGCTTTCCGCTAGCAGGAGAACCGATTGCAGGGTGGTAAGTGCTCCTTATTGTCTGGTATCGTGGCGGCGAGTACGGAGCTCTAGAGGAGAACGTCCGCCATGGTGAGCTCCGCGCATGCGCCCCAGCGAATACATTTTTCAATTAATGCAAAGCTTTCTCTAATTGGATGAGATAGAGATTGTGACATCACCACCCAGCTTTTCCACCTTGTCCAATTAGAGAAAGATTTGCATTCATTGAGGAAATGCCAGTTGTTCTCTGAATGGCACTCATGACGAATGAGTCACTCAGCACAGGAACAAGAAGCTAGCAGCTATCAATGTAATAAAAGTGCCTACTAAAGGGATTTACATCTTCCATGGGGATTGGCCAGGTATGGCACAAGCATTCATACATTGATCTAGGCTGGATCAATGTAACTATGCAAAAATATCCATATCTAAAGTTTAAGAATGGATGAGGCCATCTTCATTTTTCTACACTGCACGACCCCGGAAACTTCTGACACCATCATCAAAAAGAATGACCATTTATGCTGATGAAAATATTGCACCGCACCATTGCTTGTCAAAACTTGCCCAATATGCCTATATTGCCTGGTTATATGCACAGCTTATAGTAGAGTAGTAATTGGCTTTGTGTTATTTGCACACTTGGTAAATTAAACACACCTAGAGTTCTGAGAGCAGCCAAGTAACAAAGGGCAAATTATATTATCAGTGTGTGTTTGGGGTGGGGAGAAAACTCCCAGCTATAGAGAAGAATGAAATATCTAATGCGATAGGAGCTTTGCAAGAGGGGATTCTAGAAAACGGTGTAAGGGCCAGCTAAGGTAAATTAATGGCCATTGACTTCAGAAAGTACTTTATGCATGAACAGTATAAGCCTGCTTAAAGATCTTATTTTTTGTTTCATGAACATGTATGCTTGGATCACCCTAAATGTGCATGTCCTTACAGGCAGCCCGACATCTTCAGTGTAAGTTTCTACTCACAGAAATAAAAAAGATCATCTTAAAATAAGACCAGTCCTTATTTCCTCAAAGATTGGTTGACTTGTAGTGCCTGGTATCAAAAGACATTAGGGTCATTCCCAGTCAAGCTGCCTAAAAGTTTTATCAGGCTACTATGCTTTATGTACAGGAGGTACCTGGGTAAGCTGCGCTACAACCTTAATTTGAGTGCTACTTATTTATCAGCAGAGAAATTTTCTTAGCTCATGTTTTATCTCACTTATATTAGAAATACTTTTACATCATAATCTATTCCCATCTACTTTTTTCCTATTTCATAAACTGTATCTGACACAGACTCAACCAGGACAGTGGCATTTGAAGGGAACTGCAGGGTGGCCTCTTGCCCATTGACTATGGACCCTGACCTTTAGCGGGTGTGCCTGAGGGACCTCTGGAGTAGTTTTACTTCAGATCCGAGTTCATGTCTAACCGAACACACACAGACTCTAAGGACTGGAGGATCTGCATACAGATTTGGGGTCTCTATGCCCAAACAAGCAATGACTGCATCAGCATCACCGCCCCCCCCCCCCCCCCCCGACTCAGAATAGACCTGATGCTGGGGTCTCTTGATGCAGTCTGTTTATTAAGATGTTATGTGTTTACTGTTTTTTTCCCCTATTGTTAATAGAGTTAATTGCGTCACCTATTGTTTCTGTCTGTTAGTTAGTCCTCCAAGAGGTTCCTACATAATGGGATTAATCTTGTGTTAACTTTACCTCATTACATAATCAGTGGGGAATGTCTATCTCAATATGTAATATTTCATGTATTGTTCATGTGGGGACTGCCCCGATTTTTGATGTGTATAAAAACCTGTATTTCCGTTCAATAAAGGGAGTTTCAGTTTGCATCTAAGCTAGTGTCATATAGTTCTTGGGTGCAATGCTCAACTACAATATCCAGTTTCGGTTGCCTAGTGGAGGAAGCTGTATACTGACGGTAGTGCCTAAGCTGGCTGCTGGGAATTTTTTTTTGTAATCTTGCAAACACAGCTCTCTTTTTTACAAAAGTATAAAAAAGAAATACTTAGACATTTTAAATATACATAGCAGATTATATGCCTGACATAACAGAAAAGCAAGGCCTGTATCAAACTTCAAAGCATAGCATCAAAACATCAAAACACAGCAAAGAAAAATGTTTGATTTTATTTTTTCCTGAGCAATGAATACCTTTATTTGATCCTCAAAATTCCCTTAGGCCCCTTTCACACTCCGGCGACTTGAAAGTTGCACAATTTTACAGTGATTTTGCCATGATTTTGACACGATTTCAGGGAATGCCTGTGTAAACTTGAGGTCTATAGACCTCAGTTTGCATCAAAGTCGTACAAAAGTAGTACGGGGACTACTTTGAAGTTACACAGATATGAAAGGTTATCATTGGGAATCATGGGGTATGATTTGTCATGCAACTCTAATGTCCAAAGTCGCAGGAAAAGTCGCACAAGTGTGAAAGGGACCTAACTCTAAATATCTTAACTCACAAAACTTAATTTACATTTAGACCAAGCAACATTGACCATCAGGTGTATGCAGCCTATCTTGAAAAAGTGTGCTCATACTCAAAATCTAAGGGAGTGTTTTGATTTTGTGTTGATTCCCTCAATCTCATCCTGGCTAAATCCTTCCCTCAATTCCATCCTGGCTCCATCCATTCCCCTGATCCCAGCCTGGCTCCATCCATCCCCCTTCCCGGCTCCATTTAACCCCCTGATCCCATCCTTCTTGTCCCCCCCAGCTCCATCCTTCTTGTCCCCCCATCCCAACTCCATCTTCCCCCCTATCTCAGCTCCATCTTTTCCCCTCCCCCATCCCAGCTCCATCCTTCATATCATCCCCCACATCCCATCCCAGCTCCATCCTTCTCCCCCATGCCTCCCTCCTCTGAAAATCTCACAGAAATTGTCACAGATCTGGCAGAAGAGAGAGCACATTCAGATGCAACATCGGGGGAAATGCTAATGGCGAGACTCGGGAAAGCGGACACAGGCTGAGCGGAAAGAGGACATTCAGAGTAGGAGCGGGGGTGGGTCAGCTGCTGGTGCTGGTGGAGGGCACACTGACAGGACTGTCAGGAGTGAGTTTATGCGGCTGAAATCCTACCTCAGATCCGCCGCGTCGCTGTGGCAGAACAGTGTGCTGCTCCCCGCGTACAGGAAAACACAGGGGGAGGAGGAAAGGTGGTTTCAGTGCACTCTGCTCTGCACCATTTATGGGGAGAAATGCCGGATGCTATAAGATGTGTAGCTCGCGGCATGCAGGAACCATGATAACCCGCTCACGCTATAGGAATTCTAGGACTCAGTCCTGATTCGCCAGGACAGGGACCGATTTCCGGGACGGTCTCTGTGAACTAGGGACGGTTGGGAGGTATGCTGGTATAGAGAGTAAATAATTGAGCCCCATGGGGCTGAATAAGAGAAATTTGGGCATGTATGGCTATCCAAACTGTATCTTGCAGTTTACAAAACAGGTGCAAAGTTAGAAGTAATAAGGCAAAATAGGGTCAGGATAATAGAGCGCATGCTTACACAGCAGAATAATACAAATAGACAATGAAAGCTGCACAGCTATGTATGCTCAGTGGCGTAAAGTGGGTTTTTAGTGCCCAGAGCAAGGCAAGTAATTTGTGCCCTCTAACCCTTGGACTTTTAGCACTCCCTGAGTCCCTTCCATTAGTACAGTATTAAACCCCTTATGGTACATTTTAGGTTAATTCATACATATATATATATGTGGTCTTTGTAGTTTATTTAAGAAATATACTATAAATACAAATACAGTGCCTTGAAAAAGTATTCATACCCCTTGAAAATGTCCACATTTTGCCATGTTACAACTAAATATGTAAATGTATTTTAGTAGGATTTTATGTGATAGACCAACATAAAGTGGCATATAATTGTTTTGGGGATGTCTCTACCAACTTTGCACATCTAGGGAGTGAAATTTTTTTCCCATTCTTCTTTGCAAAATAGCTCAAGCTCTGTCAGATTGGATGGAGAGCGTCTGTGAACAGCAATTTTTTTTTACAAGCAACGTTTTTTTATTTGAAAAATATGCATGGTTACAAGATAACAGTAATCATGATGCAAATATCATATACTTACAAGAAAATACAGATGGAATATTGAAAAACAATAAAGAAAAAAGGGAAGAAACTAGTAAAGTATTCTTGGACATCAACATTAGCATATCACCTCTTGATTCTTCTGGAGTAATGTGAAGAGAGTGAGCCCACCCTACCCTCACTCAGATCAGGCAGGATTCCCATCCAGCTAATCACAGGTGGAGGCTTCTCCCAACCAGGCATCCCAAATCTTTACATATTTGAAAGGGCATCATCTATGAACATAAATTTCCTTTTTGTAGGGTAACACAACATTAATTGTGGCAATCCACTCCTGGGTGGTAGGTGGCAACATCCTGAGCCATGAGTAATCTGGCTATAATCAGTGTTTCCTGTAGAAATATATGGTGGAACTTGTCGAAGTCAGGGTCTCCCAGTACACTCCCTGTAAACATTGTTTAGGGCATAGTGTAAGGGGGGAGCCCATCTTGTCATGTATGAATTTCACTATTTGGGACCAATAATCCTGTATCACCGGGCAAGACCAGATAATATGAAAAAAAGTTCCAGTAGACCCTTCTCATCTGGGGCAAAGTGGGCTGTAGTTGTCCCTAGACTTGGCTAATTGTGAGGGGGTCAGGTAAGACCTATGTAAAATGTATAATTGTGTGAGATGGTTCGAGATCTTATGAGATATTTTTTGCAGGCATCTAGTACCTCCTCCCACTCTTCCTCTTCCATTTCCCCCATGTCCCCGGTCCAACGGTCTTTCAGCCCATATACGAGGGCCGTTGCAGTAGGGTGCATGAGGCAGGAGTAAAATGTAGAAATTCATTTTTGAGACACTGGCCCGGATATTATACAAAGAACATCCAGTTGTTCCAGCTTCGGGGGGTGTCACAGAATTGGGTCTGTAGGGCGTGTCAGAGCTGGAGGTATCGGAAGTGCATGGAGTTAGTGAGGCCAAAATCATCTTTAAGTTGTTGGAACGATTTTAGGATGTCTCCACAGTACATGTCTGCTAGGTAGACCACCCCACTAGTGATCCACAGGTTGCAAACCAGTAGTTGTAGCAATTTGGGTAAACAAGGTTTGTCCCACAGGGGTGTCTGTTTGTGTGTGGGGGGGGCTTTGAGTTTGCGTCTCACCACATCCCATGTCTTGCAGTGGTTGTATAACAGACCCTTACGATCTCCAAGAGTCCAGGGGTCACCTGGATCTCTGAGAAGAAGCTGGAAGGGGTGCTTGTGTATTTCGAACGAAGAGAGAGCATACTAAGGCCAAATACCATTCCTCGTCTCCTTTGTCTAGATTAAAAAAATGAGACAGTTGGGCTGCCAGGTATTATAAGTTAAAGTCCAGCAATGCCGTACTCCCTAAATCAGCACTTGACAGGATAGTTTGTGCCATGTCTTGCCCCACACAAAGGAGTTTAGAATGGCTTCTAAGGATTTAAAGATCCGCAGGGGTATATACACTGGAGCATGCCATAGGATGTACAAGAATTTGGGTAATAAAATCATTTTAATTAAGTTTATAAGGCCTATGACTCCCAGAGGCAGTCTGGTCCATGCCTGTGTTTTGGATTTTAGGATTGTTAATAGTGGTTCTAGGTTCAGTTTCATATAGTCTTCCGGGGATCGAGTGATTATAATGCCTAGGTATTTCATTGCACTAATGCACATTAGAGGGGATGAAGCCTGTGCCTCCATTGGGGCTCCTATATCTAAGGGGAGAATCTGGGATTTGTCCCAATTGATCTGTAAACCTGAGTAACGCCCAAAGTGTTTTATGGTTTTTGAGAGCTGTCAGTAGAGACTGTCCCGCATCTTATAGGTATAAAAGCATGTCGTCTGCATATAGGCTAACTGTTTCAGTCAGTCGTCCACAACGTAGGCCTCAGACCCCAGGGTGTGTACGGATCGTTGTTGCCAGGGGCTCCGCCACCAAAGCATATAATATATAATAAAGGAGAAAGGGGACATCCCTGACGTGTGCCCCTGGATAGGGGGAAGGCGTCTGAGACATTGACCAGGATTCTGGCACTCGGAGTTTGGAAGAGAAGCTGAATCCATTTTATAAAATTAGGCCCGAAACCAAACCTGGCCAGACATTCCCAGAGGTAGACCCATTCCCCTGAATCAAACGCTTTTGCGGCCTCTAGGGATGCCACTACACTGGAGCCTATGTGGTCATGTTCAGCCTGCATGTTCATATACAGCCTATGTAGGGTAAATGCCATGTTTTTTGCAGACATAAACCCAGTTTGATCGGGATGAATAAGATTCAGGGTCACTTTATTTAACCGGAGTGCCAGGACCTTGGCCAACATTTTGATGTCCAGCTGCAGGAGGGAGATTGAGCGATATGATTCGGGGAGTTCTGGATTTTTGCCTGGTTTGGGTATAAGTACAATGAATGCCTCACTCATTGATTTTGGGAGGGAGCCTGACTTGAATATGTGTGTAAACAGCTCATGCAACTTGGGGATTAATGTCTCACTATAGTTTGTATAAAATTCTAGGGGGAGACCGTCTGATCCAGGGGCTTTGGAGGGGGTAAGATGGGACATTGCTTCTGCAATATCATCTTTGGTAATGGAGGCCTCCAACATCTCAATTTGAGTAGAGGTTAGCTGAGGAAAGTCCATGGTGGATAGAAAGTCTGCTATACACTGCCCAGTGTTATTGGTGGTGGACGAGTATAGGGATGTGTAAAAAGAGAAGAATTCGCCCTATCTGGGTCTCGAATCAAGGTGCCAGCTACATCACACAGGGAGACCACAGTAGGAGGTTTATGTTCCAAGTGTGCCAGATAGGCCAATAGGGACCCTGCACATTACTCGCATACCTTTTGCTTGCTGTAAAAGATGATTTCCCTTTCTGCTTTCTCAAAGTGGAGACCATTCACTATGCGGGCATGCAGTTTTTCCTGACTCGCTGTCTCTGGAGAGGGGATATGTGAGAAGTCCTTCTCTACCTCATTAATTTTTTGTTCAGCCTGTTTGAGCACCTGAGTAGAGGTCCAACTGAATCTAGAGATTCGCTGGGATAGTAATGGGCTTTAAATGAGTCCCACACAGTTTCAAAAGGGGCTGAGTCTCTATTGGTCTGAAAGAAGAACTCCCACTCCTCTCCCAATGTCTCCAAATCAGGGACAACCGATAGCCAAAAAGGGTTGAGTCTCCAGGCATAGGAAGAGGAGAGGGAGCTTAGTTTGAGCTCTATCCAGTATGGGACATGGTCTGAAAGTATACGTGGGGAAAATCCCACGTCACTTAAAAAAGGTAAAAGGGAACGAGAAATTAGGATTAAATCTATACATGAAATGGTATTGTGTGTCGCAGAGAAGCATGAAAAAGCCCTGTCTGTTAGGTGGCAATGTCTCCAGGTGTCTACCAATGCAAATTCGTTCAGAAGCTTACAAAATTTTGTGAGGGAGGGTGTAGGGTTAGTTAAGGATATTGGGGCAATTAGGTTAGTGTTCAGTACCGTATTGAAATCCCACATCCATATCGCTGGGACAGATGGAAATTGTGCCATGAATTTTAACCCCTCAGTGAGGCTGTTAAATTGTAATGGAGAGGGTAAATAGTATGCCACCAGTAAAAGCTCCAGTCCATTCATCATGGCGTGTATAAACAGGAACCTGCCCTACAGATCGGATCTCAGCGTCAGCATAGAAAATTGAGCCATCTTAGCCAATAGTATTGCAATACCTCTAGAGTGTGCGGAGTAGGGGGCTTCATACTACCATCCCACCCAAGGCCTCTTAAGGGACAGTAGCAGCTGACCCGTCAGATGGGTTTCAACCAGTACCATAATGTCTGCTCGTTGTGCTTTAGGATAGGTCAGGGCAGCATTTTGCTTGGGTTTGGCTCTGATGGCGCAGACACTCCACGTAAGGCACTTTAGGTTAGGCATACTTGTGTAGGCAACCTATAGGTGTGCACCCCAATCTGCATCCACGGGCCCTGGTAAGTGGTCATGGACACGCTGCATGCGTGGGAGGCAATGTCTGTGCAACCCTGGCTTGTGCAGGTTAAATATGTCCGCAGGACCTGAGGGAGCACAAGAGGCATATCTATAATGCGTGTACCTGGAGGTTGCTTGCAGTTAACACCTTAAAGGGGTTGTAAAGTAAAAAATTTTATTTTTTTAAAATAACAAACATGTCATACTTACCTCCACTGTGCAGCTCGTTTTGCACAGAGTGGCCCCGAACCTGCTCTTCTGGGGTCCCTCGGCGGCTGTCTCTGCTTCCTCCCGCAGGTGCTTCTCACGTTAATGCGAGCTCCCTCGCATTGGTGAGAAGCACTGCGGGCGCGCTCCCGTGATACAGCCGGCGGCTATAGCCGCTCGCTGTATCACAAGGCCCCGCCCCCCGGCGCGCTGCGTCATTGGATGTGATTGACAGCAGCGCGAGCCAATGGCTGCGCTGCTTTCAATCCATCCACTCCAGCCAATCAGCGGCCAGGCTGAGCGGCGAAGAGGACGGCGGGGGCGAGCGCGGGATTTTCGAGGGGTCAGGTAAGTAAAACGGGGGGACTGGGGGCGCGGGCAGTGTGAGATGTTTTTTCACCTTAATGCATAGAATGCATTAAGGTGAAAAAACATTTACCTTTACAACCCCTTTAATCTCTACATAGGCAATCATATTTGCGTGTCTTAAGTAAAAATTGAAGAATGATAAACTTATGACAAAACTTTAAGCATATTTGAACACATACACTGGCTGGGTACGCAGTGTCCTGGGATCAAGCCCACAACTGAAAAGTGCGCCCAGATAGGCCAGGAAAACATTACTTGGTTACAGTACCAACATTACGTTCATGAAATGAAACAACGGGGTCCGGAGAGACTCCCGTATCTAGCAGGTTTTTATCCAACTTAGCAATCTTGTCATTCACCTTTTTTGGAGGCGACATGATGGCAGAAGATGTGGGAGGAAGCAGGCTGTGTTTGTCAGGTAGAAAAAGTCAGTTTTAGCCAGAGGATATACAGAAACTGATTTTTCTCAAGCGGAGCTCCCGTGTTGCACTCCTCACATCATGCCAGTCCAGGCCACGGCCCCGTGAACAGCAATTTTTAAGTCTTGCCACAGATTCTCAATTGGATTTATGTCTGGACTTTGACTGGGCCATTCTAACACATGAATATGCTTTTTTCTAAGCCATTCCATTGTAGCTCTGGCTGTATGTTTAGAGCCCTTGTCTTGCTGGAAGGTGAACCTCCTCCCCAGTCTCAAGTCTTTTGCAGACTCTAACAGGTTTTCTTACAAGATTGCCCTGTATTTGGCTCCATCTAACTTACTATCAACTCTGACCAGCTTCCCTGTCCCTGCTGAATAAAAGCATCCCCACAACATGATGCTGCTACCACCATGTTTTACAGTGGGGATGTGGTGTTCAGGGTGATGTGCTGTGTTAGTTTTCCACCACACATAGCATTTTTATTTTAGGCCAAAAAGTTCCATTTTGGTCTTATCTGACCAGAGCACCTTCTTTCACATGTTTGCTCTGTCCCCCACATGGCTTACCACAAACTTCAACCTGAAATTCTTATGTCTTTCTTTCTACAATGCCTTTCTTCTTGCCACTCTTCCATAAAGGCCAGATTTGTGGAGTGCACGACTAATAGTTGTCCTGTGCACAGATTCTCCTACCTGTGCTGTTGATCTCTGCAGCTCCTCCAGAGTTACCATGGGCGTCTTGGCTTCTTTTCTAATTAATGCACTCCTTGCCTGGCCTGTCAGTTTAGATGGACGGCCATGATTTGGCAGGATTGCAGTTGTGCCATATTCTTCCATTTTCTGATAATGGATTGAACAGTGCTTTGTGAGATGTTCAAAGCTTGGGATATTTTTTTTATAACCTCAACCTGCTATAACCGTCTCCACAACTTTATCCCTGACCTGTCTGGTGTGTTCCTTAGCCTTTATGATGCTGTTTTTTCACTAAGGTTCTCTAACAAACCTCTGAGGGCTTCACAGAACAGCTGCATTTATACTGAGATTAAATGACACACAGGTGGACTCTATTTACTAATTAGGTGACTTCTGAAGGCAATTGGTTCTACTAGATTTAATTTAGGGGTATCAGAGTAAGGGGGCTGAATACAAATGCATGCCACACTTTTCAGATATTTATGTGTAAAAAAAAATTGAAAACCATTTATCATTTTACTTACATTTCACAATTATGCGCCATTTTGTGTTGGTTTTTCACATAAAATTCCAATAAAATACATTTACATTTACCTTTTTGGTTGTAATATGATAAATTGTGGAAAAAGTATGAATACCTTTTCAACAAGGCACGATAAATATACTATATATACTAGGGGAAGAAAAAAAAAACAAGTTTGTTGCACAACTGCAGCAAGTCCGCATTGCATGACTCCAGATCAACATTCTTTGCAAACATTCTGCAAGTCTGCTGCAAGTTCTGGTTCAGTTTTGTTGTGCAATAGTCATCCCACCACAGGGGTCACTGTGGCTGAATTTTCATGCTGTAGACTTGCAAAGCAAATTTGCTACAAATTGGAACTTAGAACTTAAAGTGCTTAAAGTGCTCTGCAAGTGTACAACTTGCCAGTGAAAATGTGCAGCAAGTTAACAGACATACAATTCAACACTGCCACAAATTTGTGGAAAGTTATCCTTGCTATCAGGGATGAGAAGATGTCTATCACTGGTCACTACAGCCTGTCAGCCTTTCTCCATTCCCTCACTCCCTGCTGTACACCACCAGCATCATGCCCTTACTCACTCCCCCTCTACATCAGTGTCCCCCCTCCTCCTCTCAGCTGTTCCTTCCAGCTGCCTCCTCCTCTTTCCCCCAGCTGCCATCATTTGTTGCTCCATCTCTGCCCGGCTCCCTCACTAACAAATAGCCTGACAGTAGGGTTGCCACCTTTTCTTCAAGCCAAACCCGAACACTTTTGCGGCACAGGGCAATATTTTTTTCTTTTTTCAGTAAACACTATAGGATTATAAAAGGCCTGTGATATATTTGGGTGCCCCAAGGAGAGTAGAAATGTAGCGCACAGAGCGCACCAGTGGGTGCGGCCAAATTGCTCTTGCTGACATCATCAACCCACCCTTCAGTGATGCCGAACCTGATCTCAAACAGCTGCCCGCAGCGGCAACAGATTTGTGTATGACTATCTGGGTTACTTGGGGAGCCACAGCCTGGTCTGAATAATGTGTCCGGGTTTCAGATGGACTGAAACCCGGACAGATGATTCAAAACCCGAACTGTCCGGGTGAATCCTGGACAGGTGGCAACCCTACCTGACAGGTGCCCCAGCCTCACCTCAGACTTTCACTCAGACTCAGTTCCCTTTGTGAGTAGGGGGCTGCAGAAGCTGGAGAAGGTGGGTGCACTAGGAGGAGGAGGAAGTTACTTCCTCCTCTGCTCTAAATGTTGAGGCCTCTGCATTATGTCACTGGTCGCTAGAAGCCAGGCAGTCCTAGCAACCAATATTTGCACAGCGGCAGAACTTAGGGTCTGAATAGCCGGGCCTCTCAGGATGCCGGACCTCCTACAGGTGTATCGGCGGTCCCCCCTTATGGCGGCCCTGAATGTAAGTACGCAGTCGGCTGGGGCATCAGACACAGCACACTTGGATGGTGCAGGACTAATTTCTGCTCCCCTTTAAATGTTGCACCTGGGGTGACTGCACCGGCTGACCCACCCTGTCCCCCCCTTCCCCCCACGCTATGTTATTGGTTCAGTCTGCGGCTGAACAAAAGAAATCTAAAAGCTTTCTCCATCTAAACACATACTTTATAGCTACGTATTATGCTCATTTACAGCATCCCTCTCAGTGAAGTCCAAAGTAGTTCTGTTAACACAGGCAAAAAGCTGGAGGGATCCAAGACCCAATGACAAGAGGTCAGCCCACTAGAACTGGAGAACTCTGGTAGCAATCGATGTGGGGCTCCCCACAGTAGCTGAATTTTCGGGAGAAGCTGCCTTAGCCTCTGGCCTGGTTGCCCACGTGCTTGTTCTGACAGTGAAGGGCCTCCCACCTGGCTGTAGATCACTTGCTCAGCTACCTCTGCCTTATAAGGTGAGGCCTCTCTGAGCCGTTGATGGAGTGAAACAAACTTATTTTCCCTAGCCATGCCCAGAACACCAGGGAGTTGTGGGAAATGCAGTTAAAGTACCTGAGTCTGCAGCATGGTGAGCAAATGGGCATGCCACTACCAGTGTTGCCAACCTCCCACAGCATTTTTTACTGACAAAACATGAAACATTTACTGATAGTTTTCAGATTGTTAGTAAAAAATGTTTAAAAAGTATAAACACAATATGGAAACATTGGCAATATCCGTAAGAAATAATTTGCGTGGTAAAAATCACGGATTTTTTGCAAACTAAGTAATTTTATTGAATTTTGGCAAGTCTGGCCACTAATATACCTCCCAACATTTTGAGATGGGAATGAGGGACACCTACTAGAAAACATAGTAGGCATAGGACCCGCCCCCTGTCATACCCCCTTAAAGGAGAATTAACCAAAAAAAAGGTTCAGTAAATCCACAAGGGCTTTTTTTTTTACCACTACTATTCCTTTATATTGGCTTTAAAATTTACAAATGGAGTGATTTAGAATTTGGATGAAAGGTTTAGCATTGGGAATCACTGTTTGAAAGATAAAAAGTGCATTTTATATGCAACTCTATAGATCAGACCAAAATGAGGGACAAATGAGGAGGAATGAGGGACAGAGGGACATTGCTGCAAATCAGGGACAGTCCCTCGAAATCAGGGACATTTGGAAGCTATGCCACTAACACAGGCTAGAGCAAATTGTACTTTTGGTTTGGAAGGTGAACAATAGAAAGCTATTTTAATAGTCACATCATCTATCTATACACACAATGGTGCACGCTGGTATGAGATGTTTGTTAACTTGGGTTCTTATAGTTCAACAGTTCACCTGAGTAATTGTCACAGTGGGAACCATTCAACAACATTGAAGCATTAATGCAATGCATGTATGGGCCTTGAGGTTTAACTGCACTGTTGTTGCATATAAGGATTTTCACAAACCTTATTTCAGATTCCTTCTCTGCTGTGAAGAAACAGCTGTTTAACCATGTCCTTTGCAGAATGATTTTGAATGGGAGAGACTGATTCATTATAATGACCTGCTGCAAGCTCAGTATTCAAATGAGGAAAGCTGCAGTGTCTGTATCTCTCTGCAAGTTTTTAAAGTGTTTCTACAGGTTTTTTTTACAAAAATGACAAACATTATACTTACTAAGGATGAGGCGAACACCCCCCTGTTCGGTTCGCACCAGAACCTGCGACAAGACCTAAACTTCGTGTGAACTTTAGAACCCTATTAAAGTCTATGGGACTCGAACATTCAAAATCTAAAGTGCTAATTTTAAAGGCTAATATGCAAGTTACTGTCCTAAAAAGTGTTTGGGGACCTGGGTCCTGCCCCAGGGGACATGGATCAATGCAAAAAAAAGTTTTAAAAACTGCAATTTTTTCGGGAGCAGTGATTTTAATAATGATTAAAGTGAAACAATAAAAGTGTAATATTCCTTTAAATTTCGTACCTGGGGGTGTCTATATGCCTGTGAAGGGGCGCATGTTTCCTGTGCTTAGAACTGTCCCTGCACAAAGTGTCATTTCTGCAGGAAAAAAAGTCTTTTAAAATCACTCGCGGCTATAATGAATTGTCGGCTCCCGTAATACAGAGAACACTCATTGAAACTCATTGATTAAAAAAAATAAAAGCGTGGAGTTCCCCCAAATTCAATTACCAGGCCCTTCAGGTCTGGTATGGATATTAAGGGGAACCCCACGTCAAAAAAAATATTTGATGTGGGGTTCCCCATAAAATCCATACCAGACCCTTTATCCGAGCACGCAACCTGGCAGGCCCGCAGGAAAAGAGGGGGGGACGAGAGAGCGCCCCCCTCCTGAACCACACCAGGCCACATGCCCTCAACATTGGGAGGATGCTTTGGGGGTCTGTGACCCCTCAAAGCACCATGTCCTCATGTTGATGGGTACAAGGGACTCATCCCCACAACCCTGTCCGGTGGTTGTGGGGGTCTGCGGGTGGGGGGGTTATCAGAATATGGCCTGGTATGGTTCAGGAGGCGCTCTCTCGTCCCCCCCTCTTTTTCTGCGGCCTGCCAGGTTGCGTGCTCAGATAAAGGATCTGGTATGGAATTTTAGGGGGACCCCCACGTTTTTTTTTTTTTGATGCGGGCTTACCCTTAATATCCATACCAGACCTGAAGGGCCTGGTAATTGAATTTGGGGGAACCCAACGCTTTTTTTCTTTTTTTTATCAATGACTTTCAATGAGTGTTCTCTGTATTACGGGGAGCCGACAATTCATTATAGCCGCAAGAGATTTTAAAAGACTTTTTTTCCTGCAGAAATAACACTTTGTGCAGGGACAGTTCTAAGCACGGGAAACATGTGCCTGATCACAGGCATACTATAGACACCCCCCAGGTACGAAATTTAAAGGAATATTACACTTTTATTGTTTCACTTTAATCATTATTAAAATCATTGCTCCAGAAAAAACTGCCATTTTTAAAACTTTTTTTGCATTGATCCATGTCCCCTGGGGCAGGACCCAGGTCCCCAAACATTTTTTAGGACAATAACTTGCATATTAGCCTTTAACCACTTGCAGACCGGACCATTTTGCTGGTCAAAGACCAGACCACTTTTTGCGATTCGGCACTGCGTTGTGTTAACTGACAATTGCGCGGTCGTGCGACGTGGCTCCCAAACAAAATTGACATCCTTTTTTTCCCACAAATAGAGCTTTCTTTTGGTGGTATTTGATCACCCCTGCAGTTTTTATTTTTTGCGCTATAAACAAAAATAGAGCGACAATTTTGAAAAAAACGCATTATTTTTTACTTTTTGTTATAATAAATATCCCCCAAAAATATATAAAAAAAACATTTTTTTCCCTCAGTTTAGGCCGATAAATATTCTTCTACATATTTTTGGTAAAAAAAAATCGCAATAAGCGATTATTGATTGGTTTGCGCAAAAGTTATAGCGTTTACAAAATAGGGGTTAGTTATATGGCATTTTTATTAATAATTTTTTATTATTTTTTTTTTACTAGTAATGGCGGCGATCAGCGATTTTTATTGTGACTGCGACATTGTGGGGGACCCATCGGACATTTTTGACACATTTTTGGGACCATTGTCATTTATACAGTAATCACTGCTATATAAATGCAGTGATTCCTGTGTAAATGACACTGGCAGTGAAGGGGTTAACCAGTGGGTAGCAGTGTAGGGGTTAAGTGTTCCTAGGGGTGTGTTACTAACTGTGGGGGGGTTGGGCTTTCATTTAGTGAACACTGATCTCTGCTCCAATCACATGGAGCAGAGATCAGCGTCACTAGTTGCTAGGCAGAATGGAGAAATGCTGTGTACTCTGCATTTCCTCCATTCGGCCGCTCCGTGAGACGATCGCGGGGATGCCCGCGGCGATCGAGTCCGCGGGTCCCGCGACCGGACTCACGGGGGTCCCGACCAGCGTGGGAGCGCGCCGCCGGCGGCACACTCCCGATGGCAGGGCAGCATTGAATATTGGACGTACCTGTACGCCAATATGCCTGCCCGTGCCATTCTGTCGACGTACATCGTCGTGCGCTGGTCGGGAAGTGGTTAAAATTAGCATTTTAGATTTCTCCCATAGACTTGTACAGGGTGTTCCCGGCTTTTAGAATTTGTCACGAACAACCCAAAATGTTCACTGTTCGCCGAACAGGCGATCAGGCAGTGTTCGAGTCGAACGTGAGTTCGATTCAAACTCGAAGCTCATCCCTAATACTTACCTGCACGGTGCTACAGTTTTGCACAGAGTAGCCATGATCCTCTTCTTCTAAGGTTCCCCACTGGCACTCCTGGCTCCTCCTCTTTATCCAGCGCCTCCCATAGGAAACAACTTCCTATGGGGGCACTTGTGCGGCCTCGCTCCTGAACACCGCTGCCTGCTTCCATGGACACAGACAGAGGGGCACAGCCCCACCCCCCCACTTCCTCGTCACAGAGCTTGTCAGCAGCAGGAGCCAATTGCCCCCGCTGCTATGGATCTGCCCTGCTCTCATGCAAGGCACTGAATCATGATAGGGCTCAAGTAAGTATTAGGCCGCGTACACACGCGGGGACTGTTCGCTCAACTTTGTCCGCTGAACAGTGTTTCAGCGGACAGTCCGCTCGTGTGTGGGCTTTCAGCGGACAGTTTTAGCGAACAGTCTGCTGAACAAAGTTTTTCGGAATTTCCGAAAAACTGTCCGCTGAAACTTTGTTTCAGCGAACAGTCCCCTCGTGT
Source organism: Lithobates pipiens (assembly GCF_037356315.1). Lineage (NCBI taxonomy): Eukaryota > Metazoa > Chordata > Amphibia > Anura > Ranidae > Lithobates > Lithobates pipiens. The sequence continues at coordinate 590,021,229 of NW_027507748.1, read as the reverse complement.
GTAGGCTTGTTCGTCAAACTAAGTTCCGCGCATGCCCAGAAAGGATTTACACGCCGAAGGTTGCATTGCAGTGTATAGGACATCGTTTTCTAGTCCCGTCGTACGTGCCGTTCACGTCATCGCGCACGGTTTCAGCGGACTGTTCGTTCATCGTGTGTGGGCAAGTCCGTCCATGCTAAGTTTGAGCGGACTGTCCGCTGAAACTGTTTGACAAACAAAGTTGAGCGAACAGTCCCCGCGTGTGTACGCAGCCTAAGGGGGAGCTGGATACAGCAATTTTTTTACCTTCATGTATAAAATGCATGAAGGTAAGAAAAAACTTCAGCCTTTAGAAACACTTTAACCCATGGGCAGTATCACAACAAAACTTAAATTCCTATTGCAGGAGATGTCTGCAGTCCTCTATATGCTATTATAAAGTGTACTAACAGCCCATTTATTTATGAGCAAAAATGTTGCAGTATCTTTAATGACTTATATTAAAGGATATCTCAGCTTTTGTGAAAAACCTAACATAAACAATTGCAACCTAAGTCATATTGAAATTTAAAGCAGTACTTTGCCCAAAAAGGAAAGTTCCAATTGTTGGCCTCCCCCCCCCCCCCCCGCCATATTTGGCACCTTTTTTTGGGGGGGGGAGTGGGTACCTGGTTTTAACAGGTGCCCACACCCACTTCTGCTTAGATAAGAAAGGAAATTCACCCCCTCTTCGCCCCCAGCTTTCTGGTACACATCACAGGTCCCAGACAACTGTGGGACCAGTCACAAAATGCAGCGCCGCTCCTGCATGTGCAATGGGAAGCCGGCTGTGAAGCTGCAAGGCTTCCCCTCCTATATTCCCTTAGTTAAAATGCCGACCCAAAGCCCATTAAAGAATCGGCTCCTTTCCTTTTCAATCTGTAGCATTTTTTGTATAATTCCATGCAATATGGCAACCCGGAGCTTCTCTGTACACCACTGGTGTACAGAACACCCCCAAAAATAAAATTCCCTGCCTATGTGAATGGCTCATTCATTTTCCCAGAAGTCTGCGATAACATACTAAAATCTTCTAATGGACACACTTTGTTGTGGTGGCCATTTTGGAAAGATTGCCTCTCGCTGTGGCAACAGGATGTGAAGGCAAACCCCCTAATAGTAGGCAAATTGCAAAAAAGAATCCCAAAATAAACCTGACACCTACCCTATCCAAAATAAGGATAAAATGTAGGCTTCATTCACATTGGTTTGATTATGTGGCTGGATTTACACACAGGCAGTCTTACTTAATAGGGACACAGCAGTTGTGTGGACACAGCCATGTGCTCTAAGTTCAAAGGTGTGCACGGCCTTGAACCAGTGGCGGTGGGTGGTGTATTTTCTTGAGGGGGCGGCAAACAGTGCACAGCCAGCCACCCACCCACCCCCCCCCCCTCCCCCCTCACAGCAGCGTCCTCGTCGTGCGTCTCCTCCTCGGCACCATGGCAGTGTCCTCACCATGCGTCTCTGTCCTCCTCCTCCCTTGGCCAAAAGGGTAGCTTTTCCTTTCGGCCAATCGGGAAGCGGTCTCGGGACCCCCTTTCTGATTGCCTGAGATGCAGAATCAGTGATACATGAGTGAATATTCATTTGCTTTTGTCACACAACTGGGTGGGCCGGGAGTGCAGTGCTCTGCACCCTTTTTTGAAGCTTATTAGAGTCTCTGGCTCGAATCACATGCTTCAAACTCCCCCACCCATTGTAATTCATGCATCTGGCATCCTGCATGTAAATTAGGGGGCTGGACATATGGTTGGGGGGGCCCCTGCACCCCTTATGAATGGGCCACCGTTGCCTTGAATGCAGATACTAGCTTCTTATTCATGCTACATGGGCCACAACGCCTATGTGAATGAATCCTTAGGCTTTAGATGGACTTTAACTTTAATATTTTTATGAAATTAAGCTGAAGGAGTTAATGGCCACAGAGCAGACTCTACTGTTGCTCTTATACGGTATTTCGTTGGCTGCTTGTGGATACACTGCCAATTATCGTGCTGTGAGCACAATGACAATAAATCTGTTTCCTTCAAAGGCAAAATATGCCACAAAACCTAACATAAACCTAAAGCTCTCGTCATCCTAAGATCAATTAGGTTCAAAATTACATGGTGAAGAGCTATTTGGCCAAGCCAAGAAAAAAAAATGTGTGAGAGAATATGCAGGATGTCATTGCTGACATCTCTCTGTGACAATATTAGTTTCTTGGCTGCTATACTATTCAAATGTCTTCAATACTTTTGGGACCCTCACCTGGAACACGTATGTAGATCAGGGGTTCTGATTTCACTCTGACTTTCAAATCAAATTGCTTGTCTGCAGTCAGTTACTTTAGAATACTAAAACCACAGATAACCAAGTAACTAGGATTCTTAAAGTGGAACTTTATCTGAACAACACAAACTGAAAACACAATTTCACATAAATGTTTAATATTCAAAGCCCATCCATCGATGTCTCCATACTTTATCTTGTTCGGAAATCTATGATTAAGCCGCTGCGGGGTGAAACATGTTAGAGGATGTTCTCCCTTGGGTAGGACACCGAGCTGAAGCCATTTTTTACTAAGATTTGGTAACTACATGCCATGGCAGTGTGTGTATGGGTGCAATTTTGTTGTTGAGTAATCACTTTGAAAAACACTCCCCTAACATTACTAGCTGCAGCCATTTACTTCTTGCAGTCCATCTGCCCTTAGTTCAGGCATGTTGGCAGGAGGGTGTACTTAGCTGAGAAACCTCCTCCTGACTCCAGATGAAAGAAATAAAAAATGTTTGTGATCACTCTAGGGATGTAGGACATCTTTTTGGCCTAGAGCAGAAACTAGGAAGCAACGCAAGGAATGTAAAAAAACCACAACTTTAAAACAAGTAAATACAATAGACTTTCCTATCGATTTACTAAGGTTAGCAGCATAAGGATTTCAATTAGTTAATGCTGATAAGGAAAGTAAACTTTAAAATGAGCTGTGTCAGCATTCGCATCTCGCATTGCTCTGTGTATGAACACCACAGATTTTGATTTAACTTAGTTGTACCTATAGTCAATTTAAAGAGGAGTTCTACCCAAAAATGGAACTTCCGCTTTAAGCACTCCTCGCCCCCATACATGCCACATTTGGCATGTCATTTTTGGGGGGGAGTGGGGGCTTCATTAGGAGGGGGACTTCCTGTCCCACTTCCTCCTTCTGCCCAGGGACCGCCAAGGCAACTCCTCCACACATGACAGGTCCCAGGAGATCGACTTGCGCATGCGCCGTGCATGCCCGACCGTGAAGCCAAAACCTGTCACGGCTGGGTGCCCAGAGTGGCAATAGGGGTGCCAGTGGAGAGGAGGGAGAGAGGAGCGACACCCCGTTCGGCCACATTGCTGGACCGTGGAACAGGTGTCTGTTTATTAAACGTCAGCATCCACACTTTTTGTAGCTGCTGACTTTTAATAAACATAAAAAGCCTGGGACTCCCCTTTAATTTCACATTGTAACAATATATGCACTGTAAGAGCACTTCAAGTTTACTGTACCATGAAAACAACCCTTGTAGATATCTTATACAGCACTGTGCAAGAAACACATTAATCGACCTTCCACAATTATGATTTGCTTTTATTGTTTATGTAGCCAATTAGTAGGCACATGCCATGCATTAGGGTTCAATGCATTAAAAAAAAAAACAGAAAGGATAAAATAGGCACCCAACTCTACTTCCAGTTAAATACCACCATTCATATAGTCAATAAGGCCCCCAATAGTGCTTCTTAAAGAACATGAAATAAATTGACAAACTTCACTGTATGGAAGGCATGCTAATCAAGGGAAAACCTATGAAACTGGCATCTCTTGTAAGGTGCAAAGATGCTGCCGGATGACCAGAGGGGGCAGCTTCAAGATCATGTAGACCAGGGTTTCTCAACCAGGGTTCCTCCGATGGTTGCTCGGGGTTCCTTGAGAAATTAGCAATTTCTGCCTCTTAGATAAGTTCCCACTGCCAACATTTTTTTTTAGCTATATGTAAGGGAGCAATTCTTCCCAGTATCTACAAGTGTAAGCAACATTCTTCCCACTGACCGTTACACAAATGTATCATGAGTTGTAGCTATAGTCATTTTTAGCAGGGGTTCCTGTGTCCCACTCTATGTGCTGACCACGGTAATCATGGCTGCTGGTCCATGATTACCGTGGTCAGTTTACGTGCTTCCGTCATCTGCTGCTCTCCTCTCTCCCCATCTCTCCCTCCCTGCTTGTCAGCTCCTGTGTGTCTCTCCCTTTCTTTGCACCCCCTCCTGCTGCCAATCTACTGATCATTGGTAAAACACAGAGAACGGAGATCTGACTATGGAAACAAGGCAGATCTCCGTTCTGATAGGGGAAGGGATGGATTTTGTGTTTCTGCAAAGCAGGGAATAAAATCCATCTTTTCTCCTAGTAAAAGCAGCAACCACATGTCACAAAAACACTGGCTAGGCACACAGTTACCCTTTGATCGCCTTAGATGTTTAACCCCTTCCCAGCCAGTGTCATTAGTACAGTGACAGTGCATAGTTTAGCACTATTTTTAGTGTTCCCACAAAGTGTTATTTAGTTTCCAATTGTCCGCCGCAATATAGCAGTCCTGCTCACATTTTTGTAAATATTTTATTATAGCTTTTTATGTTACAACACTGAAGAAATTACACTTTGCTACAATGTAAAGTAGTGACTATACAGCTTGTATAACAGTGTAAATTTGTTGTTAACTCAAAATAACACAACACACAGCCATTAATGTCTAAACCGCTGGCAACAAAAGTGAATACACCCCTAAGTGAAAATGTCCAAATTGGGCCCAATTAGCCATTTTCCCTCCCCTGGTGTCATGTGACTCAGTAGTGTTATAAGGTCTCAGGTGTGAATGAGGAGCAGGTGGGTTAAATTTGGTGTTATTGCTCTTACTCTCTCATACTGGTCACTGGAAGTTCAACATGGCACCTCATGGCAAAGTGGGAAACAGGGAAAAGAAACTGCGCTACGGAATTATCAATACTTTTGGGAAGGTCTAAAAAAGACCTGATGGAAGCCGCAACTGTATACCAAAAATACAGAAAACAGTAAATAGAAAAATGTGAATTGGGCTAACCTGTAAAATCAATAAAAATGTGCGAATAAACCACAAATTAAATCTTGAGTGCTCTCCTCAATGGACAGAATCAGATTACACTGGTCATGTGAATATCTCAAAGACCATGTGAATCTGAACCTGTCACCATACACTGTGCCCAACCCTACATCAATAAATAATATTAATTACTTGAATAAAATATTACCTCGTGTTACAACACAAATTAAATCAAAGACCAAAAAAAATAATTAAATACAATAAATTAGATATAGTCTGGACTTTATTTACACATCATCTTGGTGGACTATATCTAATTTATTGTATTTAAACAATTTTTTTTATCTTTTTTTGATCTGTGTTGTAACGAGGTAATATTTTATTCAAATAATTAATATTATTTATTGATGTAGGGTTGGGCACAGTGTATGGTGACAGGTTCAGATTCACATGGTCTTTCAGATATTCACGTGACCAGTGTAATCTGATTCTGTCCATTGAGGAGAGCACTCAAGATTTAATTTGTGGTTTATTCGCACATTTTTATTGATTTTACAGGTTAGCCCAATCCACATTTTTCTACTTCTAACTACCTCGTGGCAAAGCACTCTCTAAGGATCTGAAAAAAAAAGAATTGTACTAACTTTTGTTGCCAGTGGTTTAGACATTAATGACTGTGTGTTGAGTTATTTTGAGAGGACAGCACATTTACACTGTTATACAAGCTATACACTTACTACTTTACATTGTAGCAAAGTGCGATTTCTTCAGTATTGTCACATTAAAAGATATAATAAAATATTTACAAAAAATGGGAGGGGTGTACTCACTTTTGTGAGATACTGTATATTCCATAATTTGTAGACTCTATAGCGGTCACATAAACCAATCAATATACGCTTATTGGGATTTTGTTTTCCAAAAACATGCAGCAAAAGACATACTGGCCTAAATTTATGAAGAAATTAGATTTAAAAATAAAATAAAAATTATTGGATGTTTTATAGCTGAAAGTGAAAAATATTGTTTTGTTTCAAAATTGTCGCTCTTTTTTTGTTTATAGCGCAAAAAATAAAAAAAACGCAGTGGTGATCAAATACCACCAAAATAAATCTCTATTTGTGGGGGAAAAACATAAATTTTATTTGGGTACAGCGTTGCACGACCACGCAATTGTCAGATAAATAATGCTGTGCCGTATCGCAAAAAAAATGGCTCGGTCATAAAGGGGGGTAATTCTTCTGGAGGTCAAGTGGTTAAAAAGCTGAGGGTTTAAATCATTTTAAACAACTCAGTCATTTGGGGGTTCATTAGCCAGGCAGGGGTATGTTTATCTTTTAGCACAATACTGCATATGCTCTCAAATCCACGTTTTTATAAAATTGTTGATCAGCCCGCCATATACTGTATAAATCACTAAATAACAAGTAATGAAACAAATATAAAAAGTGGTGTTATAAATGAAACTAATAATAAAAGTCCACTAATAAAACTAAAATAAAAAAGAAGAAAAATAAAATAGGGGGAGGAAGCAGAGCGGAGACATTGTTGGAATCGGCAGCAGAGGAGTTCTATGGATGAAATAATTTTTTTGGGTTCCGGCATTGATTTTGGGTCATCCATTTGGAGGGTACCCCATATTTATTCACTTGTCCCCTTTGGATGCCTTGCTGACATCTTAGGCTACCTGATCTATCTACATAACCGGAGACCAAGATTCGATTGATTGTGAGTGGCCCAGTGGTTTCCCCGCCCTCAACAGCATCGGGAGATCAGCGCAGCATATCCACAACCCTCCAGGATTCCTGTGCCGATTGGGATAATGTTTACTTGACTGACCTGTTGTCGCAGACAGTCGGGTCCAACCGTTCCGGTAAGCGTATTTAAGTCATGTTATTCGCTTGAAAGAAATCTCCATGTGATGGTTTATATGGCTTTTGTGACATCGTTAACGTGAGATTCTTCTACTTCCACGATGGACATTTTCTTTTTTCTATTTTAGTTTTATTAGTGGACTTTTATTATTTGTTTCACTTATAACACCACTTTTTATATTTGTTTTATTACTTGTTATTTAGTAATTTATACATATTTCACTGTTTCGATTATTTAGCGCTACACTTATACCCACATCCTTTTGAATTTTTGTCAAATTCTTGTGTAGCTGCTTACCCTGTTTTTGTTTATTTTTTTGGGTAAGCGCAGTAATTTTCTCCATTCACCGCCATATACTGTAAAGGCCCATACACACGATCAGACTTTTTGACAACAAACATGCAAATTAGCTGTTTTGGAGCAACATCTGACCGTGTGTACGCTCCATCGGACAAACTTTTTTGGTTTTCATCAGACTTTTGTTGGCTGTGCGAACAGACAAACTTTCTGGCAACAAAAGTCCGATGGAGCAAAGTCTGATCGTGTGTACGGAAAACCATAGGACTTTTGTACAAAGTACAAACAGGCATGCTCAGAACCAATGCAAAAGATCAGACAACAATACAGAAGTTGACCAAAGGTGGCGGTAAAGAGCAGAAAACCCACGTGATTTGGTGAAAGTTGGCTGAAAAAGTCCTGCCGTGTGTATGCAATACAAGTTTGGGGCCGACGCCCTTTGTACAAAAATCCAAGGGAAAGTTTGTACAAAGTCCTATCGTGTGTATGAGGCTTTAGAGAAAGTGCCTGGTGAACCAATGTAAAAGTAACTATATTCTGAAATCTCTTTTATTTTGATCTTTTTGTACTTTTTGTTTAGGGACAGGAAATACCATGCCCATCTAGGCAATAAACAAAAGTTCCTTTGTATGTGGAGACCTGTATTTGTTTATTTTTCTTATCTTTCTACAATCCTGGTATATTTCCTGAAAGGGCTTTTGTGTTGTATTCCATGGCAACTAAAAGAAAACTTTGCTGGATGACATGGCTAAAAGGAAGAGCAAGAAGCTGAGTGGAAAAGTGAGCATTTTGTGAGTCTCAGAGGGCATTTTTTAGATACTAAATACACTTTGATCTCTTTCCAAGTGAGATATGTAGATAAATAAACTGATTATATCCATGACAAATGGCTCTGTGTTTGCAGATCTTCATTACAGGGAAGAAGGTGTGCTCATTGATACTCTCTTCCAATTTTATAGTCCATCCAGATAGTATTCACACAAATAACGAATTTGCTTGTTTACTTTATATTACTGTGATCAACCAGAGAAATGCGGTTATTGCTTTATTGCTGAGCTTTATTTTCAGAATGGAAAGCGTCATAAAAAAAAAATTAAATTAAATTGGATCTTTTAACATGTTGATGTAATTTCAAAAGTCATTTTGATTTTTTTTTTTTTGGGATTTTTTAATCCATATTTTTCATTAAAGTAGACCTCCCCCTCCCCGCATTCCTAAATTGAACTGATAACAGCAATCAGGGCCGGGACAAGAAGTGGGTAGGAGGGACGGCTGCCCCTGGCGCAATGGTTTATTGCAGGGGTAGGGGGTACCCTGACCCTAACCCTAAGGGAAAGGGGGGGCGCAGTTTGGCATCTTTGCCCTGGGCGCTGGATGAGCTTGTCCCAACACTGACAGCAATGCAATGCAAAGTGAAAAGTGAGGGGCAATAACCAATCACAAACCACTTGGCAGCTCGTACAGCAAATGCGCAAGATGTCCTTGGAAGTCACTAATGATATATCTTTCTACATCACCTGTTCTTTGGGGAACCAGGAAGTAAGAAGAAGATAAATGTAAGTTGATACAAAATGTAATTTAAGCAGAGTTCCACCCAAAAATCGAACTTCCGCTTTAAGCGCTCCTCGCCCCCTTACATGTGACATTTGGCATGTCGTTTTTTTTGGGGGGGGGGGGGGTGGGGGCATTGTTAGGAGGGGGACTTCATGTCCCGCTTCCTCCTTCCACCCAGAGATCGCCTGTCCACTCCGGGAGCGCAGCACGACTCGCGCATGTGCCGTGCGTGCCTGGCCGTGAAGACTAAAGCTGTCATGGCCGGGTGCCCAGAGTTCCAATGGAGGCGCCGGCGAAGAGGAGGGGGAGAGTAGTGACCCTCCATTCGGCTGCATTGCTGGACCATGGAACAGGTGTCTGTTTATTAAAAGTCAGCAACTACACTTTTTGCAGCTGCTGACTTTTAATAAACATAAAAAGCCTGGAACTCCGCTTTAACATTACACTTTAACATGTTGCTAGATGAGCATGCATAGCTGCATTCACTGACAAATTTTAGGTTTGGAGGTAAAAGATCCACTTTATTGCGACTCGTTTTTATTCACACTTATGCCGCGTACACACAACCGGACTTTTCGACAGCAAAGGTCCGACGGAACAAATCCATCAGACAATTCGATCGTGTGTGGGCTCCATCGGACCTTTGCTGTCCAAAAATCTGATGGCATTTAGAAATAGAACATGTTTCAATTTTTTTTTCCAGAACTCTGCCGGACTCAGTTCCTATCGAGAAATCCGCTTGTGTGTATGCTAGTCGGGCGGACAATAAACAATGCTAGGGCAGCTATTGGCTACTAGCTATGAACTTCCTTATTCTAGTCCGGTCGTACGTCATCACGTTTAAATCCGTCGGACTTTGGTGTGATTGTGTATGGCCAAGTCCGTTCAATCGGAAAGTCCGTTGGAACTCCGCTGAAAGTCCGTCTGGAAAACCGTCGGACCTAGTCTGTCGAAAAGTCCGGGCGTGTGTACGCGGCATTACTGTATCTCTGGAGCAGCCCATATCACCCATCTTCGCTATGTTTTAGCACTACAGCCCCATCAGAATCTTCAGCATTCAACAGTTTTGGATCCCTGTGCCCTCCGCCATGCTGTTTTTCCATCCACAGACCCTATTTTCTGGCACAAACATGGCATCATAGATGTGGTTAGTATGCTGCCATGGACTGGCCCCAGGAAAAGAAAATTATGGTAAGTTTTTGATACAATTTTCCATTTTCCTGGCACCAACAAGCATACTATCCACATACAGGTTGCCATGGATTGGCACCACAAAAGGAAAATCCCAGTAAGTATTTGATACAATTACCTTGTTGTGTAAGAGAGTTGAGATCGGAGGAGAAAACCACAACATGCAGTGGGGGGCACAGGCATATAATTCTTCCACATGTAAAATAGCTCTTGGTGATCGTGCCATGTTTAGAAACTTCCTTTTAACTGGTTGACAGCACTCTGTCCCTGTATCCTAATTGTGCTCCTGCATTGTTGCTCTAGCTTCCGATAGAGGCCAAAAGTGATAATTTTAACACACACTATGCGGGACATGGTGTACTGTCGTCACAAACAGGAAATTGTTTTGGGAAATGCCTTGAAGCTATCACTGGAGGAAATAAAGATAGGAAGTGGCTGCAATAGGCCCACAGAGGATTAGCAGTCCTGAGAGGCAACAAAAGGATGACAAAAATGAACACAGCATCTTAAAATGTTAAGATACACATTGCATCCAGCTAAATATTTGTATAATACATAATACACTGACAGGGTTGGCAATATTACAGTATATCTATAATTCTCTTTAATTTTGTAATTATATATATTATAATTATCCCACAAAAGTGAGTACACCCCTCACATTTTTTGTAAATATTTTAATATATATTTTCACGTGACAACACTGAAGAAATGACACTTTGCTACAATGTAAAGTAGTGAGTGTACAGTTTGTAAAACAGTGTAAATTTGCTGTCCCCACAAAATAACTCAACACACAGTCAGGGCCAGTGCTACCACTAGGCAAACTAGGCAGCCACCTAGGGTGCACTGCTGCCTAGGGTGCTCGACCACTGGTATTTCTATTCTCTTCTCTCTGCAGCAAGCAACAAAGTCTCAGCATCAGCAGGCAGCCACAGCTCCGTTCGTACATAGTGTCAGAGGCACAGCAGCGGTGGAGGACTGTGTCCCGACTACCAAATGAATGGAAGCAAGCAAACATTCATTGATGGGCACTGGTAGGCTGCATTGATGGGCACTGGTGGGCTGCGTTTGATGGGCGCTTCATTAAAAGGTGGGGTATACATGGGCAGGGGAAAGGGAGTGAAGTCAAGATTGGAGTCAAGGGAGGGTGGGGGTGGGAAAATGAGGTTTGCCTAGGGTGTCAAAAATCCTTGCACCAGCCATGCACATAGTCATTCATTTCTAAACCGCTGGCAACAAAAGTGAGTACACCCCCAAGTGAAAACGTCCAAATTGGGCCCAAAATGTCAATATTTTGTGTGGCCACCATTATTTTCCAGCACTGCCTTAACTCTCTTGGGCACGGAGTTTAACAGAGCTTCACAGGTGCTTCTGTATGAGGATTCCCCACAGATGCTTTAGGTCTGGAGACATGCCATCACATTTACCCTCAGCTTCTTTAGCAAGGCAGTGGTCATCTTGGAGGTGTGTTTGGGGTCGTTATCTTGTTGGAATACTGCCCTGCAGCCCAGTCTCTGAAGGGAGGGGATCATGCTCTGCTTCAGTATGTCACAGTACATGTTATCTCCTCTGATTCCACAAGTTCAAAATGAAAAGCACAAAATAAAAAGCACAAAATGAAAAGCACGAATCAACACTCACCAAACGTCTACTAATACGAAATTAGCAGAAGAAGCCCAAAGGGTGGTGCTAACGAGCTGAAAAACCACATAGTACGTCGCTACGTTTATGTTTGTTGGCCGACAATTGTGTGCCATTTGTATGCAAATTTGGGCCAACGCCCTTCGGTTTTGTCTGTGGAAAATCCAATCGTGTGTACAAGGCTTTAGTCTGCTTGTCTTCAGCAAACTGCTTGCAGGCTTTCTTCAGCATCATCTTTAGAAGTGGTTCCTTCTGGAACGACAGACATGCAGACCAATTTGATGCAGTGTGCGGCGAATGGTCTGAGCACTGATAGGCTGACCCCCCCCCCCCCCTTCAACCTCTGTAGCAATGCTGGCAGCACTCATACGTCTATTTCCCAAAGATATGATGCTCAGCATGTGCACTCAACTACTTTGGCCGACCATAGCGAGGCCTGTTCTGAGTGGAACCTGTCCTGTTAAACCGTTGTATGGTCTTGGCCACCGTGCTGCAGCTCAGTTTCAGGGTCTTGCCAATCTTCTTATAGCCTAGGTCATCTTTATGTAGAGCAACAATTATTTTTTCAAATCCTCAGAGAGTTCTTTGCCATGAGGTGCCATGTTGAACTTCCAATGACCAGTATGAGAGAGTGAGAGCGATAACACCAAATTTACCACACCTGCGCCCTATACACCTGAGACCTTTTAATACGAATGAGTCACATGACAACGAGGAGGAAAAATGGCTAATTGGGCCCAACTTGGACATTTTCACTTAGGGGTGTACTCACTTTTGTTCCCAGCGCTTTACACATTAATGGCTGTGTGTTGAGTTATTGTGAGGGGACAGCAAATTTACACTGTTATACCATTTGTACGCTCACTACTTTACATTGTAGCAAAGTGTCATTTCTTCAGTTTTGTCACATGAAAAGATATAATAAAATATTTTCAAAAATGTGAGGGGTGTGCTCACTTTTGTGAGATACTGTATGTATGTCAGCAATGTATTAACTACAAATACTAGTTGCCTGGCTGCCATACTAATCATAAGATGAAATTAGATACTTTTGAGTCACAGACCTGGAACAAGCCTGCAGTACCTCCTGATGTGCACATTTGTCCTGGACCAGTGACTCAGAACAAAAATTGGTTTAGCATGATAGCCAGACAACTAGCATACTCAACCTAGAAGGTCAGCAATGGCAGTCTATGCTTGTGGAAGCCAAAGACTATCTACAAGTTGATCCAAAAAAGGACACTGTGGAACCTCCTCCCCACCCCCCATCACACCCATTGCTTATTGAATTGTATTGGATATGTCTGAAACGTTGCATGCTACGTTTTCAGTCACGATTCCATGTAGGACCTGCGGGACAGAGGTCCAACTCAGGCACTGCACGTCAGACATTGCGCCGCTAGTTCGGTAACATGTCTCGGTATTGGATATGTCTGAAACGTTGCATGTTAGGTTTCCATTCACGATTCCATGTAGGACGTGCGGGACAGAGGTAACTCAGGCACTGCACGTCAGACATTGCGCCGCTAGTTCGGTAACATGTCTCGGTAATGCTTTCGCGGGGTAAGTGGCGTCTTGCATGACGTGATATATATTTTTCAACAAAAAAATGGCAGCCTACATATTTCTCTGAGTACAGATAGTCCTGCACTGCTGAGAATATCTCACAGCTGAAGAATGTGCAATAAGATTGCCATGCCAACCGAAAATGTTTTGCTACAGGATATCCTCTGTCTTTGTTAGCTCAGGTGGGGGAGGCCGTTCATTCACCTGCAGAGTTTGGTCTTGTTCATGCAAACATTGAATTTTCCCAGAATTGAGTGGAAAATGTATGAGGTAATACTAAACAAGATGAGCTCAGTTTAGTATATAGAAAAATTGTCATGAGAAAAATATGGAGGCTGCTATTGTGGACCTCTCCTTCTGAAAATGCTAGTTTCTTGGCTGTTACGCTGATCCTCTCGCCGCAATAATTTGAGTTATTGACCTGGAGCAAGTAAGTGTTTAAGGACTTGGACACTGATCTTGTACTTTACGTTTCTGTTAGTGAATCAGAAAGAATCCAGAGGATTAGTACATCACACAGTAAACTACCATTTTCAGAAGGAAGACAGTAATGGTAGCCCCCACATTTCTCTTATGATAGGTTTACTTTACATACGGAAATGGATGAAGTCCAACCGAAATGTCTTCATGGTCTGAAACCAGCCATAGACATAGAAGCATTGTTGGATCTGCAAACATGAACCAACTATCTTGTAATGTTTCCTGGGATACTAAAGCTGCTCGTAGGTGGTTCGTTTTTTTTTTTGTTTTGTTTTTTTCAACTAACAGATTCCTCCATCCACACAAATGAGGTGGATGGAGGATTCCCAGCGTCAGTACATTGTTTTCAGCCAATTTGCAGCATATCCCTTCTACAGACATTGATCGGGTAAAGCCCCACCCTGATCAGAATTTGATAAGTCCCAGCCACATTTCAATCAGGGTGTGGCCAGCTTTAATCCATCTTAGGGCAATGGATGAGGGAGGGGAAGCCATATATAACCAGTTCCAGGACAGGGAAAAAATGTTGCAACATTTCCATCACTTTTTTTTCCCTCATAAGCAGTTGTTTGGTGGTTGTCATGTGCTGCTCCATAGACAGTGGATCATTGTCCAATCTGGCCTTTTAGTGTATATTGCTTTTCCAGATTGTCTTTTAGAGATGCTGACAGTTTTCCCATTTAGAGAACAGTGACAGTGTTTGTGAAAATGCCCCCCACAACAACCATCTGATACTTACCTTTCTAATGACCCCGTGACACTCTTTCTTCTGTTGTAGCCTGCACCAAAATACCCATTATCGAAAGCAAGAGGGAGCAATTCCATGCCCCCTCAATCATGTCACAGTGATTGGATCTAGTAATTAGCTGTTAGACCCAAGCATTGTCACATTGACGGAGGTCACATGCTCCCCCATACCAGCAATCACCAGGTATTTAGCATTGGCTTAGGCCAGGAGTCTCCAAACTTTCCAGGCAAAGGGCCAGTTTACTGTCCTTCTGACTTTTGGGGGAGGTGAACTGTGGCCAGTGGGAGTATAAAATGCCATGGCATTAGCAGCCCATCATTGTTTTTAATGGGAGGAATAGTGTCCCATTGTTGATATCAATAATATGAATAGTGCCTCATTGATGGTGTCAATAGAGGGAATAGTGCTCCATGATTTTGTGTCAGGGCTGGGCTCAGTCCTAGCTTCTCTAAGCTGGCCGCTTCAGCTGTCAGCTAATTGCCAGCTCCTATCTCTCCACAGTGACTCACCTGTTGATGATATCCTGCTCATCAGTCCTGCTTACTTAAGCCGTCCAGCCCAGATGATCTCTGCGTTCAGCTTGGTCAACATCACAGAGACTTTCTCCAGCGCTCCTGTTAAAGACTTGCTTGGCTGACATTCCTTCTGGCTTAAGATCCTGCTTGCTGTTCCACTATGCTGATTCCTAGCTTCCTCACTTTCTGGCTTGTCTGACTATCCGTTTCAGTTACCGAACTTTGGCTTTGTTTTGACTACTGTTGTTCTATATACTTTTATTATTAAACAAGTGTGATTTAACTGTACTTCTGTCTCAGTCTAATTCATGGTTTCTGACATTTTGGAACCTGTATCTAATGGGCTTTGTTCATGTCAGACTTGTTTTTCCCTTACAAATAAGTCTCTTGGAATACAAAACCCGCTAAAGCAAGTCAAATGCCAGTCAGCAACAAGTCAAATGCAGGTCAGAAGCATCTGTCAATGATGTCCAAATGTTCCCAGAAGCTTCTCAAACTGATGTCAAACAGATATCGTCAACACAAACCCAAAGTCCATTGATGCAGGCTATTATGTTGGGGCAGATTGCTGCTTTGGCACTAAAGCTGCCCAAAAGTTTAGGATGCTGGTTGGACATTTTTGTCAGATCTGATTGCCCTAAGATTTTTTTGCCTTTCTAGAAGCATTAACCACTTAACAACCGGCCCATAGCCGAATGACGGCTACAGGGCGGTTGTTTAACTCTGGGAGGCCGTCATATGACGTCCTCCCAGAATTCCGCTCTCGCGCGCCCCCTGGGGCGCGCACTCGAGCGCATCACAGATCACGGTAAACGGCCGCTCAACGCGGCCGTTTACCTCGTGATCGCTCCGTCAAATGACCGAGTGATCACTTGTAAACAAACCGGCATCATCTTATGATGCCGATTCCTCCCTCCCCCTCTCTGTACCGATCGGTGTCAGCAGCGATGTGGGCTGCATCTGCAGTGCCCACATCGCTGCTCACCGAAAATTAACCCCTCAATTCCCTGCCATTACTCTGCATTACTCTGCAATACTCTGCAATACTCTGCATTACTCTGCAATACCCTGCAACACTCTGCAACACCGTGCAACACTCTGCAACACCCTGCAACACTCTGCAACACTCTGCAACACTCTGCAATACCCTGCAATACCCTGCAACGCTCTGCAATGCTCTGCAACACCCGCCAATACCCTGCAACACTCTGCAACACCCGCCAATACCCTGCAACACTCTGCAATGCTCTGCAACACCCGCCAATACCCTGCAACACTCTGCAATGCTCTTCAACACCCGCCAATACCCTGCAACACTCTGCAACACCCGCCAATACCCTGCAACACTCTGCAATGCTCTGCAACACCCGCCAATACCCTGCAACACTCTGCAATGCTCTTCAACACCCGCCAATACCCTGCAACACTCTGCAATGCTCTGCAACACCTGCCAATACCCTGCAACACTCTGCAATGCTCTGCAACACCCGCCAAAACCCTGCAACACTCTGCAATGCTCTGCAACACCCGCCAATACCCTGCAACACTCTGCAATGCTCTGCAACATCCGCCAATATCCTGCAATGCTCTGCAACGCAATACTCTGCAGCGCCATACTCTGAGATACCCAGCCATACTCAGAGATACCCAGCCATAGTCGGTGATACCCTGCAGTACCCAGCCATAGACATCCCCCACCCCCTCCCGCCGCCCTCCGGTGCTTCTACCGACTCGCCAATACGATCAAAGCCAGAATCTTTTTTTTTTTTTTTTGCAGGCTTCCCAGCCTAGAGGTGAGATGCGGGGTCTTATTGACCCCATATCTCAATGTAAAGAGGACCTGTCATGCCATATTCCTATTACAAGGGATGTTTACATTCCCTGTAATAGGAATAAAAGTGATCAAAAAATTTATTTTTGGGGAAAAAAATGTCAAACTAAAATAAATAAAGTAAAATGAACAATAACATTTTAATTTTTTTTAAAGCGCCCCTGTCCCCATGTGCTCGCATGCAGAAGCGAACGCATACGTAAGTCCCTCCCACATATGAAAACATGTGAGGTATCGCTGCGAACATTAGAGCGAGAGCAATAATTCTAGCCCTAGACCTCCTCTGTAACTCAAAACATATAACCAGTAAAAAAAAATGTAATCGTCGCCTATGGGGATTTTTAAGTAGCGACGTTTGGCGCCATTCCACGAGCGTGTGCAATTTTGAAGAGTGACATGTTAGGTATCTATTTACTCAGCGTAACTTCATCTTTCACATTATGCAAAAATTGGGCTAACTTTACTGTGTTTTATTTTTTTAAGCACAAAACAGTTTTTTTCCAAAAAAAAGCATTTGAAAAATTGCTGCGCAAATACCGTGTGAGATAAAAAGTTGCAACGACCACCATTGTATTCTCCAGGGTGTTTTCTAAAAAAACATATATAATGTTTTGGGATTCTATGTAATTTTCTAGCAAATAAATGATGATTTTTACATGTAGGAGAGAAATGTCAGAATTGTCCTGGGTGCTCCAGAACGCCTGATGGCGCTCCCTGCATTTTGGTCCTCTGTATGTGGCCACGCTGTGTAAAAGTCTCACACATGTGGTATCGCCGTACTCGGGAGTAGTAGCAGAATGTGTTTTGGGGTGTAATTTGTGGTATGCATATGCTGTGTGTGAGAAATAAACTGATAATATGACAATTTTGTGAAAAAAAAAAAGTTAAAAAATCTTGATTTTGCAAAGAATTGTGGGAAAAAATTACAACTTCAAAAAACTCACCATGCCTCTTACTAAATACCTTGGAATGTCTTCTTTCCAAAAAGGGGTCATTTGGGGGGTATTTGTACTTTTATGGCATGTTAGGGTCTCAAGAATTGAAATAGGCCGTCAGTACTTCAGGTGTGATCAATTTTCAGATATTGGCACCATAGCTTGTGGACTCTATAACTTTCACAAAGACCAAATAATATCCACCAATTTGTACTTATTTTTACCAAAGATATGTAGTAGTATAAATTTTGGGCAAAATTTATGAAGAAAAAATTACTAATCTGCTAAATTTTATAACAGAAACAAAGAAAAATTCATTTTTTTACAGAATTTTCTGTATTTTTTCTTTTATAGCACAAAAAATAAAAAACTGAGCGGTGATTAAATACCACCAAAAGAAAGCTCCATTTATGTGAAAAAAAGGACAAAAATTTCATATAGGTCCAGTGTTGCATGACTGAGTAATTGTGATTCAAAATGTGAGAGCACCGAAAGCTGAAAATTGGTCTGGTTATTAAGGGTGTTTAAGTGCCCAGTGGTCAAGTGGTTAAAGTAATTTTTTTTAATAAATCTAATAACGAAACTTGCATGTGTAGCACTATCACTGTAGGGCTTGCTGAGTGTTGACATCATAGGCCTCTCTCTGGTTACCTGCAGCTGTTTGTTAATAGTTCCCACTTAGTTGCTGAGGGTTCCCACTTGGTTGCTGAGGGTTTCCTACTTTGGTGCTAGGGGTTCCCGTTTGGTTGCTAAGGGTTCCCGCCTGTTTGCTAGGCGCTCCAACTTGCCCCACCCTTACTCCCGCTAGCTCATTACTCAATGACCAATCCAGGGTATTTATGTTTTTGTATTTTATTTTGGAACTTGGATGGGAGAATGAACTATTCACAAAGGATAAGGACAACTCTCACTTGATCTCTCCAGATTATTAGCAGAAGCAGTCACACTGCTTTAACCATACAGCCACATGTCTGGAGTAGTTAAGTCTTCTTGCTCTCACTAGAAGCAGACTTGATGGACATTATCTTCTTTACAGGTATATTATACTGTACATTGTAACAGAAAAAAGCACCCTTAATTTAGGAATTGCTCCAATGAAGACACCCCAACCCCCTACCCTGAACACTAAAAGTAACAGATAAGTCTAGTATAGTATCAAAGACAATATAAATCATCTGGTGGGCTTGTATCCAATTTTCACCCATTTCTTCCAAACAAAAGTCTCTATTTTCTCAACTCTCCTGGGATAGTTGCATCCAAAGTATGTTAAAATCTGAAAATGAACCAGGGAAGCCCAGTTGGCTGACAAAACATACATTGTTGTCATTTATGAGTTCCTTGGTGACCCTGTGGACTCATTGGTTATCCTTGCTGGAATGTGAGCAGAAGAAGGGAATTTAGGGAATCATGTGATGGAAAAGTGGCATGGCAGGACCCTGCTCCCAGCCCCATCTAAATAAACATAAATCTCCTGTGATTTAATGGATTTGTGCATCAATGTCTACATATATCCAAGGAGATAACAGGGCTGTTAGTCCAGCACATTCTATAGAAAGCAGTCCGGAATTCACTGACAATAGCCTAGCCAGAGGAATTCACGCAAAGCTGAACAAAGGTGGGATTTATGGAAGCAAGTAGTAAATCAGAGGCAGAATGGGGCACTTCACTGAAATATTTTCCCTCACTCGTATTGAAGTGGCAAAGCTGTTCTTGGTGTAGTTAGAACATTTATGACCTTTAAAAGAATGGCAACATTTTGTTTTTGGAAACCCCCTTCAATAGCTTAGTGTGCCGCAGTTTACAGAATTTTATAGTGATTTGTTCCTAAACAGTCTACAATTGACATCCGCCAATTTTTACCAAATATCATAGGAAGCAGCATAGCTGGAGATTCAAATATTCTTATTTTAGCACTGCTATGGTTGTAATGGAAAATGATACACAGGAGCAGGTGGAAACTTATATCTAGGGCAATTTTTATATGGCGTCACAAAAGGTGTTTTGTCTGGTCTCCAGCAATTTGGGGGCGCCATAAGAAAAGTCTGTTGTGGAGATTTGATACATAAGGCTTTACAAGAGCTCATAACACAGCCAGCTGACTTCCAGTAAAAACACAAGACCTATCATTTGGAGAGGGCAGTGTTCCCTTTCAAAATGCTTCAGTATAAAATACTACAAAGCTGTCGATTGTGGCTTTTCTTCATGAATGGCATGGAGCTATTCAGTAGTCCCTCTGACTAATGTGTTGCATGTCACCTTCTTTGATTGCTTGTTGGCCAATGAACATATTAATAACCTAAATACTAAAATTAACTTTCAGGTCCACTACTATTTTGATTGGTTGTATATTTATCATTGTAACAATCATAACAATGTAGGCCCTTGCACACGCAGTTGGAAATTCCGACAGAAAATGTCCGATCGGATTGTGTTGTCGGATAATCCGACTGTGTGTGGGCTCCATCGGACAAAGTTTTAGAGCTGGGCTATAAAACTTTCCAACAACATGATCTGATCGGACGTTGTCCGATTGTGTGTAGAGAATTCCGATCGGACAAAGTGCCACGCATGCTCAGATCAAATTCCTAGACCAAAGCTATTGGCTACTAGCCTGAATGTAGTCCCGTCGTAATGAAATAACGTCGTCACGTTACGTACGATCGGATTTTCCGACAACTTTGTCTGACCGTGTATATGCAACACAAGTTTCGGACAAAATCCGTCGGACAAAATTCGACGGATTTTGTTGTCGGAATGTCCGACCGTGTGTACAAGGGCTACGTTTTTGGGGTAAGCATAAGGGCTACAAATAATGGTAATGCAACAAAGAGTGTAAAGGATAGAATAGATCCATCACTCTCTATTGTTTCTTTCTGACACCTAAAAGATAGTCCTGATCTTTGTACAGACAGTGAGAGTGTACACTCCTGTTGAATTATAGCTGTTGTATCCTGTTGAAATACCGCTGTTTTATATCACCTCTATTTTCTGGTAAATGCGAGGTAGGAGAGAGCCCTGTTCACTCTCAAGGGGACATTGATCATGCAGCCAACCTGAACCCAGTTCCAACTGCTGTCTGAGATAAGTAGTGCTGGCATACCCCCTTCTCCTGCTCCAATGCATTACTAAACATGGACAAGCTGATCTTGCTTGTTAATGTATTCCATTGACTAACACCAACAATGGGGCAGAATTCCTTCCACTGACACCAATGTTTGGGCATGATTATTCCATTGACAACAACGATGGGGCAGAATTGATTCCATTGACATCAATGGTGGGGCACTATTCCTTCTACTGACATCAATGATGGGGGACTAATCCTTCCACTGACACCAAAGATAAGGTGTTGTTTACTCGCGCTGGGTGCCAGGACATTTTCTACTCCCACTGGTCCCAGTCAGGCTCCCCTAAAGTCTGAAGGACAGTAATCTGGCCCTTTGTTTAGAAAGTATGGAGACCTCTGCTCTAATTTTAGGGAACCTTAAGACTAGGGTTGCTACTTCACCCCTTTAAATCCGAACGCATATCAATTACACAGGTTCTGAAGCTAATTCAATGCAGATAAGACACTAAGTGAGTTTAATTACCAACTTAATCAGCCACATAATCTGTGTAATTCATATATGCTCAGGTTTAAAGGTGGCAGCCATACTTAAGACCAGACAAGGGGTGGACAGGAGGGACGGCTGCCCTGGGCACTGTGGTATCATGTGAGGTGGGGGGCACCATGAGGAGATTGGAGGGGGGATTTGTTTTGGGTGGGGGGGATTTGGGGGGTGGCAGGGGGTAAGAATTGTTCTAGGAGGGGAAATTTTGGGAGGTGTGCTGGGAGTGGTGATTTTGGGATATTTGTGTTGGGAGAGGGAATGGGTGAAGGGGATTTGTGCTAGAAAGGGTAATATAGTTTGGGGGGTTAAGATCAGTGCTAAGAATTCTTTTTTGTGTGGAGATTAATGCTAGTAGGGATGATTGGGGGTATTTGTGCTAGGAGGAGGGGGAGGGATTTGTGCTGGGGGCATATGGGAAGAGAGAGGATTTGAGCTGGTGGGGGGAAAAGGGGGGACAAATATTTGTGCCAGGAGGGGGGATTTCAGCAGGGGGGTGGATCTGTACTGGGAGGAAGAGGGATTTATGCGTAGGGGGAACATGTAGATTAGTGTTCGGTTTTTTTGGGGGGGGTTTGCTAACTCACAATTTTACATCTTGGTGGGGGAGGCACAATTCAGCACCAACTGAGTTGAGAAGGTTCAACCGGGCAGGGTACCAGTTGTGGTCAGAGGTAGAAAGAAAGCTGTCGCCACTAAGGGACCATCCATCTTACTACCTTAGACTACTGTGAGTAAGCTGAAGCAAGTACCAGAGCAGTCTTCTCACCAGTCGGGGACGGTGAAGAAGTGGGAAAGCATCAGCAAGTGCCAAGCCAGGGACCCAACAGGATAGTGGGGGTGACGCTTGAGGAGTATACAGTGGGATAGCTGTGGAAGAGCTCAGAGGATCCAGTGACAACTGGGATCAGGAAGTCTAGTGAGAGCCTGGGAGCTCAGCGAGTAAAGATCTACAGTGGAATACTGTGAGATGAGTAAAGGACTGTTCTTTGTTACCAAGAGTTATTTACAACTACCATTAGTGACTGTTGCAAGATTAGTTGCCATAGGAGACAGTGGTCCTGCCTATACAGAAGTGTTATCCAGCTGGAGGCCTTCCACTGTATAGCGGTCTACCGATAGAAGTTTTGGAAGTCTTCCAATTATCATTGCATCTACTCAAGGGTGTCCTGGCGCTAACCCTCTCTACCACAGTTCTGTTAAGAGACAATACATGTCTTGTTTGCATCCAAAAGTGACTGGCGCCCATCATATCTTCTTGCATCACACCCACCATGCCTGGTAACCCACTGTACAAGGAAGGATGTCAACTCTCCCTAACCCTTGAGGACACCATTAGGTCTCTGGGGCCCCGGGACCTTGCTAAAGCTATATTATATTTTCATAACTGGTCTCTACTGTGTTCTCAAACAAATGATTTGTTAAGAGGGTGCTAAAGGTTTAAAATACCATAATCGTGAGATTATTTGTAGGTGCTGATCTCATGTCTGTGTGTAGCCAGCTACTGTCGTAAAGAAAAGCCACTCATGGGATAGCAAACTGTCCTGGATTTCTTCAGTTTCCAAGTAGATAAGCTGGCACCAACTCCTGCTCTGCCCTCCTCCCCTGTACATAGGAAATGCATGTGAGCCAAGTCAACTGTATAACTTTAAAGTACGGTAATCTGTTTATGGCTTGCATGACTGACTGGCCTATGAAGTCTTTGAGCAGCCTTTTCTATGTATAGTTTTGCATTATCAGGTAATATACTGTATAATTTTTTTATAAAAAAATAGTTGTTTGCTACTGATTGTGCACACAAGTCTGACTGCCATTTTATCGTATCCACAGCTGCAGATTAGTATTGATATACCTAATGCTCACATTCAGGAGAGAGAGACAGCCTAATGGGTTAATGCCCAACTAGTTGTCACCAAGTTTGGTTAATAATACCACTTTATCCGAGGGACCAGATATAACCAGCAACTGAAAGAAAAGTGTTGGTATGCAGACAGCATTATGTTTTATGTTAGTAGGTAATCTTGGTAGACGCGTGAAAATGAATGAGCTGACATTCAATAACCGATTTCTGCTTCTTTGACAAATAAAACGTAACGGTAAGCGTTCACACACCCACAGACAGCAACGGGCCTTGACTTCACTATCATATTATATAAGTAGAGCAGGTTACAACTCGAAGAGTAGCTTGTGAATGTCAAGCAGCTAAATCATTAATCAGAGTAATTGCTAACTTAGGGAGTTGTCTTAACAAGACAGACCAGTTACTGATAAACCGTTATAGTACCTGTGTAAATAGGAGGGGCTGATGCACAAAGCTCCATTCAGACTGCCGGTATGTTCCTGCGTTAATGTGTAGTGCACTAATATGAGTGAAATGTAAATAAATGGTGCGTAGTTAACAACATGAGTGACTTACTGTTCTTATGAAACCACTCTGAATCATGCATTGAAAGGTTGTAACTGGACATCAGGAAAAGGTTGCACTAACCCAGCCATTCTCAACCAGGGTTCCTCCAGAGGTTGCTAGAGGTTCCTTGATCTGTGGCGGATGAACCACCTTTTTGATGGTGCCTACAGTGTTCAAGGTTCAGCGTCACTTAGCAAAGCCAGCAGCGTGACACCAAATATCTTTTTAGCTGTCTTTAAGGGTGGCAATCTGAACACCACTTTAAGGGGCGCATTCTTCCTATTGGCCACCAGTATAGGGGACATTATTCATATTGACCCCTGATAAATTGGTTTTAGTAAGGGTTCCTCGAGACCTTAAAATTATTTTTGGGGTTCCTCTAGGGTTAAAAGGTTGAGAAAGGCTGCACTAACCTGACACTTGTAAAATTCTGTTATGAACAAGTCACACTGCTGCAGTGTGTTACCACAAGTGCAACGCAACATTAACATGTTCTAAATCTATGAACAACATCTGCTACAGGCAGACCTCCTCACAAGTCCTCCCACTCAGAGTACTGGCTCCCGGCAGTCACCGGCGGCTTCCACTTGGTAGCAGACAAGCTAACGTGTTTCACTCCATGCAGAACCTACTCAGTAATATTAGCGTGTGTTGCATTTCATTTCAGTGGGCTGCCTAACACACAAAAACACATTGAAAGGATGTACTTGGACATCAGGAAAGGGTTTGTCTAACCTGACACTTCTAGTAAAGTCTTGTTATGAACTATTCATCTTGCTGCAGTGTGTTACCGCAAGTGCAACGCAGCATTAGTGTGTTATAAGGCAATAAATAATGTTTCACAACAGGCACACCTCCTCACAAGTCCTCCCACTCAGTGTACTAGCTCCCGGCAGTCACAAAACAGTCAAAAAAAGCATAGGGCTGGTATGACTAGGTAGCAGGATAAACAGGCATATATAGGTTTAACATATTATTAAGTGACAGGAAGTTACCTACCAGGATTGGTGGGCTTAACCACTTCAATACAGGGCACTTAAACACCTTCCTGCCCAGACCAATTTTGAGCTTTCAGCGCTGTCGCACTTTGAATGACAATTGCGCGGTCATACTACACTGTACTCAAATGAAATTTTTATCATTTTTTTCCCACAAATAGAGCTTTCTTTTGGTGGTATTTGATCACCTCTGCGGTTTTTATTTTTTGCGCTACAAATAAAAAAATACCGAAAATATTGGAAAAAAAAAAGTTTTTTTTTGTTTCAGTTTCAAAACTTTGTAAATAAGTACGTTTTCTCCTTCACTGATGGGGCTACACTGATGGGCACTGATAAGGCGGCACTGATGGGCACCAATGTGGCACCAATGAAGTGGCACTGATAGGCGGCACTGATGGGCGACACGGATGGGCGACACGGATGGGCGACACGGATGGGCGACACGGACGGACACTGATAGGTGGCACAAATTGGCACTGATAGCTGGCACGGATGGGTGGCACAGATGGGCATGGATAGGCGGCACAGATGGGCATGGATAGGCGGCACAGATGGGCATGGATGGGCATGGATAGGCGGCACAGGTGGGCACTGATAGGCGGCACAGGTGGGCACTCATAGGCAGCACAGGTGGGCACTCATAGGCGGCACAGGTGGGCACTCATAGGCGGCATTGGTGTTATACTATAGTAATGGATGCCAATCAGTGCCAAACAATAATGCATGCCAATCAGTGATGCCCATTGTGGGCACTGATTGGCATCCATTATGGGCACTGATTAGCACCCATTGTGCTGACTGGCATCCCTGGTGGTCTAGGGAGGATTACCTTTTCCCTGGTGGTCTGGTGGCGTCCCTGGTGGTCCAGTGTGGGTATCCTCGGGGGGGCTGTGCTGATAATCGATCAGCACAGACCCCCCCTGTCAGAGGAGCAGCCGATCGGCTCTCCTCTACTCGCGTCTGACAGACGCAAGTGAGGAAAAGCCGATCACCGGCTCTTCCCATTTACACTGTGATCAGCCGTGATTGGACACCGCTGATCACGTGGTAAAGAGTCTCCGTCGGAGACTCTTTACCGAGATCGTAGTTGCCGGGTGTCAGACTGACACCCCGCAACAACGATCGCCGCGATGCGTGCCCCCGGGGGAGCGCTGCGGCTCATAATCCTGATCACGTCATATGACGTCCGGTCAGGATTATGCAACCACTTTGCAGCCGTCAATTGCCTATAGGGCGGGCGGCAAGTGGTTAAAAAGTTAGGAGGGGCTTCTGAGTGGTATAAGTGGGATCAGGTTTATCTACGCAGTTGGAACCCATCAGATGAAGAAAAAACTTCCCACCCTTGTACCCAGTTGCTCAGATTGGGTCCTTCGGTTGCCGTAGTGGCCTGGCGATTGGGATCTTTGGAGGCCTTCTAAAATATCAATGATATAATATAGTGGGGAACCATCTTTGACATAGGGTTCTCTTTAAAATTCCAGTTAATGGAGGTTTAACTGGGCATTTGGGATATGGAGGTATCTGCGTAGAATGTGGAGAGTTAAGATCTGTCATGAATCTGAAGTAATGTTTGATGCTCTGACTATTTGCTTACCTTTCAGGTCTGTGTCTCAGCCTTAAGAGAATGTGCCCCCACACCTGGCCGTTTAACCACTTCTGGTTCTGTTATCCTGACTGGGCATCATATGATGTCCAGCAGGATAACTGCCGGCGCGCACTCGTGAGGGCGTGCATCGCAGGGATCATTGTTGTGGCGTGTAAGTCTGACACACTGCTACACAGATTTCAGTAAAGAGCCTCTGATGGAGGCTCTTTACCATGTGATTAGCCAGTCCGTGAGCATGAGCTGAGAGACCCCAGGGGCTGCAACCTGGAGTCAGCTGCAGACCAAATCCGGAAAAGATCCGATCGGATTTTATTGTCGGAAAATCCAATAGTGTGTGGGCTCTATTGGACTTTTTCCATCGGAAAATCCGAAGCAAAAAATGTGAGAGTAGGATCTTAAATTTTTCAACAAAAAAATCAGATCGTACTTTTTCCGATCGTTTGTAGAGAATTCCAATCGGACAAAGTGCCGCGCATGCTCAGATCAAATTACGAGACCAAAGCTAATGGCTACTATCCTCAACGTAGTCCCGTCGTAACGAATGAACATCATCACGTTCCGAACGATCAGATTTTCTGACAACTTTGTCCGACCGTGTGTATGCAAAATCTGACAAAATCCGTCGGAAATAAATCTGACGGATTTTGTGGTCGGAATTTCCGACCATGTGTACAAGGCATTAGACTCCGTGCCATGGGGAATCCTACACTCTAGCTTCCTGTTGGTCCATGTCAGTGTTCAGCTGGAGTTGCTTTCCTAAACCACCAAGAGGTCCAATAGCAGCAGTCAGCTGAAGGGTCCACAACCTTAGTGGTGTGTTTCTAACCCCAACGGTGTGCATCTGTCACCTGGCCTCTGGTGACCTCACAGGATCCTCCCCGAGTCGGTGTGTTGCGGCTTGGGATCTGTATGTTATTATGCAGATACAAAAACTATTTTTTGGTTCTTCAGTGCCTTCAAAGGTTGGCAACCTGGATTATTGTTTATCATTGATATTATTATGTTTCTGTTAAAGGAATGTGTTTTATTGGTTGTATGTTAATAAATGGTTGCTACAGCCAATTTTCACTCCAAATGGTGTTGTCTATTTATGGGTATGGGTCATAGCAGCAGGATAGTTACTTGGTGGGGGGTTTACATCTGTCTTACCCTAGTCATAGACTGAAAGTTGTAATTGTACATCAGGAAAAGGTTAGGCTAACCTGACACTTGTAAAGTCTTGTTATGAACTATTCAAACTGCCGCAGTTACCGCAAGTGCAATCCAACATTAACATATAATAATGTCCTGCTACAGGCACCTCTGCTCACAGGTCCTCCAGCTCAGGAGTGCTGGCTCCCGGGTAGTCATTGGCTGCTTCCACTTGGTAGCAGACACCCTAACATGTTTCATTCCATGCAGTGGCCTACTCAGTAATATAAACGTGTGTTGTGTTTCACTTCAATGGGTTGCCTAACACACAAAAATTAACCAAAAAGGTGCACGTACAATTTCTAGCATCACATTGCAATGCACATCAGCACATTGCTGCTTTGCCTTATGCTGTGCTGCAACACACATCTGTTGGCAAGGTGCACTGAGGTCACGGTACCCTTCAGAATGAATGGCGGCACCACATTGCACCAATGCATACACAACACAACACTGTGAAAGAGCCCTTGGTCTTTGCTAACAATCTAACTCAGAGCAAATACTTTAAAAAGACCTAGTAAATACAGTTATGTGTTGATGGTCCAATTCATTTTTAATTACAATCATTGTGCATATCTGCACTATTGTTGATATCAGCTTCCTGTAAACTCCTGCACAGTAGTAATCAGCAATCAGCTATACCCTTAAGCCTAGTACACAAAGGGTGAATGTCGGCCATCAATCGGCCGGTTCAATAGAAATGGACCAACATTCGGCCTGTGTGTATGGCAGCCGGCCTGACAGAAGCCGGCTTTCGTCAAGGGGTCATTATCATAAAAAGGTCTGCCAAACTGCGTCCTAAACCAATGGCTGAGAACACTGACTGTAGTGTTTGGGCGAGAAAGGGGGCATCCCCCGGGCAGAGCACAATAACACAGCAGGGGAGATTGCTGTACTAACATCAGATTTTTAGTATGGCGGCCTTGACCTGAGCTGTCTTTTTTTTCCGTTCAACCCACTAGGCTGAATGAAAAAAAAATGAGTGGTGTGTACGAGGCTTTAGACTGTCCATAGATGGATTGAATTTATTTTCTGTAGTCATAAGTTGCAGAAAAGAAATTTGCACCATTCCCCCATCAGCACAGACAGCGCTGACAGGGGAATCCTTCCTGCTAAAACATTGTCTTCTACCGGCGGGGACAGGAGCGGGCAGGGAAAGCCATCCCTGCCCGGTAAAAGACAGTGATTATCGTTTTAGCAGCCACTTGCGATATTTAGAAGCAAATCCAGCAGGCTTGTTTGTACCCAAGTTGAACAATCGATCAACTTGGTGTATTCAGCCTGTCCATTAACAGTTCGAATCTTGGCTGATTCTTGCTGAACTGGCCAAGATTGGAACCGAGTATGGCAAGCCTCGGGGCCCATGCACACATATTCGCACAGTGCATCATGACACACAAACTGTAGCTATTCATTATGCACACTTCAGCACACCACAACACACATTCTGTGTCCTAGATTAGAATAAAGAGTCATGTCCATTTTTTCCATGCATTAAGGTGTGTTACCTGCCCATTTAAGAAACTACAACATTGATTCTTCATAAGAAAATGTTATTTTTGCTCACAAGTTTGTTATAATGCATGCAGGGGCAGACTAACCATTTGGCTACTCGGGCACTGCCCGAGGGCCCTGGGCCACTGGGGGGCCCCATCAGGGTTGCCAGCCTCAGTAAAACCAGGGACAATATGTAAAAATCTGTGTTTTTTTTTTACATCTGTCTCTGAAATGTCTCTTACCAACATCCTTTTGGTCTAAAAATCCTGAGATTATAGCTGCCCCACCTCTCCAGTGCCTTCTCAGCCAATAGAAACATGTCTGTGTATACTGTGTAATTGTATACTGTGTGTGTGTGTACACTGTGTGGCCCCAAAATCTCTAATTGCCTGGGGGACTCATAATCTTCTATTGCCTGGGGGCCCCATGAGTTGTCAGTCCGCCCCTGAATGCATGTTTGGTGTCAATGATAATGAGGTCCATTGTCACATTTGGTAAGACTCATTTCCCTGATTACTTTACAATGAGTCAATATTATACTGAGCTGTCATATACTTTACAATAGCTGTGTCACCTGGAGAGGCCGCAAGGAGGTAAAGCACTGATAAAACACCTTTCTCATACATGCCCTGTGACACACCCGAGGTTGCTTCAGGATCTCTTTGTCTTCACACAAGCAGACACATAGATCATACTCTGCTACCTTTAGATATGTACAATTGTAAGACAGCAGAGGGCAGCCAATACTGGCTGCTGGAGCGACATATTATAATATTGTTGTTACTCTGTAAGACCTTGAACACCATTTTCTCTATTACAGATACATTGTTAGGCCCTAAGCCTTGCTTCTTTACTATCACTAACTACAGACACTCAAGAATCAGAACTGTAAAGGCTCCCCAGATAAGAGATGTTCTGTTTCCCAGATGTACTCCAGACCAGCAATATTTCACCAAAGTCAGAGGAAGACAGAGACGAATAGGCCTTTTGTGACACACACAAACAAACATTCACATATCTCCTAGGTCCTGCCCTTAGAGATTCAGCCTGAGATTTACTATGGCCATGAGGATTCTTGAGCTTACTTTATGTGTATGCCACTCTCTGTTCAGCGTCATGGTGACAAGTGGTGCTATGCTCCTGTCAGGTTTAGCACTGATCTGCAGACTAAAAGAGCAGAGGATTCCACATTCCAGACTCATGAATCTTCTGGGAATACATGGACAGATTATTTGACTAGCCTCCCCCAGGAAACAGCAGTTTACTAGATAGGAAATGCCCAACCCTATATCTTTCTGTACAGTAATGTTTGCCAGGAGCTGTGACAAAACATTTTAATATATCACTAATTGTGCATTTAACAGATAATATAAAAGTAAAGAAATAATGTAATAAATACTCAATTGGGGTCCTCTGTGTGCTAATCTAGTTGTTGCCTTATTGCTCAATGAACAACACCATGAGCAGAGGACATCAGAGGACCCCAAACCCCAGAATCCTCTGCTGGTACTCCTAATTCAGGCTAAAAAGGTCTATGGTTCTGGGGATCTTGTGGAGATATTATTAAGCAGCATCCAGACTGTCGTAACTGGACTCTTAGGCCTGCAATGCAAAGACACACTTCTAATTTACATTTCCCTAGTGGAACTGCAAACTGATGTCCCTGTATCTAGCAACAATAGATACACGCCAGCAACAATGGGCCCCCAACAGCCAGCATTAGTAGACCAACAACTGACTCCCTGCAACATAGGACCCACCCCCCCCCCAAAAAAAAAATAGATCCCTCCACCGGCAACTGTAGACCTCTCCAGCAACAATAGACCCCCCTGCAAAAATAGATCCCCTCCAGCAACAATAGATTCCCCAGCAGCCAGCATCAATAGACCCTCCAGCAGCCAGCAACAAAGACCCCTTCCTCCCAGCAACTATTGACCCCCCAGCAACATAAGACTGACCCCCAGTAACAATAGATTCCCAATGAGCAACAGAAGATCTCCCAAGCATTAATAGACCCCCTCCCTCTGCAAAAATAGATCCCAGCATCAATAGACCCTCCAGCACCCCTTGCCAATTTGTTCTGGAGGTGCCGGAACTGGAGATAAAAAGCCCCGTAGTACAGTGACCCTAACCAAAGTGCCTAGCGTAGCCTAGAAGAACCCACCCTAAGCTTAGGCCTCATGTGACCCTTGCTTGGTGTCCAACAAGGGAGGAAAGCATGGAGGACATGATGGCCCCACCTACCACTTGACTTGGCTTGGGATTGAGCAACTTCTATGCATGTATATAGGAGTTAAATCATTCTGACATATCAGTTGCCAGGATTATACACTTGGCTGTTCCTGCAAGTAGGAAGGTCAAATTTTATTGCTAATGGGACATACTGTAGTATGTCTCTTCCAAAACAAAAAAAAAAAAACCTTTTCCCCCTACCAATTTAGTTTTTTGTGCTAAAGTTCCTTATATGCCATTAAAGAGTACCGCATTGCGGAAAACAGAAGCCAAGCATTTAATTTTAAGATTCTTTAAAAACAAATACAAACATTTATTTGTAGAAGGCAGTACGTCTGTGCACAGAGCAATGATGTGGAAAATGCAGCAAACCATAGTAACCATAGTTCTCATAATCAAAGTCAAATCAATGACAAATTAATTCTGCTTGATTGCTATGGGTTACTGTCATAACCCATATGTAATGCAGCCAATCCAACACAAGCATTTGAAAGCATCTCAATGTCTCAAAGTCCTGCTATCACCACATTTATTATGACATTACCTGGTGGACTGGTGATGGGGATATTTAGACTGCCCCTATCCAAGTGGTGACAGGCTTTTTTTGAATACTCGTGGCATGTAAAGCTTTTAAAGAAGAAAATAGATACAGCCACAATTCATTTACAGGTTGACACAGCTGCCAGCTAACTTTCATGTGCTGCCTCTGACATATATAAAAAAGCTATGAATAACACTTGCTGACACATAAGAAAGTATTCTGGGAACTTAAAGGAATTTAAATATATGTGAAACAGTCATTGTGTTGGGGGATATTTTGATACACATGGGTGGCTTGCCATCCAGTATTCCATTGAAAGTCAATATGGCTAGTCTCTTCTTGACCTCCCTGCAGCCTGATCCACTCTAGACATTAGATTACAGTATGACATATATGCAGAGTCTAGTCGTCAATTTTTCTTTTAAGGGATTACAACACAGTCATGCACTCTATCATAAACAATTGTGTATGTCTAGGCATTCAGCAGAGAAACATGGCACCACTATTGTTTTAGGAGAAAATTATTTTCCCCTGGCCACCAGGCTCCTGATATTGACATGATATCAGATATTGGACATCCAAATTGTCTACTGACTATTGTGAAAATAATAACAGGTATCCAATGGCTGTGGGTAATGTAATGTGATAACCAGGGCTTTTTTCAGCTGGAACTTGGTGGAATTCTGTTCCACCACCTCTGGCTCAGGCCTTCTGCTTCCTTCTCACCACTATCACTTGTAAATGCAGAAGTCCGACTTCTGTGTTTATTAGTGACAGCTTATCTCGCAAAAGCTCCCACAGATCTGATCTCCTTAGCAGCTCCAACAGAGTGCAGGGTGGGAACAAGGGACATGAAGGTGCCTGTGGTGCAGTGCAGATTCCAAAACCCCTACTGGATGGTCTTCCTGCAAGTGATAGAGGCAGAGCCACCTACAGTGTGTGGGGAGGTACTAGAGCTGGCTGGGTGCTTCAACCTAATACAGCAACACAAGTAAGACATGTGGTGGAAGATGGTGGAGCTTCTAAGGAGGGAGGGGGAAGGTGGAGGCAGTGGAAGGGTGGTTGCATGCAGAGGCCTGAAGAGGAGTGAAAGTGAGATGTGGATAGGGGGTGCAGCGTTAAGCAGCTGTGGAAGAAGGCAAAGTGCACCTCTGAACTCTGCACTCTGTATGCAGAGCACCAATTAACTCTAAACAATGTACGTAGCACACCCATCAAACTCTGCATGTAGCACACCCCTGAACTCTGCACTCTGTGTATAACACAACATCCCCTTCTTAACTCAGCACTCTGTACGTAATGCACTTCTTGTATTTAATGCAAATTTAAGACCCTTCCACTATAAGTGAAATTTGACCACACCATTTGATGCGGTTATGTGTGGGGGCGAGGGAGGATTTGGAGGGTCGTGGTTGAGTTCCTACACCTATTTTCTGAGAAAAAAAGCCCTGGTGATAACTCTATATTATTATTATACAGGATTTATCTAGTGACAACAGTTTTCGCAGCACTTTACAATATAAAAGGAGACCATACAACAACAATACAATTCAATAAAAGAGGGCTAGGAGGACACTCTAATAGGCTGGTGAGATAAAAGGTAATAACTGTGAGGGATAAACTGATGGGAGAAATAAAAGATTTGGTTATTAGCTGAAGGCAGGGTAGGCTTCCCTGAAGAGATGAGTTTTCAGGGATCATCTAAAAGTGGACAGAGTAGAAGTGTCAGGTCACCTGTGACCAGGTGACAGATGCACTCCGTAGGAGTTGGAAGTGCACCGCTAGGTAGTGGACCTTAGGACTAACTGCTGCGGATTGTACCAAGGGAGATTTAGGGCACAGGTCTACAGGATCACTAACACAGATCCCAATGGGAGCTGGAGCATAGATTCCCCAGGGCGCAGAGTCTGAGAGCCAGCGGGTGTTCGCCAGAGCCTCCAGTGGTGAGAAAGGCCTTCGCTGCAGTCTGGCTCCAGGTCGTGGCCCCTAGGGTCTCACAACTCACGCTCACAGTAGACTAGAGGAGAAGGAAGCAGCAGGCTGGAACGACAAGGATAGTAAGGGGATACAGCAGAGGTCAGGGCAACTAGCAGACAGGAACAACAGAGTACACACCAAAGGTTCAGGGTCACAGGCAGACAGGGATGGTCAGGGACATGCAAAAGGTCAAGGTCACAAGCAGACAGGAATCGTTGAGAACCCGCCAAGGTCGGTAACAGAGACAAACATAGAGCACACGGCAAGCAGGAAACAGGAAGCCAAACACACAATGAATACACAATGGTTGATCAGCCCCACTGGCTTGCGGTGCACAGGTTAATATAGGGTTCCCTAATAGGGCCTGGGGTGGAGCCATGATTAGAGGATAGGTTATAAAAACCACCAGGTGAAAGTGGCTGGCCTCTTAGTCATAACACATGAGGGGAGGTAAGCAAACAGAGGAAGATCGCTGCATAACCATGACAAGATAGTTGGGCAGATTGGGGTAAGGTGTTCCAGAGGATGAGAGAGGCTATGGCGAAGTCCTGGAGACAATCATGGGAGTTGCAGACAATGCAGCTATAGAGCAGAAGGTCTTGGAGGAGCAGAGAGCATGTCTTGGGTGAACTTTGGAGACAAGAGAAGTGATGTTGCTCAGGGCAGAGTTGTAAATGGCTTTGTATGTTATTGTTTGCGTTCTGAATTGTATTCAATGGGCAATGGGAAGCCAGTGGAAGGATTGGCAGAGAGGCGTGGTGGACACTGAACAGTTGGTAAGGTGGATGAGTCTGGCAGCGGCATTCATGATGGACTGAAGAGGGGATAGCTTGCGGAGCAGTAGGCCAATGAGGACTCGGAGCGAGTTACAATAGTCAAGGCGAGAGTTAACAAGCAAGTGAATAAGTTGCTTAGTGGTTTCAACGGTTAATAAGGGGCATATTTTGGAGATGTTACGGAGGTGAAGTCTGCAAGATTTGGAAAACGATAAAATTTGGGGCTGAAAGGACGGGTCCTGTCTGAAATGTTGGTATTCTGGCTTTTGAGTCACTGACTCAGAACAGGTACAGTAGTAGATAGAATGTTGTGAGTACTTACCTGCATACTTATTGAAACTTACTGACTTTAAAGTGGCAGTAAAATCTGTTCTACCACATGTACTGTTTAGGAGATATTCAGAGTGCATGCAGCCGGCGACGTCACCGGCACATTCGTTCTGAAGGTCCGCCATACATTAGCGGACCCTCAGACCCCGTGTTGTAAATGGCGGCTCCCACACGCATGCAGGGGAGTGACGTCTTTGTGCCAACGCAAACATGGAAGGAAGTCCGGCAGAAGATGGAATTCCTCTCCGCGGTGACTGTGTGGTGCTGGAGGGCTTCGTTTACAGTCTCCCATAATGTGCTAGTATGCGATGCATGCTAGTACATTATAACATTGCATTTTTTTTCCCCTCAACTGTGGTTTTACTACCACTTTAAGCAAGGCAAATACAGTTTTCAGAAAGACAGGTCAACCATGACTTCATGTTTCATTTATGAAATATTTCCTTTGAAAAGCATGTTCACCCAAAGAGTACCATTCAGTTTTGGGGTAGTGTTTAATCCCTCAAACTGAATACCCCAACCTGTTACAACACTTTATACCAACATCTAAGGCATCTAAGGTTTCAGAAAATTGAGTTTTTTTTAAAGTTCTAAAGCTAACAATAAAGCTTGAATAAAAGATGCAAAGAGGAAAGTAAATACTTTGACCCACTGCTGAGCACCAATCTGATGGTAAGAAATATCAGACAAATTTTAAAATAACCAACAATTCCATAATTCACATTATATTTTTAGCAACAGAATCAACTTGACTGATGCATGTTTTTGCTACACCCTAAGCTACTCTGCAGCCAAACAATATTGTCACCTGCCCCCTGCTGGATTCTCCATAGCAATTTATGAAAGACATGACTATACAAAAAGTCTACTGACAAGTTCTATATATCCAACTGACTTCTACTGACAAGTTCTATATCCAACTGACTTCTTAAAATTCTTAGGGACAATAACTTCTCCATGGGAGGGGGGTTTACTAACAAGAACATGAAGCTGGTCCACATAAAAGAATGTTAAGCCAATTCCAACAATAAATTGAAAATAAAAATAAATAGCCCGGCTAGTTTTAATATTAACCACTTAAGGACCAGGCCTATTTTTCAAACTTGTTGTTTATAAGTTAAAATCAGTTCTTTTTTTGCTAGAAAATTACTTAGAATCCCCAAAAATAATTTATATTTTTTTCAGATGCCCTAGAGAATAAAATGGCGATTGTTGCAATACTTTATGTCACACCGTATTTGCGCAGCGGTCTAACAATCAAAATTTGTAAAAATACATTTGTTTTAATATAAAAAGCCCAATTTTTTTTAGATTGTGTAAGATAATTTTACGCTGAGTAAATTGATACCCAACATGTCATGCTTCAAAATTGCGCACGCTCGTGGAGTAGAAACAAACTTAGGCACTTAAAAATCTCCATGGGTGATGTTTATAATTTTTTACAGGTTACCAGCTTTGAGTTACAGAGGAGGTCTTTTGCTAGAATGATTGCTCTCACTCTAATGATCGTGGCGATACCTCACATGTGTGGTTTGAACACTGTTTTCATATGCCGGCGCGACTTACGTATTGAACGCGTATTACTTCTGAACGCGAGCTCGGCGGGACAGGGTGCTTTAAAAAAAAAAATCTTATTTTTTTTACTTTTTATTTTTTATTTTTACACTGTCCATTTAAAAAAAAAAAGTGGGTCACCTTTATTCCTATTAAAAGGAATGTAAACATCCCTTGTAATAGAAAAAAGCATGACAGGTCCTCTTTAATGTGAGATCTGGGGTCAAAAACACCACAGATCTCACATTTACACTTAAATGCAATATAAAAAAGTCATTTTTTTCAATAATAGAAAAAAATTCCCCTTTAAGACCATTGGGCATAAGTGATGTTTGACGTCGCTTTCGTCATCCTATGGGATGGAGCCAAGTGGGGGCCATCTTTCCCTCACTTAACACCATGCCTGGCAGGGGAAAGGACCCAATCATCTCCGCTGCTAACGATGGCTCCGGTAAGCCAGGGGAGACCACCGGGGTCGCCTCTCCCGCCGCCAATAAAAGTGATCAAGTGGTGAATACACGGCAGAGACCACTTTTATCTGAAAGCAGACTGCCCGCTGTTTAACCGGTTCCCGACCAGCGCACAACGATGTACGTCAACAGAATGGCACGGGCAGGCATATTGGCATACAGGTACATCCAATCTTCAATGCCGCCCTGCCATTGGGAGCGCGCCGCCGGCGGCGCGCTCCCGTGCTGGTCGGGACCCCCGTGAGTCCGGTCGCGGGACCCGCGGACTCGATCGCTGCGGGCATCCCCGCGATTGTCTCACGGGACGGCTGAATGGAGGAAATGCCGTGTAAACAGCATTTCTCCATTCTGCCTAGCAACTAGTGACGCGGATCTCTGCTCCATGTGATTGGAGCAGAGATCAGTGTTCACTAAATGAAAGCCAAGCCCCCACACAGTTAGAAACACACCCCTAGGAACACTTAACCCCTACACTGCCAGTGTCATTTACACAGGAATCACTGCATTTATATAGCAGTGATTACTGTATAAATGATAATGGTCCCAAAAATGTGTCAAAAATGTCCGATGTGTCCCCCACAATGTCGCAGTCACAATAAAAATTGCTGATCGCCGCCATTACTAGTAAAAAAAAAATAATAAAAAATTATTAATAAAA
This sequence comes from Lithobates pipiens, assembly GCF_037356315.1. Taxonomy (NCBI): domain Eukaryota; kingdom Metazoa; phylum Chordata; class Amphibia; order Anura; family Ranidae; genus Lithobates; species Lithobates pipiens. The sequence continues at coordinate 589,983,637 of NW_027507748.1, read as the reverse complement.
ATGCTATAAAACTATCCCTATTTTGTAAACGCTATAACTTTTGCGCAAACCAATCAATAATCGCTTATTGCGATTTTTTTTACCAAAAATATGTAGAAGAATACGTATCGGCCTAAACTGAGGGAAAAAAAGTTTTTTTATATATTTTTGGGGGATATTTATTATAACAAAAAGTAAAAAGTAATGCATTTTTTTCAAAATTGTCGCTCTATTTTTGTTTAATAGCGCAAAAAATAAAAACCACAGGGGTGATCAAATACCACCAAAAGAAAGCTCTATTTGTGGGAAAAAAAGGACGTCAATTTTGTTTGGGAGCCACGTCGCACGACCGCGCAATCGCAAAAAGTGGTCTGGTCTTTGACCAGCAAAATGGTCCGGTCTGTAAGTGGTTAAGAACAGACCGGGGGTTATGGCAGCTATCTGCTGCCATGATAACTGTATTCTACTTTAACCAGTTGCCGACCGCCGCACGCCGATGTACGTCGGTACAATGGCACGGGCAGGCATAAGGACATACATGTACGTCCCTTGCCTCCCGCGGGTCGGGGGCCCGATCGGGCCCCCGCCCGGTGCCTGCGGCGGTCGGAATTCGTACGGGAGCGATCCCGGACGAGGGGACGGCCATTCATTCATGGCCACCCCCTCGCGATCGCTCCCGACGAATAGAAATCCCCGGTGACATCACTTCCTCTCCTGTAATGTAAACACAGGAGAGGAAGTGATGTATTCTCTCCTCCGTGTCGGTATTTTTCGTTCCGACACGGAGGAGAACGGATCAGTAAGTTGCACCAACACTCACACACACAGTAGAACATGCCAGGCACACTCACACCCCCCCTTTACCCCCCGATCACCCCCCCAATTACCCCTGCCCCCCAGTCACAGTGACACCAATGTCATTTTTTTTTTTTTTTTTTTTGCATTGGTGTCATTTGTGACTGTAATAACTGTTAGGGCAGTTAGAGTTAGCCCCCTTTAGTTCTAATGTACCCCCCTAACCCCCCCAATAAAGGTTTAACCCCGTGATCACCCCCCGTCGCCAGTGTCACTAAGGCTGGGTTCACATTGCAGCGGTTTATGAGAACGAATGTGATTCGCACCGCACTGCAGTGCAAATCACATCCGATCTCTGTGCGATTCGAGTTCAGCCATTCGCCGCACCCGCCGCACCCGCCACACCCGCCGCACCCGCCGCAAATTCGCACGGGACCCTTTTTTTGGCCCGCAGCAGAATCGGATCGCATGGGTGTTCACACCATGCGATCCGAGTTTGCAGATCGCACTGCGATATGCGAACTGATCTGGGGGTGTCAGTAACATTTCACTGACACTCCCAGCAGTTCGCATAGGGCAGTGTGAACTGCCGCCGGGAGGCATGCGATGCGGGAACCCGCCGCGGATTCGCGGCGTTTCCGCATCGCTCCAGTGTGAACCCAGCCTAATAAGCGATCATTTTTCTGATCGCCGTATTAGTGTCACAGGTGACGCTAGTTAGGCAGATAGGTATTTAGGTTCGCCGCAGCTTTTTATAGCGCCAGGGACCCCCATATACTACCGCATAAAGCCCCCTGATTGCCCCCTAGTTAACCCTTTCACCAGTGATCACCATATAACTGTTACAGGTGACGCTGGTTGGTTAGTTATTTTTTTATAGTTTCAGGGCACCCGCCATTTATTACCTAATAAAGGTTTAACCCCCTGATCACCCGGCGGGTGTCATTTGTGACTAATAACTGTTAGGGCAGTTAGGGTTAGCCCCCTTTAGTTATAAGGTACCCCCCTAACCCCCCCAATAAAGGTTTAACCCCGTGATCACCCCCCGTCGCCAGTGTCACTAAGGCTGGGTTCACATTGCAGCGGTTTATGAGAACGGATGTGATTCGCACCGCACTGCAGTGCAAATCACATCCGATCTCTGTGCGATTCGAGTTCAGCCATTCGCCGCACCCGCCGCACCCGCCGCAAATTCGCACGGGACCCTTTTTTTGGCCCGCAGCAGAATCGGATCGCATGGGTGTTCACACCATGCGATCCGAGTTTGCAGATCGCACTGCGATATGCGAACTGATCTGGGGGTGTCAGTAACATTTCACTGACACTCCCAGCAGTTCGCATAGGGCAGTGTGAACTGCCGCCGGGAGGCATGCGATGCGGGAACCCGCCGCGCATTCGTGGCGTTCCCGCATCGCTCCAGTGTGAACCCAGCCTAATAAGCGATCGTTTTTCTGATCGCTGTATTAGTGTCACAGGTGACGCTAGTTAGGCAGGTAGGTATTTAGGTTCGCTGCAGCTTTTTATAGCGCCAGGGACCCCCATATACTACCGCATAAAGCCCCCTGATTGCCCCCTAGTTAACCCTTTCACCAGTGATCACCATATAACTGTTACAGGTGACGCTGGTTGGTTAGTTATTTTTTTATAGTTTCAGGGCACCCGCCATTTATTACCTAGTCTCACTAGTGTACCCCTAAATTTAGGGGTGTCTACTTTCCAAAATGGGGTCATTTGGGGGGGGTTTGTGCCATCTTGGCATTTTATGGCCTTCAAAACTGTAACGCCCTTAGAAAGCCTGAAGGCGGTGCTTGGTTTTCGGGGCCCCGTACGCGGCTAGGCTCCCAAAAAGTCCCACATATGTGGTATCCCCATACTCAGGAGAAGCAGCAGAATTTATTTTGGGGTGTCATTTCACATATGCCCATGGCATGCGTGAGCAATATATCATTTAGTGACAACTTTGTGAAAAAAAAAAAAAAAAAAAAAAAAAGTTTGTAATTTTCCCGCAACTTGTGGCAAAATATAAAATATTCCATGGACTCAACATGCCTCTCAGCAAATAGCTTGGGGTGTCTACTTTCTAAAATGGGGTCATTTGTGGGGGTTTTGTGCCATCTTGGCATTTTATGGCCTTCAAAACTGTAATAGGTAGTGAGGAGTGAAATCAAAAAATTACGCCCTTAGAAAGCCTGAAGGCGGTGCTTGGTTTTCGGGGCCCCGTACGCGGCTAGGCTCCCAAAAAGTCCCACATATGTGGTATCCCCGTACTCAGGAGAAGCAGCAGAATTTATTTTGGGGTGTCATTTCACATATGCCCATGGCATGCATGAGCAATATATCATTTAGTGACAACTTTGTTAAAAAAAAAAAAAAAAAAAAAAAGTTTGTAATTTTCCCGCAACTTGTGGCAAAATATAAAATATTCCATGAACTCAACATGCCTCTCAGCAAATAGCTTGGGGTGTCTACTTTCTAAAATGGGGTCATTTGTGGGGGTTTTGTGCCATCTTGGCATTTTATGGCCTTCAAAACTGTAATAGGTAGTGAGAAGTGAACTCAAAAATTTACGCCCTTAGAAAGCCTGAAGGCGGTGCTTGGTTTTCGGGGCCCCGTACGCGGCTAGGCTCCCAAAAAGTCCCACATATGTGGTATCCCCATACTCAGGAGAAGCAGCAGAATTTATTTTGGGGTGTCATTTCACATACGCCCATAGCATGTGTGAGCAATATGTCATTTAGTGACAACTTTGTGTAAAAAAAAAAAAAAATTTTTTTTTTTGTCATTATTCAATCGCTTGAGGCAAAAAAATAAAATATTCAATGGGCTCAACATGCCTCTTATCAATTTCCTTAGGGGGTCTACTTTCCAAAATGGGGTCATTTGGGGGGGTTTTGTACTGCCCTGCCATTTTAGCACCTCAAGAAATGAGATAGGCAGTCGTAAACTAAAAGCTGCGTAAATTCCAGAAAACGTACCTTAGTTTGTAGATGTGACAACTTTTGCGCAAACCAATAAATATACAATTATTGACTTTTTTTTTACCAAAGACATGTGGCTGAATACATTTTGGCCTAAATGTATGACTAAAATTGAGTTTATTGGATTTTTCTAATAACAAAAAGTAGAAAATATCATTTTTTTTCAAAATTTGCGGTCTTTTTACGTTTATATCGCAAAAAATAAAAATCGCAGAGGCAATCAAATACCATCAAAAGAAAGCTCTATTTGTGGGAAGAAAAGGACGCAAATTTTGTTTGGGTACAACATTGCATGACCGCGCAATTACCAGTTAAAGCAGCGCAGTGCCAAAGTGTAAAAAGACCTCTGGTCATTTACCAGCAAAATGGTCCGGTCTGAAAGTGGTTAAAGTACCGATGTATAACGACGGCGGGCAGTCCGGAAGTGGTTAAAAAATTCACCTTCTCCCTTTCGCTTAAGGATATACGAGACTACGCGTTTCGATGCTAGACCTCTTATTGGTTCTTGCACTTCCTGCATCATTGAGGGCCAGTAGCCAGGAAAGAGATGAAGAGGAAGAGGGCCTTGTATATTTTTTTTCATAAAATATCTTTATTTTAGGATTGTCAAAATGCATTGATAATGATTACAGCAAGCAAAACTCCACTATTGGTATATTACTTATCATAATAGGCCTTTTTGTTTTCCACAGTAATGTAATATTATATAAGTTATATATATATGGTGAGATGGTAACAACTTTTTTTTTTTTTCATTTTTTTATTCCCCTAAAAAACATAATTTTTTGCCACTTGGGAAAGCAACATAATAAGAGCCAACTATTAACACCACCGACCGAGGCTTGTCTTTGGGAAATAGCTATCAGACCTGCCTGATCTATATCACTTTTCCTTTTTATTCCCCTATTTGTGGAGTAGGGCTTAAACCTTAGAAGATGGGAGTACACCCCGAAAGCTTGTCCTGAACATTTTAGCCACTTGTTCCCTGGAAGATTTACCCCCCTTCCTGACCTGGCCATTTGCATAGGTAGATAAAATGTATGTCCTTTTTTTCCCACAAACAGAGATTTCTTTTGGTGGTATTTGATCACTGCTGCATTTTTTTTATTTTTGTGCTATAAACAAAAAAAAGACTGACACTTTTGGGAAAAAAAAACAATGTTTTTTTACTTTCTGCTATAAAACATATCCAATAAAAAAATGAAAAAAATCGAATTTATTCACAAATTTAGGCCAATATGTATTCTGCTACATATTTTTGTCAAAAAAAATCCCAATAAGTGTATACTGATTTGTTTGCTTAAAAGCTACAGCATCTATAAACTCGGGGATACTTTTATTTATTTATTTATTTATTTTTACTAGTAAGAGCGGCGATCAGCAGCTTATTGCAGGACTGTGCGGCAGACACTTTTTTGGGAACCAGTGACACTAATACAGTGATCAGTGCTAAAAAAGATATGCACTGTCACTGGCTGGGAAGGAGTTAAACATCTGGGGCAATCAAAGGTGTAAATGTGTGCCTAGCTGGTGTTTTCTTACTGTGGGGGAGGTGCTTGAACTAAGAGAAGAAATTGATCCATGTTCCTGCTTTTCAGGAACACAGGATCCATGCCTTCCCTCCTGACAGAACAGCAATCTGCTTTGTTTACATAGGCAGACTGCCATTCTGCCTGTGTACAGAGTGATCAGCCGGTGCCGGTGGACATCAAGTCCGTGATACACGCCCATTGGCTCCCGCTGTGAGTAATCACGGCGGCAGGGCAGGTGCTACCACTAGGTCCCCCAGACGATGTCTATGAGGAGAAAATACGTCAAGAGGACTCCACTGTTGCCTGTTTTATAAGAAGCGCTTGTTTTGAACTACAGAAATGTGAGTTTGTTACCATATTTTTTTAATAAATTTTATTTAAATGGAATTACACTATATGGTCCTATATTTTCCTTCTATACATTCATCATCCTGAACTGGGCCTTTATATGCGAGGAGAGAATCTATTGTTGGTGGGAAGAATTTGTGGATGATTATTTGTCAGTCTAACCTTGGCTGAATCCACGTCATTGGGCCTTTTAACACTGGCCAATTTGAGTGTCCACGATCAATTCAAAGCTTGCAAGACCCTCAGAATATACAGTGGTGTGAAAAAGTGTTTGCCCCCTTCCTCATTTCCTGTTCCTTTGCATGTTTGTCACACTTAAGTGTTTCGGAACATCAAACCAATTTAAACAATAGTCAAGGACAACACAAGTAAACACAAAATGCAATTTGTAAATGAAGGTGTTTATTATTAAAGGTGAAAAAAAATCCAAACCATCATGGCCCTGTGTGAAAAAGTGATTGCCCCCTAAACCTAATAACTGGTTGGGCCACCCTTAGCAGCAACAACTGCAACCAAGCGTTTGCGATAACGTGCAATGAGGCTTTTACAGCGCCCTGGAGGAATTTTGGTCCACTCATCTTTGCAGAATTGTCCTAATTCAGTTACATTAGAGGGTTTTCGAGCATGAACGGCCCTTTTAAGGTCATACCACAACATCTCAATAGGATTCAGGTCAGGACTTTGGCTAGGCCACTCCAAAGTCTTCATTTTGTTTTTCTTCAGCCATTCGGTGGTGGACTTGCTGGTGTGTTTAGGATCATTGTCCTGCTGCAGAACCCAAGTTTGTTTCAGCTTGAGTACACGAACAGATGGTCGGACATTCTCCTTCAGGATCTCTTGGTAGACAGCAGAATTCATAGTTCCTTTTATCACGGCAAGTCTTCCAGGTCCTGAAGCAGCAAAACAGCCCCAGACCATCACACTACCACCACCATATTTTACTGTTGGTATAATGTTCTTTTTATGAAATACAGTGTTCCTTCTACGCCAGATATACTTGGACACACACCTTCCAAAGAGTTCCACTTTTGTCTCATCGGTCCACAGAATGTTGTCCCAAAAGTCTTGGGGATCATCAAGATGTGTTGTGGAGAAATTGAGACGAGCTTTGATGTTCTTTTTGCTCAGCAGTGGTTTTCTCCTTGGAACTCTGCCATGCAGGCCATTTTTGCCCAGTCTTTTCCTGATGGTGGAGGCATGAACGCTGACCTTAACTGAGGCAAGTGAGGCCTGCAGTTCCTTGGACGTTGTTGTGGGGTCTTTTGTGACCTCTTGGATGAGTCGTCGCTGCGCTCTTGGGGTAATTTTGGGCGGCCGGCCACTCCTGGGAAGGTTCACCACTGTTTCATGTCTTCGCCATTTGTGGATAATGGCTCTCACTGTGGTTCGCTGGATTCCCAAAGCTTTGGAAATGGCTTTATAACCCTTTCCAGACTGATAGATCTCAATTACTTTCTTTCTCAATTGTTCCTGAATTTCTTTGGGTCTCGGCATGATGTGTAGCTTTTAAGGATCTTCTGGTGGACCTTACTGTGTCAAGCAGCTCCTATTTAAGTGATGCCTTGATTGTGAACAGGTGTGGCAATAATCAGGCCTGGGTGTGGCTAGAGAAATTGAACTCAGGTGTGGACAACCACAGTTATAGTATGTTTTAACAAGGGGGGCAATCACTTTTTCACACAGGGCCATGATGGTTTTGATTTTTTTTCACCTTTAATAATAAACACCTTCATTTACAAATTGCATTTTGTGTTTACTTGTGTTGTCCTTGACTATTGTTTAAATTGGTTTGATGTTCCGAAACACTTAAGTGTGACAAACATGCAAAGGAACAGGAAATGAGGAAGGGGGCAAACACTTTTTCACACCACTGTATGTTCTTTTGGATCATATCTATCTGGTAAGCCTGCATCTGTTGAGGTGGCGGTATCATCACATGGGTGTTCGCATGTTTATCCTTCTGGGAACTAGGCGGCATATTTGAAGTTTGCACGCGGGACCTGAACATTCTTATGGATTTAGAAAAGACTTTATTTTTGCACTTTTTATTGGTTTTTCATATATGAGTACAATGATTTGGTGTTCACTTGCTCACTAATATTTTTTTTTTTTGTAATGTCTATGTGGTTTCGCACATGGATATTTGATTTATTCACAATTTTGTTTTATTTAGCGCTACTTCTTGTTTATAACATAAGTGGGTTAGGCAGCCACCTAGGGCGCAACCATGGCTTCTGTGTGTACAGCTCTCTGGTGTGGAGATGACAACAGCCTTGTGGGTAGGGCCAGGTGTCTCAATCTGATAGGACAGACAAACATAAGGAGAGGGATGAGTGCTGAGACATCAAGTCACAGGGGCATAAGCAGCAGATTTTTGGTGGAGGGAGTCGCTCTGCACTACATGTGTAGGGAGCAATCTGCACTCCCTTCCTACCAACAATACACAGAGCAGCCTGGAAGTGTCTGCCGCCCAGCTCCTGACACCCCTCCTGGGCACTGACACACACACTGATAAAGTCCTAGATGGAAAACTGCATATCCCGTGCATAAGGAGACATCAGTGAAAGAAAATACAGCGACTGGTGCTTGTAAATGCTGCCCTATACACACCACTGACCCCCAATCCTTTACATTGCAACTCGCACCCCACTGACTGCTCAACGCACTGCGCTCTGTACACACTCAGCCCCCCATTATATCACACAGTAATCTGTTCCTTTGGCTTTCTGCAGTTTTTAGCACAGGATGACACCGGCTTTCAGTTCAGCTCTTCTTCCTGATAACCCAGAGCTCCCTGGAATGTTCTACTCCCCTCCCACGTTCACACTGCACAGGTCATGGTGCTGCAGGTTGGAAGCACAGGGTGTGGGTGAGGGATCGGAGTCCTGCTGCACATGCTGTTACTCATATCAGTGCTGTGCCGCCTTTATGTTTCTTGTTTCAGCTGGGACCACCCGTGGAAAACACTGCCTACAGATCAAGCTGCTGCCCACTAGTCCCTATGATATTAGTGCAGCCTGGGGTCCAGAATTTACTAAAATGGGGCTGTATTTTCCTCCACTGGCAGCATCTGAAAGCTGTCTTCTCCTCCTCACTTTTCCACCAGCAGTCAGCAGCTACAGAAAGAAAATACAGCCAATCAGTTCTAGTAAATGCTACCCCCTCCTGTCCAGAGATCTGTACACCTGCTGTGCGCATTATGAGGGATTCCCACTATCCCTGTGCTGAGTTCCCGGGTCTGTACACCTGCTGTGCCAATTATGAGGGGTTCCCACCATCCCTGTGCTAAGTTCCTGGGTCTGTACACCTGCCGTGCACATTATGAGGGATTCCCACTATCCCTGTGCTGAGTTCCTGGATCTGTACACCTGCTATGTCCATTATGAGGGTTTCCCACCATCCCTGTGCCGAGTTCCCAGGTCTGTACACCTGCTGTGCCAATTATGAGGGGTTCCCACCATCCCTGTGCTAAGTTCCTGGGTCTGTACACCCACTGTGCAGATTATCAGGGGTCCCCACCATCTCTGTGCTAAGTTCCTGGGTCTGTACACCCGCTGTGCCCATTATGAGGGGTTTCCACCATCCCTGTGCTGAGTTCCCAGATCTGTACACCGCACAAGTGGCACTCAGTGCTCATGGGCACGGGTAGGTGGCACTAATGGGCCCTGATAGGTGGCACTGATGGACCTGCACTGATGATCAGTCCCTTGATTATCTGTGTACATATCCCCTGTACAGGGCCAGTGCTACTTTTAGGCGAGGTAGGCGTCAGCCTAAAGAGCACATCAGTCAGGGGCACCACGCTGGCGCCACCACCAGGCTCCTACCTATGCTGCATGTGTATTATTATTATTATTATTATTCAGGATTTATATAGCGCCAGCACTTTACGCAGCGCTTTACAATATAAAAGGGAGACAATACAGTTACAATACAATAAAATACAAGAGGATTAAGAGAGCCCTGCTCAGAAGAGCTTACAATCTAAAAGGGTGGGGCAGGTGACTGACTCCACCCCCACAATGTTAGCAGTCATTAGGTGAGGTATACATGGGCAGGGCAAAGGGCCTGGAGTCAGGGTTTCGCCTAGGGTGTCAAAAATCCTTGCACCAGCCCTGTGCAGCGTGACCGAGCCGGCGGCGGCACGCATTTGCGCCCGCTACCCAGAAGACCTGAATCACGTATATATACACACACATGATTCTGCACACAGCGGCTGCCCTGTAGCACTAAACTGCTATAGGGCAGTCGCTAAGTGATTAATGTTAGTACAAATAAAAAAGTATCTCGGACAATAGTCAATTGTTTTTGTGTTTGATTGGAAAACTTACCAAAAGACAGCCCAATCTTATTACCTTCTATTGTCAGAGGCCAGGCTTTAGTGTCCCTTTAAAGTAAACATGAGATACTAACATAATAAAACCACTCGTTATTGCTAGCCCTAAGGGCAAAGCTCCGCCTGGGCTACCATGACCTCCGACACTGGCCTGTATTCTAACAACACCAGGATGTCTGAGTCTCCTGAAGATCTGCAAAACATGTTTCTGAACAAACTTGTATCCTCTATTATGATGGAAGCTTAGGAATTTATAATCTCCGGAAGTATTGACTTCACAAGCTCCAAGGCCTTAATAGGAAAATTCCCTAGCCCTCAGTGACATCATTACACTTGGTCAAAATAGTCATTTTGTTTTAGGGTTAAGAAACCCTTTGTTTTTTAATCCATTTCAGTAGCTGATTTAATCATTTACTGAGTATGCAGCTTCTTTACATTTTATGCCCTTCTGTGTTCCAGTTTAAAGCAGTATTAAACCCAAAAGAAAACATTTGCAACGCACCAATTCTAAGATGTGCTGACTGCATACGTTTCATGTTTAGGCTTTCTTTCTTCTAGTTGCATCCGGTGATCTGGACAGTAATGCCCTGTAGACCCGATCGCACATTCCGACAACAAAATCCATGGGATTTTTTCCCACAGATGTTGGCTCAAACTTGTCTTGCATGCACACAGTCACACAGTGTTGTCTGAAATTCCGGACATCAAGGACGCAGTGACGTAAAACGAGCCGAGAAAATTTAAGTTCAAAAGCCAGTGCGACTCTTCTGCTTGATTCCAAGCAAGCGTGGAACTTTTTGTTGTCGGAAAATTTGAGATCCAGATCTCAAATTTTGTGTGTCGGTAATTCCAATTGAAAATGTCCGATGGAGCCTACACACAGTCGGAATTTCCAACAAAAAAACTCCCACCGAACATTTTCCGTCTGAAAATCCAACCGTGTGCATAAGTCTGTTGTTTCTCAACAGAACAAGCTTTTTTGCAGTTAGAGGGATGAGACAGGCCATTTAACACTGGCAGGGGTGCTTAAATTGATTAGCTTTTATTTATTTATGTACAGTGGGTATAGAAAATAACCTACCCCCCTTTAAAATAATGACATTTTGTTGCTGAAATAAAGACAGACACAGTTTTTGTTTTATCCAGTTGTACCGGTATATACTTGTGCAACCTATAACTTCCAAGTGAAAGATATAACATCAACGTGCCATAAAAAAATAAATCAAAAACAGAATCACTGAATTGAAAAAAGGATCACCTCCCCCCATGTCAGTATTTTGTTGGACCACCTTTTGCTTTAATTACAGCCTTTAATCTGTAGGGATTTGTCTTCACTAACTTTGCACATCTAGACTTTGCAATATTTGCCCACTCTTTTTTGCAGAACTGCTCAAGTTCAGTTAAAGTGGTGTTGCCACCAAAAAATAAAAAATTGTTTAACCACTTGTAAGGATTAAGGGGTGTCTAAACAAAATGGTTGACCTTATGTCTTACTAAATAAATGTATTTTTCTATCCTTCTTTGTAAAATAAGGATTCGTCATCTATTGTCACGTACTCATCAAGAAGAGGCCGCATCAGCCCTAAAAAGCAGTCTACGCCCAGAAGATTGTCTTATCAGCTGATAACACCCGGAGAATTGTCTTTACTTTGAAAATGTTGTTTTTTTTACATTTGCTGATGTTTGCCCTTTTCTGTCTATAAAAGATGTAATAAAGAAGCCTCAGAGCCAGAGAGAGTCAGAGACAGTCAGAGTTAACGACGGACTTCTGAGCAGAAATACTGAATAATATCTCCGTGTCTCTTTGCTTGGATAAGAACTCTAACTAACAATTGGGAAACGGTAACATAACCTGACAAATAGGTGACTTGTTGAGGTCACACCTAACATTTCTGGCGCCGCGAATAGGGACTCGCTGAAGAAACTACAAGAGGCGAACGAACATAAGGACGGAACGAAATGGTCGGGCACATCAAGAACCACAGACAAATCCTGCGCAGGTAAGAAAAGCTTTATTTTCTTATAAACTCTGTGCTTCTTAGATTTGTGCCCACCTGATCTGTCTGAATTGTTCTTCAGGTAAACACCAACCTCTGTAGTAAGCGGGTCTTGAACTTAATATTTTGGCTTATGTTACCGTTGTTTCTTGTCTGTCTACTTGTCATCTGTCTGTTGTGAATGAGATAAGCCCTGTTTGTATGGTGTGAATTGAAACATATATCATCCCAATGGGTAACGGAATGCGCCCTTAACTCGTAAGAGTACTTTGGGGGTCCGACACTTAAGTTTGATATACGCTTTTTGATTCATGAGCCTAAAAACGGGTTGAAAGTATAAGTCCTGACTGCCTCAATAAAGCAGGAATAAGAAACGAATGCTGAGAGATTCCATGGTAATGGGACGGAAATAAGGTCTCCACAAAGCCCGGAGACCTAGTCATATGTGTTTGGCCACCAAAAGGGAATGCTTGTATATGTTGTAGCCGTCAGTCTGGTCATAATATTTGTCAGTTGGCTAGCATATAAAGTAATTCGATCTCATCCAGGAGAGGTTTTTAATATTTTGGCACCCTAGGAGGAGAAGGCAACGAGACACTTAGTAAGTGATCCAAACGCCACCTAGGCAGGACTGTCAAAATGGGCCAGACACATGGTAAACCCCAGGAGGAATCTCAGAAATGTTATGCTGTTAAAGACATAATTACAATGTTGTATGGGAAGGATAAGGCACAGGGCACAAATAGGATTCTCAAGAAATTGGGGATGGATGGAGAAAATGGATTAAGTGTAGAAGGTTGGGAAGAAATAAAGAAAGACAGACAGGGAGAGATATTGCAGAACAGATGGGTATCACAAATACAATGTTTAATTAAGGTTTCCAACAGGGCTAAAGAGGAGGGATGGGAGTATTGTCAGGAAAAGGGTGGATGGGATATGAAGGTCCGACACAAAAGTCTTCCTTCTGCTCCCGGCGATAGGGTAAATACGGGAGATACTCCACCTCCTTATAACACTACCACACCAGGTAATGAAAGACCAAAACTTTATCCTTCCTTAAGAGGAAGAGGATGGGTATGCCGAGTATGCGGTATCCAGAATACAGACTGGGCACAGGAATGTGTACATTGCGGCGCTCAAAGACCAGAGCCCGTAGCTCCAGTCCATAGTCGGACTAGGGTAATACAAGTAAATAATCCAAATGCGGGTCAAGCAGGACAGCCACCTACAGTGACCCGACAAGTCGTTCTGAGGACATGGACACCTTGGTCGGCTGACACTCTTATGGCATTAATACAGAATGCTCCTGATCCCGTAGCAAAACCTGCCGCATTCTGTAGATTCGTGACACAATTACTAGACACACATGAAGCAACTTGGCAAGATGGGGAAGATATATGTAGACATAAAATGACACTGACAATGTTTAATCAATTTATGAATGAAATTGCTCCACATAGACCACAAGGGGATCCAGCGGCAGATCCACCAGGAATACATCCTCGTCATATAGACTCTAGACCCCTGTTTATAGCTCAGTTACGAGAATTTTGCCAAGGGAAACAGCAGGAAAGGGGTTCGACAGCGCCCATAAAACAGGCCCCAGGTCAGACTGTTACAGAATTTTACCTCAACATGGAAAGCATGATGGCTGACGAAGGTCTAGATTTAGCCTTACCCGTCACCATTAGGGCTTTCAATCGACAGTTTATGGAAGGACTAGTACCCCAAATAGGTGACAAACTGAAGGCATGTACTCCCGAATGGAGAGCCATACGGGACAGAGGAACATTGTTGCAGAAAGCACAAGGCATAGAGGCTGATTTAGCAGAAACTAAACCCAGAAGGACACCGGGAGTTAACACTGTTGCCCGGGTCAATGAAGGAGGGAATTCCTCCCGTAAACCTCTTACCTGTTATTACTGCAACAAGGTGGGACATATAAAAAGAGACTGTAGGAAAAGGATAAAAGACGAACAGGAAGGAAACACGGACAGAGACACGAGGGACTACAGACAGAGGCGTACCAATGATAGGGACGATCCGACCGCATGACTTGCCCCAGTCCTAGCTGAATCAGAGAACAAAATGCTCCACATGTTGATGAAGGTGGAAGGTAAACATATTCCTTGTTTGGTTGACACAGGAGCGTCACGCAGTCTGTTGTCTGATTCAGTAGTCCCTCCACACATGACGTCCCGTGACACCATACCCATAAGTGGTTATGACGGTCTTTTGTCCGATGCCCCACTGACTGACTAAACCTTTAAAAGGTAAAAATAGGGGGAATGGCAACCGCCTGACACTTGTGTATTGTTGCAATATGTAGATGACCTATTGTTATGTTGTCCAGATAACGATACTTGTTTAAAAGCCACTCTATCATTGTTACAATTCCTGGCTGAAAAAGGGTGCAAGGTGAATAGAACTAAGTTACAGGTATGTCAGAAAAAGGTTGTCTTTTTGGGCCACTGTATATCCCAGGGTACTCGACATCTCACTGAAGACCGAGTCCAGGCCATAAGACAAATGAATATCCCACGCAACTTTAAGCAACTTCGTATGTTTCTGGGAATGGTATCATATTGTAGACAATGGATACCACATGCCAGTTCTCTGATGCAGCCATTATATGATTGCTTGAAAATAGTACCCTATGTACTCACAGAAGCAGGTCATGAATCTTTTAGCACCTTAAAAAGGTTACTAATTTCGGCACCTGCGATCGGGATCCCTGATTATACCAAAACATTTCATTTGTACATTGCTGAAATCACGGGACACGCAACAGGGGTGTTGACACAACAACACATCAAACAAAGGCCGGTAGCATACTTCTCGGCGGCTCTCGATCCTGTCTCTAGAGGATCACCGTCCTGTGTACGAGCAGTTGCAGCAGTGTCAATTATCATTGACAAATCCTCAGAAATTGTCTTAGACAATCCTGTAGTGGTACATACCACACATGACATACACGCCATCTTATCACAGGTCCAACCAAAACACATATCAATGGCAAGGCAGCTGCGTCTACAATGCACTTTGCTCCTACCCCCCAATGTTACCTTTCAGCGATGCACTTCTTTTAACTTAGCACAGCTTTTACCATTACAGACAGATTTGACAGGGGGGAGTAATGATGATAATGGTGTAGACACAGCACAAGATACTCAGGATTCTGACACACTTTCATTTCATGACATAACATCTGAGGAACACGATTGTTTTCAACTTATGGAACAAGAAACCACGGGGTTCCCACATGTCACAGACATACCCATTACAAATGCAGAACACACACTGTACATAGATGGTAGTAGATTTGCCGATGACAAAGGTAAATATCACACAGGTTATGCTGTGGTAACGGACACACAGGTAATTGAGGCAAAGTCACTACCAGCACACATGTCGGCACAAGAAGCGGAACTAACCGCTCTAGAGAAAGCCCTAGAACACTTGGAGGGACAAGAAGGGAACATTTACACTGATTCCGCATACGCCTACGGTGTTGCACATGATTATGGCCACATATGGAAAGCTAGAGGTTACCTTACAGCAGCAGGCACACCTGTTAAACATGGTGAAGGAATCAAAAGAGTCCTGAACAATCTTCAAAAGGTTATAAGAGTAGCCATCATGAAGATAGCGGCACACACGAGCGCAAAAACAACTGAGGCAAAAGGAAACGCATTTGCAGATTTAACTGCAAAGAAGGCAGCTCTAGGGGAAGTAAGCCCTGAGACCTTAGCCACGGTACAGGTGAGTATGCCCGAAACCACATGGCAGCAGCTAATGGAACTACAGGAACAAGCAGGGGCTATTGAGAAGGATCGTTGGGTTAAGGAGGGAGCTGCACCAGGCCTTGACAATGTATGGAGAGAAGGAGACAAAATATGTCTACCCGCTTCTCTATACCCCGCAATGGCAGCGGCTGTTCACTTACCCACTCATGTCAGCTCCAATTCTATGTATAGGATTGTAAGCCAAGGATGGCTAGCCCCTGGATTCAGTAGTACTGCAAGGAACTACTGTGCTGCATGCCAAATCTGTCTGATTAATAACCCAGGACAGAGAGTGAAAACCCCACGTAAACATCAGGTCCGGGCCCAATATCCCTTTCAGAGACTGCAGATTGACTACATACAAATGCCTAAGAGCGGCCCCTTTGAATTTGTTCTCGTGTGCATCTGCCTATTTTTCAGGCTGGCCGAAAGTTATCCTGTGAAATCAGCTACGGCAAAAGCCACCGCCAAGAAACTGATTACTGAGCTGATACCTAGGTTTGGTCTCCCAGAAACAATAGAATCAGATAGGGGGACACATTTCACGGGAGAAATAATGCAAAATGTGATGGCAATGTTAGGGGTTCAACAAAGTTTTCATACTCCTTACCACCCACAGAGTTCAGGATCAGTAGAAAGAGTAAATGGTACAATCAAGCTGAAAATACAAAAAGCTATGCAGGAGTTGAACAAACCATGGCCTGAGTGCCTACCCTTAGCTTTGTTCTCTATTAGGTACACTCCAACAGGAAAAACAGGGTTATCCCCATATGAAATACTGTTTGGAAGTGCACCTAGATTAGGTTTATATTTTCCCCAAAGTATGCAATTACAATGTGATAGTTTAACTACGTATGTAATACAGTTGCAACAGCGTCTGACTAAAATCCACAAGAGTGTGTATTCTTCTCTTCCAGACCCTAATTCTGTCACAGGTACACACGATCTACAACCAGGAGACTATGTGTATGTAAAGAAACATACCAGAAAGACACTGGAACCAAGGTTTGAAGGTCCTTTCCAGGTGCTATTGATTACAGCAACCTCAGTGAAATTGGAAGGGAAACCTACCTGGATCCACGCTTCTCATTGTAAAAAGGAGCCAGTTGGCAAATGACAACATGTATCTTTTTATTGTTTCAGTAATTCTGGCTAATAGTTTGGTTACCTCACAGAATAAAATACACAAGGATGAAGGATTTTCTAAAAAAATGTTATTACTGAAGTTTAAATATGCTTATGCCCAGAAGTCAGGATATGAGAAATGTTGGATTTGTAGCAAATTACACCCCAGCACAGCAAGTATACCACTGATGGCAGTTCCTATAAACTATACTGATCTTGCTAACAGTAGCATTAACATAATTAGAACAAATACCAGCGAGACAGTAATGTTTAAGTCAAATGGTCTCGCCTTTTTCCCTGATTGGTGTTTCAACTTAGGGAACACAACGGGAGGAAATGGAGAATGCCAAGACAGCAAGTTTAATTTGTCCATTGTCGTATTAAATGGAAGCTTCTATCCCAGTAATTCCAGCACACACCAGACATTATCTGACTTCCTCACTAACATTGTGGATAATAATGTTAGGTGGTTAGTATCCAACTTATCCCTCTATGGATACACCTCCCGTTATAGAAATGATATCAGTTCAAGATCAGTAGCTCTAGGAAATAATATATACATCTGTTGTGAGGATAAATGTTATACTTGGATACCTAGAAGAGCTCAGGGATGGTGCTACCTCGCAAGTTTAGTACCAGTAATGGGAGTAGTAGGTGATGAACGAGGTGATCACCTATTAGAAGCTAGCATGCATCCTAGATATCCCCTCAGGTATCGTAGTAAAAGAGAAATATTCCTGAAGAAGGACATGGCATGGGCTTGGTTCCCGTCCTGGACAGGATGGGGTATAGACTTAATGAAAAGACTAAATAACTATACAGGAATTATTAATGATGTTTTGGAGAAAAACTCTGATGACATTACTAAGTTAAATCTGGAGACCAGAGCCATCAGACAACAATTAGAATTACATGAATTAGCAATTGAAAGTATGAGTGCAGCACTGACAGGACTCTGTGAAACTACTGAGGACTATGAGTGCTGTACTTGGATACATAACACCAGCATTGAGGTACCTGACTATTATGACATCATTGCACAACACCGTACGGAAGTAAAGAATTTACAAGAGAAGGCCCGAAATATTGGTCGCGACTGGGATCCGTTTGGTGGAACTTTTAGTTTCTCAGGGTTATTCTCTTGGGCTAAGAAGGCAGCAATGACGATTATAGTGGTGCTCTTATTCGTATTTTTCTTTTATGCATGCTTTAAGTTGTTTATGTGCTTTTGCAAGAAAGCCAAGGTAAATGATGCGGAAAAGATGGAACTTTTGTGAAGATAGGTAGATTTAGTTTCTTGACATCACCCATCTGTCAGAAAAGCCACTCTTCCTGAATTTTAGATGTTGGTACTGTCCAGGGGGATGGGTGTATACCCCTCTGACAACTCGCGGTCAGGGAGAGTACTCTGGATATAGGCTGACTAGAACTTGTTCAGGTGGACCCAGGGCAAGAGGGAGGGGTGATGTCAAAGGGGGAAATGTAAGGATTAAGGGGTGTCTAAACAAAATGGTTGACCTTATGTCTTACTAAATAAATGTATTTTTCTATCCTTCTTTGTAAAATAAGGATTCGTCATCTATTGTCACGTACTCATCAAGAAGAGGCCGCATCAGCCCTAAAAAGCAGTCTACGCCCAGAAGATTGTCTTATCAGCTGATAACACCCGGAGAATTGTCTTTACTTTGAAAATGTTGTTTTTTTTACATTTGCTGATGTTTGCCCTTTTCTGTCTATAAAAGATGTAATAAAGAAGCCTCAGAGCCAGAGAGAGTCAGAGACAGTCAGAGTTAACGACGGACTTCTGAGCAGAAATACTGAATAATATCTCCGTGTCTCTTTGCTTGGATAAGAACTCTAACTAACAATTGGGAAACGGTAACATAACCTGACAAATAGGTGACTTGTTGAGGTCACACCTAACACACTTGACCACTGGCACTTAAACACCCTTAACCACTTCAATACAGGGCACTTTCGCCCCCTTCCTTCCCAGCCCAATTTTCAGCTTTCAGCGCTCTAGCGCTTTCAGTGACAATTGCGCGGTCATGCTACACTGTACCCAAATGAAATTTTTATCATTTTGTTCGCACAAATAGAGCTTTATTTTGGTGGTATTTATTCACGACTCCGTTTTTAATTTTTTGCGATATAAGCGCAAAAAAGCGGAAATTTGGAAAAAAAAAACAATATTTTCTTTTTTCTACTTCAATAAAAATCCAATAAAATCAAATTTTGTCATAAATTTAAGCCAAAATGTATTCTGCTACATGTTTTTGGTAAAAAAAAATCCGTTAAGTGTATAATAATTGGTTTGTGTGATCACGGACATATGTACGCAAATGATCATGTACATATGTGTGCAGGTGATCACGTACATATGTGTGCAGATAATCATTGGGACATGTGATTTTAGTGGGACATATGTGGGGGACATGTTTTTATTATTAGGGACATGTGTTTTTATTATTTGGGGACATGTATGTTTTGGGGACATGTGTGGGGACATTGTGTTTATACTGTGTGATGTGTTTACTGTGTGGTGTGTTTACTGTGTACACTAGACTGGTGATCAGTGAGTAAAAAGCTGTAAAAAGCAGCTCATACTCACTGATCAGCAGCCGGCTGCAGCGATCTGCTCTCCTCTCCTCAGCGATGACTTCTGTGTGAGGAGAGGAGGAGCCGATTGCCTAGCAACCGGCTGTTTGTTTACATCACATGACGGCCGTGATTGGACACGGCCGTCATGTGATCAGGAGGGCCAATCACAGAGCCCTCCTGCCGATCTGAGATGCGCCGTGTCCGGGTGACACGGGCGCATCGGGATCGCGCCGCTGCGCGCGCGCGCGCGCGATCCCGCTACTCCTGAATGACGTTCCTGAACGTCATATCAGGAGTAGGCGGCTCCCACCCGGCCGTATATGTGCATTGGCCGGGTGGGAAGTGGTTAATAACCAGACCAATTTTCAGCTTTCGGTGCTCTCACATTTTGAATGACAATTACTCAGTCATGCAACACTGGACCTATATGAAATTTTTGTGCTTTTTTTCACACAAATGGAACTTTCTTTTGGTGGTATTTAATCACCGCTCGGTTTTTTATTTTTTGTGCTATAAAAGAAAAAAAGACCGAAAATTCTGTAAAAAAATGAATTTTTCTTTGTTTCTGTTATAAAATTTAGCAGATTAGTAATTTTTTCTTCATAAATTTTGGCCAAAATGTATAGTACTACATATCTTTGGTAAAAAAATAAGTACAAATTGGTGGATATTATTTGGTCTTTGTGAAAGTTATAGAGTCCACAAGCTATGGTGCCAATATCTGAAAATTGATCACACCTGAAGTACTGACGGCCTATTTCAATTCTTGAGACCCTAACATGCCAGAAAAGTACAAATACCCCCCAAATGACCCCTTTTTGGAAAGAAGACATTCCAAGGTATTTAGTAAGAGGCATAATGAGTTTTTTGAAGTTGTAATTTTTTCCCACAATTCTTTCCAAAATCAAGATTTTTTTTACTTTTTTTTTTTTTTCACAAAATTGTCATATTATCAGTTTATTTCTCACACACAGCATATGCATACCACAAATTACACCCCAAAACACATTCTGCTATTACTCCCGAGTACGGCGATACCACATGTGTGAGACTTTTAGGCTCGGTTCACACAGGGGGCGATGCGAGGCGACACGACTTGCCTCGCCGAGACCTGCCGCGACCTCAGCGGCGACTTGCAAATGACTTCTGTATAGAAGTCAATGCAAGTCACCCGAGGTCGCCCAAAAGTAGTACAGGAACCTTTTTTCTAAGTCGGGGGGACTCGAGTCGCTCCTCTTAGAACGGTTCCGTAGTACAGAACGGGGGCGACTTGTCAGGTCGCGGCACGGCAAGTCGTGTCGCCTCGCGTCGCCCCCTGTGTGAACCGAGCCTTACACAGCGTGGCCACATACAGAGGCCTAACATGCAGGGAGCGCCATCAGGCGTTCTGGAGCACCCAGGACAATTCTGACATTTCTCTCCTACATGTAAAAATCATCATTTATTTGCTAGAAAATTACACAGAACCCCAAAACATTATATATATTTTTTAGCAAACACCCTGGAGAATACAATGGTGGTCGTTGCAACTTTTTATCTCACACGGTATTTGCGCAGCAATTTTTCGAATGCTTTTTTTTGGAAAAAAAACAGTTTTGTGCTTAAAAAAAAAACACAGTAAAGTTAGCCCAATTTTTGTATAATGTGAAAGATGAAGTTACGCCGAGTAAATAGATACCTAACATGTCACTCTTCAAAATTGCACACGCTTGTGGAATGGCGCCAAACGTCACTACTTAAAAATCCCCATAGGCGACGCTTTAAATTTTTTTTACTGGTTATATGTTTTGAGATACAGAGGAGGTCTAGGGCTAGAATTATTGCTCTCGCGCTAACGTTCGCAGCGATACCTCACATGTGCGGTTTGAACACCGTTTTCATATGCGACTTCATATGGGACTTATGGGTAGTGATGGCCGAACGGTTCGCCCGGCGGTCGTTTCGCGGCGAATTTCCGACTTTCGCCGTCCGCGGGTTCGAACGCCTTTTTCCGTCGTTCGCCCCGGCGGACTTACGTGTTTAATGTATACAAGAACTTTAACCTTTCGTGACACGTTTATCATGTGTTACAGGACAACCAATTGAGACATGACAGCTCATGGACACTTGGACATTCCCCCTAACCTATAAATACACCCGATCCGGTGGCCATTTTACATTCTTTCTTCTGTCACTGTAGGGAAAGGATCCTGTGTGGAGTAGGGACAGAGAAAACGCTAGCTATTTGGTACACAAAAGTTCTTTTCAGGACTGGTATAGGTGTTAGGTCAGCAGCCTGAGTTTCTTTTGTCAGTTTAGATAAAGGGACAGAGCGCTGTATGCTGCTATTTTAGGGACAGCTCAGCCAGATTAGTCTTTCTTCATCATCATCATCATCATCATCATTAGCTGTTACTATCAGGTCCACAAAAGAGCTGTTCCAGCTAATCGTTCCAGCCTACTCTTTTTTGCCAATTTGTATAGGGACAGGCAGGAAGCAGTGTGTCAGGCAGTGAGGATAATTTTAAAGACTTGCTGTTACTATTAGTTCCACAAAGGTTCTTTTCAGGACTGGTATCAGTGGTACGGTAATAGGCTTGTACACGTATAATATTCTTTCTTCCAAATATAGAAAGAATATTATACTTGACTGCTGCCCTTCTGCTGCAGTCTGCTAATCATTCACAACTCACTTGTTCCACAAAGCTCTTTATCAGGACTGGTAACTTGGTCTGTCTAGGGTGCTACGGTACATAGGCTTGGGTGCGGTACAGTCTGCTGTTCTGTAAGGACCGCTATCGGTCCACAATACATAGGGTTGCCGTGCACTACTGCTGACCGCTGCCCTATACTGCAGCAGTCCTTCATTGGTATAGGGACTGACGTACAGTCTGCTAATCACTAACACACAACCTGCTTGGTCCACAAAAGTTCTTATAAGGACTGGTAACTTGGTATAGGGTGCTACGGTACATAGGCCTGAGTGCGTTACAGTCTGCTGTTCTGTAAGGACCGCTATCGGTCCACAATACATAGGGTTGCCGTGCACTACTGCTGACCGCTGCCCTATACTGCAGCAGTCCTTCAGCGGTATAGGGACTGACGCACAGTCTGCTAAACACTAACACACAACCTGCTTGGTCCACAAAAGTTTTTATAAGGACTGGTAACTTGGTATAGGGTGCTACGGTACATAGGCCTGAGTGCAGTACAGTCTGCTGTTCTGTAAGGACCGCTATCGGTCCACAATACATAGGGTTGCCGTGCACTACTGCTGACCGCTGCCCTATACTGCAGCAGTCCTTCATTGGTATAGGGACTGACGTACAGTCTGCTAATCACTAACACACAACCTGCTTGGTCCACAAAAGTTCTTATAAGGACTGGTAACTTGGTATAGGGTGCTACGGTACATAGGCCTGAGTGCGTTACAGTCTGCTGTTCTGTAAGGACCGCTATCGGTCCACAATACATAGGGTTGCCGTGCACTACTGCTGACCGCTGCCCTATACTGCAGCAGTCCTTCATTGGTATAGGGACTGACGTACAGTCTGCTAATCACTAACACACAACCTGCTTGTTCCACAAAAGTTCTTATAAGGACTGGTAACTTGGTATAGGGTGCTACGGTACATAGGCTTGAGTGCGGTACAGTCTGCTGTTCTGTAAGGACCGCTATCGGTCCACAATAGATAGGGTTGACGTGCACCACTGCTGACCGCTGCCCTATACTGCAGCAGTCCTTCAGCGGTATAGGGACTGACGTACAGTCTGCTAAACACTAATACACAACCTGCTTGGTCCACAAAAGTTCTTATAAGGACTGGTAACTTGGTATAGGGTGCTACGGTACATAGGCTTGAGTGCGGTACAGTCTGCTGTTCTGTAAGGACCGCTATCGGTCCACAATAGATAGGGTTGACGTGCACCACTGCTGACCGCTGCCCTATACTGCAGCAGTCCTTCAGCGGTATAGGGACTGACGCACAGTCTGCTAAACACTAACACACAACCTGCTTGGTCCACAAAAGTTTTTATAAGGACTGGTAACTTGGTATAGGGTGCTACGGTACATAGGCCTGAGTGCGTTACAGTCTGCTGTTCTGTAAGGACCGCTATCGGTCCACAATACATAGGGTTGCCGTGCACTACTGCTGACCGCTGCCCTATACTGCAGCAGTCCTTCATTGGTATAGGGACTGACGTACAGTCTGCTAATCACTAACACACAACCTGCTTGTTCCACAAAAGTTCTTATAAGGACTGGTAACTTGGTATAGGGTGCTACGGTACATAGGCTTGAGTGCGGTACAGTCTGCTGTTCTGTAAGGACCGCTATCGGTCCACAATAGATAGGGTTGACGTGCACCACTGCTGACCGCTGCCCTATACTGCAGCAGTCCTTCAGCGGTATAGGGACTGACGTACAGTCTGCTAAACACTAATACACAACCTGCTTGGTCCACAAAAGTTCTTATAAGGACTGGTAACTTGGTATAGGGTGCTACGGTACATAGGCTTGAGTGCGGTACAGTCTGCTGTTCTGTAAGGACCGCTATCGGTCCACAATAGATAGGGTTGACGTGCACCACTGCTGACCGCTGCCCTATACTGCAGCAGTCCTTCAGCGGTATAGGGACTGACGTACAGTCTGCTAAACACTAATACACAACCTGCTTGGTCCACAAAAGTTCTTATAAGGACTGGTAACTTGGTATAGGGTGCTACGGTACATAGGCTTGAGTGCGGTACAGTCTGCTGTTCTGTAAGGACCGCTATAGGTCCACAATAGATAGGGTTGACGTGCACCACTGCTGACCGCTCACCTATACTGCAGCAGTCCTTCAGCGGTATAGGGACTAAGAGTTTTGTCACAGGGTCATTTAAAAAATGACATGCAGAGGAAGAGGCAGGCCCTTCCGCAGGGGTGGTAGGGGTAGGGCAGGAGCAACAGGCTTGAGCCAAAGTGGGAAGTTGCAGAAGGTGCGTTCAATTACTTTAAAGGATGCACCAGACTTGGTTGAGTGGCTCGCTCAGCCTTACTCTTCTGCACCCTCCTCATCCTCTCGATCTGCACCCTCTTCTTCACTCTCTGCTATGTGCACCCCCAAAGACACTACCACCAACAACACGACCACCACCACCACCACCACATACCTTCCGCTTGAGTCACTGGAATTATTTTCCGATCCATATCAAGAGGACATTTCTGATGCGCAGCCACTCTTGGTATTGGATCAGGAAGAGGAGGTAGCAACAAGCGCTACTCAGCAGTCTGACGCCAGTACCCAGATCAGCCCAAGGAGGAGGTTGGTCCCCGGTGTTGCTGCCTACTCTACTTATAGCGGTGGGGAAGGTGACGTTGATGATGACGTGTCTAGTGATGTCACGTGGGTGCCCACAAGAGAGGAAGAGGAGGGGAGTTCAGAGGGAGATATGGACCAGCAGATAGGGAGGAGAAGCAGCAATGACTTACATTGCACAGCAGGGACAAAGCAGACTGCAAATGTATCAGGAGCGAGTCATCGACCATGTACGGTCACATCTGGCGCTCCCAGGACACCGGCACATGGCTCCGCAGTGTGGGCTTTTTTTAACGTGTCCGCTGCTGACAATAGCGTTGCCATCTGCAATCTTTGCAGTCAACGCGTTAGTCGCGGTAAGCCCAATACTCACCTAGGGACGACCGCCTTAAGAAGGCACATGAGCAGCCATCACCGAGCCCAGTGGGAGCAACGGAACACACAAAGCCACACTGCAGGCTCTCACCGTCCAGCCTCGTCTTCTACTTCTCCTTCTCCTCTCTCCTCACAATTGTCCTCCACTCCACCTTCCATCACGCCAAGCTCACATTTTTCTGCAAAAAGGCAGGCTTCCGTGGGCCTAATGTTTGAGCGTAAAAAAATGATGACGCCGGATAACCCTCTTGCCCAACGGTTGGCGGCTGGCTTGTCAGAACTCATAGCCCGCCAACTACTGCCATATAAACTGGTGGACTCGGAGGCCTTTCGCAAATTTGTGGCCATTGGAACACCACAATGGAAGGTCCCAGGAAGGAAGTATTTCTCAGAGAAGGGCATCCCAGAGCTATATGGCCATGTTCAGCGGCAAGTGAATGTATCTCTGGCACACAGTGTCGGTGCCAAGATACATCTGACCACAGACACGTGGTCTAGCAAACACGGGCAGGGAAGGTATATCAGTTTTACTGCCCACTGGGTGAACCTTCTGACGGCCGTCAAGCATGTAACCCGTGGCACCCGTGTAGATTTGGTTTTACCGCCACGGATTGCATGCAGGCCTGACTCTTCTTCTCCTCCTCCTACTCCATCCTCCTCCCTCTCCTCCTCAGCTGCCTCCTCCTTTTCCGCTGCTAGCGTCTCTTCCACTGCACCGCCCAAGCTCCCCAGAACCTATTCCACATGCCAGGTGAGACGTTGCCATGCCGTGCTGCGTCTGTTGTGCCTGGAAGCAAAGAGCCACACTGGCCCGGCACTCCTTTCAGCTTTGCGTTCACAGGCAGATGAGTGGCTAACACCGCTCAATTTGACAGTTGGTAAAGTGGTGTGTGACAACGGTGCCAATCTGCTTAGCGCATTGAAACAGGGCAAAATCACGCACGTGCCGTGCATGGCACACGTCTTAAACTTGGTCGTGCAGCGATTCCTTGTCAAATACCCTGGGGTCCAGGACATCTTGCGGCAGGCAAGGAAAATCTCGGCCCATTTCAGAAGATCTTACACGGCCATGGCTCGCCTTGCTGACATTCAGCGGCGACACCATCTGCCGGTCAGACGTCTTATTTGCGATTGCCCGACGCGATGGAACTCAACCTTCTATATGCTTGATAGGCTGCTCCAGCAGAAACGTGCAGTTAACGTCTACCTGTATGAACTCTGCGAAAGAAACGGTTCTGGGGAGCTGGGTTTTTTTTCACCGCGCCAGTGGCTGCTCATGCGCGACACATGCAGACTTCTGCGGCCATTTGAGGAGATCACCAAACTGGTCAGTCGCAGCCATGGCGCCATCAGTGACATGGTACCTTATGCCTTCTTTCTGGAGCGTGCATTGCGTCGTGTCATTGATCAGGCTGTGGAGGAGCAGGAGCGGGAAGATGAGGAAGTCGCAATGCTGGATGAATTCCCAGGGGGGGCTACTCTATCTGAGACAAGTCAACAACAGGAGTCTGATGAGGAGTCAGAGGAGGATGGTGCCGGGGCGGATGAGCAGGAGCAAGAAGAGCATGCTTTAAACCTTTCTGGGATCCCTGTTGTGCGAGGATGGGGAGAGGAGAATGAAGAGGACGACATTATCCTGGATGATGAGCAGGAGCCAGGCCACCACACCGCTTCCACTTTAGTGCAAATGGGGGCCTTCATGCTCCAGTGTTTTAATAGGGACCCCCGTATAAAAAGCATGAGGGTCAAGGACCAGTACTGGGTGGCAACGTACTTAGACCCCCGGTACAAACACAAAATGGCGGAAATGTTACCGCCGTCGCAGAGGGCTGTCAGAATGCAGCACTTCCAGGCCTTGCTTCGAGAAATGCTGCATTCTGCTTTTGCGTGCGCTGGCAGAGGAGCAATTCCCACTCCCAGAGAAGGATTTGCGGGTACCAATCCAACAGCGCCTGCAAGAAGAGGCCGGTTTGAAGATGTGTTGGTGACTTCGGATATGAGGTCATTCTTTCAGCCGACCCATCGACAGGTGTCATCCGGATCCAGCATCAGGGAACGCCTAGACCGTCAGGTGTCCGACTACATTGGGTTAACGGCCGATGTGGACGCTCTGAGGAGTGATGAACCCCTAGACTACTGGGTGGGCAGGCTTGACCTCTGGCCAGAGCTTGCCCAATTTGCAATCGAACTGTTGGCTTGCCCCTCATCCAGTGTCCTGTCCGAAAGGACGTTCAGCGCAGCAGGGGGGATTGTGACCGATAAGCGTACTCGCCTAGCTCACCACAGTGTTAACTACCTCACATTTCTAAAAATGAATGAGGCATGGATCTCGGAGGAATTCAACACATGTGATCAGTAGACCATGTATATGTCTATAAACAATTTTTGGAATCAAGCACACAGACCTTCTTAATTCATTTGGCTCACTTCCCTGACCCAAAAAAGCACACCGTACTATATGCCCCTACCCTCCTCTTTGAAGAGGTTGAGCGGTGTCATATTTCTACTGGGGCTGCTTATTATGAGGGGTTCCCACCATCCCTGTGCTGTGCTGACTTCCTCCTGGGTGTTCTTATTATGAGGGGCTCCCACCATCCCTGTGCTGTGCTGACTTCCTCCTGGGGGTTCTTATTATGAGGGGATCACACCATCCCTGTGCTGTGCTGACTTCCTCCTGGGGCTGCTTACGGTGCTGCTGTCAGCGCTGTATGTCACGGAGCTGCTGTCAGCGCTGTATGTCACGGAGCTGCTGTCAGCGCTGTATGTCACGGAGCTGCTGTCAGCGCTGTATGTCACGGAGCTGCTGTCAGCGCTGTATGTCACGGAGCTGCTGTCAGCGCTGTATGTCACGGAGCTGCTGTCAGCGCTGTATGTCACGGAGCTGCTGTCAGCGCTGTATGTCACGGAGCTGCTGTCAGCGCTGTATGTCACGGAGCTGCTGTCAGCGCTGTATGTCACGGAGCTGCTGTCAGCGCTGTATGTCACGGTGCTGCTGTCAGCGCTGTATGTCACGGAGCTGCTGTCAGCGCTGTATGTCACGGAGCTGCTGTCAGTGCTGTATGTCACGGAGCTGCTGTCAGCGCTGTATGTCACGGAGCTGCTGTCAGCGCTGTATGTCACGGAGCTGCTGTCAGCGCTGTATGTCACGGTGCTGCTGTCAGCGCTGTATGTCACGGAGCTGCTGTCAGCGCTGTATGTCACGGAGCTGCTGTCAGCGCTGTATGTCACGGAGCTGCTGTCAGCGCTGTATGTCACGGAGCTGCTGTCAGCGCTGTATGTCACGGAGCTGCTGTCAGCGCTGTATGTCACGGAGCTGCTGTCAGCGCTGTATGTCACGGTGCTGCTGTCAGCGCTGTATGTCACGGAGCTGCTGTCAGCGCTGTATGTCACGGAGCTGCTGTCAGCGCTGTATGTCACGGAGCTGCTGTCAGCGCTGTATGTCACGGAGCTGCTGTCAGCGCTGTATGTCACGGTGCTGCTGTCAGCGCTGTATGTCACGGAGCTGCTGTCAGCGCTGTATGTCACGGAGCTGCTGTCAGTGCTGTATGTCACGGAGCTGCTGTCAGCGCTGTATGTCACGGAGCTGCTGTCAGCGCTGTATGTCACGGAGCTGCTGTCAGCGCTGTATGTCACGGTGCTGCTGTCAGCGCTGTATGTCACGGAGCTGCTGTCAGCGCTGTATGTCACGGAGCTGCTGTCAGCGCTGTATGTCACGGAGCTGCTGTCAGCGCTGTATGTCACGGAGCTGCTGTCAGCGCTGTATGTCACGGAGCTGCTGTCAGCGCTGTATGTCACGGTGCTGATGTCAGTGCTCTGTATTACGGTGCTGCTGTCAGTGCTCTGTATCTCCTGCACCCTCTTGTTTGCCTACCCTGGTCCCTGACCTTCCCTCTCCTCCATTGCCTTCATTAGCTCCATAGTCCTGAATTGTCAGAACAATTTCCCAAATAAAAAAAAAATGCTTGTAGTTATCGATCCCAAATTCACCTCATACATGTATTATGCTATTGTCCAGGTGGTGGGACTACGTGCTACCCCCTAATAATTACCCCGTGGCCGCAAATTCGACCTAAAGGTTTGCGAAATTCGCCTCCCATTGAAGTCAATGGAGCCCGCGGCGAACGGTCGTTTTCGCGAACGTTTGTGTCCGTTCGCGTTTCGCGTTCGCGAAACGTCCCGTCGGAAGTTCGTCCATCACTACTTATGGGACTTACGTATGCGTTCGCTTCTGCATGCGAGCACATGGGGACAGGGGCGCTTTAAAAAAAAAAAAAAATGTATTGTTCATTTTACTTTATTCATTTTAGTTTGACATTTTTTTCCCCACAAATAAATTTTTTGATCACTTTTATTCCTATTACAAGGAATGTAAACATCCCTTGTAACAGGAATATGGCATGACAGGTCCTCTTTACAGTGAGATATGGGGTCAATAAGACCCCGCATCTCACCTCTAAGCTGGGAAGCCTGAAATAAAAAATAAAAAAAGATTCTGGCTTTGATCATATTGGCGAGTCGGTAGGAGGGCGGCGGGAGGGGGGTGGTGTCTATGGCTGGGTATCACCGACTATGGCTGGGTATTGCAGGGTATCTCCGAGTATGGCTGGGTATCTCCGAGTATGGCAATTTATGGCAGGGTATTGCAGAGTATTGGCTGGAATTGTACTGCAGAGTATTGGCGGGTGTTGCAGAGTATTGGCGGGTGTTGCAGAGTATTTGCGGGTATTGCAGAGTATTTGCGGGTATTGCAGTGTATTTGTGGGTGTTGCAGAGTATTGGCTGGTGTTGCAGAGTATTTGCGGGTATTGCAGAGTATTTGCGGGTGTTGCAGAGTATTGGCTGGTGTTGCAGAGTATTTGCGGGTGTTGCAGAGTATTTGTGGGTGTTGCAGAGTATTTGTGGGTGTTGCAGAGTATTTGTGGGTATTGCAGAGTATTGGGGGGTATTGCAGAGTATTGGGGGGTATTGCAGAGTATTTGCTGGTACTGTAGAGTATTGGGGGGTATTGCAGAGTATTGGCAGGGAATTGAGGGGTTAAATTTCGGTGAGCAGCGATGTGGGCACTGCAGATGCAGCCCACAGCACTGCTGACACTGATCTCTTCCCCTCCGCTGTACCGACCGGTACAGAGAGGGGGAGGGAGGAACCGGCGTCATAACATGACTCCGGTTTGTTTACAAGTGTTCACTCCGTCATTTGACGGAGCGATCACGTGGTAAACGGCCACGATGAGCGGCCGTTTACCATGATCCATGATGCGCCAGGTCCTGTGAACCCAGGGGTCACGGATGCTCTAGAGTGCGCGCCCCAGGGGGCGTGCGAGAGCGGAATTCTGGGAGGACGGCATATGACAGCCTCCCAGAGTTAAACAACCGCCCTGTAGGCGTCATTCGGCTATGGGCTGGTTGTTAAGTGGTTAAAATTCTTTAAAAAAAGAAAAAAAATAATTGGAAAAAAAATTTTTTTACTCACCTCTAAATGCCTGTTGCTAGGGGGTCCCTCGTAGTCTGCCTTCTTCCTTGCCCGGGCTGGTGACATCACTTCCCCTCACGCCGCACAGTCATCTGGGACCTGTCACGTGTCCCAGGTGACTGTGCGGCGTATCACAGCGCCCTGCGCTGCTCGCGCATGCGCAGTGGGTGCCCGGCTGTGAAGCCACAGCCGGGTGCCCACAGTACGAATGACGGCGCCGCAAGAGGAGCGGGGACCCTGGGACAGGTAAGTGTCCGATTATTAAAAGTCAGCAGCTGCAGTATTTATAGCTGCTGACTTCTAATTTTTTTCTTTTTAGGGGCACCCCACTTTAAATTTGATGGTGACCATTTGTAGACTGCAGTCACTCCACAGATTTTCAATGGGGTTTAAAGAGGAAATAAACCCTGATGGGTTTTACTTCCTGTTTTTTCCCCTGCGAAGTGAAAGCATAATGGGCTAGTATGCATCGCAGGCTAATGAAGCCCACAATGTCCCCGCTGGTGTCCGCACCCATCTTCACCCCTCTTCCTTTTGGGGCTGTGGACTTGGGCTCTGTGACTGGCCGGAGTCGCGTGACATCACTCTCGCAGATGCACGCTGAAGCTGCAAGTCACGGCACTGGCCTTTTAGAAATGGCACGATCATGCCCTTTCTTCAGTGTGCATGTGCCGATGCGTTTCTCATTTTCCGATGAGATTTCGACCTCGGGTGGAATTTAACCTTCTTGAATATAAATGTAATACTCCTGCACTAAAAATGAATGGAGCGCAAATAAAATCTATGCCACATGGGGGTGGGGGGTTGCATTGTGTCTAAACAGACCCCTGATCTGATGTCTCACTTTTGAGACAAAGAAAGGACTGAGGACAGGGATTCCCCAGTCCCTTTCTCTGCAGCCTCAGCCTCAGATAGTGAATGAATGTGAAGTGCTCTGTGGTCATTCCTGTTCCTGGTCATTCACAAACTGAAGCATTTACAGTAAGTTACTATGTTTCATTATAAATGAATACAGTAAATGATCAATAACAATCACTCACTGTGTTCATTAAGAAAAGGAAGGGACCGGTAAATAAAACAGTGCAGCATCTGGCAGGAGAGGAGGGAAACTGTCAGTGCTGCGGGAGGGTGACCAGGGAAGCACACAGCACACAGAGGGGCCCGGGCAGCAAGAGTAACGAGGACAGGAGGGGCATTAGGGGCAGCATTTACTAGACCCAATCAGCTTTATTTTCCTGCAACAATTGAATGTCAGTGGGAAGTGGAGGAGAAGCGGGCTTTCAGATGTTGCAGGAAAATACAGCTGATCGGATCTAGTAAATGCTGCCACCTCTCCTGTCCCTTTTTTCCCCTGGAGCATGCCATTGTGACCCCTGCAACCCCTATTGTTACGTTAATGCCCTCCTCTCATGCCAGGGTGCTAGGTGTAATCCTGAACTCTGATCTGCCCTTTCAGCCCCAATTGTCCATATCTTGCAGACTTAAAGCGGGGTTCCACCCTAAAGTGGAACTTCCGCTGATCGGAACCCTCCCCCCTCCAGTGTCACAATTGGCACCTTTCAGGGGGGAGGGGGGTGCAGATACCTGTCAAAGACAGGTATTTACACCCACTTCCAGGCATAGACTCCCGGAAGTGACCTTACAATCTAAGGTCCCTAATTCATATTCATACATACACTTACTGGGGCCAATTTAGACAGGAGCCAATTAACCTCCCAGCATGTCTTTGGAGTGTGGAAGGAAACAGGAGTACGCACAGGATAACCCACGCAGGCACAGGGAGAACTTGTAAACTCTATGCAGGTAGTGCCCTGGTTGGGATTCAAACTGATGAACCTAGTGCTGCTTGGCGGAAGTGCTAACCACTAAGGCTCCATTCACATTTGGCATTTTGGGGCCTTAGGCAGAATTGCTACACTTCTGCCCATGATCTTAAATCACACTACAATCACAGAATGCATGTTCGGGTGTTATTCACGGCAAATTAAATTCATCCCTTCATTTGCTCCATTGTTACTGAGACCCCTATTCAGTGGCGGCCGTTGCATTAGGGACGCATGGGCGCTCCCCCCATTCATGCGTCCAGCCCCCATAATCTACATACAGGGTGCTGGATGCATGGATTCCAGTGGCACATAATTAAAGCCAGATGCTCTAATAGGCTTCAAAAAATGGTGGCCTCAGGGCGTTGCGTGATAATAGTGAATGAATATTCGCTATTTTCAAACTGATTCTCTTCTGAGACCCTTTTCTCGATTGGCTGAAAGGAGAAGCATCCGCTAAGGAGAAGGGTGGAAACGGAAACCGCAATGATGCCAGTGGAGGAGAGCAGGGGAAGGGGAAGCTGCCCGTGATGCCCACGGAGGAGAGCGGGGAAGGGTAAGCCGCCCGTGATGCAGAGAAGGAGAGCAGGGGAAGGAGAAGCCACTGCCCATCGCCGCCATAGATGGGGTAGGTGTGCCGGTGCTTCTGATGATAAGACTGACCGGACCAGGTGGGGGTTGCGGGTTACCTGGCCAACCGGGGGGGAAGGTGGCTGTGGGTGCGCTGTTTGCCACCCCCACCAAAATAAATTACCACCAGCCATCACTGCCCCAATGGTCTTTTAACCCTTCCCTACTAGCCAAAGAAGATAAAAATGTTTTGGCTTTGCATTCTCTTTAAAGAGGAAGTAAACCCTGATGGGTTTACTTCCTCTTTCATTCCCTGCAAAGGCAAAGCATAATGGACTACTATGCATTGCATAGTAGCCCATTTTGTGTCACTTACCTGACACAGGAGCCAGCGATGTCACCGCTGTCCCCTGTAGTCCGGCGCATCCATCTTTTCGTGGGGTCTCGCAGCTCCACCGCTGTCATTCGGCGGAGCCGCGATGACGTCACTCCCGCGCATGCGCACGGGAGCCGACACGCGTGGCAGCTCCATTGTTGGAAATGCCGCGCTCAGTGCGCCTGCGCGCCGCTGTCTACGGCGCATGCGCCGTAGACAGCGGTGCCTGTCTTCGGGCAAATATCTCCTAAACCGTATAGGTTTAGGAGATATTTCTTGGACCTACAGGTAAGCCTTAATCTAGGCTTACCTGTATGTCAAAGTGGTTTGTAAGGGTTTACAACCACTTTAAGTAAGTGAAAATACATAATCAACTTTGATTTAAATGTGGATATATTGTTTGCTGAAAACTTGAAATAGTAGATTTGAGTTTGACAGGTGAACTACCACTTTGTCATAACTAAAGATAATAAATTGGTTGAAGAGCTCTGATCTGTTCTCTTCTCCAGTATAAGCTGATTTGGATGTAAGCCAAGACGAAAAAAAAATAAACATTATCTAACTTGAAACAAAATCTGCAACATCCCTTTTTTATCATCTATTATAGTGATAAGGACTCACACTTTGCTGGTCTGTTGCAGTACATGTGTTAACATACATGGCATTAATGTGGTTCTACGCCACAAAAATATGTTTGAGAAAATCATTAAAGTCAGCAGCTACACTTACTGCAGCTGCTGGCTTTTAATAGAAGGACATTCTCCTATCCAGGGATCCAGCGCCATCCTTACCTAAACCATTTCTTCGCTAGTCTTCGAGCCCCAGAAGCTTCCATGTTTACTGAGGGCAGCTGGCTGTGATTCCTTTTGTTTCCTACTGTTCGTGCTCGAGCCACACTGCTCTTTGTGAATGGTCCCATAGCCGTCCCAGAAGGTTGTGGGCAGGGGGAAGAAATTCCAGTGGATCTGTCACGATGATCTCACTAGAAGTGGGAGCAGGTACCTCCCTTTAGGGTGAAGTTATGGGCTACCAATGCAAAGCAACACACAAAATACCAGACCAGCAATCTTTTTTAACACACTGCGCACATTGTTATAATATGAATGAACCATCATGACTCCACTTTGTTACCCCCGCCATCTTATGTGAAATCTCTTGTTTGCACAACCCCCCCCCCCCATGCTGTTTACTGTGGTCAAGCCTGTTTTTGGAATGTATATCCTGTTTAACCTTAGGCAATCAGCTAAGATATGTGACTAATGACCAGGTGTCCTATCTAACTGTTGATAGATTCATTAAACTAACCACTCCACCTCCTTTATTCTATACTTAACATAAGATACATTCATGCTCAATAAAGACAGACATCTTTTTAATTTGCTATCTGTTTCATGTTTTACATTGTGTGTCTCACGGTACCGGGGAGTCACGGTAGTCTGCTGAAGTTTACCAGGGTGGTCGTCCAGAACCAGAATTTCTTTCATACACTGCAGCATGGGTGCTTTGCAGGTTCTAAATCAATGGCACCACTATGCAAAATACAAAAGAGTATACAGGAGGGGAAGAGGAGGGAAAAAAAGGCGGGTTGGTCGAGGGGGGCTGGGAATAGGGGTGGGCAATGATGGCACAGTGGGGTAAAAATTAAGCCGGTGAAACTTCATCCAAGACAGGTTTCAAAAAGAGCTTTGTCTTCTGTTATTGATTTTAACAGGTTGACTGCATGTGGCTCCATGGACAACCTGTGCCTCCAGAACAATTTTGGGTACTATAGTTTGTTGTTTCATGAGTGCATGCAATTTTATGATTCAACATGTTTGGTATCTGTATACTCTATGCAACCGCACCTTTGGGCAATATATTTTGTTTGTGTACACAAAAATTGCTATTAGTGAGATTTTTCCTGAAAAACATTTGCACTATTATGAGACATAAAAAATTGCAACTACCACTATTTTATTCTCCCTGGTCTCTGCTTCTCAGCAAATACTTTTAATGTTTCAAGGAATGTAAAGTAATCTTTAGTCCTAAAATGTATAATTTAACATGAGTGCAAAAACACACTAAAACAGCTCTGGCAGCGAAAGGGATACGATTTGAGGAAATGTGTATGCATTTCATAAATGTATTGCATAGTATTTGTCCTGTCACACACTTTATAGTAATCGGTGGCATAAAATTTCAATATCTGCCTTTACTGAAAATACTTTATGGCGTTTTTTCTCCATTATAGTGTTTTAGAGGAGCATTTTCAATTATTTTCTGTCTACCTCACCATAAGAGGACTGGCCAGTCTACTTTGCTTTTCAGACAAAAATGTGAATGTCTTTTCTCAAATTCCATCCAGTGACCCAGAGCAGCAGGAGGTTACACTTCACATAGCACTCTGCCCCTGGTACCACTAATCTCTCAGCACTGGAATGAAAACACATTAGCACATATTGATGTCACCAAATAAATTGACTATTACAAGGCAAGAGTTCACGTGCAGGTCTTGCTACCATAATCTATAGGAATGGAAGGAAAACCACACAGCAAACAATGCAAAACAATTAGCAACACAAAATATGTTTAAGAATAAATACTTACCCTAAAATGTCAGAAATAAACTTTGATCCTGCAAAGATTGGTAAAATAATTCACTTGTCAATGCATGGTCAACACAATGGAATGCACTATTATTGAGATGCCCCAGTAGGAAAGGAGTGGTAGAACAGTATGTGGCTACTCAGTGGCCTGTATGTATATTGTTCTTGGGTTATATGTACATCTAGACTTATTGCACATTATATACACAATGACCTAAGCTCACACAGCAAGATACTAAACACAAGCTACAAATAAGCAAAATAGATGTCAAGGAAAATTCACATGTTATACGATTAACTGTGTGTGGAAAGTTCAACAAAAACTAAAATGTCAAGAAGTGTGTAAACAAAGCTAACGTAGCCATAGATACTGCCAAAAGACTATCACTTGGTCTAACCAATTTAATCAAGGCACAAATAATAATATAATAATGACAGGCTTTTCCTGTCCATAAACATATTTTCTTATTTGATTTTTTATACCTCTGAACTTGTTGGTCTAATTATGGTCTATACTGGCCAAACTTCCCCACCCTTTCCTTACCTTCCTACTTAAAGCTGATATCCATATTTAATGTCACTTTAACTACCTCTTTACTGTGCTATAGCCAAAAGACAGCTACAGTGTCAGCTCTAGTTCTGGGAGGGCACTCATGGACATCTTGGCAGAACCACACCCCCGTGCATTGGGCATGCTCTGTTCTTAGAACACAGCCAATTACAGATCGTGGTAAAGGGCCAATCACAGCAGCCCTTTACCATGTGATCAGCTGTGTCCAGTCACGGCTGATCACCTATAAACACACTTGCCGTTTAAAGGCAGTCCTTTCCTCACATGCTGTATCTGTGTGAGGAAAAGAAAGCTGATAACCAGCAAAGCTGTCAGCACATTGTTAACACTGATAAACAAGGGAATGATCATCAGTGTCCTGATTATCAGTGCAGCCCCATCAGAGCCCATCAGTGCAGCTTATCAGTGCGGCCTATCAGCGCCCATCAGTGCGGCCTATCAGCGCCCATCAGTGAAGCCCCATCAGAGCCCATCAGTACAGCTTATCAGTGTGACCTATCAGTGCCCATCAGTGCGGCCTATCAGTGCCCATCAGTGAAGACTCATCAGTGCCCATTAGTGCAGCTCATCAGTGCCCATCCGTGCCACCTCATCAGTGCAGCCTCATCAATGCAGCTTCATCAGTGCTCACCAGTGCACATCAAAGCAGCCTCATCAGTGCCCATCAGTGCAGCCTTGATAAGGCACATCAATGAAGAAGAAAAATTACTTATTTACAAAATTTTAAAACAGAAACTAAGAAAAACATTTTTTTTTCCAAAATGTTTTTTAGCAAAAAAATAAAAACCCAGTGGTGATTAAATACCAATGGTGATTAAATTAGATATTGAATATCTGTCAAAAAAAAAAAAAACGATAGAAATTTCATATGAGTACAGTGTAGCATGATTGCGCAACTGTCATTCAAAATGTCACAGTACTGAAAGCTGAAAATTGGCCTGGGCAGGAAGGGGGTGAAAGTGGCCAGTATTGAAGCGGTTAAATAGTTTCTTTGAACCAAGCTGGTCCAAACAAACTATTTTCTTCTCTAAGTGCTGCAGTGTCTCTAAGCATTGTATTTATGTACTGCATAAAACTTCAGCTACATACGGTACAGAGTGCTGGACTTCCGTCAGGTAGGCTGTACGGTACCCCATGATTTCTATTAGTGACACTGCATGCAGTACATACAATGCTTAGAGACACTGTAGAATTTAGTGAAGCAAATAGTTCATTTGGGCCCGCTTGGTCCAAATGAACTATTAAATTGACATGGAACATGGACATCAACTTTAACCTTTTATGTAGCAGCCAGGGGGAGGGTGAAGGGGAATAATATGGTGCAACTCTGAGTTTGCTGGAACCGCTAACATCAGATCCAACATGGATGTTCCCACAGTAGTCTCAGGGCTTTTGAACGTAATACTTTTAGATAAGGCAAATATACCAATATACTGTATTTGTTATACCACAACTTCTAACAGGAAACAAAAAAACAGCTCTTTTGTGGCTACCCACAGGCCAGCACCTGGAAGGAACCGAGGAGAAGATGTTGGCAAGGAATACCTCGCAGACTTCAGGACTGCTTGAGAAGAGGTAAGTATAGCAAGTTTAGTTCTGCCTTAAACCACTGAAGGCCACAGAGAAGGACCAAGAGAGTTGTATGTGGCCA
Source organism: Lithobates pipiens (assembly GCF_037356315.1). NCBI lineage: Eukaryota > Metazoa > Chordata > Amphibia > Anura > Ranidae > Lithobates > Lithobates pipiens. The sequence goes on along the minus strand of NW_027507748.1, from coordinate 589,945,456 downwards.
TAAAACATAAGTCTTACATGCCTGAATAGAAGGCAAAGCTGGCCAAATTCTCTTAGATTTTTTACATTCGGCCTGCTGGCTGTGGGATATACAGCACAGATGGACAGATCTTCCACTGCACCTTTTGTATTCTTACAGCTTCTGTTGGAGACTGTCAGGATACCTGAACAGTGGCTGCATTTAGTCAGATGCAGCTACTTTCCAGCTGAAAACTTTCTGTCAAGTTCCTTTGATTTTTATTAAATCAAAGTATGTCAGACAGGAGGGTGGCAATGGGTATTTCGGTGGGTTTATCAAGAATCAGCCAAAACTCACATTCAGTCTATGGCTAGCTTTACAATACAACCAATGAAGCTGAATTACCTTCTAATGATTTAAATTATATTTCAAATTTGCTTTTTTTTTTTATGTGAAAGGTTGTGACACACTGAGTTGCTCTGATAGTAGTTCTTGTAAACTAGAAAGCTAATTCTTTCTCCAGTGCCAGTTCTCCAAGGACATTGCCTGTAGTTATCAGTACTCCTCTTCCAGCTCCCACTGCCAAACCATTTCAAATCACAGGCATTGTATCATGGATAGCTAATAAAGGGAACTGCATGGCATACTTTACCCACCAAACACAAAAACTAAAATGGTAACTGTACTGTGTGTGTGTGTCCATTTGTAGTCTGGCTTCGACTGGGCAACAAATGTATTGGACGTAGCATGATCAAAAGGGAGATGGGAGAATTGGTTCAAACAGGAGTGGCTGTAAAATCATCATGGTATCTGATCATGAATATCACATTAGAACTCTAAAGTCATGCCTCCCAGACCCATATGTCTATTATTGTCAACACAGGGTTATCAGGTTATTAGGAAAGTGTCTCACTTTAACCACTTTAACATAGGTGTGCGCAGCCTATTGCATTAGAGTGTGCGCCCCAAAACTCTAATGCCTCGTAGACACGAGCGGATTTTCCAAGATCCAAGATTTTTCCGACAGATTTCCACCGAAGCTTGCCTTTCATGCACACGGTCACACAAAAGTTTATCAAACTTTCGACCGCCAAGAACGAGGTGATGTACAACACTACGACAAGCCGAGAAAATGAAGTTCAGTGCTTCCGAGCATGTGTCGAATTGTTTCCGAGCATGCGTAGGAAAATTGCTACAGACGATCGGGATTTCCGATCTGAACTTTTCCGACTGAAAAATTGAGAACCTGCTCTCAATTTTTGCTGGCTGAAATTCCGCCAGCAAAAGTCCGATGGAGCATACACATGGTCGCATTTTCCGACTAAAAGCTCTCATTGGATTTTTTGCTGGTGGAATTTCGTGTGTACGCGGCATTATGCTTTTCTCTGCAGCCTCAGTTGAGATAAATGGGAAGTGCTCTGTGGTGAGCGACTTCCTGTTCATTCAGAAACTGATGCATAGTTTACTATTCTTCAGTTATGAATGAACACAGTGAGCGAGTGTGTTCACTCTGTTCATTTACAAAAGGAAAGGGTTGGTAAAAGACATTTACTAGCCCCTTCCCCCACTCTTCATCCTATAAAATTCCCCCGGCAGCACCCGGGGGAGGCGTAACGCGTGGGGGGGAAGCCTAGCCAGGAGGGGAGAATCTGTACTGCACATAGAAATGAGGGTGTGCCCAGGCACACCTGGCACACCCCATGCGCCCGCTTATGCACTTTAAAAAAAAAAAAACGAGATGTTCTCTATGTACACTCTAAATGGGTCTGGTATTGGACCAGCCTGTGAGAAGGAAACCTCCTGATGATCTATTGGGATAGTTTAGAAAGAATAGTGGAGAAAACTAATCTTAAGGCGGCCATAGACAGTGCGAATCTCGGCTGGTTCAGCAGGGGCTGGCTGAGATTCAAACCATGTATGGGCAGGCTAATTGTTCCCAAGTTAATCGGCAATAATCATTTTGTGTTCTCCCAGCTGGGATGACTCCCAACGCGCGGTTGCGGGAAAGAAAATCTCTCAATTGATGGCTGGCTTTAGTCCACAAATCTAAAACCACTGTACAAGACCACAAAGTGTGTGACTAATTAACAACTTCTGAACATCCACTAAAATATGTCGCAGAGACACTGTTAATAATTGGACAGATCACAGTAGGTAGCGTGTAAGTCTTATGCACAATATTAACAATAATTAATTAATATTACGTTTCTATTAAAGAGTACCTCTGGCCAAAACATTAGAAACAGTGTTAAAACCTCTTTCCTTTTTTTACCTCTCTGCATGTGGACTTTTTTTCCCTTCTTGTCCTGGTGACAATGTGTCACTAGGGAAAGACACAATAAAAACAGTGTTCAACAGACTGACCATTTAACCACTTTCAGACCGGACCAATTTGCTGGTCAAAGACCAGACCACTTTTTGCAATTCGGCACTGCGTCGCTTTAACTGACAATTGCGCGGTCGTGCGACGTGGCTCCCAAACAAAATTGATGTCCTTTTTTTGCCGCAAATAGAGCTTTCTTTTGGTGGTATTTGATCACCCCTGCGGTTTTTATTTTTTGCGCTATAAACAAAAATAGAGCGACAATTTTGAAAAAAAAGCATTATTTTTTACTTTTTGTAATAATAAATATCCCCCAAAAATATATAAAAAAACATTTTTTTCCCTCAGTTTAGGCCGATACGTATTCTTCTACATATTTTTGGTAAAAAAAATCGCAATAAGCGATTATTGATTGGTTTGTGCAAAAGTTATAGCGTTTACAAAATAGGGGATAGTTTTATGGCATTTTTATTAATAATTTTGTATTATTTTTTTTTTACTAGTAATGGCGGCGATCAGCGATTTTTATTGTGACTGCGACATTGTGGCGGACACATCGGACATTTTTGGGACCATTGTCATTTACACAGTAATCACTGCTATATAAATGCATTGATTCCTGTGTAAATGACACTGGCAGTGAAGGGGTTAACCAGTGGGTGGCAGTGTAGGGGTTAAGTGTTCCTAGGGGTGTGTTACTAACTGTGGGGGGGCTGGGCTTTGATTTAGTGAACACTGATCTCTGCTCCAATCACATGGAGCAGAGATCAGTGTCACTAGTTGCTAGGCAGAATGGAGAAATGTTCGATCGATTGATCGAGTCCACGGGTCCCGCGACCGGACTCACGGAGGTCCCGACCAGCGCGGCAGCGCACCGCCGGCGGCGCGCTCCCGATGGCAGGGTGGCAAATTTAAAGGGACGTACATGTACTCCCATTTGCCTGCCTGTGCCATTCTGTCGACGTACATCGTCGTCTGCTGGTCGGCAAGTGGTTAATTATAGCAATGATCAAGTTAAGCCTGGTACTCACTCAACCCCAGTGGGTTGAGTGAAAAAAAACTCACAGCTCAGATCGGAGCTGATGTACTAACAATCCAATGTTAGTACAGCCATCTCCAGGCAGCGCTCTGAGCCATTGTCCGAGAGTGCTGTTCGGGAGCTGGTCGGCTGCTGGTTCTCTAGCATGCTTGTCCAACAGAAGCCGGCCAAACAGCTGGATTTTTGTGGACCGGCTGCCACACATACGGGCCGAAAGTTGGGCATTTTTTATTGAACTCGCCAATGTCACCTGACATTCAGCCCCTGTGTACAAGACTTAAGGCCCCTTTCACACTGATATGTTTTTTCTGCATTTTTACTCTGCAAGAAAAACGCAAGAAATTTTTTTCCCTTTAAATCCTATGGGACTTTTCGTGCCACTGCACTGTGGGTGCGGTGCATTTTGAAAAGTCCTGCATGCTGCACCAAAAACCCAGCTTCCCATTGCAATCAATGGAAATTGCTACAAAATTGCTGTAAAATTTGCTGTAAAAACACACCACCATTTGCATTTTTGGTTCATTTTTGAGCCACATTTTTCACAGGTGAAATCAACCCAAAAACACACTATAAATGCACAGGAAAGGCATATGAAACACAGCAAAATCGCTGTAAAATGCATATTAGTTTTTATCGCAATTTTGCTACAAAGCAGTGCGAAAGGGCCCTTATGCCACGTACACATGAGCAGAATGTCCGATAGAAGCTTTTCATCATATATTCCGATCGTGTGTAGGCCTCATCTGACTTTTTTTTTTTTTTTCAAAAATTCTGACGGACCTAGAAATAGAACATGTCCTAAATATTTCCGACGGAACAAATTCCTATCGGGAAAACTGCTCGTCTGTATGCTGTCTTCCAAAGGACCAAAAATGAAGCATGCTCTGAAGCAAGTACGAGACAGAAGCTATTGGCTACTGGCTATTGAAATTCCTTTTTCTAGTCACATCGTACGTGCTGTACGTCACCGTGTTCTTCACAATCGGGCTTTGGTGTGATCGTGTGTACGTAAGACAGTTTCAGTGGAATTCCTTTGGAACTCCATCGGAAAAACCTTCAGAGTTTATTCCAATGGGAAAAACTGGTCGTGTGTACAGGGCATTAGACTCATACTTCATCAAAAAGGGGAACTGATACAGAATTCTGCTTATTTTTAATTGCAGCATTGTCCTTTGTTTAAGTTTAATAATGGATGTTGAATGTTTAATGTGTGTCCTCAAGCTATAGGATTGGCATCTGTGTTTTGGTAGCCAGACCATTATCTGAAAGTACAACTGCTAAAACAGTAGATAAGATTTATAGGCTGAAAACAGGTAGGTGTGAGAAGGTTGCCCTCCCCTTCTTCAAAGGCCTTTCCACCAAACGTGTCAGGTAACAGCTTTTGAGAGCCATTGAAATGGCAATTGCTGAGAGACAAAGGAGTTGACTGAATAATGTGTTAATGCTTACAGAGAATAGAGACACCATGCTACCCTGCAGCTGAGTAAACAGATTATAGGTTTGCATGCCTGAAAACAAGGAATCTGGGAAAATGTTATAAGTCTTGTCCCAGCAAGCTTGCACTTCCAGGTGAAGAAGATGGACAGTTAGGCATTTGAAGGCAAGGAACTTGTTCTCAGCATTTGTAACTCAACTGCTCTTTACCGGATTGTAATTGTACGTTGAAAGCCAGAAATATTTCAGCTGTTGTTGTTCAGTTGTTTAGTCGTGTCCGACTCTTCGTGACCTCATGGTCCACAGTGCGCCAGGCTTTTCTGTTCTCCACTGCCTCCCGGATCTTGCTTAACTTCATGTTCATTGTTTCAATGGTGCCATCTATCCATCTTGTTTTCTGTCACCCTCTTCTCCTTTTTCCTTCCATATTTCTCAGCATCAGGGTCTTTCCAATGAGTCCTCTCTTCGCATTAGTTGGCCAAAGTATGCAAGTTTCAGCTTCAGGATCTATCCTTCCCGTGAATATTCAGGGTTGATTTCCTTCAGGATTGACTGGTTTGATCTTCTCGCCATCCAAGGAATTTTCAAGAGTTTTCTCGAACACCATAGTTCAAAAACATCAAGATTTCAGTAGCTATCTATAAATACGTTTTAATTTTTTCTTGTAACATTTACCTAAAAGTAACTTTTTATGTGACTTTTATATTTATGAAAGTGTATCTAAACCCAAGAATAAATATATAATATATTTCAGATTACCAGTCCAAAAACTGGCAATACACTTCTAGATTTCTTTAGTACAGCCCAGGGATTGAACAAAAAAATATCTGACAGAATCCTCCATTCAGGCTAAGGAATCCCCTCTGTTGGGCAGTTTTATTCTGTCAAAATCCCCAAGCAGCACCTAAATCTGACTAAGCATGTGGATGGCTGGGTCAGTATTTTTTTTTATGGTTCAGCAACTGGGGTAGTGAAATTTGCCTGCTAAAATCAACAGGTGGTGTACTGCTAGCAGATTGGCTGCAATTGCTTGTGGCACCCATTGCTATACCATCATTCCTCTTAGTGCAGGTTTTTGAGAAGCCTTGAGGTATAATAGGGGTTGAGATCCCAGATGAGGAGCAATGAGAAGTCCGCCTTTTTTTATGATGTGGGTCTTTTAGGTGCTGTTGCCAACGGACTGCATGGCAGGTCGTCATATGCAGGGCCGTCTTTAAAGTGGAAGTAAACCCATCGATTTAAACAGTTTAAAAAAAAAGGCATGCCGGGAATGCTAACTGCACATTGGCTGTGCTCTCAGCCAAACTATCAAACCATCCAATGGCTGGTGTCATAACGAATCACATGTGCAGCACCATAGCAGTTGAAGATTAAACAGAGGCAAAGATGGCAGCTTCCTTGGTTGAAAACAATAGGGGAGTTTACTTCCACTTTAATACTGATTGGACCCTGTGCAAAACTTTTCTTGGGGCCTCCTCCATGCACTTTTCCTCTCCACTTGCTCTGAGACATACAGTACAATAAGTAGCAGCTAGACACAAAATCTGTTTACTGAATCAGGAAGCTATTGCAATTGGTTGCCAGAGGTTACAGTGTATCATTACTGCTCATTGACTGGTTGCTAGAGGTTACAGCACACATCACGGCTCAGTGATTAGTTGCTAGAGGTTACAGCACATGATTTCTGCTTGTTGATTGGTTGCTAGAGATTAATGTGAATATGACCTTAGGGGGGCATGATATACATATCAATGCCACCGGCCGCCCCTTTTTACATAGGAAAGCTGCCACTATTTACATATGAATGCTGGTAATTTATATGTAAACACAGGGTCTGCAGAACTTTGACCCATGATGACACATCCATCATGGGGTACAAGACAGCCAATTGAGACATTTCAGCACATGGACAATTGGACATACCACCTACCTTATAAATAGACCTGATATGGCGGCCATTTTACATTCTGTCTTTTGTCAGTGTAGGGAAAGGACACTGTGTGGAGCAGGGACAGTCAGTTTAATCACTAGCTATTACTATTAGGTCCACAAAAGTCCTTTTAAGGACTGGTATAGGTGTACAGTATATAGGGTTGTAATACACTTAGAATATACTTTCTTTCAAATATACAAAGTATATTCTGGTGCAGTGATGCTGACTGCTGTGCTACTGAGTGCACTGCTGACCGATTCTGCAGCTGTCTTTTGTCAGTGTAGGGACAGGACGCTGTGTGGAGCAGGGAAAGTCAGTTTAATCACTAGCTATTACTATTAGGTCCCTAAAGGTCCTTTTAAGGACTGGTATAGGTGTACAGTATATAGGGTTGTAATACACTTAGAGCATACTTTCTTTCAAATATACAAAGTATATTCTGGTGCACTGCTGCTGACTGCTGTGCTGCTGAGTGCACTGCTGATTGATTCTGCAACTGTCTTTTGTCAGTGTAGGGAAAGGACGCTGTGTGGAGCAGGGACAGCCAGTTTAATCACTAGCTATTACTATTAGGTTCACAAAGGTCCTTTTAAGGACTGGTATAGTTGTACAGTATATAGGGTTGTACACGTATAATATACGTTAGTAACAACAGCTACATGTTGCCATAGGAGACAGTGGTCCTACCTATACAGGAGTGGTGTCCAGCTGGAGACCTTCATCTGTATAGCTGTCTACCTATAGAAGGCTCCGAGTCTGACAATTAATATTGCGTCTACCGAAGAGTGTCCTGGCCTTAATCCTCTTTCCCACAGTTTAAGAGACAATCAATCTCTCTGCATTCAAAAAGTATCTGGCGCCCACCTGCTCATCTTGCATTACACCCATCATGCCTTGTAACCCACTCCACACTGAAGGATGTCAGCTGTCCCTAACTCTGGAGGTCACCATTGGGCTTCAGGGGCCCTGTGACTTTGCTACATGCCCTAAATATTCTTAGTGCTGCTGCGCCACAGAAAAAAAAATATCAAAAGGTATACCACTGCTGTTCTGACGCAGGAATAACACCTGCGACACAGAAGGGGGAGTACTAATAATGCAGCAACAATATTCTACACTGAAATATATACTTTAATATATATTCACACTGACCAAACTATAATTTGTTTCCTACACTGTAATATATACTACACTGACTGCACTGTAGTATATATTCTACACTGCCTGCACTCTATATATAATACTACACTGACTACACGCTCTATCCACTAACTAACCTGCCTACACTATCTCCACTCCAACACACTACATACAGCCACCGTGTAAGCAGCCTTATATAGTGTGGGGCATGGACTTAGCCCCTGAGCCATGATTGGCCAAAGGCATCCTGCCTTTGGCCAGTCATGGCTCTCAGAGCACATCGTGCTGTGATTGGCCAAAGCATGCAGGTCAGGTGCATGCTTTGGCCAATCAGCAGCCGTCAATGCACTGCCTCTCGCAGTGCATTATGGGGCGCTCCGCGGTGGGGGAACTTGTCGAGAGCGTCCCATATGTTCTACGAACAAATGAACAGCTGACGTTTGAGTCAAACTTACGTTCAACTCGAAACATCAAGCCCATCCCTACTAGCAATCAAATCATCTGGTTGGTGGTGTTGGTGGACATCTATAGATATGCAGTTGCTTACCATGTGCAGGTCAAACGGTCATTTTATTTACATCAATACCTTATGAATTAGGGAGCTGTAAGGTGGAGCTTGTTCTAAACAAACACCAAAAATGGTATTTAATTAAATGGCTGGTTTGGTAGAACAGGTGGTATTTGTTCATTATTATGTGACTGTTTACCTTTTTCGTTTCTTTCAAGGTTGCATAAAACAAAGGTTTCTACACTCAGTTTACTTCTAATGAATTCTCTGACAATTAGCTCTATCTTACTCGTTACAGAGGTTTCGCCAAATTACCATGTTTTTTAATTGTTCTTGTAAACAAGTCATGCCCTAGGTGGGGGCTGAACACAATGGCTCTTGCCTTGTTTTATTATCCAACACATTCTCTTCCTGGGAGTAAATAATTGGAGTATCAGATGTCCTCCTCCTGCACTTGTAGAGCGAGTTATCACAAAAATTCTGTTTAAGAAACTCAAACACCTTTGCTGCTTTTGCCCATTATCACAGTTTCTGTGTGATAATTCAACCATCACGAAACTTGCTTGCCTTTGTAAGCCACCGTGCCATTTTTGAAACAAATACTTTCTTTCCCATGATGTAAATCAAACGTTAATCCTGTTTCTTCTAGTCAACTGTTACAGGATGCCTCAAATGAAAATACTAGTCATAATAAAAGAACACACAAAGAAAAAAAGCTGAATATGAAAGCCACTTTGAACCTAGATTTACAAATGTCAGCAGTGTTCATTTCATCTAGTCTAGTCTAGTTTCATCTTTAGTTGACTTAAATACGACTAAAAACTAAAACAATTGAGATGACTAAAATACGACTAAAACTAAAATGACATTTTAGTCAAGAGTATCATTAAATTTAAATTTGACATAAAAATTAACACTGGTCTGTAGTGCAAATTAATTTTAGTTGATTAAACTGAACTGGAGATTTAGTTGACTAAATACAACTAAAACAATTGCAGAAGACTAAAATGGGACTAAAACTAAAATGCAATTTTAGCCAAAAGACGTATGCCCCGTACACACGATCAGACTTTCCGCCACCAAAACCGTAGATTTTTATTTGAAGGGTGTTGGCTTCAAATTGTCTTGCATACACACGTTCACACAAATGTTGGCCAACAATTACTAACGTAGTGACGTATGTCGTGAGTGATATCTCCATTATGAATGCTAGTAATATCTTTGGCTCCTACTTGATTCCGAGCATGCGTGGACTTTTGTCTGACGGTCATGTGTACACACAATCGGAAAGTCCGACAACAAACATTTGTTGGTGGAAAATTTGTGAACCTGCTAGCCAACATTTGTTGCCAGAAAGTCCGACAACATATGTTCGATGGAGCATACAGGCGGTCAGACTTTCTGCCAACAAGCTCACATTCAACATTTGTTGTCGGAAAACCTGATCGTGTGTACGGGGCATGAGACTAAAACTGAATTGAAATTTTCTGCCAAAATGAACACTGATTAACAGGCCACTGACACTTTGAGAAGTACCACTATGAAGGCACAAAGTGGGTTGTTCCATTGCATATGCCCAATAAAATTCACTTACCAGTGTGCCACGTTACGAGTCTATAAAATGTGTGATAAGTAATGAGAATATACTTGTACTTTCTTCATATTGACGTACCCCCAGAAGTGCCACCTAGAGCCCCCTAAGTATCTCCCTTTCCTAGGAGTAAAGCAGATGTATGCCATCAGCCTCTTTTCCATCAATGAATTGGCAGGGACCCGAATAATCAGAAGCCGAGGGCACTGCTACATGGCGGAGGGTATCTATGGGTATGCAAATAGTGTCTCTGAGGGAGTCACTATTTTCATAGTCACTTCAGCTCAAAGATGGCTAAACCTGGGGACAGCACCAGGTCTGAACTAACAGCAGATAGCATATACGACTTGTGTTACCCATATGTTTCTATTAATATGGAGCTAAAATAATGATACTGTAAACATTTCCCGAAATTTCCCACCTTGTACCCTCAACTCTTGAAGTTCCAGCAGGCCTGATTTATTTACAAGCCTTTTTCTGAGCCAGGTGGCTGAAGTACTGTGCAATGGCCTACCTGCTGAGTTGATGAAGGTGAAGACCAGTGAGGTCTATATGACATAAAAGAGCCCAATATAAAGTTTGCATTTTTTTCTTCACTTTAATGCCCAGTACACAGGGGCTGAATGTTCAATAGAAACCACCCATGTGTGTGGCAGCCGGTCTGACAGAAGCCATTCGGCCGGCTTCTGTCGAAGGCTTATGACCGCAAAAGGTCTGCCGTCCGTATCCCAATCAGCCAATGGCTGAGAGCACTGGAGTGTTCTGCGGGGGGGGGGGGGGCTGTCCCCCTGTTAGTACAGCAATTTCTCCTGCTGAGCTATTGTTTTCTAACACTGGATTGTTAGTACAGCGGCTCCAGCCTAAGCTGTTAGTTTTTTGTTTGTTTTTGTTCAACCCAGTGGTGTGTACTAGGCGTTAGTGTTGGAAAAGGGCAGATGGGGCCTTTGGGGAAATGCTTATTATATTTTTATTACGAATACACCTACACTAAAGTAATAAACATAGTGCTGTAAAGGAGAAGAGCAGAAAAGCAGATACTGGTTATTGGTATTTGGTTCTATCAACATGAAACTATTTACTATATTTGGCAAGTATTTGCAACAACCTTAGTCCTGTGCAGGTCCACACTGTTTGGTTGTTATGTCAGGGCTGCTATGATATCATGGGTCTTTAAATTGACAGACTTATTTGTCACTTAGCATCTCAGACTGTCACTATGACACCAAAAAAAACACAAATTAATCTCTTTACATCAGACATATGGAAAATGGCTGGGTCTTAATGACACAAAAGCATGGTTAGCTTCTATGGGTGGGGGCTTAATTAGTAACAGTGGTAGTAGAGCTTTATTATCTCAGCTTTTCTAAATAACTGAATGGATAACAATGACTAACGTCAATACTTTCCTTCATTTAAAGTGGAGGGCCGGTTATAAAAAAAAAAAAAGTCAGCAGCTGCAAACACTGCAGCTGCTCACTTAATAAACACACTCACCTGTCCAGGGTGCCCGCGATGTCGGCCGCCCGAGGCCGACCCGTCCCTCGGCTCTCGGGTCCCGGCGCCGCCATCCCTTGTAAGGGAAACAGGCAGCGGAGCCTTATGGCTTCACTGCCCGTTTCCTACTGCGCATGCGCGAGTCCCGCGGCTACTGCGCATGCGCGAGTCCCGCAGCGCTTTCTGAATGGGACGCGCTGTGTTCTGGAACACACAGTTCCCAGAACACAGTGCGACTCATTACCCAGAAGACGCCGCGACGAAGACAGAAGACAGAAGATCTCCGCGGAGGAGGAAGAGGAAGATTAGGAGAAAGTGCCTAGCAACAGGCATTTCTGGTAAGTAAAAAAAAAAAAATTTTTTCTTCACTTTAATGCCCAGTACACAGGGGCTGAATGTTCAATAGAAACCACCCATGTGTGTGGCAGCCGGTCTGACAGAAGCCATTCGGCCGGCTTCTGTCGAAGGCTTATGACCGCAAAAGGTCTGCCGTCCGTATCCCAATCAGCCAATGGCTGAGAGCACTGGAGTGTTCTGCGGGGGGGGGGGGGCTGTCCCCCTGTTAGTACAGCAATTTCTCCTGCTGAGCTATTGTTTTCTAACACTGGATTGTTAGTACAGCGGCTCCAGCCTAAGCTGTTAGTTTTTTGTTTTTTTTTGTTCAACCCAGTGGTGTGTACTAGGCGTTAGTGTTGGAAAAGGGCAGATGGGGCCTTTGGGGAAATGCTTATTATATTTTTATTACGAATACACCTACACTAAAGTAATAAACATAGTGCTGTAAAGGAGAAGAGCAGAAAAGCAGATACTGGTTATTGGTATTTGGTTCTATCAACATGAAACTATTTACTATATTTGGCAAGTATTTGCAACAACCTTAGTCCTGTGCAGGTCCACACTGTTTGGTTGTTATGTCAGGGCTGCTATGATATCATGGGTCTTTAAATTGACAGACTTATTTGTCACTTAGCATCTCAGACTGTCACTATGACACCAAAAAAAACACAAATTAATCTCTTTACATCAGACATATGGAAAATGGCTGGGTCTTAATGACACAAAAGCATGGTTAGCTTCTATGGGTGGGGGCTTAATTAGTAACAGTGGTAGTAGAGCTTTATTATCTCAGCTTTTCTAAATAACTGAATGGATAACAATGACTAACGTCAATACTTTCCTTCATTTAAAGTGGAGGGCCAACACTGCAGCTGCTCACTTAATAAACACACTCACCTGTCCAGGGTGCCCGCGATGTCGGCCGCCCGAGGCCGACCCGTCCCTCGGCTCTCGGGTCCCGGCGCCGCCATCCCTTGTAAGGGAAACAGGCAGCGGAGCCTTATGGCTTCACTGCCCGTTTCCTACTGCGCGTGCGCGAGTCCCGCGGCTACTGCGCATGCGCGAGTCCCGCAGCGCTTTCTGAATGGGACGCGCTGTGTTCTGGAACACACAGTTCCCAGAACACAGTGCGACTCATTACCCAGAAGACGCCGCGACGAAGACAGAAGACAGAAGATCTCCGCGGAGGAGGAAGAGGAAGATTAGGAGAAAGTGCCTAGCAACAGGCATTTCTGGTAAGTAAAAAAAAAAAATTTTTTTCTTTTTTTTTTTTAGATTTTTTGTAATTTTTAACATTTTTTTGTTTTTCAGGGTGGCCCTCCCCTTTAAGTATAGTGTTTATTTTAGCACTACCAGAGGCACTTTATAGTGAACATCACCATCTATTGAACTGCTTCAACAATCCAGTAGTAGGCAAAGACACATGCTGCATCCTATTTATGATGTGGATTCAAGTCAAAACCTGGACACGTCCACTTGCACAATCCTAACATTTCTATTTTGTTTTTTATTCCGTCTGTGATTGGTGAGATGTTTGATGAGATCCTACCTCACTTATTATCTCGGTGACACCCATAGAAGAAATAAATAGTGCAACTATTACGAGGAAATAAAAGGCATTTACAGCAATAAATACATTATCAGAAGATGTAACCCTTCCCGTTCACTAAAAATCGTATTTTGTCTATGTCCTCCTCAAAGAGATTTTCCATCACTTTTAAATTGTATTGTAAGGGCCGGTTCACACTGCGGCGCGAGGCGAGGCGACACGGCTCGCCTCGCCTCGCTCCCGCAAGTCGTCCCCATTGAGTACAATGGAACCGTTCTGAGAGGAGCGACTCGAGTCGCTCCGACTCAGAAAAAAGGTTCCTGTACTACTTCGGGGCGACTTCGGGGGCGACTTGCATTGACTTCTATGCAGAAGTCCTCTGCAAGTCGCCCCTGACCCCCCCTGCAAGTCGCGGCGAGGAAGTCGGAGACGCCTCGCCGCGGCTCGCAGTGTGAACCGGCCCTAACTGTACTGTCTGCCCTAATATTGTAAAATGCTGTGCAAACTGTTGGCGCTATATAAATCCTGTATAATATAATAATAACTTACTGTCTTGAAGTGAAGATGGGAAAACCATTCCAGAAAAGTTTGACAGCAATAGATAAATCTGACAGAGTCTCTATTCCTTCTCTATTTAATACAATTTAAAAGATTTTGGCTGAAGTTGGGCTTTAATGCCCTGTACACGCTGTCTGACTTTCTGATGACAAAATCCGTTGAATTTTGGCCCAAACTTGTCTTGCATACACATGGTCACACAAAGTTGTCGGAAAATCCGATCGTTCTGAACGCGGTGACGTAGAACACATACGACGGGACTATAAACGGGCCAGTAGCCAACAGCTTTCATCTCGTATTTTATTCTGAGCATGCATGGCACTTTGTCCGTCGGAATTGTCTACACACGTTCGGAATTTAAACGATCGGATTTTGTTGTCGGAAAATTTTAGATGCAGCTCTCAAACCTTGTGTGTCGGAAATTCAGACGGAAAAAGTCAGATGGAGCCCACACACGATCGGATTTTTTGTACAGGGCATAAGAGGGAAAAAAATAGTATAGTCCCTGTAATTAATAGGTAAGAGGAAATAGAGGTAAAGGGAAATTCTGTATTACATTCTGAAAATGTATTGACATCACACAGGTGGTAACAGAGAAGAAAAACAATTCAGTCTGGGCCTGTTGATTCAGTTGCTGGGTCAGGTTGCTCCTTGATGAAGAGATTTCAGTACTGCTTCTATTATATATCTGTGAAGTCACTGTGAAGTTTTATCCTGTGTTGAGCCATGATGAAGGGGGAGTGTTGTTCCCCCAAAAATGCATTGGTTGTTTTTATATTACTTTTTTAAAAACAATTAAAATTATCTAGGACTCTTATCCAATTTTTGTCCTGTGCTCCTTTCTGTATTTCTGTTTTAAGCTACTGTTGGGTGCCCATCAATGGAAGCCTTGCTCTGTGAAAGCCACCTCACCAGAGCTTTTGAGCTTATTTGAAGTTTTCCTCCATCTGACTACACTTGCAAGTCTAAGCCCTTGTACACATGGTCGGAGATTCCGACGGAATGTGTCCGATCGGAGCATTTTGTCGGATATTCCGACTGTGTGTGGGTCTGCATCGGACTGTTTCCGTCAGAATATCAGTCGGACCAACTTTTCCAACTTGCCGGAAATATTTTCCGACAAAATGCTCCGATCGGACATATTCCGATCATGTGTAGAGAATTCCGATTGGACAAAGTGCTCCGCATGCTCAGATCAAATTCCTACACCAAAGCTATTGGCTACTAGCGTGAACATAGTCCCGTCGCAACGAAATAACGCCATCACGTCGGATTTATCCTTGTGTATACAACAGTTTCGGACAAAATCTGTCGGACAAAATCCGACGGACAAAATCCGACGGATTTGGTTGTCGGAATCTCCGACCGTGTGTACAAGGGCTAAAACTTCTAAGCGCTTCTTTGAGTATGTTGTTCTGAGGTAGGGATGATTGTCAATGTGTGGTGGGTGGGGGGGGGGAGCAATATCTGTCAGCAGAGCTGGTGAGATGTCCTCTGATAGCTTCTCATCTGGAACCCAATCATCTTCTTCATGAGGCATCCCTCAGTTGTCATTTAACTGGCAGATCATAGCTTGCTCCATGCACTCAGTTGCAACCTAAATTGAGCAGTGTTCCTCCAGATAGTAGAGCGAAGAATGACACTGCTGGCCACACATTCACTGACACAACTGTATATACTACTGCATACATTTTGTTGAGCTTAGTTCCCCTCCACCTTGCCACTTGCAGGATCCCTGGTCTCCAGCATGCAACAGCTGTCAGGTCACCACTCTACAAGTGGGGGTGTCAGATTGATGGCAAGAGTATGCCTGTTACTAAAACCAGGATAGGCGGTGCTTGTATGTGTTTTCTAGGAAAGCAGCAGCAAATGGGCAGACTGTAATATCTGTTCATGCTTAATGACAAAGAGGGGAAGTATGATAGATTGTTGGAGAATTGTGTTGCCTGCAATGGAGCGCTCTTCGGGAGTGTTTCAGTTCCTGGGCTTTGTGAGGAACTGGTGCACTCAGTGTGCACTCCGCTGTACTTCAGGCCGAAATTGAGACTCCTGTGTGAAAACACTGCACACGGGCCAGCGGCCCCTCCTAACCCCCTTGTACCAGCCCAATGAAATGAGTTGCCTAGGCTGAGATGATGCCATCAGTCTACTGCATGTAAGAGGAAGCATTTTTTAGTCTCCTTTCCCCCAGTGATCAGACTGCAACATTGTAACTAAGGTCTGAGCAAAGATGCAACTGTTTGTATGGAAAGCAAAGCAGATAAAGGCATTGAAATGGGGAGTACCCCAATGTCGTTATTACAATTACACATTACTTAGCATGTATTCAACAATAAAATATATCGGATGCTAGGTCCCTTTAATGCTTAGTGCTCGAATCTAGATAACAGTGCATTATTGAAGTACTAGAAGAGGAACTGTGAGAGAGTTATTTGTATTAGACAATACATTCAGTCAGAACAAAGTCTACTTCTCCTGATACTGTATAATAAACAATGGTATTCTGTTCCTAAAATTTTAGCTGGCAACATAATAATGATACGTATCCTATTTGTTATTTAAACTTGACAAAAGAACAGTTTCAGGCTTAACCACTTGCAGACCGGACCATTTTGCTGGTCAAAGACCAGACCACTTTTTGCGATTCGGCACTGCGTCGCTTTAACTGACAATTGCGCGGTCGTGCGACGTGGCTCCCAAACAAAATTGACGTCCTTTTTTTCCCACAAATAGAGCTTTCTTTTGGTGGTATTTGATCACCCCTGCAGTTTTTATTTTTTGCGCTATAAACAAAAATAGAGCGACAATTTTGAAAAAAACGCATTATTTTTTACTTTTTGTTATAATAAATATCCCCCAAAAATATATAAAAAAACATTTTTTTCCCTCAGTTTAGGCCGATACGTATTCTTCTACATATTTTTGGTAAAAAAAATCGCAATAAGCGATTATTGATTGGTTTGCGCAAAAGTTATAGCGTTTACAAAATAGGGATAGTTTTATAGCATTTTTATTAATAATTTTTTATTATTTTTTTTTACTAGTAATGGCGGCGATCAGCGATTTTTATTGTGACTGCGACATTGTGGGGGACCCATCGGAGATTTTTGACACATTTTTGGGACCATTGTCATTTATACAGTAATCACTGCTATATAAATGCAGTGATTCCTGTGTAAATGACACTGGCAGTGAAGGGGTTAACCAGTGGGTGGCAGTGTAGGGGTTAAGTGTTCCTAGGGGTGTGTTACTAACTGTGGGGGGGTTGGGCTTTCATTTAGTGAACACTGATCTCTGCTCCAATCACATGGAGCAGAGATCAGCGTCACTAGTTGCTAGGCAGAATGGAAAAATGCTGTTTACACTGCATTTCCTCCATTCGGCCGCTCCGTGAGACGATCGCGGGGATGCCCGCGGCGATCGAGTCCGCGGGTCCCGTGACCGGACTCACGGGGGTCCCGACCAGCGCGGGAGCGCGCCACCGCCGGCGTGCTCCCGATGGCAGGGCGGCATTGAATATTGGACGTACCTGTACGCCAATATGCCTGCCCGTGCCATTCTGTCGACGTACATCGTCGTGCGCTGGTCGGGAAGTGGTTAAAGCGGAGGGCCGTTTAAAAAAAAAAAAGTCAGCAGCTGTAAACACTGCAGCTGCTGACTTAATCAGCCCACTTACCTGTCCAGGGCGCCCGCGATGTCGGCCGCCTGAGGCCGACCCGTCCCTCGGCTCTCGGGTCCCGGCGCCGCCATTCCTTGTAAGGGAAACAGGCAGTGGAGCCTTACGGCTTCACTGCCCGTTTCCTACTGCGCATGCGCAAGTCACGCAGCGCTTTGTGAATGGGACGCACTGTGTTCTGGAACACACAGTTCCCAGAACACAGCGCGACCCATTACCCAGAAGACGCCGCACGGAGGAGAGAAGAAAGAAGATCTCCGCGGAGGAGGAAGAGGAAGATTAGGATTATGTGCCTAGCAACAGGCACTTCTGGTAAGTAAAAAAAAAAAATTTTTTTTCATTTTTTTTTTTTTAGATTTTTTTTGTCATTTTTAATATTCTTTTTTTTTTCAGGGTGGCCCTCCACTTTAAGCTGGTTATAGATAGATCGAATGTTGGCCAGTTCAGCAGGTACTGGCCAAGATTTGATCCATCTCTGGGAAGGCTGGTTGTACCCAAGTCGAGCCATCAATCAACCTGAGTACAACCAGCCTGTCAGATTTTCTACATGCAATTACGGCAGCTCAAGCGGATAGCAGTAATCATTTTGGTCTACCGGCTCCCCACCACCCTCATCAGCACTAAGGGTTCTTTAACACAGCGAACTCTGCTTCGCTCAACAGGGGATCAATCCACCGATCCTTGCTGGACAGGTGGTCTGTTTTCCCATAGAGGAGAGCGGGACTCTGACAGGTCCGTCTCTGCACAGCGAGCGGAGACGGACCTGACGGACGGACCACCTGTCCATTTTCATCCGATCCCGTCTGATCCAATCCGCCAGATGGATGGAAAATAGGGTCACCATCTGTCTGGATTTTCACAGACAAGATTGGATCGGATAGTGGCTGGTGTCAGTGGACATGTCACGGCTGGTGTCATTTCTTAAAAGCAGTGTAGTGTATGGAGTGATGCAGGACTGTGTCATGGCTTCTTGCAGCAGTGGCTGGATCACAAGACTGGTTGATTTAGGTTTTGTGCATACAGGCTTCCAACTCAGAAGCAATTAAAATGTCATGCTTTCAGAGAAAAGTGGCTGACATTTTTGAACAGTCAAAGATAAGCCTTAGTTTGGTTTGGGATTCATTTGACTTGTATGCAAAACAGCACAATGCATGGCAAAAGCACACTACACACTGTAAGTTGGTGTAAGTTGCATTAGGAGAGACACCGCTGAGTCTGTACTCTGCAAGCTTGTCTTGCTGAGTGGACTTTTGTAGTAGCTGAGCTTCATACCCCTCATAAGCTTTACTGATCCTGTTTTTTTGGATACACCAGGAACCAACATGCACCTCTTTAAATAGGAA
The DNA here is from genome assembly GCF_037356315.1 of Lithobates pipiens. NCBI lineage: Eukaryota > Metazoa > Chordata > Amphibia > Anura > Ranidae > Lithobates > Lithobates pipiens. The sequence continues at coordinate 589,926,574 of NW_027507748.1, read as the reverse complement.
CTACAGTCTGCTCACATAATTTGTAATAAAAACATCATTGCCATTCTGAATTTTCCGTCCAACCACTTTGCATATTATTTTATATACTGTATACTGTGATCCTGTGCTTGCCAAATATGCTGCAGAAATCTCCCTCCACTGAGTCTGGCTGCATCCATTTTAACTGTGGGCAGCTGAAGCTGCTGTTCACTTCCTGGATTTACACAGACACACAGAGGCACACCTCCAGCTTTGCAGCTCTCATTGGCTCTCTTATGACTCACCCCCCTCCCTTCCTGGCAAACTCTCACGAGGGTAAGAGAGAGAGAGATGTGCATGATGTCATAAGCCTAGGCTTTTTACCAGACAAGAAACAGGAAGTGGGCTGTATAAGTATTTACTGGCAGAAAAAAAAATGTTTTAATATACAAGGTTAAGACAACTTTTTGCGATTCGGCACTGCGTAGTTTTAACTGACAATTGAGCAGGCGTGCGACATGGCTTCCAAACAAAATTGACGTCCTTTTTTTCCCACAAATAGAGCTTTCTTTTGATGGTATTTGATCACCTCTGCAGTTTTTATTTTTTGCGCTATAAACAAAAATAGAGGGACAATTTTGAAAAAAACGCATTCTTTTTTACTTTTTGTTATAATAAATATCCCCCAAAAATATATATAAAAAAGTTTTTTCCCTCAGTTTAGGCCGATATGTATTCTACATACTTTTAGTAAAAAAAAATCGCAATAAGCGATTATTGATTAGTTTGTGCAAAAGTTATAGCATTTACAAAATAGGGGATAGTTTTATGGCATTTTTATTAATAATTTTTTTTTACTAGTAATGGAGGCGATCAGCGATTTTTATTGTGACTGCGACATTATGGCGGACACATCGGACATTTTTGACACATTTTTGGGACCATTGTCATTTATACAGCAATCAGTGCTATACAAATGCACGGATTCCTGTGTAAATGACACTGGCAGTGAAGGGGTTAACCAGGGGGTGGCAGTGTAGGGGTTAAGTGTTCCTAGGGGCGTGTTACTAACTGTGGGGGGCTGGGCTTTGTGTTAGTGAACACCAATCTCTGCTCCAATCACATGGAGCAGAGAACAGCGTCACTTGTTGCTAGGCAGAACTGGGAGATGCTGTTTACAACGGCATCTCCCCGTTCAGCCTCCCCGTGAGACGATCGTGGGTATCCCCGCAGCGACCGAGTCCGCGGGACCCGCTAACGGACTCACGGGGGTCCCAACTGGCACGCTCGTGATGGCAGGCCGGCATATAGAAATGGACGTACCTGTACGCCAATATGCCTGCCCATGCCATTCTGCCGACATACATCGGCGTGCGCTGGTTGGAAACTGGTTAAATAACTTCAGACTAGTCTTAGAACAGTTGATACAGCTTTACTTAAGGAGTTTTTGGCAATATAGTTTAACATGAATAATGTCAATATCTTGACTCTAACTATAACTGTTTGGTTGCCCATGCATACCTTTACAAGGTAGTAGTCTAAATTGGTGTTCTGCAAGCGCTAGTCGATCTCCGAATCCCTGGTGCCTGTGATGCACTGCAAGGAACAGCAGTTCTTTTCCACTGTAGTTACAGCATGTCCTTCCCAATGTGGCTCATTCAAACACCTCAAACCCAGCCTACCCCATATTTATACTACTGCTGTGTAGGCTGGATTCAAAAAGTCCAGGAACCATAGCACACACGTTAAAGCGATTGTAAACCCTCACCTTGTAAAACAACCCATTCAGTTTAAAATAGAAGTGAATGGCAAAACATTTGTGTATAGAGATCAAAAAAACATTATAAACACTTGTTTCCCCTTTGTATAAGTGATTACGCTCCCTCTGTTTTCAGCAGCAAAAGAGCTAGACGAGGGAGAAACAGCAGCAAACTGAGCTTCCCATAGAAAAGCTATGCAAGGGGGGGGGGGGGGGTGTCAGGACAGGTCTGATCATTGGAAGAGAGCAGGCTCAATTCCCATCATAGCCAGAGATCTGACCACGATGTGTTCCCCTGCTAGTGCTACATGTTTTATGGGAAAGCAGAGGTACTGTCAGATACACCAGGGATTTAACACAAAGTACATGGTACAGCAGGCACATATCAGGAATATGAAATGTTGGGGTAACATATTCTTTAACTCTTTCCCCATCAGCCTGGGCAAGCCACTAACTAAAACCATAATGCAGTAGGCAACCTGCTTACAAGATGACCACATAAATAAGCTACACTGTTATCCACTGGAGGACAGATATTCTAACATTCGGTTGTTTGACACTAATGGGAACACAATCACACAACAGGACATAGGCGTGCGTAAGGGGTGTGCCTGGGCACGCCCTAATCCTGGAGTGCGTAACCCGTCAATTGTGGGCAGGTGACAGGTAAGCCGCGATCCTTACTTGCCAACCCCCAGAACCTGGACAGGATAGGTGGCAGGGATGGAAATTAGTGGAAACTATCTGAATTTTCTTCTGCAACAGCAGAAAGTAGGCTTCTCCTCCTCTCCTTCTCGCCGACATTCAGCTACCACAGGAGGAAAATACAGGGGATCGGTACCAATATATGCACCCCTCTTGTCCCTGTTCCTCTTCCTTCTGCTGCCCAGGTCCCCCTGTATGCTCCTCTGCCCCCCCCCCCCCATTGTTTCAGGATGAGAAGCGGGGAAGAGGCCGGTTATTATGTCACAAACACATATGTGTTGGAACTTTGAGGTGCACACCTTAATGCAATAGACTGCACACACCTATGCAACAGGAACACTGAGCTGTCCTATGAACCCTATGATGGACTAACTCAAGTAGCAAGTAGGACTTTTTGATTGCCATGTTACTTTACAGGAAGCATAGTTTTGTTTTACATTTTATGTTCTTAGTTACACTCTTTTTTTGAAGTACTTGCAATGTTTTAGAGCATTTTATTTTCCTTATTTTTTATCTTTTTATCTTTTGTTCTTGTTTTGCATGTTTTACGTTTTTGTAAGAGATCCTATCACCACCTGATACGACTAATCATTATGACAGGTAAGGAATTTTTACTAAGAGTATTACCAGGAACCCTGCCTTTTGCAGCAATGTGCCACCAATCAACAACGATATCTGCATTGAGATTCTACAGCAAAACGGTCATAAGAAAACCTTGAATGACTTGAAATTAAAATTAGCAAACTGAACTAGTCAAATCCAGATCCACCCAGATCTAAATGAATGGAGACCCAAGTAAGCTTGGATTATATTGAATGCATATCACTTTCTCCGACCCTTTAAAGGAAAGTTATATTCTTTTAGAGCAGTAGGTTAGAACTAAATGAAATATGAGCTACGTTCCTGTGAAAGAATTTTATATAATCCCTTTGTCAGATTTTCTAGGAAAGGAAAAAGTCCCTTTTTTTACATTTATTTTCTGATTGTGAATCAAACTATAATGCAGTACAAAGGGCGGTAATCATGTACAAAGTGGAAAACAATTTAAAAAACAAAAAACAAAGTGGAATATCGTATATGAACTGGTTTATTGAAGTCCAGAATGAAAAGAATAGCTGCTTTATCCTGTACAGAAACAAATGGGAGCACCAGCTTACCAACAAAAATAGTGACAGACAGCCATACAGGGTCTGTGTGACCTTGTGGATGTTTGCACAAGTGCACCATTTGCAACCCTTTGCAACCCTTCTTTGGCCTAGAAGCAAAAAACAGAAATCTGATTAGTGCACTTTTTTTTGCATGGTCTGTATTATTTAGGCTTGGAGTGAATAATGGGCAGCATGACAAAGACCTTGCCTCCATATCTACATCTTGTTGTAGGTGCCTGCCTCTAGTGAGAGTATACTGACAAAAAATAACCGCTATGTCTGACTTTAAAGGCAGATTGGGCCACACAATTTGTATAAATGTAAATATATATATATATATATGATGTATGTTTCTATCTGTACAGTGAAGCCTAGTTTTTCCTGTATCTTTGTGTGTCCTGAGGAAGCGGACCAGCGAAACGCGTTGCCGCACAGGGGCTCACTTACTTGTGATCATGTAACACTCACAATAGTTTGGTACCAGGCCGGTGTCGGCTAGATGTGATACTTGTTTTCAATATAATTTCATATTTTTTTTATATTCTTGATGTATAGATAAATTATATAAATTTTTTATACAAATGTTGTGGTCCAATCTGCCTTTAAAGTCCGATCTAGTGGTTCTTTTTTGAATAAAATTTCAAGTTACGGATGTGGCAAGGGAGTGATCCTAATATATATATATATATATATATATATATATATATATATATATCTGTGTGTGTGTGTGTGTTTTATATATATATATATGAGTATACTGACTGTCAATGGATGACAAGACTACATTGGCCTGGTACAAGCCAGGCAGCTGAAGTCTGAGCTGAGTCTTTTTTCTAAAAATCTTCACAGAATATGGCAGTATGTCCACTGTCTATTTCAGGGATGGAAAGTTTTATCAAACTAAATACTCCTGTAAAATGATTTTAGCATCAGTTTAGTCTGGGTAAAACTATCAAACAGTTGATTTCAGAAGAAGAGACCTTTCAACTAAAGACCTGTACATCTGCTGTGTCAATTACAAGAGGTTCTTTCTCTTGAATCTTTAAATTATGGAAAAATCAACAGTGCAAATGGAAAAACCCAAGACTTCCCTGTTATAACTTGAGGCATGAAATGGTGGGTGGCAGCATCAGAGCTGAGATCTACAGTAGGGATTTATCACAACTGGTAACTTTCATAGATATATAAAGCCTGCAGGCGATGCAGGTCTTCCGACTACCCTTATAACCAAAACTTAAGTTTTGCTTGGACTGACATTATGATCCTTTAAGCTAAAGTCCTGTCGGCCTGAAATTATTAAGCATTTGTTTCCTCCACTATAATTTTTCCACTGGGGAACTAATAGAGGGATAGCTTGTCTTAACCTGCAGTCCCACAGCAGCCAGTGATGCAGTCTTCTTCGGGGCAGACCCTCGACATCATCATAGCATGTACAATGCAGGACCGGCACAAATACGATGGTAGAAGGAAAATGGCTTAATAGGACATATCGTCACTACCAGAATTGAAAATTAGAGCAGAGGAAAATTGTGGGACTGTTGATTAAGTATTCCCATTATATCCTGTAAAATGTCAACAGAGAGTGGAGGCTTTCAATTTATTAAACATATTTTAAACCTGTTTTATACTTTTATATCATATACTTGCTTGGTATATTATACAGTCATGTATAAAAATGAAGTACACCTCAAGGAAATGATTGACTTTTTCAAATATTTAAACAGGCAAGGATTAGGTCTTAAAATGTATTTAAATAGTAGTTAAAAATAAAATTGACTTGAATAAAAAAAATAAAAAAAAAGTGTTTTCTATAATTTATTCAACAAAAAAAAATCAATACATGTAATGGTGTACTGTGGAAAACAGTAATGCTTGCCATCAAAAGTGATATTGTCTCTCTAAGCATAAATTACGGTACTATTATTCTTGTAGAAATTTGTAGAACTGCCCACCAATATCTACCATGGACTCAATGATAATTTTGACTACTTTTCCATGCAAAATTCCTTCAGTTGCAAGATGTTTGTGGGGTTTCTTGCATTAGGCCTCATTCTCACAAGGCGGATCTGCTTACTGAGCAGGGAGCGGCCTGTCAGAGTGCCGCTGATTCCTATGGAGGGATCGGACGAAAACGGGCAGCATGTCCATTTTAATATGATCTCATCCGATCCGCCAGGACATATGTGAGCGTATCGCCATATGTCTGATTTTAGTGGATCGGACCGGATGTCAGCGGACATGGTCACCGCTGGCATCCCTCGCTCCATAGACCTGCATGGAGCATTCGTTCAGGTGCGCCTAAAAAACTGACAGGCGGACCTGAATGAACCTTGAAGTCTATGCCACATGCAGATTACTCTCCTTACAGTGAAATAATTGACGATTGGCGATCTTGTCCAATCCCTTCACAGACTTTTAGGCATCCACAGCTTTCTTTCTGAGGGTCTTATAGGGTTCTATTGATCTTGACATGATGATACCACCCATGTCTATAGCAAAGACAACACCAGACCCTAGATATCTAAGTTTTAAATAAGAAAAGTGCCACCTGAATACTCCCTAAGGAGGTTTTAATCATTGTCACCCTGAATTCTAACTTCATGGAATAGTTAATGTGGGCTACTGGCGCTACCTCAAATATATATATTCAAAATATTAGGATTATTAAGATAACCATTAGTGGCCCTCAGGCCTAGAATATATCCAGATATATTTAATGCACCTTATGTCAACTAGTGTAGGTTAAACTAAAACAATCCCTTAATAGTTAATCCCAAAAAAATGAGTGATACCTAGACCCCAATAAATGGGTGTATATCAGGGAGGAAAACCTAATTTCCCCTAATATTGCAACACGGAATAGTTAATCTATGTGTACCAATTATATGTGAAAAATATACAAGTTAGTGCAAAATAAATTCCAAAATTTGTGAAATCCTAGGAAAAAATTCCCCATACATGGGAAGTGTAACAGCTTAAGGGCCCAATTAACTACAGTTAAACTAAAAAAACTGAAAACAGAGCAAAAGAACCATAAAACAAAGAAACGTGAAAAACCTAGACCAGTTTTAAGTAACAAAAATAGCAAGAATAGTCCACAATAATTCTTCTATCAAATGTCCACAAATGTGCAAGTTTTCTGCTTCAGGAGACAAGAAGGTGACTTTTGTGATCATGAATGCTTATTGGTGACTTCCGTGCTCATTCCCCCTCATGGGTCCCCACTCACCAGATCCACGCACTCCCTAAGGGGTTATGGGCATGTAGGCTGTATTCCACTTTATTGTTGGGGATTCCACCGCTCAGCTTTGTCTTCCAAAATCCTCCACAGGATTTTATTCGTTATAAGGGAAGAAAGCAATCTTGTATCCGGTGGTAGTTCCTCAAAGGGGAAAAAAACCAACTCTCATGGTGTAGTATGTCGGGTATCCAGAAAAAAACCTTTTTGTTGGGGGGGGGGGGGGGGGGGCAGGCTATTGCCACATTATATTATACTCTTTTCAGGGCTATATTGAAAATAGTGGGAGGACTATAGCCACTACTTAAAAAATATATGTTTTATTGCAAAAATAATATAAAAAGTAAAAAAAAAATTTAAACAGAATTTTTTTTTTTTTTACAAAAATATAAAAAACAATACAAGTACATCTCATAGATCCATCATGTAAAGCCTATTGAAAAGCAGTTTCACTCCTTATTGAATGGGGAGCTGGACTAACATATCCTCCAGAGTGCCACTCTCTAGAAGTGTTCCATCCCCAGGGAAGCCGCTTACCAAGATGTTAAGGCTATTACGGAGTGAATTCAAAATAATAAATTAACGCTTAGTAAAAAAATGATTAATTATATTTTGTAAAATCCTTGGCGCCTTAGCACTAAAAGAAAGGAAAAGTCACCGGTTTGCCAAAACGAAACAGACCCCCTCGAGCGAGCAGCATGCGTTCCAGCTGCGCTCCAATGGGTCAGGCGAGCCGGAAGTGACGTAGTGTGCGTAATGACGCCTTAACATCTTGGTAAGCGGCTTCCCTGGGGATGGAACACTTCTAGAGAGTGGCACTCTGGAGGATATGTTAGTCCAGCTCCCCATTCAATAAGGAGTGAAACTGCTTTTCAATAGGCTTTACATGATGGATCTATGAGATGTACTTTGTATTGTTTTTTATATTTTTGTTTAAAAAAAAAATTTCTGTTTAAAATTTCTTTTTTACTTTTTATATTATTTTTGCAATAAAACATATATTTTTTAAGTAGTGGCTATAGTCCTCCCACTATTTTCAATTTAGCCCTGAAAAGAGTATAATATAATGTGGCAATAGCCTGCCCCCCCCCCCCCCCCCCCAACAAAAAGTTTTTTTTCTGGATACCCGACATACTACACCATGAGAGTTGGGTTTTTTCCCCTTTGAGGAACTACCACCGGATACAAGATTGCTTTCTTCCCTTATAACGAATAAAATCCTGTGGAGGATTTTGGAAGACAAAGCCGAGCGGTGGAATCCCCAACAATAAAGTGGAATACAGCCTACATGCCCATAACCCCTTAGGGGGTGCGTGCATCTGGTGAGTGGGGACCCATGAGGGGGAATGAGCACGGAAGTCACCAATAAGCATTCATGATCACAAAAGTCACCTTCTTGTCTCCTGAAGCAGAAAACTTGCACATTTGTGGACATTTGATAGAAGAATTATTGTGGACTATTCTTGCTATTTTTGTTACTTAAAACTGGTCTAGGTTTTTCACGTTTCTTTGTTTTATGGTTCTTTTGCTCTGTTTTCAGTTTTTTTAGTTTAACTGTAGTTAATTGGGCCCTTAAGCTGTTACACTTCCCATGTATGGGGAATTTTTTTCCTAGGATTTCACAAATTTTGGAATTTATTTTGCACTAACTTGTATATTTTTCACATATAATTGGTACACATAGATTAATTATTCCGTGTTGCAATATTAGGGGAAATTAGGTTTTCCTCCCTGATATACACCCATTTATTGGGGTCTAGATATAACTCATTTTTTTTGGATTAACTATTAAGGGATTGTTTTAGTTTAACCTACACTAGTTGACATAAGGTGCATTAAATATATCTGGATGTATTCTGGGCCTGAGGGCCACTAATGGTTATTTTAATAATCCTAATATTTTGAATATATATATTTGAGGTAGCGCCAGTAGCCCACATTAACTATACATCTTATAACACGAGCTGTTGATTATAGCCCGTGTACTTTAGGGAGGCAGCAACCTCTTGATAAAGATAAAAATAAAAACTAATAAATAAATAACCTTTTTGGTAGTGCGATAGCACGTATTTATCTTCCTATCTATTGTGTTCTATTCCATAAGCGCGGCTCCTTTCTGTATAATTGTTTAACTTCATGGAATGGTGGTAAATGCAGGGTGTACTTACTTATTCCATATGACTAATTCACATTCTTTGTTTTTCTTGATCATAAAAATAAAAATACTGTGTAAGTTGTATGTCATTTGTACAAGTGTATTACCTGTAGGCAATTTTTTAATCACAATTTAATGCTTGTCTGTTCAAACATGTTGAAAAGGTCAATCATTTCCATTGGTTGTACTTACTTTTTTCACATGACTGTATATGAGATCTGTAAAGGTGGCCATAGATGAATTGAAAATTGGCCAGTTCAGCAGAGACCTGCCAAATTCAATCCATGTGATGTGGGCCACTGCCGCTCAACAGAAGTCAATCTATTAACTTTGGTCAAACCGACCTGTTGGGAAAAAGCCACTCGATCAGTGGCTGCAGTGCTGATCTATGTATTCTGACAGTGGAGGAGTCCCCTGCTGTCAGAATGCAATAGCACAGTGGGGAGGATTCCCCCATCCACCTTGATTATGTAGATGTGGGAATTGATTTTTTCTTTCAGCCAGCTGGCTGAACAAAAAATAATAATAATCTGGCCCATGTATGGTAAGCTTTAGATACAACTGTTCATACACCATGAAGGGTTCTTTTTCTGCTTAGTACATTTTTCCTCTGTGACACATATTCCTTTACAGTAATTCCCCCTCCTCTCCCTTCCCGCATGACGATTGAGGTAGCAGCTAGAAATTCCTGAAGGGATCAGACATCTAATTAAATGGCTAGATTCTACCAGCTCAACAATTTTATCTTAACTTTCCTTTCAAAGTTCAGCAAACAACATTGTTCTCAAGCAGAGTAGAGATTCTGAATGATTGTACTATAATAGACCTACCCCTCCATATCTGTCTCAGCAAATCTTATCTTCTACTTGCACAGAAAAAACATTATTATTGCATGAAATGTATGTTTACAATCTGAATATGAAAAATACTGGCATTCTATGATATCTGACAAGAGGTTCAAAATATTTGATCGCACATTTTTAAGAGTCTGATAAGCTAAAAAGGGATTGGCCGTGCAACAGACTCAACCTTGAAAAGACAGGCCCGTAAAGAGTTCCCAGCAGGATGGCTACAAATAGTCAAGCCTCATGTCAACTTAAAGCGGAGGTCCACCCTAATCCACAATCGACACCTTTCAGGGGGGAGGGGGGTGCAGTTACCTGGATAATCCAGGTAACTGCACCCACTTCCGGGCTAGCTCTCTGCGGAACGGGGCGTACGTTACGCCCCCGTTCCGCAAGCGCCCGCCCCCTTCAGCAAGTGCCCCGCTGCCTGCTGGGAAACACACAGCTCCCAGAGGCAGCGGGGACCGCCCGGATTGCGCCGCGCGGCTCGCGCATGCGCAGTAGGGAACCGGGAAATGAAGGCTCCATTTCCTGATTCCCATACCCAAGATGGCGGCGGGACCCGGCAGCCGAGCGAGCGATCGGCTTCGGGTGCCGACATCGCGGGCGCGCTGGACAGGTAAGTGTCACTATTTAAAAGTCAGCAGCTGCAGTATTTGTAGCTGCTGGCTTTTAAAAAAAAAAAAAAAAAAAAAACGCGGAGTCCCGGTGGACTCCCGCTTTAAAGATGTGATCATGTATGATTCGCCAACAGGCAACTCTATTGCCGTTAATTCAACTGAAATTATGCTGGTTTATGCCTATGGCCCCTAATAATACAGCTGTTTTTGTGTCCCGTTTTGATCCCTGGCACATATATATTGCAAAAATAGCTCTTTGCAAAACTGAACCCAAATTAAAAACCTTTAGGAAGAATTCCAGGTATGGATATTTCTACAAAAAATTGTAAAAATATCCACAACTGAAGTTATTTTTTAAACACTTCAACATGGTTTATAAAATGTATTTTCTAGCCTGAATCTCTGACAAAATAAAAATATATTCTGATTTTATTCAGAATTTCAATACTGTGCAGACGTCACTGAAAAAGTAAATGTGTTCTGAGTATGCATTTTACAACTTTTGGAGACACCAAGCAATCAAGGTCATTCAACCCTCTCACCCAGACAGTGGTTTAGCAAACTCAGCAAGAAACAAGGAGATATCCAATCTACAAATTGTAATGTCAGGGCCAGTATCAAAGTAAAAAAGTAGGGCAGAGGCCCACTAGTAACTGCTAGTATGGCACTCATGGTATTTAATGCCATCATATTCATTAGCATTTGACAAAGGAAGCCAGTTGCATGTGATGGCATAACCCAACCACCCTCAGCCACCCGTGATAGCTGGAATGGCCATAACCTTAAAAACGATTGTTTGGCTCAACTTTATTTATGCCTCTAGATTGGGGAGGAGGAAATGCACATACATATCCCCAGTACTAGCTCATCTTGGGGAAAAAAATCGTGATTGTTGAACGTTTTCTACCAATAGCAATAAAAAAAAGTTATCATATCATGACAGGTAACAAAATGTTGAAGAACACCAATAAACAACATATGACAATTGGCAGATGAGGCCAATCTCAGATAACCAATCCTTTACCAGTTGCACTAAAGAAGTCAAAGGATATCTGGTAACAGCCAGCATGTCAGCATTCAAATAAACAGCCTGATCTATTTGTTCAGTGCTGATAGCAATACATGCATGGTATTTCAATACTTCACTTTCCTTCATTGTAGGAAAAACAAAAAGGCCCACTCGCATGAAGTTCACCCACAGGCTCGAAAATCTCTGTTTCAAAATCACCCATCTATGACCAATAATAGTTATATCTAATTTACTATTAATAAAACCACGCCTTTTCTTACACGTTGTTTCCATGTAAAAACTGTTATTTTTGCTAGAAAATTACTTAGAACCCCCAAACAATATATTTTGTCTCAAGGTATTTGTGCAGCGGTTTTTCCAAACACATTTTATTTGGAAAAATTACACTTTTTTTAATTTGAATGTACAAAAACACAATATAATACAAAATTGTTTGGTAAAATATAAAAGATGATGTTACGCCAAGTGAATAGATACCAAAAATGTAATGTTTTAAAATTGCAATGGCGGCAAACTGCATACATTTTATTATCCATAGGCAATGCTTCAAAAACCTTTACAGGTTGCCACTTTAGATTTAAACAGGAGGTCTGGTACTAGAATTATTGCCCTCGATCTGACTTTTGTGGTGATACCTCTCATGGTTGGGGTGATTGCGGTTTGTTCATGTGTGGGACCAATGCGTTCTTTCACATCTCTGCACGAACACAGGGGGACATGGCCAGTTTACATTTTGTTTCTTAATAAATTTTTTATTTTTTACACTGTCTTTTTATTTTATTTTTTGAAACACTTTTATTGTTACCACAGGGAATATAAATCTTTGCCGTGAAAACAACAGGCATTGACAGGTACTCTATACTGATAGAGCTGGGATCTATTAGACCCCAGATCTCTCCTCTGCTCTTAAAAGCTTTGGATCATGTCAAGATCGGTGTGATCCAAAGCATTTTTCAAACCCTAAGGGTTTGTTTATAATCAGGAATAGGGATGAGCCGAACACCCCCCGGTTCGGTTCGCACCAGAACTTTCGAACGGACCCCAAATTGGTACGAACTTTAGAACCCCATTGAAGTCTATGGGACTCGAACGTTCGAAATTAAAAGTGCTAATTTTAACGGCTAATATGCAAGATGCTGTCCTAAAAAGGGTTTGGGGACCTGGCTCCTGCCCCAGGGGACATGGGTCAATGCCTAAAATGTTTTTAAAAATGGCCGTTTTGGCGGGAGCACTGATTTTAATGACGATTAAAGTGAAAAAAAAAGTGATATATTCCTTTAAATATGGTGCCTGGGGGGTGTCTGTAGTATGCCTGTGAAGTGCCACGTGTTTCCCGTGTTTAGAACAGTCCCTGCACAAAATGACATTAAACGGAAATAACATCATTTAAAACTGCTTGGGGTTTTAATGTTATATCTGGTTCCTGCAATATGGTTGAAAATCATTGAGAAAAATGGCATGGGTAGCCCTCCCTGCCCATTACCAGCCCCTTTGGGTCTTGTACGCATATTAAGGGGAACCCAGTACCCATATTAAAAAAAGGAAATGCGTGTGGCCCCCAGGCCCTATATACTCAGAACAGCAGTATACAGGCGGTGTAAACAAGACAGGGACTGTGTAGGTTTGTTGTGTTAAGTTGAATCTGTTTGTAATTTTCAACTGGTACATTTTTAAAGTGTAGCTCCAGTCAAAAAAACGATTTTTAAGCTTTTTGGAAAACATAGGGAAGGGTTATCACCCCTGTATAATTTGTTTTGTCGTACATCTTTTTTCATCTCACTTGCTGTTGTCTCCTTCCGTTTGCAAGTAGGAGATGTTTGTAAATTGGACGTTTGAAAGTAGGGGCCTGCCCTATATGCTCTGCAGAAATGGCGGAACAAGGTGTTGGTTTTGCCACAACATTGTAAGCCCTCAAAGTGACTCTTGGTGGGCGCTGGAGCGCCCTGCTGTGAACGATTATATCAAGAATTGTAATTACATGCCATTGTTGAACAGTGGTAGAAAAATTGACCTTTGGTGGTTGTGGTGCTGGTGCCACAACACTATAAGTCCTCACCATTACTCTAGGTGGGCACAGGAAGGGGCCCTCCTGTGAAATATTATATCAAGAATTGTAATTACATGTCCCTGTTAAACAGGGGCAGAAAAATTGGGCCTTAGGCACTGGTGCTGGTGCCACGACACTGCAACCTCTCCCATATACTCTATTTTTATTGCAGGAATTAGCCCTGCTGCAAAGCATTGCATCAAAAATTGTAATTAAGCACCCCTGTTAAACAGGGGCAGAAAAATTGGGCTGATGGCATCACCCAGAACCAGAAATGTTCTTCCAACAAATCAGCGGAGGAGGAAGAGGATAGACAATCAACATAACAGGACAGTCACTCAGCATCAGCATAGGCAGTCTTGAAGGGATGTGATATTTCAAAAAAAATTATTCGGTTACATCAGCTTCAGGTGCTTGGTAGCTGTGGGTGATCCAAGACTGATTCATCTTGATGAAGGTCAGTCGATCAAATGATTCGGTGGACAGGCGCACCCTGTGATCAGTAACAAAGCCACCAGCAGCACTGAAGGTGCGTTCCGAAAGAACGCTGGATGCAGGACAGGCCAGTAGCTCAATTGCATACTGTGCAAGCTCTGGCCAGTGATCCATCCTCAAGACCCAGTAAGCCAGAGGATTTTCGGTGGGAAAGGTGTCCAAGTCTGACCTTGCCCCTAGGTATTCCTGCAACATGTAAATCAGACGCTGGCGATGGTTGCTGGAACCGATCATACCTTGGGGCTGCGGACTAAAAAATTGTCTGAAAGCATCAGTCAGACGGCCACCTTGTCCACCGCTCCTTCTGACCGATGCCTCAGCAACACGTTGTCCAGGACCAGGAGTTTGTAACCTCCCAGTCTCTGGGAACGCGTTGCACAGACCTTTCTGCAAGGCCTCCCGGAGATGTCTCATCCTCTGCTCCCTCTGCAATGGCAAGATAAGGTCGGCAACCTTACCCTTTTACCGTGGATCAAGGAGAGTGGCCAGCCAGTAATGGTCCCTCTCCTTGATCCGAAGAATACGAGGATCCTTCCGCAGGCTTTGCAGGATCAGGGAGGCCATGCAGCGTAGGTTAGCTGAGGCATTCGGTCCAGAGTCCTCTTGGTCACTAAGGACAACATGATCCGCAGCTACCTCCTCCCAGCCACGTACAAATCCATGTGTTTCTTGGGACTGTAAATCATCCCTACAAGACTGCTGCTGCTGATGCTGAGTGCCAGCCTCCACCTCCATGCTGACACAATCATCCTCCTCCTCCTCCTCTTCCTGTGTGATGGGTGGCACAGCAGGAACACTGTCTGGATAAAGGGGGCCTTGAGAGGCAAGGAAGTCCTCCTCTTCCTGCCTCTGTTCTGCCTCAAGTGCCCTGGCCATTATTCCACGCAGCGTATGCTCCAAGAGGTGGACAAGAGGTACAGTGTCACTGATGCATGCACTGTCACTGCTCACCATCCTTGTGGCCTCCTCAAACGGTGACAGGACAGTGCATGCATCCCTGATCATGCCCCATTGGCGTGGTGAGAAAAAACCGAGCTCCCCTGACCCTGTCCTGGTGCCGTAGTCGCACAGGTACTCATTGATGGCCCTCTGCTGCATGTGCAGCCGCTGCAGCATGGCCAATGTTGAGTTCCACCTGGTGGGCATGTCACATATAAGGCGGTTCTTGGGCAGGTTCAACTCCTTTTGGAGCTCAGCCAGCTGAGCACAGGCATTAAATGATCGGCGGAAATGCACACAGACTTTCCTGGCCTGCTTCAGGACATCCTGTAAGCCCGGGTACCTGCCCAAGAACCGCTGCACCACCAGGTTAAGGACGTGAGCTACACAGGGCACATGGGTCAGTTGTCCCTGTCGGAGGGCGGAGAGGCGGTTGGTGCCATTGTCGCAAACCACCATTCCTGGCTTAAGCTGGCGTGGCGTCAACCACCTCTCGGCCTGCCCCTGCAGAGCTGACAAAACATCCGCCCCAGTGTGGCTCCTGTCCCCCAAACAAACCAGCGCAAGCATGGCATGGCATCGTTTTGCCTGCGTACTTGCATAGCCCCTGGAACGCCTACGGAGCACCGCTGGTTCTGAGGACAGAGCACTGGAAGAGGCCATGGAGGAAGAAGAAGAGGAGGGGGTGGAGGAGAGAGGTGTGTCACAACCAATAGTAGCATTTTGGAGGCGTGGTGGCGGAACAACCTCCAACACTACTGCACCTTGTCCTGCATCCTTCCCAGCTGCCAGAAGAGTGACCCAATGGGCCGTGAAAGACAGGCAACGTCCCTGTCCATGCCTGCTGGACCATGAGTCAGCGGTAATATGCACCTTACCACTGACCGCCCTGTCCAGCGAGGCAAGGACATTGCCTTCCACATGCCGGTAGAGAGCCGGAATCGCCTTCCATGAGAAAAAGTGGCGTTTGGGGACCGGCAACTGAGGAACCGCACATTGTACAAACTCACGGAAGGGGGCCGAGTCTACCAACTGAAAAGGCAGCAGTTGAAGTGCTAGCAATTTAGCCAAGCTAGCATTCAACCGCTGGGCATGTGGATGGCTGGGAGTGAACTTCTTTCGCCGGTCCAGCAGCTGGGGCAGGGACATTTGCCTGCTATAATCGGACGTGGGTGTACTGCTAGAAGAGTGCTCGGAAGCACTTGGCTGTGACACACCTAATTCTACACCTTCATTCCTCTCAGAGCAGGTTTCAGAGAGGACTGAAAGTCTAGTGGGGTTGGAGATGCCAGCTGATGAGGAGCAAGGAGAGGTCCGCTTTGTTCTTTGGTGTGGGTCTTTGAGGTACGCTTGCCAACGAGCTGCATGGCAGGTCAACATATGTCTGGTCAAGCATGTGGTGCCCAAGCGGCTGATGTTTTGGCCACGCGAGATACGCTTGAGACATATGTTGCAAATAGCAGCGGTGCGATCTGATGCACTCGTCTCAAAAAACGCCCACACCAAAGAACTTTTACAATAATGCGCAGAGGCAGCGCCCTGCACAGGCGGAGCTCTGCGGTGTGATTCAGTCGGTGTGCTGCCCCTAAGCTGGCCCCCTGGAGGGCATCCTGCCTCGTTGGACATGTGCCTCCTCCTCCTCCTCCTCCTTCTGTCTCCTACCAGGCACCCACGTGGAGTCAGTGTCCTCATCATCCCCTCCCTCTTCATCGCTGTAGCAAACCTGGCAAAATGCTGCAGCTTATGGAACATGACTGCCAGATTGCTGTCCTTCTTGAGCATCCCCTCTCTCTGCATTCACGCTACTGCCTTCCTCTAGCTGAGTGTCATCATCAGAGCCTACAAAACACTGGACATCCTCCTGGAGCATGTACCCAACACTGTGCTCAAAGAGTTCAGGAGACTCCTCAGGAGGACGTGGTGGGTCTAGGGAAGGAGTCACTGATGATGACATTGAGAGGAGGGAAGACGATGCGTTGGCAGCTGCTTTGCTACTACCCTGAGACTGGGTGAGAGAGGATGAGGAGGATGAAGAGGGCTTGGTCATCCACTCTACCAAGTCGTTGGCATGTTCAACATGTCCAGCTGCCGAAAAGAAGGACAAGCGTGTCCCATGGCCACGTGCTGATGACAATGCACCGCGTCCACGACCAGCACTGTTGTCTCTAGACACAGAGCCTGCTTTCCCTCTTTTATCGGCTCGCGCCTGTCTGCCTCTCCTTGCTGGCCTTCCAGACATGGTAATGGCCTGAAGGGAGTTGGGTAAAACAGCAGTTGGGTAGTGTATATTGTGCTGGAGGCACACGACACCCACTAACTCCTGCAGATGCCTTTATTATAGAACAACAGAGATAAAGGGGTATACTGTACTGGAGGCACACAACACCCACTAAGCCCTGCAGATGGCTCTATTAGAGAACAGCAATAAAGGGTAGATACAGGTGTATATTGTGCTGGAGGCACACAACACCCACTAACTCCTGCAGATGCCTTTATTATAGAACACCAGAGATAAAGGGGTATATACAGATGTATACTGTGCTGTGCTGGAGGCACACACATATTTCAATAACTCCTGCAGATGGCAGATGGCTCAAATAGAGAAGAGCTATGTAGGTGGATATAGCGGTGTGTACTGGATACAGAGCACGCAGACAACACGCACAAGCTCCTAACACTACTGACTGCAAGCTCTATCATAAAAGATAGATCACTAGCTATATAGGTGAGGTGAATATAGCGGTGTATACTGCGGTCAGGGCACGCAGACAACAACCACTACAGAAGAGCAAGATCGAAAATCGGCCGATAACGATCGGTGTATACTGTGTTGAAGGTACAC
The DNA here is from genome assembly GCF_037356315.1 of Lithobates pipiens. Taxonomy (NCBI): domain Eukaryota; kingdom Metazoa; phylum Chordata; class Amphibia; order Anura; family Ranidae; genus Lithobates; species Lithobates pipiens. The sequence goes on along the minus strand of NW_027507748.1, from coordinate 589,908,793 downwards.
AGAACACCCACTAACTGCTTCAGATGCCAACACACTACACAAGGCCGCCGCGCTGGCGGCCTTATATAGTGTGGGGCGTGTACTACACAGCCTGAGCTATGATTGGCCACAGGCATCCTGCCTGTGGCCAATCATGGCTCTCCTCGCTGCTGGCACTGTGATTGGCCAAGCATGCGGGATCACAGTGCATGCTTGGCCAATCATGAGCCAGCAATGCACTGCGATGACGCAGTGCATTGTGGGCCGTGAGCGCCACACGAATTTGGCGCGAACGGCCCATAATGTTCGGAATTCGCTGAACGGGCGAACAGCCGATGTTCATCCCTAATCAGGAAGCCAGAAGTGATGAAATGCTCCAACGCTTCCAGTTTCCTCTCCTGCCAGCTGCATGCTTAGTTCTTCCAGTGGGATAGGAGAGCCCAGAGAGAGCCATGAAATTCCCCTCCCACTGCTTGTAAAAGCAATCCAGCAGCTTATTGATTGTGAGGATTGCTTTTCCAAGAAAGCTAACCGTTGGCTGAAAAAAACTATACCGAGATGAAAGATTACTGCGATGATACCATGTTGCCAAGCCATTCATTTCAATAAAAATCTTCCATTAAGATTATATGTACATTTAACATATTTTATGCATGTTATTTACCTGTTATGCCGCGTACACACGAGCGGACTTTTCAACATCCAAAGTCCGAAGGACTGAGTCCGTCAGACTATCCGATCGTGTGTGGGCTGCAATGGACTTTTGACTCGCCAAAGTCCGAAGGACTTTAGAATATGGAACATGCTTCAAATTTTCCCGAAGGAACTCCGCCGGACCCGGTCCCCTTCGAAAACTCCGCTCGTGTGTATGCTACTCCGACGGACTAAAACCGACGCTAGGGCAGCTATTGGCTACTGGCTATGAACTTCCTTATTCGAGTCGGGTCATACGTCATCACGTTCGAATCCATCGGAGTTTAGTGTGATTGTGTGTGGCCAAGTCCGTTCGGCCGAAAAGTCTGTCAGAACTCCGTCGGAATTCCAGCAGAACTCCGACGGAACTCCTTTGGAAGTCTGTCGGACATAAGTCCGCTCGTGTGTACGGGGCTTAAGAGCTACTCTTGTGTAGACATCTAAAAGCCCTGCCACTGCTGCTGGGTGCTACATAGTTACATAGTAGGTGAGGTTGAAAAAAGACACAAGTCCATCAAGTACAACCTATGTGTGTGATTTTATGTCAGTATTACATTATATATGCCTGTATATTGTGGTCGTTCAGGTGCTCTAATAGTTTTTTGAAACTATCGATGCCCCCCGCTGAGACCACCGCCAATGGAAGGGAATTATACATCCTTGCTGCTCTTACAGTAAAGAACCATCTATGTAGTTTAAAGTTAGACCTCTTTTTTTTTAATTTTAATGAGTTGCCACGTGGCTTATTAAACTCTGTTCCACAAAAACGTTTTATCCCTATTGTGGGGTCACCAGTACGGTATTTGTAAATTGAAATCATATCCCCTCTCAAGCATCTATTCTTGTCAGGGCTGGACTCAGGCCTTCCTTTTCTGAGCTGGTCACTCAGCTGTCAGCTAATTGCCAGCTCCTATTCCTCTCCACAGTTACCCAGCTGTTGATGATCCTGCTCGTCAGTCCTGCCTACTTAAGCCATCCAATCCAGAGGAGCTCTGCCTTCACCTTGGTCACATCCCTAGAGACGCTGTCCTGCATTCCTGTGTAAAAGACTGGCTTTGCTGACATCCCTTCTGGCTCCAGATCCTGCTTGCTGTTCCACTACTTTGATCCCTGACTTCTGCTTGGCTGACTATCCTTTCCGGTTACTGAACTTTGGCTATGTTTTGACTATGTTTGTTCTTTTTACTTTTATCATTAAACAAGTGTGATTTAACTCTACTTCTGTCTCAGTCTGATTTAATGGTTTTTGACAGTAGGTGGAGGCCATGAATTCAGAAGATACAGTCAATCCACTTGATGGTAATATTTCTTCCAGATTGGATGAGCAAGATCACTGTATGAATCAGTTTGCCATGGCGTTACAAATGCTTCTGAGTCACACGGCTCACCTGGAATCTCCCACTGTGGCTGCTCCAGTACAACCTGAGTTGCAGGCCATGCCTGCTGCTGCACCAGTCTCTGTGCAGGCACCCGCCACAACTATTACCTCTATAAGAGGTATGTCTGGTTCTTCTCCACTTCCCCAGCGATTTGGGGGCCATCCAGTTCAATGCAGAGGGTCTCTCAACTAGGTTGAGATATACTTTGTGTTGCTGCCCCAGGTGTTTCCCATGGACTGAAGCAAAGTAGGTTTTGTAATATCTTTGCTTTCTGAGATAGCCTTCGCCTGGGCAAACCCTCTATGGGAGATGCAAAAACCTGTTGTCTTGAGTTACCCCGGGTTTGTGGCCTCCTTTAAAAAGAGTATTTGACGTTTCCTGCACGCTCTGCTTCTGCTGCCAAGTGCCTCATGTCCACCAAAGAGAGTAGGAGAACTGTTGCCGACTACGCCATTGAATTGCGTACTTTGGCAGCAGAGGTCGCTTGGAACAATGAGGCCCTCATGGCTGCTTTTTCTCAGGGTCTCTCGGATTCCATCAAGGATGAGATAGCAGCTTGAGATATACCCACTGAGCTGGAGAAGTTGATCACGTTTGCCATCCTCATTGGCTCCAGATTCACGATTAAGAATGTCTATCCAAGTCTGTTGATTACAGTTATTTCCCCTACTTGCTGTTCCACTACTGTGATCCCTGACTTCTGCTTGGCTGACTATTCGTTCTGCTAACTGAACTTTGGCTATGCTTTGACTATGTTTGTTCTTTTTACTTTTATTATTAAACAAGTGTGATTTAACTGTACTTCTGTCTCGGTCTGATTTTATGGTTTCTGACACTTCTCCAGAGAGAATAAGTTCAGTGCTCACAACCTTTCCTCATAGCTAATATCCTCCAGTCCCTTTATTAGCTTTGTTGCCCTTCTTTGTACTCGCTCCATTTCCAGTGCATCCTTCCTGTGGACTGGTGTCCAGAACTGGACAGCATACTCTAGGTCAGGGATATGCAATTAGAGGACCTCCAGCTGTTGCAAAACTACAAGTCCCATCATGCCTCTGGGTGTCATGACTGTGGCTGTAAGAGTCTTGCTATGCCTCATGGGACTTGTAGTTCTGCAACAGCTGGAGGTCCAGTAATTGCATATGCTTGCTCTAGGTGCAGATGGACAAGAGTCTTGTAGAACAGGAGAATTATCGTTTTATCTATGGAGTTGATCCCCTTTTTAATGCATGCCAATATTCTGTTTGTTTTGTTAGCAGCAATATAGGATGTGATATTATCTACCCCAGCAGACTTAATGACACTTTATAGCTTTCCTATTCATTCCTCTATTAGCTGCTTTTGTTTGAACGGAGGTGAGGGGAGGGGCAGAGAAGCTGGGCCAGCACAGAGTCAGGTGCTTTCAGAAGAGGAGAGGGCTATGATGTCCAAGGCAGGAGGGAGTTGTGCTAGAAATGGACTCTTCCTGGTGTAGTCACATTTTTTAGAAAGGACAAAGGCGCATTGCACAAAAAAAAATCTGTTTTGGAAAGGAAAAACACTGCAAGTAATTGTTGAAGATCATTGAAGATAATTTTAAGTGTTTTACTTGCAATTGTTTAATTTGGTGACATGATCACGTTAAGTTGGTCACCCACACACTAATAAGTTCCGCTTTCACAACTTTATCTTAATCAAAGAAACCACATAAACCCACTGAATATACAGTTTAGAGATCTGTAAGGAAAAAAATGAAAATACATTAAAATAATCCTGCAATTTGCCCATGTGTCCTCCCACTGCTCTGCCACCAAAAATCACAATATTATTGTGCAAGTTTGACTTTCTGAAAACTGTAATATGTATGTACTGGATGACATTTGGGATCAAATGTCATAGGCATTGTAAATTTCATTTTTGGCCTCAGGACAATAAAGGTTCTGAGGGTTAATTATTGTAGGTAGGCCTAACACCAGTCTGGCCAGGTTATGTTTAAAAGTTCTGCCCGGTCATGTGTACGGTGAGGTGCGAATGACAGGCCAGAACCAAGTCTAGTTGGATGTTTGGGTATCGGCCCTCTCGGAGCCAATCAGCAGGCCCACTGAGGAGTCTGGGAGGGGGTACTTAAACAGGTGTGGGTCACGTGTTCAGGGTTCCGGAGTTGTTCATGAGACCCATGTGGTCTGGTCTGGTTCCAGGACTGGGGTAGCCCCGTGAGGGGTCCCGGTCACTGGGTGTACGACATGCCGCAACATGTTCCTGTCATTGGCCCCGATAGACCTGTCTGGTCTGGGGTAGGGATCTGTCTGTTCCCGAGTCTCGGAACCTGCTGGTCCGAGGCACAGTAACTGAGGGAGGATTCAAAGTGTCCGGGTGTGCTCTCGGCTTGGAGGGACACCACAGCTGATGGAAGGGACCAGGGGAGGACTCTTCGGAGGAGGGCCGGCAAGTGGCATCCTGAGAAGTGCCTGGTTACTGAGTTGGAAGGACATTGACGAATTCACATTTCCCAGTGCCATAAAGGAAGCGGGAAACGTTCCAGGTACTGTTGGAAAAAGGTTCCTGTATACCCGCAGTTGATTGTTCAAGTTTTGAGTCAACGTGCTGACTGCCATGATCTCTGGCTAGAGATCTGTTCAGACTTGAAGTACCCAGCTGCGAGTGGCTACTCTCTGGGTGGAAATAGAGACTTTGCTAAACCTGCAGTTCAAGGTGCCTGAGTTCTTCACCCGTGCCTCTGTTCCCTAAGAGACTGTGTTTGTGAAAGTTCTACTGAAAGAGACTGTGTTTGTGAAAGTTCTACTGAAAAATAAACCTTTTTGAAAGGACTTCATCTGTGTAAGTGTACAAGTCGTTGGGTATCAACCCTGGGAACCCCTAGACACGGAGGAGCAGGCCGAGAGAAGGTAACCGGTAAGCCCATTAAGTCAAGGCTGCCCTGCAAACAGGTTATGGCCGCTACATGTAAAGAGCTGCACATATTCCTCCCATTCCTATGTGATAGCACTTCAGTCCGGTATGCAGTCAGTCAGTTACAGAGCACTGAATTGATGGGAGGTAGTAGAGTGTCACATAGGCCCCATACTGGAAAAGTACCTAGATCAGGGCTCAGGGGGGCTCTGATAGCGGATAATTAAGCAAGGTAAATATAGCCACTTATGGTGATATGTGCCTGCTGTTCCATGTACTGGTATGAAAAAGTATCCTATTCTTTTTGTATTGCTTCCTTTGTGTGAAATCCCTGGTGTTCCTGTCAGTCCCTCTGCTTTCCTATTAAAAACTGACCAAACTAAGCAGGATAAACCACGGTGGTTAATTTTACAGCTGTGTTGGGAACTCCCCCCCCCTCACTGGGAAGTTCAGTTTACTGCTGTTTCTCCTTCCCCCAGCCCCTATGCAGCTGAGAACAAAGACAACAGAGGTTATGTGAACACTTATAAAAAAAGGTATTTTGACTTTTTTTTTATATGTATACACAAATGTTTTGCCTTTCATTTCTATTTTAAACTAAATGGGTTGTTTTATAAGGTGATCATTTTTATTGACTGATTTATGTATATTTGAAATATGTAGACAAGCAGACACTGATTTTCTTTATATTTATGAGCTGTACTAGCACTAGCAAATTCTGTAGGTCTACAGATCATTTCCTGGCCCGGAGGAACTTATCGTGTAATGCCATTGTTACAGTAATACAGACACACAGTTACTAAGGACAGTTTGGGTGAAAGGTGAAAAACTGTAGCACTTGCACGGCTCGGCCATAGTACTACCAACAGCAGGCAGCACCAGCCATACCCATAATACTATATTTGTTGCCTAAACGTGATTACAAGACCCCTAGGTTTTCAGTAATAAAGAGAAGTTGCATCTCGTGCATTCTCCATGAGCACTGTATTGCCTGCTTGAACTAGAAGTAGAAACTGGCATTTCTTTGCAGGTAAAAATGAAACCAACATTCCATCTCGCTGAATTCTTGTGGAGCTTACATCAGTGAAGTATTAACTCTTTCAAATCATAGTTTTGTTTCATGGTCCCATCATCCATTTGGAGCACCTTTATAGGCCAATAAGCAGGCTTTGGACAGTGAGGTGTTGGTAAGACAGTACATAGCTTCGAGGAGGGGGGTGGGGAGGGGGCTAGCCCCAAAATTTCAGCTGTAGAGGCCTCACTATCAGAATATTCAGGTTCAGAGAATCAGCAATATGATGCTTACTGTGATGTAAATCCTGCTAGACATTTCTGTCCCAGTATCATGTTAATGTCTGCTTGCATCTTAGGCAGGTTGCACAGTGGCGGAATTACCAGGGTCGCAGCAGTCGCACTTGTGATTGGGCCCTTGAGTTCCACCACTGTAAGGGGGCCTGCCGCCGCCCGGGAGATAGTACACCAGTCATTTACAGGCAGCCCCCATCTGCTCTGCCCATCCACTCTGCCCACACCCACAGGTACACTGCACAGTGCCCACCCTCAGCCTATCCTCTCCTCACAGGCACAGTCCCCGGCTGTTTCACCCATCCTCTCCACCCACACTCATGGGCACAGTCCCGGCCTGCTCCGCCCATCCTCTCCGGCTCCGTCTGCATTCACAGGCCCTGCCCATCCTCTCTGCCCACCCAAGCAAGACCAAGCAAGGAGGGGGAACCAAGTGATCTGCAAGTGAGAGGCACTTATACCATCCCTCAAAATCAACACTGCTACTGATTCCCCCCCACACCACCACTACTGCCACTGATTCCCCACCACACCACCACTACTGCCACTGATTCCCCCCCACACCACCACTACTGCCACTGATTCCCCACCACACCACCACTACTGCCACTGATTCCCCCCCACACCACCACTACTGCCATTGATTCCCCCCCACACCACTACTACTTTCACTGATTCCCCCCACACTACTACTACTGCCACTGATACCCCCAACACCACCACCACTACTGCCACCACTACTGCCACTGAGACCCCCCACACCAACACCGATAACCCCCACACCACCACCACTGATACCACCCACACCACCACCACTACTGCCACTGATTCTCCCCCACACCACCACCACTGCTGCCATTGGTACCCCCACACCCCCATCTCTACTGCCACTGATTCCCCCCCACACCACTACTGCCACTGATTCCCCCCACCACCACTACTGCCAGTGATCCCCACCCACACCACCACCACTACTGCCACAGATACCCCCCCACCACCACCAATTCCCCCCACACCACTGCTGCCATTGATACCCCCAACACCACTACTAACATTGACCCCCCCCCCCACACCACCACTACTGCCACTAATACCCTGAACACCTGGATGGGGGGGCATTTAGAGGAACAAATCCCCTCCATTTTTCTACTGCAGTCGCTAAAAGTCTGCTTCTCCTCCTCTGATAGGCATTCAGTGGCTGCAGGAGGAAAATGGAGGGGATTTGTTCCTCCATATGCCGCCCCTCCTATCCAGGTCCTCCTACCCCCGGGATCAGTTGGAAGGACCCTGGCCGGAGGTCAGGGGGGGCCCTCTATGGTTTCTTGCACCAGGGCCCTGAATGTTCTAGTTACGCTTCTGGACTGGTACATGTGCTGTGAAAGCAAGGGACCTCAGTGCTGTGGCTCTTGCCTTTAGAAGCATTGCATAATAAATCTGTATAGGACAAATAAACATTTAATTGCAGCCAATCAGCTTTGTTTAGAAAATTATTATGCAAGGGGGAAACCACTGCATTATTTTTTATTCTATCCCCTTGTTCACATTCAGCTTTCAGCCAGAGAAAGTGACTGGTCGGAATGAGTTGCTGGTTGATGGGACACCATTTATTCACCATTTATTCAGTTGATCACACAGTATTCCTAATAGACTGTACATAGTGTTGAAGTTTCCCTTATGATATTTCCCCCTCTGGTTAAAGGTTCTTAGCCTATTCTCTATTGGTAAAAGTGTTGTTGTTTTTTTTTAAAATAAAAAACATGTTGTACTTATCTGCTCTGTGTTATGGTTTTACACAGAATACCCCGGATCCTCCTCTTCTCTGGTCCCACGACAGTGCTCCTGGCTCCTTCCTCCCACCAGGTGCCACCACAGTAACCAGCTTGCTCTGGGGGCACCCAACCAGACACACTCCCGAGCTGAGGCTCTGTGTGTCCATTCACACATGGAACCGCGGCTCGGCCTCGCCCCTTCCATCTCCTGATTGGCTCACTGGCTGGGATTGACAGCAGTGGGAGCCAATGGCTCCCGCTGATGCCAAAAGCCAATCAGGAGTGCGAATCCCCAGAGAGGCAAGGCTCTTGTGGACATCATTGGACTGAGAGGGGGCTCAGGTAAGTATCAGGGGGGCTGGGGGGGGGCTGCTGCACACAGAAGTTTCTTTACTTCCGTGCATAAAATGCATGAAAGTAAAAAACCTTGTGCCTTTACAACCAGTTTAACTCTTATGGTTTAATGTTTTTGCAGCTAATGTTTTCTTAGGATCAAATGTTAAGGAATGTTATATTCACCCAGCAAAAGACAACAAATATAAACTATTGCATGCATAGAAAGTGTCATGGTTATGCAATAGAGTTCATCTGCTTACCTGTCTCCATCCATGTGTTCATTTCTAGAGACCAGCCGACCCTCACCTGACTGCTTTTATAATCCATCCTCTGGCATGGCTCCACCCTAGTTCCTATCAGAGAGCTCTATATTAACCTGTGCACTGCAGGCCAGTCCTGCTGATCAACCTTTGTGTGTTAGCTTCCCGTTACCTGCCGTGTGCTCTGCTGTTATTCCGTTACCGACTTTGGCATGTCCTTGACCATCCCTGTTTGCCTGTGATCCTGACCTTTTGGCGTGTCCCCGACTATTCTTGTCTGCTTGTGGCCCCGACCTTGGCTTTGTCCCTCACCATCCCTATCCTCCTGTTGCCTACTGTGGGTGCGAGCTGGGGGACCCTGGGGGCCGCGACCTGGAGCCAGTTGCAGCCAAGTCCATCCTCACCACTCGAGGCTCTGGTGAACACCTGCTAGCTCTTAGACTCCGCGCCCCAGGGAATCTTACGCTCTATCCCCGGTGGGATCCATCTTGGTGTTCTGGCGGACCTGCCTTCCTATCACCTTGACCTCTGTCAGCAGCAGTCAGCCGTAGGGTCCACAACCTTGCGGTGCACTCCTAATCCCTACGGTGTGCATCTGTCACCTGGCCTCAAGGTGACCTGACAGAAAGCCATACACCCAGCTCGACTGCAGTATGAATATCAGTGCCTCAGATAGCTCTTCACAGGCAACACATCCCTGACATGTTTCGCCCTGCTCACATCCGTCTAGAACCAAGCCCTGATGGGCAGGGCGAAAAACACATCAGTGGGGTGTGGCCTAAGAAGGACAGCTGTCTGAACCATTTCACACTGATATTCATACTGCGGTCAGGCCAGTAGTGTGGCTTTCTTTGCACACTATGGATCCATCACTGGGGGATGAGTGAACACACATGCTGGCGCCCCTATCTCTGAGGACCAGAGGGATTAACTTTCTCTATGCTTTGAGCAGAAGTCAAACCATAGGAGGTCACAACAATTAGAAGCTATTAAAGCTCTTTCACACGGAGCAGAGTCCTTTCTGATCAGCAGGGAATCTGCTCACAGATCCCCTGCTGAATCTGAGCCAATCAGTTTGGATGTCAGTTTTCTACATCCATGCTCATTCAGTTTGTGTTCAAGGGACCCATGATAGCTCTATAGGTGGCTGGATGTAAATGTTCTACATCAGGCTACTTCCATTCCATCACATTTAGGTCTGAAAAAGGACACCTGGACAGACTCGTAGGTGTATAGGTTGGTGGGTGTAAACAGACACAAGTCCTTTTACATCCACCTGTCTATAGAGCTTCTGATCAGATTTGCCTGAAAAAATGACAGGGGGACCTGATCAAAAAGCCTGTGTGAAAATAGTCTAAAGCCTGGAACACACTATGAGGTTTTTTTTTACCGGTTTTCCAGCATACTCATTCAAAAGAAGCCGGTGAAATGGCTGGGTTCTGTCGGACTGGCTGCCATACACACACAGGCCAAACGTCGGCCATTTTTTATTGAACAGGCCGATGTTGCCCGGCATTCAGCCCATGTGTAGGGGGCTTAATACACATTCCAAAAATTACAGGTATTATTTGTTACGTTTGTGCGAATGATAAAACATTACCAAAGCACACTTTTTATAAATCGACCATTTTGTTTTTTGCCGGTAGAAACAAAAGGCTCCAATTTAAAACTGGCACCTAAAATAATATTAAAATAGAGTAAACTCGATGGCAGAAAATTCAATTGGAATTCACACAGCCCTTAATAAAGTAATTTTACACGTAGATGTACACAGCACTCACAAAACAAAAATTATATGTGTACTGATATACACTATAATGTCAAAAGTATTGGGACACCTGCCTTTACACACACATGAACTTTAATGGCATCCCAGTCATAGTCCGTAGAGTTCAATATTGAGTTGGCCCACCCTTTGCAGGTATAACAGCTTCAACTCTTCTGGGAAGGCTGCCCACAAGGTTTAGGAGTGTCTATGGGAATGCTATTAATATTCCACCCTGCACATGCCCCCCTCCATGCCCTCACCTCACGCCAGGGTACTCGGTGTAATCCTAGACTCTGACTTGTCCTTTCAGCCCCAAGTCCAATCGTTGTCAAAAGTTTGTAGAATTCACCTCCGTAACATCTCTAAAATTCGCCCCTTTTTTAACAAATGAAATCACCAAGCTCTTCATTGGCTCCCTTGTTATCTTTTGCCTTGACTATTGCAACTCCCTTCTCATTGGCCTGCTTCTCCATAGGCTATCCCCTCTTCAGTCTATCATGAATGCTGCTGCCAGACTTATCCACCTTACCAACCACTCAGTGTCTGCCTACCCTCTCCTCCAATCCCTACAGTGGCTCCCAATCACCCAGCGAATTAAATTCAAAATACTAACCACAACATACAAAGCCATTCACAACTCTGCCCCGAGCTACATCTCCAATCTCATCTCCAAATATCACCCAAATTGACCTCTCAGCTCTTCTCAAGACCACCTACTTTCAAGCTCTCTTGTCTCCACCTCCCATGCTCATCTCCAGGACTTCTCCAGAGCCTCTCCCATCCTCTGGAACTCGCTACCTCCACTGATCCGGCTATCCCCCTACTCTTGCTACCTTCAGGCGATCCCTGAAAACTCATCTCTTCAAGGAAGCCTATCATGTCTCCAAATAATCTCCTACCACTTCCATCAGCTCATTCCCCACAGTTATAACCTTTTGTACCACCTGCCCCACCCTATTAGATTGTAAGCTCTTCTGAGCAGGGCCCTCTTAATCCTCTTCTATTTTATTGTATTGTAACTGTATTGTCTCCTTTTATATTGTAAAGCGCTGCGTAAATTGTTGTTGCTATATAAATCCTGTATAATAATAATAATGTTTGACCATTCTTTCAGAGGCGCATTTGTGAGGTCAGGCACTGATACTGGATAAAAAGGCCTGGCTCGCAGTCTCTGCTCTATTTCATCCCAAAGTTGTTGTATCGGGTTGAGGTCAGGACTTTGTGCAAGCCAGTCAAGTTCCTCCACGCCAATCTCACTAATCTATTTATTTTACTTTTTTGGATATTGCAGATTCTTCCACACAAGTCCAGCTCTTTCTCCTCTCTCTCTCTTTTCTCATCTTGTCACCTGCTAGTATCCCCTTGCTATCCTATGTTTTCCACCATCTCCAAGTACCTACCATCCTTGACCCAGGCCTTTTACTTAGTCATACATATCTTTATGCCAATACTCATTGATTCTACTTTACTACTTTAGATGCCTGATAAACATATTTGTTTATAGCTTATACTCTTTATGGACTAACGAGGTTTCAAGGGATACATCACTACTCACACAATTGCAGTTCACGTCTTTCCCCTCTTTCCTTGCCTATTTTGTCACTTGGTAGTACCCCTCTGCTGTCCTACGTTTTTAACCATCTTCATGTCCCTACAACCTTTGGCCCAGGCCTTTCATTCATGCATACATATCTTTATGCTAATACTTATTGATTCTACTCTATTACTTTAGATGCCTGACAAACATACTTATGTTCACAGCCTATACTTTTTATCGACTAACGAGGTCTCTAGGGATACATCACTACACCTATGCCATGCCTGCTCTCCGTTTGGCCTCGGGTGGGGTCCCATCTGACTCTGCCCCCTCAGCTCCCTGGGGAGGCATCTGCCGCCGCCGTCTTGAGGCCGAAATACCTAGAGCCATGGTCAAGTTCAGTGGTAAGTATGGGGACCCACAACCCCCTCCTACCCTGTGCCTCTATAACTAATACTGTGCTATATTGCCAAACATATATATATTTTTTTCATCCTAGGTACGTTGTTACACACATCCACCCCTGAAGAGCGAGCTGGATCTTGCGAAACTAATCGGGTAGTATGATGCCCGTGTACTTCGATTACTACTACATTTATGTACCAGTATTCCTTGTTTATGTATCTTTTTTAATTGGCAACTGTTGGTGTTATTTATGCATGTAAACAATTGTATTTGAATAAACCATATACTATATTTACTACTGTTATGTTTACTGGAGGAAACATAACCCACTTCATTTCAAGTCCCAGGGGAAATCCTTTGTTTTTTATATGTTACAGGGATGGAAGTGTGTCACCGGGGCCACCAGACCTTTTCCTTTTTCTCTATAATCCATGTCTTTATGGACCTTGCTTTGTGCACTGGTGCACAGTCATGTTGGAACAGGAAAGGGCCATTCCCAAACATCCCCATAGACACAATCCTAAACCTTGTGAACGGCCTTCCCAGAAGAGCTTAAGCTGTTATAGCTGCAAAGGGTGGGCCAACTCAGTATTTAACCCTATGGACTAAGACTGGGATGCCATTAAAGTTCATTTATGTGTAAAAGGCAGGTGTCCCAATACTTTTGACAATATAGTGTATACAAGGTGAGATAATTGTTGGATATTATAAAATAATCTGGCCATAGAAAGATCTACTTTAACAAAAAGAGAACACACATAACAGAGCCAAACAGAACTTATTGGTAATGTAGCTAGTATATAATGTACACATATAAATTTAAAAAGACCCCCAAGTCAAATGTTTCATGCGTTTTTGTGCAGACTGTAACTTATAAACTGTCTAAATCCTGATTATCACAATCAGGGTCAGAGTCTGCTACTTGTGTGGGGAGTAGAGCCAAGCAGATATATAACGGCATAAAGAAATTGGTGCCCTGGGGGTGTGAGTCGGTCTCAGTTAAGTGAGGTGTAAACATGACGGGCTTAGACAAGAAAAGGAAATTACAAGCAGGTGCAGCATAGTTTATAAATGTGTCACTCATCATCTCAGGTTCTCTCCTCCTGAACAGTCATAAACAGTTAATATTTAACTGATTTTTATCACTAGCCATTTCCCTGAATTCACATCTGAACTGGACCCAAAAAATGCACAGCACCCTTTTCAAAACCGCACCCCAGCCATCCTGGACATTGAAAGCCAGTCACACTCACATGTTAAGTGAATTGGATGCAGTTAAAAACGCATCCAATTTGCATATATGTTAACCCATGTTGATGGGAATAAGGGCTTCTTTCCGACAACCCTGGGCTGTAGTTGTGGGGGATGCCCAGATCCCAGCCCTCTCCCTGTTGTAAAATTAGTACGGGGTGCATTTTACCCCTACTCATTCACCAAAAAAAGTGTCAAAAATAAAGACAGGAGGCAGTTTGACAATTCCTTTAATAAAACAATTAAAACTGTCCCCAGATTGTCAATCATGGCGCCCACTGCACAGTCAGACACAGCAAAAAAATAAAAAACGCCCCCCCCCCCCCCCGCGACGAAGGCAAACCACCGAATGTCTGGTATGCCACTTGACAGTTTTTAAATAGGTTAGGGCAGGGCCACCTGGTGACGTGACTTGGTGGCACCTTCCCCATGTGACATCACTGACCGGTGCATGCTGGGTTGGTGACATCACAAGGGGGTGGGGCACCAGGTGGCTCCGTCACTTACCTATTTAAGAACTGTGAAATGGCAGGGAGCCTTTGTCGCAGACAGAGTGTTTTTTTTTTTCCTCTTTTTGGGTCCGGTGGTGCAGCGGGAATCGTGATTGATGATGGCTCTACATCAGGGGACATTTTTTTTAAAAATTTTTTTTAAATAAAGGAATTCTCAAAAACTGCCTCCTGTCTAATTATTTTCAACACTTTTTTTGGTGAATGGGTAGGGGTACAATGTACCCCATACTAGTTCACATAGGGGAGCTGGGATCTGGGGGGGCTTCCAGATTGCCCCCTGCCCACAGACCCCCACAATCACCACCCAAGGTTGTCGGGAAGAGGCCCTTGTCCCCATGCCCCAAAGCACCCCCCCTCCCCTTGTTAGGGGCGTGTGGCTTGGTATGGTTCATGAAAAGAGGTGCTTGCTTGCAATCCCCCCCTCCCCACTTCTGTCCTACCAAGCTACATGCCAGCGGGTTGCACAACAAAAACTGACAGCTATGGTCGGAGCCGCTGTACTAACCATGCAAAGTTAGTTCAGTTATCTCCCCCGCTGAGCTGTTGTGTTCTGACATTCCATTGGCTGTGAGCGCTGATTGGCAGTCGGTCGTCTTCTGGTTATCCAGCATGCCCTTCCGACAGAGGCCGGCTGTCGGACAGACCGACATACACACAGGCGGAATGTCTGCTGTTTTTTTTTTTAACCGGCTGTTGTCTCCCAACATTTGGCCCATATGTACGGGGCTTAAAGCCTGGTACACATAGGCCATATATTGGCCGGTGCAAGAGAAACCGGCTGACATTTAGCCTGTGTGTACATCAGCCTGGCTGACAGAAACCTTTAGAAAACGTCTGTTGAATGGGCGTGCTGGACCAGGACTTGCAGCTAATGGCGGGGGGCAGTCCCCCTGTCAGTACAGTGATCTCACCGATGAGCTACTGTATTCTAACATCTCATAGTTAGTACAGTGTCCCCTAATTTTTTTTTTTTTTTCGTTCAGCCCTGTGTACCAGGCTTAAGGCTGCTTCTACACTGCTCCGGTGTGTTTTTGGATTGCCTGACTCCCAGCATGCATCTGTGAAACATGGATATGTGACTCAAAAAAACACAGTAAAAGTGTTTTTTTATGCGTTTTCTATTCATCTCGACAGGGAGCTGCGTTTTAGGTGCGGTTTTGAAAAGTGCACCAAAAGCGCAGCAAGCAGGAGTAAGGCCTCATGCACACGAGACGCAGATGAAACCTCTGTTAAAAAAAAGCTGAAACGCGCGTTTAGAAACGCGCGTTTTGCCGCGTTTGCATGTCGCGTTTAGACGCGTTTAGACGCGTTTAGACGCGTTTGCGTTTAGACGCGTTTATAAAGATAACATCATGTAGACCCTCCCCAAGCTCTCAAAGCATTTTTTTTAACTATTTCTGCTATTTTGATCAGAGTGAGCAGCAGCAGCATAGAGAGCAGTTGTACACTTGCATTTGCCGTGTCACTTGCCACGGCACCTGCCACAAGTTGGGGATTGTCCACTTGCCACATCACCTGCCACGTCACCTGCCACAAATTGTGGATTGTCCACTTGCCACGTCACTTGCCACATCACCTGCCACGTCACTTGCCACGAGATGTGGATTGTCCACTTTCCACGTCATCTGCCATGCCACCTGCCACAAGCTGTGGATTGTCCACTTGCCACGTCACTTGCCACGTCACCTGCCACATCACTTGCCACGTCACCTGCCACAAGTTTTGGATTGTCCACTTGCCACGTCATTTGCCACGTCAGCTGCCACGTCACTTGCCACGAGATGTGGATTGTCCACTTTCCACGCCATCTGCCATGCCACCTGCCACAAGCTGTGGATTGTCCACTTGACACGTCACCAGCCACATCACCTGCCACAAGTTGTGGATTGTCCACTTGCCACGTGACTTGCCACATCACCTGCCACGTCACTTGCCACATCACCTGCCACAAGTTGTGGATTGTTCACTTGCCACGTCACCTGCCACGTCACCTGCCACAAGTTGTGGATTGTCCACTTGCCACGTCACTTGCCACATGCTGTGGATTGTCCACTTGCCACATCACTTGCCACGTCACCTGCCACAAGTTTTGGATTGTCCACTTGCCACGTCAGCTGCCACGTCACTTGCCACATCACCTGCCACGTCACCTGCCACAAGTTGTGGATTGTCCACTTGCCACGTCACTTGCCACATCACCTGCCACGTCACTTGCCACGAGATGTGGATTGTCCACTTGCCATGTCACTTGCCACGTCACCTGCCACGTCACTTGCCACGTCAGCTGCCACGTCACTTGCCACAAGATGTGGATTGTCCACTTGTCACATCACCTGCCACATCACTTGCCACATCACCTGCCACAAGTTGTGGATTGTCCACTTGCCACATCACCTGCCACGTCACCTGCCACAAATTGTGGATTGTCCACTTGCCACGTCACTTGCCACATCACCTGCCACGTCACTTGCCACGAGATGTGGATTGTCCACTTTCCACGTCATCTGCCATGCCACCTGCCACAAGCTGTGGATTGTCCACTTGCCACGTCACCAGCCACATCACCTGCCACAAGTTGTGGATTGTCTACTTGCCGCGTCACTTGCCACATCACCTGCCACGTCACTTGCCACGTCACCTGCCACAAGTTGTGGATTTTTCACTTGCCACGTCACCTGCCACGTCACCTGCCACAAGTTGTGGATTGTCTACTTGCCGCGTCACTTGCCACATCACCTGCCACGTCACTTGCCACGTCACCTGCCACAAGTTGTGGATTGTTCACTTGCCACGTCACCTGCCACGTCACCTGCCACAAGTTGTGGATTGTCCACTTGCCACGTCACTTGCCACAAGCTGTGGATTGTCCACTTGCCACGTCACCAGCCACATCACCTGCCACAAGTTGTGGATTGTCCACTTGCCACGTCCCTTGCCACGTCCCCTGCCACGTCACCTGCCACAAGTGGATTGTCCACTTGCCACATCACTTGCCACATCACCTGCCACAAGTTGTGGATTGTCCACTTGCCACGTCACCTGACACAAGTTGTGGATTGTCCACTCGCCACGTCACTTGCCACATCCCCTGCCACAAGTGGATTGTCCACTTGCCACATCACTTGCCCCATCACCTGCCACAAGTTGTGGATTGTCCACTTGCCACGTCACCTGACACAAGTTGTGGATTGTCCACTCGCCACGTCACTTGCCACATCACCTTCCACAAGTGGATTGTCCACTTGCCACGTCACTTGCCACGTCCCCTGCCACAAGTGGATTGTCCACTTGCCACGTCACTTGCCACATCACCTGCCACAAGTTATGGATTTTCCACTTGCCACGTCACATGCCAGTCACCTGCCACAAGTTGTTGATTTTCCACTTGCCACGTCACCTGCCAAGTCACTTGCCGCGTCACCTGCCAGGTCACTTGCCACGTCACCTGCCACAAGTTGTCTATTGTCCACTTGCCACGTCACATGCCAGTCACCTGCCACAAGTTGTTGATTTTCCACTTGCCACGTCACCTGCCAAGTCACTTGCCGCGTCACCTGCCAGGTCACTTGCCACGTCACCTGCCACAAGTTGTCTATTGTCCACTTTCCACGTCACTTGCCACTTCACCTGCCACGTCACTTGCCACAAGTTGTGGATTGTCCACTTGCCACATCACTTGCCACCTGCCATGTCACTTGCCACAAGTTGTGGATTGTCCACTTGCCACGTCACTTGCCACAAGTTGTGGATTGTCCACTTGCAATTGCAATTGTTTAAAATATTTTTCTAATGGTTTTTCATCATTTGCAATCATTTTTGAGATTTTTAATGTAAAAAAAAAGGTCACCTTTAAAAACGCATATAAACGCAAACGCGGCTAAACGCGGTAGCGGCGTTTTGCCGCGTTTTACCGCGTTTTGCCGCGTTTTGCGTCTGAAACGCAGAAATTTTTGTTTCTGAACGCATTTTTTTGCTTCTGGAAAAACGAGATTAAACGCAACTGCATATAAACGGAAAAAAACGAGACTGTGTGCATGGACACATAGGATAACATTGAATGAGTTCAGGTGCAGTTGAAAAAACTGTCCAACTGCATCTGAACGCGCGTTTAACTGCGTCTCGTGTGCATGAGGCTTTAAAACAGCAACTGAAACACAACTGACCGGTGCTCCATATGAGTGATGATTTTTAAAGTTTTTTCTTCTACTTTTTATTAATCGAAAAACTGATCAAAGGTGTCACAGGAATGAATCCAAAAGATCATTTCTCATTCCAGCCAAATACTTTCATAAAATGTCAACTCACGAAAGTTGATATGGCTGGGTTTGTCCAAAAAAATACTGTTGTGGGGGTTACCAGACTTTCCTAAAGGAAATGAATGAGTCAGCACTGCATGGGCAGGTGCCTTATGAAAGGTTTTTGGTGCTGAATGCCAAGTCACACTGCAGGAAGGAATGACTGATGGCGGCACCACACCTTCCACATGTGTTTTGTACATTCCTCACCAATGTGTGTTTAACACAGTGGGCAAATGACCAGGAAATAATATCCCGTCTAGAAATATCAGACGCAGAAGTCACATCACATCTCCCTAAATGACATGATTACGGTATCTATTCCAGACGGGGAGAGTTATTTCTGAAGATGGTCACACGTTGCATACGGCTCCAGGATAGAGTATAGTCTGGAATGGGCTGATCTGCTCTATTCCATACAATTTACTATGTAAATAAGGGAAACACAATGACAAAATGCCTAATACAAACACTTTACTGCTAAAGTGCACAGCAGGGACTTGGTAGAAGTGGAAGGAGCATTTACATTCTTGTAATCCCTTCCAGTGCATTAAGAAACAGTTACATTGTCCACAGAGGCTACATGCACACGGGCAGAAAAATGCTGCTGTTAGAAATAGTTTCCCTTTTTTTATGCCTCTAAACACAGCTCAGTATTATTCAATGTGTTCATGCATATTGTGGCATTTATATTTATAATTTTGAACAGCGTTCAGGGGCATTAAAAAAATGCCCCAAACCTGTGCTCAGAGAGAAGTGCACTGGCAGAATTGGATAATTTACGCAAATGCGAATACAAATGCATATAAACCCCTGCGAATGTGGATAATTTCAGCCTAATGGCTAGAACAAATTGAAGTGGAATTAAAAGTTTGGCTTTTTTTTTTTTTAACCACTTGCTTACTGGGCACTTAAACCCCCCTCCTATCCAGACCAATTTTCAGCTTTCAGCGCTGATGCAATTTGAATGACAATTGCGTGGTCATGCTACCCTGTACCCAAATTAATTTTTTATCATTTTTTTCCCCACAAATAGAGCTCTCTTTTGGTGGTATTTGATTACCTCTGCTTTTTTTTTTTTTGTTAAAAAAATTTAAAAATTTAAAAAATATATATATTTATTTTGTTAGAAAAGATGAGGCTGCACTGATGGGCACCGATAGGTGGCAGTGATGGGCACTGATGGGTGGCAGTGATAGGCAGCACTTCTAGGTGGCACTGATTGGCACCACTGGTGGGCATTGATAGGTGGTACTTGTGGGCACTGGCAGGTGGCAATGGCAGGTGGCATAGATGAGGCATAATTGCTTCTTCCTCTTCGGGACCGATGCCCCTTTCAGATGAGCTGGTGATCAGCATTTTTTTTTCTTCTCAGCTGTAAGAGATCACCGAGCTTTTGTTTTGATCATGTGATCAGCTGTCATTGGCTGACAGCTGATCACATGGTAAGGGGCCGGGACCAGCCCCTTACTCGGATCGGTGACTCGGTAATCATGGCGCGCACAGGGAGCGTGCATATATGACGGCCTCCCAGAAATTCAGTTCTGTGCTGTGGCTGTCATTTGGCTATAGCGCGGATGTCAAGAAGTTAAATAACCTACATGATATACTTACCTGCTCTGTGAGTGAGTGAATTGTATAGTGCTACCTATGCGAACTGAATCGCCTCAGGGCGCTTTCTTGCCACCAGAGTCCATCTGTGGCTTTTGCGTGGTCCTTTTACCCCGTAAGGTCCTGGGGCACTAGTGCATGCTCGTTTCTGAGCTGATCTATGCATCCATAAGGCACATGTAGCTGCGGCTCATCCCTGTCTCCACCCTCTCTTTATTGTCTCACTGGCTGTGATTTACAGCAGTGAGAGCCAATGGCTCCCGTTGCCATCTAAGCCAATGAGAAGAGGGAGACCCGGGACAGCCGAGGCTCTCGTTCACATCAGTAGTGGCCCGTCCATTAGGAGCACACGGGCGCCGCCCCCTAATCCACATTTAGGGCGCCGAACATGGATTCC
Source organism: Lithobates pipiens (assembly GCF_037356315.1). Classification (NCBI taxonomy): domain Eukaryota; kingdom Metazoa; phylum Chordata; class Amphibia; order Anura; family Ranidae; genus Lithobates; species Lithobates pipiens. Next base: position 589,888,410 of record NW_027507748.1, on the reverse strand, counting down.
AATGGGGATTTTTTTTTGAAGAACATGATTAGAGCCTGAGGCTCTAATAGGCTTAAAAAAAGTGTGGGCGCCCTGAAACCACCCAGTTGTGGGACAATAGCAAAATGAATATTCACTATTGTCGCACTGATTCTCCTCCCAACCAATCAGGAAGCGGGTCCTAAGACCTGTCACCCGATTGGCTGCAAGGACAAGTGATCCTATTGTTCCTATTGAGAAGCTACCGCCCGTAGGGAAGCACTGCCTGCTTGATGGGGTAAGTGCAAGGCTGACTGAGGGAGCTGTGAGTGCATTGTTTGCTAACACCCCCCCCCCCCCCCCCCCCGCCCCCAAAAAATCAGGCACCACTGGTTCACATCGCTGGATAGAGAGGGGGCTGAAGGGAGTTTTCTGGGGTTTTGCAGAGGGAGCAGCACACAGAAGGTTTTTTACCTTCATGCATAGAATGCATGAAGGTAAAAAAAAACTTTTGCCTTTACAACCACTTCAGCCAAAAGAATGAAATTACACGTATGAATGTACATATATATATATATATATATATATATATATATATATATATATATATATATATATAGATAGATAGATAGAGAGATATAGATAGATATAGATATATATATCCAAACACATAAATACACACCAGATCGAGCATTTTTTAGGGCTTATTTAGATGGCAAATGAATAGTGTCCACCATGCAGAGCCGCTAGCAGATGCAAGTGCATCCACTACGGAGCTGCGTGTAGACAGCCTATAGAAGTGGATGCACACGCAGCACCAGCACAGACACAATCGCATGTCAAAGATTGACATGTGGTCAGGTTCTCGTAGAAAGATAAAGCACAAATGGGTATAGCTATAATCTTTTAATACACCCATGAGCATGAGGCCTAACATGCATTGTATTAATGCAGACCATTCATCATAAATGGGCCCCTAATGGATCAAAAAACTGCACATGACCTATTTTTAGCAAAGCAGGGCAGCATTACACATGATCATAGGCATGCACACCCTAATCCCCCCATGTGGTGCAGATTCCCCCTTTTTAGACCCCTAATATTTCAAAGCCCCATAATAGGGCTAAAATTTTAAACAAAAAAATAAATAAAAAAACTACTTACACTGTCCACTGCCCTACTGACACTGTCAATATATACAGTTGTGCTCATAGGTTTACATACCCTGGCAGAATTTATGATTTCTTGGCCATTTTTCAGAGAATATGTATAACACAAAAACTTTTCTTTCCCTCATGGTTAGAGCCAGTTCACACAGGGGCGACTCAGATCCGACTTCAGGTCGCCCCTAGTCGCCTCAGGTCGCACAACATGTAAAAATCAATGTAAGTGAATGAGAGCCGTCTTAATGCACACTACTGAAGTCGTTCCGACTTCAGAAAAGGTTCCTGTACTACTTCTATCCGACTTGTAGACGACTGGTACCCATTGATTTCAATGGAGGCCGCCTCCAAGTCGGATCTCCGTCTATACGGAGGCGACTCTCACAGAATTATCAGCTCTCAAGGGGGAACTCCACGCCAAATTTATTAAAAAAAATTGCCGTGGGTTCCCCCGCTGAGAGCATACCAGGTCCTTAGGTCTGGTATGGATTTTAAGAAGAACCACCTACGCCAACAAAACAGCGTGGGCCCCCCCCCCCCCCCCAGATGCATAGCAGACCCTTATCAGAGCACGCTACCCAGCCGGCCAGGAAAGGGGGTGGGGACGAGCGAGCGCCCCCCCTTCTGAGCCTTACCAGGCCACGTGCCCTCAACATGGAGGAGTGCCTTGGGGAAGGGGGGGCGCGCGCCCCCCCACCCCAAAGCACCTTGTCCCCATGTTGATGAGGACAAGGGCCTCTTCCCGACAACCCTGGCCGTTGGTTGTCGGGGTCTGCAGGCGGGGGGGCTTATCGAAATCCGGGAGCCCCCTTTAATAAAGGGTCCCCCAGATCCCGGCCCCCCACCCTATGTGAATGAGTATGGGGTACAATGTACCCCTACCCATTCACCTGTGAAAAAAATGTACAAAAAAAAAAACACAACACACAAGGGTTAAAATAGTTTATTGCACAGCTCCGGGGGTCTTCTTGCGTCTTCGGGGGTCTTCTCGCTATCTCCTGCTCTTTTGCTAGCTCTTTCACTAGCGGAGGAGCCCGGCTTTCTTCTGCGCCGCCGCCCTCTTCTGCCGACTTGGGGGGTCTTGTCTCCCTGTTCGGGGTCTTGTCCCCCTCTTCAGTTCTTCTTACCGGGCCACGGCGCCTACTTCTAGCTCTTTTACAAGCGGTGGCCGGTCTTCTGTCGCCGATGTCTTTTGTTCTTCTTTTCTGTTCTTCTCTTCTGGAGATGTTGCCTCGTCGCTGTCTCCGGTCCCAATGACAGGACACGCGGCGTGCAGCAACTTATATAGGGACATCACCGGATGATGTCCCCGCCCATTATGATGTCACAGTCCCAGCATCCTCTGGGGCTGTGACATCATCCGGGATGTCCCTATATAAGTCGCCGCACGCCGCGTCCCTGTCATTGTGAGCAGACACAGTGACGAGGCAACATCTCCTGAAGAGAAGAAGAGAAGAACAGAAGACGGCGGCAGCGGCGACAGAAGACCGGGCCACCGCTTGTAAAAGAGCTAGAAGAAGGCACGGTGGCCCGGCAAGAAGAACCAAAGAGGGAGGACAAGACCCCCCCAAGTCGGAAGAAGAGGGCGGCGGCGAAGAAGAAAGCCGGGCTCCTCCGCTAGTAAAAGAGCTAGCAGAAGATAGCCGAGGAGTCTGGCGAGAAGACCCCCGAAGACCCCTGGAGCTGTGCAATAAACAATTTTAACCCTTGTGTGTTGTGTTTTTTAACATTTTTTTTCCACAGGTGAATGGGTAGGGGTACATTGTACCCCATACTCATTCACATAGGGTGGGGGGCCAGGATCCGGGGGCCCCCTTATTAAAGGGGGCTCCCGGATTCTGATAAGCCCACCGCCCGCAGACCCCGACAACCAACGGCCAGGGTTGTCGGGAAGAGGCCCTTGTCCTCATCAACATGGGGACAAGGTGCTTTGGGGTGGGGGGGGCTGCGCGGCCCCACCCCCTTTCCTGGCCGGCCGGGTAGTGTGCTCGGATAAGGGTCTGGTATGGATCTGGGGGGACCACCACGCCATTTTTTCGGCATAGGGGGTTCCCCTTAAAATCCATACCAGACCTAAGGGCCTGGTATGCTCTCGGAGGGGGAACCCATGCCTTTTTTTTTTTAATTTGGCGTGGAGTTCCCCCTTGAGAGCTCATTCTCTGATTGGCCATGGCAAAAGTCGCCTGGCCTGTGGCGACTTAAAGTCGTGTTGTAAGTCGCCCCAAGTCGTGCCCAAGTCATGTTCAAGTCGTGTCCAAGTCGTGTCCAAGTTGCCTCCAAAAGTCATATTGAAAGTCGTGTTGCCCCTGTGTGAACCGACCCTTAGTGTTTGGGTGAAGCCATTTATTATCAGTCAACTGTGTTTACTCTTTTTAAATAATAATACCAACAGAAACTACCCAAATGAGTCTGCTCAAAAGTTTACATACCCCAGTTCTTAAAGCGGAGTTCCAGTCATAAAACAAATTTTACATTATTCAGCTACATTAAATACAAATAACAACCTTTGGAAAAAAATTAAAAATTTTACGCACCTTTTCAGGTCTGTTGCTAGGGGGTCCCTCGTAATCTGCTTCTTCCTCTCCAAGGTGCCTGACGTAATTTCCCACGGCACCTGTGCTTGCTAGCGCTCCTGGGAGATGTCTGTCATCATTTCCCAGGAGTCACTGGGCAGCGGCGAGGGCTTTGTTGCCATCACAACGCGGGGCGCACTTCTGACGATGTCGCCTGTTGTGATGGCAACATCAGAAGTGTACAGCACTGCGCCATACTTACAGCGCATGCACAAGAACGGGTGGTGCATGCTAGTCTCTCAGCTGCACCAGAGCCCAGAAGAAAGTGCTTGTGGGCTTCACATGCCCACAAGCACTATGGAAATTGCCAGGAAAGAGGAATCTAAGATATATTCCTCTATAAAATCGGCAATCGAGGGCCAATTCAGCACAGAAATGTAAGTGCTATAAATAAGTGTTTCATATAAAAGATATTCATCCTAAAAAAAAAAAAAAAAATTTTAACAGTGGGAACTCCGCTTTAATACCATGTATGGTCCCCTTTAACATCAATAACAGCTTGAAGTCTTTTGTGGTATTTGTGGATGAGGCTCTTTATCTTCTTAGATGGTAAAGCTGCCCATTCCTCTTGGCAAAAAGCCTCCAGTTCCTGTAAATTCTTGGGCTGTCTTGCATGAACTGCACATTTGAGATCTTCCCAGAGTGGCTCAATGATATTGATGTCAGGAGACTGAGATGGCCCCTCCAGAACCTTCACTTTATTCTGCTGTAGCCAATGACAGGTCGACTTGGCCTTGTGTTTTGGATCATTGTCATGTTGGAATGTCCAAGTACGTCCCATGCACAGCTTCCTGGCTGATCAATACAAATATCCCTCCAGTATTTTTTGATAACATACTCCATTCATCTTGCCATCAATTTTGACCAAATTTTCTGTGCCTTTTTAGCTTACACATCCCCAAAACATCAGCGATCCACCTCCATGTTTCACAGTAGGAATGGTGTACCTTTCATCATAGGCCTTGTTGGTTCCTCTCCAAATGTTGCGTTTATGATTGTGGCCAAAAAGCTAAATTTTGGTCTCATCACTCCAAATGACTTTGTGCCAGAAAGTTTGAGGCTTGTCTCTGTGCTGTTTGGCGTATTGTAAGTGGGATATTTTGTGGCATTTGTGTAGTAATGGCTTTCTTCTGGTGACTCGAGCATCCAGCCCATTTTTCTGCAAGTGCCTCCTTATTGTGCATCTTGAAACAGCCACACCACATGTTTTCAGAGAGTCCTGTATTTCACCTGAAGTTATTTGTGGGTTTCTGATTGTGTTGAGTTCTTGATTACAGTCTGAACACTGCTGATTGGCATTCTTAATTCCTTGGATATCTTTTTATATCCCTTTCCTGTTTTTATATAGTTCAGCTACCTTTTCCCACAGATCCTTTGACAATTCTTTTGCTTTCCCCATGACTTAGGGCTCCTTCACACAGACCCCGCTGAGCAGGAAGATGGCAGGTCTGTCTCTGCACACTCTGCAGGGACAGACCTGTCAGTGCGCCGCTCTCCCCTATGGGGGAATCGAATGAGGATGGACCGTAGAGTCCGTCGTCACCCGATCCGATCCTCAGACGGATGGAAAAGTAGGTTTTTCCTCCATCACACTTTTTCGGATCAGAGTGGGTCGGATTTCAGTGTCCACCTAAAAAACTGACAGGCAGACCTGAACGGACAGTCCATGTGAAAGAGGTCTTAGAATCTGGAAACGTCAGTGCAGCTCTGGATGAAAGATGCAAGGGTCTGTCAGGAGTCCAGAAACTCATTGGCCTTTTATACACACACACTAATTACAAGCAAACAGATCACAGGTGAGGATGGTTACTTTTAATAGCCATTCAAAAACCCCCTTTGTGTCAACTTGTGTGCATGATATCAGGCCAAAATCACCAGGGTGTGTCAACTTTTGATCAGGGTCATTTGGGAAGTTTCTGTTGTCATTATGATTTAAAAAGAGTAAACAGAGTTGATTGATAATAAATGGCTTCAGCTGAACACTAACCATGAGGGAAAGAAAAGTTTTTGTGTTATCATTCATATTCTCTGAAAAATGGCCAAGAAATCCTAAATTCTGCCAGGGTATGTAAACTTATGAGCACAACTGTATACATATCAGTTTGAGCTTTGGGGTGCACATCCTAATGCAATAGGCTGTGCACACTTATGCATATGATATATGCATTGTGGCGGGCTGCAGTGCATTGGACTCTACAGTGCATTAAAGAGGAGGTCCGCCCACCGCTGCAAAAAGGAAAAGCCAGCAGCTGCAGCTTCTGACTTTTAATAATCGGACACTTACCTGTCCTGGAGTCCAGCGATGTCAGCACCGCAGCTGATGTTTCATTCAGCTGTTGGGTGCATGCGGCCTCCATTGTGAGTAAGGGAACCCGGCAGTGTAGCCTTTCGGCTTCACGCCGGGAACCCTACTGCATATGTGCGAGGCTCTGCTCCTCTCTCCTACTGGCCAGGCTACAGGGGAGGAGGAGGGAGCCCCAGCTGTGATGTCAATACCCACGGCTGAGGCTCCTGGAAGTAGGGAAAGCATACCTGTGAAAGACAGGTATGCTGTCTCCCCTCCCCCAATGGGGGGGGGGGGAGTACAACAAGTGCAAGTTCCACTTTTGGGTGGAACTCTGCTTTAAGTAAACCATTCACAATGCACTGCACATACAGCATGTACAGTATGTTGCGGTAATCTGCACATTTTGCCACTAATTGCTGCAATGCACTAGTATGAATAGGGCCAAAACAGGAGATCGATCTGAAACAGTACAGCTCCTTTCACACCAACTGCAGTGTTTACTACTCCCCTGAAAAGCAATCGGTGGATTCCTGAACAATATTGTTTATGCCAGTGCAATGAGGGTAGATGATTGATTGATTCTCTCTCTGCCATTGTTCAGATGGTGGTGTCTACCTGCCCCGTAGACATGGGACTACTGCCTAAAACCAGCCATATATGGATCACAATGTATCTGGTCTAGCAGGGACTGGCCAAAATTTCCATCCATGCATGGATAGGCTGGTTGTACACAAGTCGATGTATCGATTAACTTGTATACAACCAGCCCGATGGAAAATGTTCTATTTATCAGCGCTGTAATAGCCGGTAGTGCTGATCAGTGCATTCTGACGGTGGGGAAGTCTCCCCACCGTCAGAATACATTAGCACAGCAGGGGAGACTCCCCCATCGACATTAAGTGTATGGAAGAGTGAAATGGAGTAATTTTCTTTTGTTCAATCTGCTGGTTGGTATCACCATCTTAATGTATAACTAAAGGCAAAACTTTTATTTTAGTTTTGGACAGAGTGGAGATGGATTAGAACTCCTGTCAGTTTTTATTGCTGTCTGTGCCACCGGTAGGGAGATCCCCCCTCTCCATTTGTCCTGTTTAGCATTATTACTGAGAGTGAAAGTAAATAAAAATCCTAAACATTGGATTGTCCCCAGAAAAAAATAGAGGGGAGATCCTCCAATCCTCCTCTGGTGACCTGGAGGCCCCAAGGGATTCCATTAATGTGTAAGGATTTGCTCTCACCTCCTGTTTCGGCTATGGGACAGGATTTGAAGGGGGGTTAGAACCCTCTCTTAGGCTCGATTTACATCTATGCATTTTGCTTTTGAGCGTTTTTGCAGTGCTTTTTGCGGTGCTTGCCACGTTTTTTGGACACGTGTTTTTACCGCGATTTTGCTGCGTTTTGCGGTTTTTTTACACTGCGGTTGCTTAGCAACCAGATATATACAGTGAAAAAAATGAAAAAAAAGACGCAAACCGCAAATCGCGGCAAAAGCGCGGTACTTGCGTTTTTGATGCAGGTCCACTGACTTCTATTAAATGCAAAATGCTGCATTTTGCATGAAAAAAAGTCCCCCACCCTTTCCAAAAACACAGAGGCACAAAAATGCATTGATGTGAACATGTTCCATAGGAACCCATGTTAAAAAATTTCCTTGCATTTCTGCAAAATGCAAAATGCATCAAAAACGCGCTAGTGTGAATCGAGCCTTAGGCCTGGTTCACACCAGGACTGGGACAACAATTTGGCCCTGTACTTCATCCAAACCGGCCCACTTTGATTTTGAGTGGCCCCCTCTACAGCATCCCCCTTACATCAGAGTGGCACCCTTACAGCATAGCCCCTACATCAGAGTGGCCCTCTCAACAGCATCCCCCTTACATCAGAGTGGCCCCCTCAACAGCCCCCCCTTACATCAAAGTGGCCCCCTCAACAGCATCCACCTTATATCAGAGTGGCGCCCTCAACAGCATCCCCCTTACATCAGAGTGGCGCCCTCAACAGCATCCCCCTTACACCAGTGTCCCCATCAGCACCCCCTTCACATCAGAGCTGTCCCAATCAGTACTCCCTGACATCAGTGTGGCCCCATCAGCACCCCCCTTTACATAAGAGTGGTCTCCATCAGTATCCCCCTTCACATCAGAGTGTCCCCATCAGCTTCCTCTTACATCAAGTGTCATCCCTCTCCTCCCCCTCCTACATGTACTCACAGCTCTCCAGTAGGGATAAGCTCAGGCGTGTTCGCATGGTCCACGTGCTGAGCCCGCAGAAAGTCGGTGCAGTGCTGTGATAATCGAGACATTGTCCGATCTCTGCGGCCACACATTGGGGCAATGTGTCACTGCCTGTGCTTAGCGCAGTGCTGCGCCAACTTCCTGGTGGGCTCAGCATGTGGACCATGCAAACATGCCTGAGCTCATCCCTACTCTCTAGAATGAAGGCAGCTTCTTGTTCCTCTCTCCAGTCATGTGACAAGTGATAAGGGGAGAGAGGAAGAAAAGTCTGTCGGCTGTCTATCTCCCCCTGCAGGCTGGAGGGAGCAGAAAGCCTAATCCTCACTCAAGCAAGTGTCGGCAGCTGCTCCTTGGTGACAGGAATGAAATTGCGATCATTCCTATCAGTGAGGAGCGGCTCCAGGACTGCGCCTGACTGGCCCACTGAGCCATCGGTGCACGGGGAAACTCCCCATAGTCCCGATGGCCAATACATGCCTGGTTCACACCTTTTTTGAAAGCCAGTGGCGTGCAAAACACACTCCAAAAAACTTCACCCGATGCATAAAAAATGTGCACACACATAGAGTGACACAAAAAAGTGCAATGGGTACACAAGTCCTCTAAAATCAGAGGACCTTGTCCTGAATCCCCTGGGGCGTTAGGCTCCTGACAGGGACAAGGACACTTAAAACTTGGTCTTCCTGGCCAAAACCAGTCAGACCCCGTTCTTTGGAAGGTCTGCCGACACACACACACAAATACTAGGTGAGGCTCCCCCGAAGGAAGACCCCAACCCTAAGGAAGAGGGTGAACTAAGCCAAAAGGCCATGTCCACCCCCTCACCAGACTTTCAGGACAGGCCCTAGAACCTGTGACCCTACTCATCACAGCAAACGTGAAAAGTGACAAAACAAGACGTGAAAAAAAACACACACTGAAAATAAATAAAAAGTGGGGAAGGGATAGTGGAGAGGAGAGTGAAAAGGTGGTCGTTGTGTGAAACAACGACCAGGCCCTCCGGCCGGGAATAAAAAATTCCTCTGGTCCCAGCCAAAAGGCCCGGCCCAAGAGGCAGGTGCTAAAAAAGCGTGTTATGGTGCAGTGACCTTGGTGCCCAAAATCAAAGTGACCCTCACTCACAGTGATTCTTAGGCACCCCCGGACTGCCACTCCAGGGGCACATACTCCATAGGCTTTCAAGACCGCCCTGACCCACGGTCCAGACCACAGCAGCCCCCACCCCGGACAGGAAGGCATGGAGATCAGGAAGCTTGGTGAGAGCCCTTTACCATCAGGCTCCACTGTCGCTCCCGTCACTCCTTCCTAATTACATTCGGGAAGTACTAACCGCTCCTCCCCCCCTGCATAGGGAGCAGCCAGTTTTCCCTCCCGAAAAACTGCCCGGGGCTAGAACTACCCCAATCCAGACCAGAAGGCCAGGTACCCGACCCTCTGGATCAGACCAGGCAGCACCCATCCTCACCAGGAGCATCCTTCCAAACGGCTCAGACTCAACCATGCATCGGCCCCCAGTTTACTGTCGGGCGGCACGACGTGGCCCCTACCGAAACCGTCCTTCCGGATGCAAATTACACCATCGGAGAGCGCCGCCCAAACCCTCTCGAATAGGGATGGAACAGCGCCTCCTTTAGCAACTGATAAGAACAGATACTACACTTGATCTTAGCCAAAAGGCCGAGAAGCAGGTTGCAGTTTGCATATTCCAGGTGCATTTTGCATTTTCCTTCTGCGCATGCGCCGATGTTCTCGGCGCTTGCGCACTTTAGAAGAGTCACGGCGCGCAGTTTTCATTAAATGACATGCCGTGACTGGTGGCTCCTGCGCGTCACGCAACTCCGGACAGTCACAGAGCTGGAGTCCGTGACCCCGGAAGGAAGATGGATGCTTCCAGCCGGCGAGGAAATCAGGGACAGCGCTGGCTCCTGTGTCAGGTAAGTGACACATAATGGGCTACTATGCAATGCATAGTAGCCCATTATGCTTTGCCTTTGCAGGGAAACAAAGAGGATGTAAACCCATCAGGGTTTACTTCCTCTTTAAATGGACTGTAGTGTGTTTCTGCAAAACTGAAAATGCACTAAAAAATGCATAGGTGCGATTTTACTGCAATTTTGCTATGACTTGCATATAGTGTGGTGTAGAAAATAAACAGTTTCTTCCCCCAGGAGATTTCCAAAAAATTGCAGATACCCAACAGGAGAGGTATTGGGCTAAGTGGGATCGTAAGCTCCCCCACAGCATTAATGTCAGCCAGGATGTCTTTCCAGAATGCCACCACCCTGGGGCAGGACCACACCGTGTGAAAAAAATCAGCATCGTCTTCGTTGCATCTAGGGCAGGTAGTCAGTCGGTCGGGGTAATTCCTTGCCAGGCGTGCCGGCGAAAAATATGCCCGGTGAAGGAACTTCAATTGTATATACCTGTCCCCTGCCGAAATCGCCAGGGTCAGGTATTGCTGTATACCCTCCTCCCAGTCCTCTTCAGTAAGTTCTGGAATGTCACTGTGCCAGAGCTCAAACAAATGGGAGATCCTAGTCTTGTCATGTGTAGCCAGCGCGTTATATATCATAGACATTGTGCGCCCCCCCCCCCCCCCCCCCGCAGAACCAAGCATGTCCTCTCCACTGCTGACACCTCTAGATTCACTCGGGATGGGAATTGAGACCGGAAGGCATGCCGCAGCTGCAGAAATCTGAAAAACATATGATTCGGCAGGTCTCTATCATGTTTTAGAGCGTCAAAGGAAAGTAGTTGCCCCTGAGACACTATGTCCCCCAGTGATGTAACTCCATGCCTGGCCCAGACAATTGGATCAGGGATGGACTGAAAATGGGGCAGACGGGGGTTCCCCCAAAAGGGGGTCCTTGGGGTCCACACCCCTGGGCCCACCAGCTGTCTGTTAACCAATTCCCATACCTTAAGAATCGTGCGCATCGGAAGAGTTATCCCGGGGTTGGATCGGGGTCCCCTATGGATTAAGTTCCTTAATTCCGCATAAGAGCCCAACAACGCAGCTTTCAACGAGGATGCAGGGTTGGCTGGGCCCTCAGAGAGCCACCATTTAATAGTCACTAGGACTGCCGCCCAGTAATACTTCAAGAAACAGGGTAATGCCAGACCTCCGCGCACAAGGGGCAGTTGGAGGGTTGTTCTAGCTATTCTAGGGGGGTTTACCATTCCATACGAAGGATGAGATAATGCTGTCTAGTTGCTTAAAGAATCTAATTGGGATATGGACTGGGGTCTGGCGGAAGAGGTAGGTAAACTTAGGGAGAACCGACATTTTGATTAAATTGACCCATCCCACAGGTGAAAGCGGCAGGGATCTCCACACATTACACTTCTGGGCTAGCTGGGTGACCATTGGACTCAGGTTAAGAGTAATAAACTGTTTCAGGTCTTGGTGTATTTCCACACCCAGATACCTAAATTGAGAAACCCTCTGCAGTTGCCCATCCACCTGAGGATTGCCAGCACCATCATGTAGTGGAAATAAAGTCGATTTCGCCCAATTTATTCGTATGCCCGAGAACTGTCCAAACTTGTCAATAATCGACAATGCTGACTTTAGAGAGGCTCTGTCATCTCTGAGATACAACAAGGTATCATCAGCATATAACGAAACTTTTTCCTGTAAAGGGCCCCTGACAATGCCCCGAACCTCAGGGGAGGAATGGAGCAGAGCCGCCATAGGTTCAATTGCCAGCGCAAAAAGCCCCGGGGACAGGGGGCACCCCTGCCTGGTTCCCCTGTGGAGGGGAAAAAGCGGGGAGAGGACCGTGCCCGTGCGCACCCTAGCTTTGGGAGCCTTGTACACTGCCCTGACCCAGGAGACAAAGACCGGACCAAATCCAAATTTACGGAGGACTTCCCAGAGATAGTCCCACTCCACGGAGTCAAAGGCCTTCTCCGCGTCTAGGGAGGCCACTACCTCCTCCCCGCCATCTGCATCCCCCGAGGCCTACGGATATTAATGTCTGTCCCCTTCCCTGGCATAAAGCCTGACTGGTCCTCATGGATTAGGGTAAGTATAACATCATTCAGTCGCCTGGCAAGGATTTTGGTCAGCACTTTTGTGTCCGAGTTGAGCAGGGAAATAGGTCGGTATGACGAGCACAGCTGGGGGTCCTTCCCAGGTTTAGGGATCACCACTATAATGGCCTGTGCCATAGATGGAGGGAGATCCTCCTCCTGGAGGGATGCGGTAAGCATGTCATGCATTCTAACAGTCACCTCTTCCAGATAGTATTTATAGAATTCCAGGGGTATCCCATCCTCCCCAGGGGTCTTCCCCGACTGCATGGACCCCAGTGCTAATCGGACCTCCTCTAGTGTGATCGGGGAGTCTAAGCTGTCCCTGGCCTCAGAGGTGAGGGCAGGGGGTGACACCCCCTCTAAAAAAGCATGCAGCTCCTCAGGTGAGTTCCTTGCCCTAGATAAGTAGAGGGTGGAGTAAAACTCTGCAAAACAAGTGTTAATGGCAAGGGAATCCGTCACTAATGTCCCAGCACCATTCTGGATTCGGGGTATAGTGGAGATTGGGGCCTGCTCCCTAGAGATCCAGGCCAACAGCCTCCCCGTCTTTTCGCCCTGTTCAAATATCCTCTGCGTCTGTGCCAGATGACGTTTGCTTGTCTTAGCCACCCTAAGCAGCACCACCTCCCGGTAAGCTACTTTCATATCTTGTGCCGTGAGCGGGTTGGCCGTGAGGGTGAATCGGGTTTCAAGGTCTTGGGCCCTGGCTTCTGCCTCCTCTACCATGATCCTATCATTCCTACGCTCCCGGCCAATGGAAGAAAGGTAACACCCTCTCACGTAGGCCTTAAAAGTATCCCAGACTATCCCCCTCGCAGCCGTGCCGCCGTTGGAGGCCCAAAATCCCCGTATTTCTTCGCCCATCTCAATGGCTATAGTGGGGTGCTCAATCCAGTACCTTGACAGTCGCCAAAGTCTATCTCATTGGGGGGTAGAGGTCTGCAGCGTACACAATAGTGGGGAGTGGTCAGATATGCCCCAAGGGAGCAACTCTACTCCAAGAACCCTGGGGAGCATGGGGCACTAGCATAAACAAGGTCAATACGGGAGAGGGTGTTGTGGGAGGAGGAATGGCACGTAAACCTGCGATCTGACGGGTGTTTCCACCTCCAGACATCCTCCAACCCAAACACCTGGGCCCAGCGAGAAAGTGGCGAGTCCGTAGCCTAGTCAGGCGAAATACCTATCTAGTGAAGGATTTGGAGGGATATTAAAGTCCCCCGCTAGAACTACATTGTCAGTATGGAATTGGGCGATCAGGGCAGTCAATTTGTGTAGCAGAGACAGGTTCGCCGGAGGTGGCATATAGAGACCCACCAGCACCGTCTCTATCATATTTATTCTGGCGTGCACCAGCACATATCTCCCTTCCTGATCTGTAACAATATCAAGAGGCTCAAAATTAAGGGACTTATGGACGAGGATGCTAACCCCTCAGGCATATCCAGAATGCATGGCATGATAGTGGTATCCCACCCAGGGCCTTTTCAAGCCCATAAGCCTTCCCCCTACTAGATGCGCCTCCTGAAGAATACAAACATGCGGTGCATATTTTTTCATATAATCGAAAACAAGAGAGCGTTTAATCTTTTGGTTAAGCCCCCTGACATTCCAGGAGAGGATCTTCAACGGAGCCATAACCCGGAAGAGCAGGGGGGACCAACGGAGATGACCACCTGACCAGGGTCAAGGCACGAATATCCCATATTGAATAATGCAATGACATACACAGTACATTTGTTGTAATAGAGCTGTCCGCAGTAAAAAACATATAAGCATGTAACAAAAAACCAACTAAAAAACAAACAGAACTCCCCTCCCATCCCACCCCACACCCCAGAAAAACAGCCCCGGGGTGTTTGAGAACCCAAACCAAACTTAATTGAACTCATTTAAAGGAGAAATCTCCTGTGGGGGCGGTGTGTACCAACCAGCACACCTAGGACAGTCTTCTGCGTTAGAGTAAACAGACTCCAGCGCAGCCGCTTCCTGGAGGCAATACATGTCAAAGGGGATCAAACAAGGGTATAGGTGACACCTCAGACTGAAGTACAGTGTTCGCTTGGAGTGTTCCAAGGGCCCATTCTTAGTTGCAGCACTTCCAGCAGGGAAGAGACAAAAATTAGAAAAAGAAAAAAATAAGGGAATAAGACAAAACAAGGGGGGAGAAAAAGGTGCAGCCCTGGGAGCTAGGGCTATCAGAGTGTCCAGGTCCGGCATCCCCGGTATAGCATGTCCATGTCCAGAGGTATCCTTACAAATGGGGCAGTACACCCCTCAGGCACAAAAGTGAGGCCAAACGGGGCAGTACACCCCACAGGCACAAAAGTGAGGCCAGAAGGCCAGCAGGATAATAACATGGACCCCCTCCCCTGCGGAGCAACAGTGCATAAGCAGCAACTCCATGTCGTCCCCTCGCCCCCTGCACAAAACAACTGATGGGAAGGGGGGAAGGCAGTCTAACCGGATCTCCAAGTTCAGAGATGGAGGGTCAAAATTGGGGGGGGGGACAGGTGTACTTACCGCTGGGCCAAGCCGGTGATGCGTGTGGACCTCAGTCAGGGAGTCTCCATCCGGGATCAGCCTTGCCGGGGGAGGGAATCAATACATCTGGAGGCCTCACTCGGGGAGGTAAAGAAACGGACGGATTCACCATCAATCACTCTGAGTTTCGCGGGGAACATCATGTTGTACTTGAGACCTTTGGTGCGTAGCTGGGTCTTGACTTGGTTGAATGTCCTGCGTTGCCTTTGCGTCTCCATTGAGTAGTCGAAAAGAGCAATAGTTTGACGTTTTCAAAGCGCAGTTCGCCCAACTTTCTCGCCTCCCGAAGAACCAGGTCTCTGTCTCTAAAGTTCAGAAGGCGGAAAATAAATGTGCGCGGCGGGGCTCCTGACGGGCCTCGAACAGACGGCATTCTGTGTGCCCGCTCCACTACAAAGTGAGGGGAGAACACAGCCAGCGGGAGGAGTGTGCGCAGCAAATGTTCAGTAAAAGCCTCAGTGTCTCGGCCCTCCGCACCTTCTGGCAGGCCCACCAACCGTAAATTATCCCTCCTGTTCCTGTTCTCCTGGTCCTCCGCCCTGGATTCCAGCGCCTTCATTTTCACCTGTAAGGTGCGGAGGGAGGCATCATGGTCGCGGACTACATCTTCTGCGTCCCCTATCCTCCGCTCCGCCTCCGTGAGCCGCTCCCGGTGTTTATCCATGTCACACCGGATAAGCCCCATGTAAAGCTGTATCTGCTCTATCTTAGTGGTTAGGGTAGTCTGGCAGCCCGTAATCGCCTGCATGAGAGCCTGGAATTGTTCAGCTCCCAGCAGCGGCATGTCGGCTTGGTTCGTCTGAGACGCCATGTTGGTGTGGGCCTTCCCGCATGCAGCGCGGTTCCCGGCGGGGTTCCCAGTGCTGTGTGTTTCTTCCGATGGGAGAGCTGCCCCTGCGCATACCCGGTCCTCACCACCGCTTTCGCCGGCCCAACAGGATAGATATATATCCCTAATTGCCGGATAAATAGCCTGCCAGGTGCGGAGCTCTCTTCCAACATGTCCTAGCTGGTTGCCATCTTGGCCACGCCCCCCCTTGTTGGGCAGATTTAAAAACACACAGTGCAAATTGAGGCAAAATCGCAGTAAAAACACACTACATGCTTTTCTGTAGCTTCTCCGTTGAAGTCTATTGAACCAAAAAAGCAAAATAAAGCAGCATTTTGCATTTAAAAAAGTCCCCGACCCTTTCCAAAAACGCAAAGGCACATAAATGCATCGATTAGAACATGTTCCATAAGATCCCATGTTAAAAATAATGTTCTTTAAAAAAGCATTAAAAAAACGCAATGATGTGAATGGAGCTTTAAGCCCCATACACACAGATTTTCTGCTGATTTTTTCCTTCAGATTTGCCAAAACCATATAATATGAGGTCAAACCTTAGGAGTTTCAGTTTGTATGCAATCAGGCAGGCCCTTGCGCTACATGGTTTTGGTAAATCTGAATAAAAAAAATCAGCAGAAAATCTGATAGTGGGTATGGGGCTTTAGACTGGCCATACACGGAGCAAATTTCTTTCCTGCAACAGCTGGGAGAACGCAGTGATTGTTGCTAGCGGCTATAACAGCTATTATCACATGTAAAATCCATCAGGCTGGTTGTACCCAAGTTGATCGATTGATCAGCTTTGGTACATTCACCTGCAGATACATGGTTCGAATCTTGGCTGGTTCCTGCTGAACAGACCAAGATTCAAACCCTCTATGGCCGGCCTTACTCTGTCCAAGATATAAAGGAAGTTTTGCCTATAGTTCTATTAGAACACAATTGTATATGAAACAATGATTTAATTTGCATTTGAAAACAAGTAACCATTGTAGGCATTCAGAAGGTGATACTGTTGCCTCCTCAGGCCTGTTTTGCTGGTTTGTTTTTTACTGGTGAAAGGCGATTTTGCCTTGCAGGACTGTGCTGCAACTGCAAGCCAAGCTTTTGTCTTATGGTTGTGATGCAGTGCCATCCAATTACATGAGCGAGTTTGATAGGTGTCGTTACGGACAAAGTGAACTGACCCAAGCGGCACCTTGGGGTTGATTTACTAAAGGCAAATCCACTTTGCACTGCAAATGCACTTGGAAGTAAAGTCGCTGTAGATCTGAGGGGGACATGCAAGGAAAAAAAAAAAAAACATTTTAGCTTGCACACGATTGTATAAAAAAATCAGCAGAGCTTCCCCTCATTTCAGATTTACCCCTTAGATTCTACAGCGACTGCACTTCCAAGTGCACTTTCAGTGCAATGTGGATTTGCCTTTAGTAAATAACCCCCACTGTGTCACGTAGACAATTATGTTATGCAGTAATCTCATGTGTACGAGGCAAAAGCACACACATCTGAGAAATGGCAGAGATAAAATCCATCAATCGTCTGCCCCCATAAAAGAGAGTGTTCAGCCAAGACGAAAATTCCTATTTATGAAGTGCTCTGTCCTCACGGGTGCCTAAAGATGGCCGCATACTGAGTGAATTTCGGCCGATTCCTCATGAACTAGCCAAAATTCGAACATCGGGTACCGTAATTCGATGTTGGCACCACTCCGACCCAGTGCTGGTGTGGCGATTTCATTGGATTTCACTGCTTCTTTTTTTAAACAGAACTTTATTAAAATATCACAAGTGACATTTTAAAACAGTTCTATGCACCTCAGCGGCATTGCAATACAGTGGTTTGTGCTGCAAACCCACTGCACTTTTCAGCACATACTACATTTCTCTCCAGAAAGTAAAAAGGTCTTCCTAAAAACTCATGGCTCATTAAGCCCTGGTTCACAGTGCAGCGATGTGCCATGCGATTTGACATGTCAAATTGCATGCCAAATTGGTGGCTATTTCCGGCAATGGCACCGTCCGAATCGGTGCAACGCCACATCGATCCACAAAAGTAGTTTCTGTACTACTTTTGGGGACTTTGGGGTGCGATTTCAATAGACATTTGTGCAGAAACCCGCTCAGATGTCTCTGAAATCAAGTTGAGACTGACATGCAGGAATGAAATGGTGCGAGTTTAGCTGAACTCGCACCATTACATTCCTGCTGTCAGTGTGAACCTGGGCTAAAACAGTGAAGGGCCAATTCACACTGGCATGGTAAAATGTCTGTCATCGCACGGACACACAGGAAAAAATTGTTTCATATGTGTCCCATTCACACTGCAATTCAGCCTAGCGCTGCATTGCAGTGTGCTGTGGTAAAATGCAAAAATGCTTCATTTTATTGCAGCGCACAGGGCCAGAATCGCACTGCAATATCAGGCAGTGCCGCGCATCGTGCTGGCCTACATTGTAGTGCAGGGTTATGCAATTAGCAGACCTCCAGCTGTTGAAGAACTACAATTCCCATGAGGCATAGCAAGACTCTGACAGCCACAAGCATGACACCCAGAGGCATGATGGGACTTGTATTTTTGCAACAGCTGGAGGTCCGCTAATTGAATATCCCTGTTGTAGTGAATAAAGTGTATGTTTTGTACACTTTAAATAAAGCTTGTACAAAAAAAGGGATCTGTGTGATGTGCGCCACACTGCCCTGTAACGCAGCTGGAAACACAGAGTGACCGGAGCGGTGAATCGCTTCTGCTGCTCTACAATTTACCGGCTGTATAGTGTAAATTCTCCCTGAGAGCCGGTTCACACTGAGGCAGCACGACTTGCAGTTCGACTGCCTCAGGTGATCTGCACACGACAGTAGCGGCGACTTCCAAAACGACTTCTGTATAGAAGTCAATGCAAGTTGCCTGAAGTCGCCTCAAAAGTAGTACAGGAACCTTTTTCTAAGTCGGAGCGACTTGAGTTGCTCCTATTAGTATGGTTCCATAGTACACAATGAGATGCGATTTGTCAGGCGGCTAAGTCACCTGTCAAGTCGTCCCAGTGTGAATCAGCTCTGAGGGAAAATTCACACTAGTGCGTTGATCTGAATTTTAGCTGAGCTTCAAAACGCAGGTCAATGAAAGGATACCTAAAAAACAATTGTTTTTTATATGTCCTGTTCACACTACAATGCTGCGTTGACCTGCATCGAGTTAAAATGCAACATGTATGCATTTTAACACATCGCAATGCAGGTGAACACGTGTAAAACGCAGGTCAACGCAGTGCCAGTAAAGAAAAAAAAAGTTTGCTTGTGATTTATTTCATCCCCTACAAGTACCCATACCAGCGGCCATCTTGGAGAGTGAGGAAAAGGGGAGTGTGTGCAGAGCCGGTGCGTTTTGTCAGCGTGTCAGGATTTATTGACGACTTTGTAGCTCATGTTCGGGTACATATGACACCCAGCAAAAGGATTACAAAGATAACCACTTTCACTCACTCCATCTGTAACCCATAGGATGTGGTCTCAAAGAAAATCATGCAAAATGCAATGCATTTTAATGTGTGGTAAAACGCACGTCAACGCACATTAAAACACGCATAAAATGGATGGAAATGTACATCCATATTCCCTACATTTAATGCAAGTCAGTGTGAATTCAGCCTTAAGCCCTGTACTCACTATGAGAAAATCGGGTGAACGATCGGTCAGTTTTCCTCGATGTTTCACAGCAAGTCGGAACCAAGGATAGAAATAGTGTATGAAAATTCTCGTAGGACAAAAGCTTTTTTTTGGTATTTGTTGCTTCTGATCATGCGCAGTCCTTCCTATATGATATCTCTCATACCAAAATCGTACAAAAACAGTACACATTCAATGAAAATCTTATATTCTGTTTCCATACAAACGTTTTTTTTGGAGTCTGTCCCTTTAGCCCCACACGCACATCAGATTTTCTGCTGATTTTTTCCTTCAAATTTACCAAAACCATATAATATGAAGTCAAACCTTAGGAGTTTCAATGTGTATGCAACAGGCAGGCCCTTGCACTATATCGTTTTGGTAAATCTGAAGACAAAAATCTGCAGAAAATCTGATAGTGTGTATGGGGGCTTTTGGAAATTTTAATTTAGGAGGTTGGAAGCAGCTATCGAAACTTGTCTAAACACTTTTAGAAAATCGTACGATCGTTCCTCGGACACAAATGTTTGCCCAATTTTCTTTCACATACAGTATATGCAGTGAGGGAAACAGTGAATCCTGTGCATTTCCCACACAGCATTGAAAGCGCATGGCGTTCATGTGAACTGCTGGGGGTGTCAATAATAAGTTAACAACACTCCAAAACAGGTTGCAGGAAGCAGTGTGATTGACAGATCCGATTTACCCTGCACCTTTTTTTGTGTGGATGTGGTGCGATTTGAGTCATACAAATGAATGGCTCAAATTGCACTGCACAGACATTGCATGCGATTTGAATAGATATGCAGTGCGATTCCTGTGAAAATCACATGCGATGTCCCACATCGCATATATGGGAACATATGGTGTGATGTGGCAAACCCTGCAATTCAGTCCCGGTTCCCGCATCGCACCTGAGTCGCACACTGGTTCACACTGACATCTGCGAAGCAATGTAAAGTTAATGACACCTCCATATTGGTTCACAGTACGAACTGTGAAATGGTGCGGGAATCGGATCGCAGGGGTGTTCACACCCCTGCGATCCGATTCCAGTGTGGACCAAAAAAAAGGGTCCTCCACCATTTTGGTGCAAATGCAATGCAATTTCAGCCATACAGTATGCATGGCTAAATTTGCATCGCATGTGATCCGCACAGCAATGCGGTGATCGCACAAGTGTGAACCCAGCCTAAGGGGCATTCATATCAACAAGTCAAGCTGAATGCACAGCTGCTGGTGCAAGGTGTGCGCTGGGAGACGCAATGCTGGTGTACTGATCTCAGTGATTGTACTGTTTCCTTTTTTTATTCACAGAACTTTATTGAAATGTCACAAGTAACATTTCTACTACTGCAGCGGCTTTGCAATGCAGTGGTTGATTGCAATCCACCCTGCTAAAAAAAAAAAAAAAAAAAAAGTACTGCATGCACTATATTTTAACTGTGGTGAATTGAAATCTTACGTAACAAGTCATTTTGCCTCATCTATGCGTTGGAAATAGCTGCCTGCGTCACCCCAAGCGCATCTGATGTAAATGAGCCTCTCCCCAATACATGTGATGTAAATGAGCCTCACCCCAATACATCTGATGTAAATGAGCCTCACCCCAATGCATCTGATGTAAATGAGCCTCACCCCATTACATCTGATGTAAATGAGCCTCACCCCAATGCATCTGATGTAAATGAGCCTCACCCCAATGCATCTGATGTAAATGAGCCTCACCCCATTACATCTGATGTAAATGAGCCTCACCCCAATGCATCTGATGTAAATGAGCCTCACCCCAATGCATCTGATGTAAATGAGCCTCACCCCAATGCATCTGATGTAAATGAGCCTCACCCCAATGCATCTGATGTAAATGAGCCTCACCCCAATGCATCTGATGTAAATGAGCCTCACTCCATTAAATCTGATGTAAATGAGCCTCACCCCAATGCATCTGATGTAAATGAGCCTCACCCCAATGCATCTGATGTAAATGAGCCTTAAGACAGAAGAAAATTGCATGACAAATCGGGGTTGAGTTACAAAAACTGGAGAGTGCAAAATCTGGTGCAGCTGTGCATGGTAACCAATCAGCGTCTAACTTAAGCTTCTTCCATCAAGCTTTCACAATAAGCCCTCTTATACCTTGAAGCGATTTGTCATGCAATTTGACTGGTCAAATCACATGACAAGTCGCAGCCTATTGCCTGCAATGGCACCGTTCCAATCCGTGCGACGCCGACTTGCGGCACCGCACCGATCTACAAAAGCAGTTCCTGCACTACTTTTGCCGATGTTGGGTGCGATTTCAATAGACATCTGTGCATGCAGCTGCACAGATGTCTTTCAAGCCGCACTTGATGTCGCAAGGACACAGATGAAGTCACACGATTTCAAAGCCGTGTTCAATGTGAGACCCCAAGTCGCATGACAAGTAAAAAAAAAGTTAGTCAATAAGAGCTGTTTTAGTTAGTCCTACTGAAGTCGCTCTGACTTTAGAAAAGGTTCCTGTACTAGGTCAAGGGGACTTCTATCTGACTTGTGCCCATAGACTTTAATGGAAGTTGCTTTCAAGTCGCATCCTCATCTATATCAATGTGATTTGGATTCCGACATTACCCAGGCATTCCCTGAAAGTCATATAAAAGTAGTACTCAAGTCACCAGGGAGTCGCACGACATTCAGGTCGCAGTAGTGTGAACCAAGCCTAAAACCTGGAAGCTGATTGGTTTCCATGCGGAGCTGCACTAGAATCTAATTTTAGGAAGTCATTCGAGCAATGAGTGGATGTCAGATTTTGTTGTATTGGTGGAAAGTATGTTGATATTTGCCAGTTTTGTTATCCTTTTGTTATTTTATTTTTTCTGGTTGTACGTTACAAGGATTTATTTTTATTAAGTAATATTCACATTAAAGGAGGCAAGAAAAGTTCTTGGCCAGTTTTTACACTTATCACTACGGACTGTTTATTAAAGGTGTGGTCTTTTGTATGTTACTTTACAATGAATGAAGTCTGTCCCCTTCCCCCGTGAATCTCCACCCTGGCAACAGAGTGAATGCAGTGGGGAGGATCAGTTGGAAGGAGGAGAGGAGTGTCACTCCCCCTACTCACTATAAATGCTCTGCTCCGACTACCACTGAGTAGCCAGCAGCTTTGTACCAGTGGTCTGTGTACACCTCTGTCCTGATCCAACCTGCAACCATGAGTTTCACCACCTCTTCTTCCTATTCTCCCCTGAAGCCCCAGCGCCTCTTCTCCTTTGGCTCTCAGATGGGAGGGGGTAGCAGTTCTGCCAGTGTCCATGCTGGGGCAGGGGGCTCAGGCTCTCGGATCTCTGTGTCCAGGGTGTCTACGGTGAGCTCTGGATATGGTGGTGGCTCTGGATTTGGTGGTGGTTCAGGATTCAGTGGTGGCTCTGGATTTGGTGGTGGTTCAGGATTCAGTGGTGGCTCTGGTGCAGTAACATCTTCAATGAGTCTCCTAGGAAGTGGCCAGAATGAGAAGGAGACCATGATTGACCTCAATGACCGCCTGGCATCCTACCTTGATAGGGTACGCAGCCTGGAGTCTGCCAATCAAACCCTGGAGCTGCAGATTCGTCAGCACATGGAAAAGAAGGGACCCACCAAGGACTGGTCTCCATACTTCAAAACTCTGGAGGAACTGCGCAAGCAGGTGAGCGTCCCACCTTGTTAATATTTTATGCATGTTTTTGTTTTTCTAAAATATTTTTAGAAAAATGTTTGAATGAAAAGTGAGTAATTATTAGTAAACTATTTTTATTTGATTACAGTAGGTTTATAAAAGTTATTATTATTCAGAATTTATATAGCACCAACAGTTTGTGCAGTGCTTTACAACATGGGGCAGACTGTTTCAATACAGGAGGTGATCAGAGGGCCCTGCCAGTTAGAGCTTACAATGCTAGAATCTATCTCCTTTCAGAACCCTTAGATTTAGAGAGGCAAATCCATTTTGTACTTTCGTAAATGGCCCCTAATATCTTGACCAGCTGTGCACCGTAACCAGTAAGCTTCTAGCTTCAGCTTGCTCATCTAGGCTTTGAAAATTAAAAGCTAGAAGTTGATTGGTTGCCATGCACAGCTGCACCAGTCATAGTAAATTCTCCCCCCCCCCCCCTTCTGAGTAATGTAACAAACTTTATTTTTTGCCCTGTTAATACTGTTGCTAGCTTTTGAACAGGTTTTGATTATTTATTTAATTTTTTCATAACTAGCCAATGTATAACTATAAAATCCTGAACTATATAGTAAAATAAAAGGATATGTATCCCTTTTTGCTTAAGAGTTTCTTACACGTAGGCTTGCTGGCTTATCCCACGCATAAACTTTTTTTTTTTTTTTTTTTAAAGTTCCTTAGCTGTAAGGGAAATGACTTGGGTGCAACAAGTACAGGAAAGCTTAGGAGGAATCAGAAGAGTTAAAGCTCAGGGTGTGGGCAGGATAGAGTTAAGCGGATTCTCTTCCTGGCAGTCCTGTGGAGCTGCAAACACTTCATTAGTGAAGTACAGAGCGGTACTCAAGGGATTTGTGTCGGAAAAATATTTTAAGTGTTTTATAGGGTCTTTGTGTTCTAATTCCCTGACTGTCACTAATAGTTTAGAACTGTGGTGACCTGCCACTAACTCCAATAGTTCTATTGGAGAAGTGCATCTGCTTCTCGTATAAAACTAAAAGTCCCAGCAAACCTTCAGGAGTGCTCGTACTTCAATGATGCAAAGATTTGTTTGTCTTGGACAAAATCTTAATTTCAAGGATGTGGGAGGCCATTGGGACTTGTAACTTTTAGCTTGCAGTATACTATAGCATTACATCGAGGCTAATAATGCTTTACATTGCGATTTTGCTAAATTATAGAGCACGTTCATGATTGGTTGAGGTGTGTGTCCATCAACCAACCAATCATTTATTTTTGGCATGCGGCTACTGAATTCTCGCTTGTAGTCAATGCCCCATGCTTTGCTGACTAATGGCACTGAGTTATTCTAATTGTTTTTCCATATTCTTTTTAGGTATTTGAGAGAACTTTGGACAACTCTCAGCTAGTCCTGCAGATTGACAATGCCCGCCTTGCTGCTGACGACTTCAGAGTAAAGTAAGTATTTCAATTCCCTCTGGAACTGAACAGATGAGAGCTATCCCTTCCTGTATATAATTACACTCCCTAGCTAACCGGAATGATCTCCTAATATGTCAACGGGTGAATTGGGCCATGCCAAACCAACATAAAATGTGCTGTCACAGCTGAGCAAAGTTCCATCCACTATTAAAATAGAAAAGCAACAGGGAAATTTGGCCTAATGGTCTGTCTGCTCTTTCGCCTCAGTTTATTTTTATTTTTTTTTAGGTTTGAATCAGAGTTGGCGATCCGAATGTCTGTGGAGACTGATATTAATGGACTGCGCAAAGTCATCGATGACACCAATGTCTCCAGACTCAACCTGGAGAATGAGATCGAGTCCCTGAAGGAAGAACTAATCTTCCTTAAAAAGACCCACGAAGATGTAAGTAAAGGGTGCTGAAAAGTAACAGGTCTTAAACTAAAAGATGATCCCAAAATGGGGGTACTAATGTGTACATATCCTCATATGGACATATGACACAAGTCAAAGTTGTAGGATGATATGTCCATCCTTGAATGCCATCACCTACTTCCATTCTTGCCTATATGGAAAGTCTTGTGTAACCGTGTGCAGAAGACAATTGTTCTGCTGCAGAAGATAATTGTTCCTTAGATGACTAGATAGGGCCGGCCAGTCTGATCTATGTCTAGCCCTAAAGGGTGTTTTATTTCTTTCACCCACCAGTCCAAAGATCCTGCTGACTTTACAGCTATAATCTAAATGTTATCTATATACAGTGAGACATTGATCCTAAAGTAGAATGGTTATTTTCCCATTTAAAATATGCACTTCAACACTTCTAGAAGGTTCAAACCTTGGCTGATTCAGCAGGGACCAGCTGAGATTCGAGCCATATATGGGCAAACTGAGCCATCAACTTGGGTACAATCAGCCTGTCAGATTTTTTTCATGCTATAGCTGCTAGCAATAATCTGTGTTTGGCACCTTGTGTACTTTAGGCTGGTTGGTTCTCCCACTTATGATCACCCTTATATTCTTTTCTTTTTGTGTCTCTGAAGGATGTCCATGCACTCCAGGCTCAGATTGCTGGCTCCGCAGTAACCGTGGAGGTAGATGCTCCCAATACTCAAGACCTGGGCAAAATCATGTCAGAAATCCGAGCACAATATGACACACTGGCACAGAAGAACCGTGAAGATGCGGAAAAATGGTACCAAGCAAAGGTATGAGAGCATTCCATGAAATAAAGCTACGCCTTCTACTGGTAGCATGTGCATTTACAATCCATAAAACCTTTTTGGATTTGTTCCAAAGTTTCCATCACGGGCATGAGAAATTTTGAGTATTTAATTGCAATACAATGTGATTATCATCCTGTATTGGGTCTAGTAAAGTGGGGTTTTCTCTATTTACAGGTGGAGGAGCACACTGTGCAGGTCACCCAAGATTCAGAAGCACTTCGTTCCTCCAAGACAACAGTGACAGAGCTGCGTCGCACAATGCAGTCTCTGGAGATAGAGCTGGAAACACTACGCAATCAGGTAATGTCTCGTGGAGTCCTAAAATGCCTGTTCAAAATGCGTAATCTAATTTGTACTAAATGGATTACCTTAAATCCACAGAAACACAACCTCGAAGGTTCCCTTCATGACACAGAAAGTCGGTATGCTATGGAACTGGAAATGCTTAGTGCCCAAGTTCAGGCACTTGAGGGAGAGCTGACACAAGTACGCAGTGACTGCCAGAGACAGCAACATGAGTACCAGGCCCTACTAAACACCAAGTTAAGGCTAGAATCCGAAATCCAGACATACAGACGTCTCCTCGACGGAGATGATTTCAGGTAAATGTAACGGTTTTAATTTAAAATTGCGGTTACTATCAATTTGCATCGTTCATATTAACAAAAGTTTCCTAACTTTGCAAAGTTCTGTATCAAAGGGATTCCAGAAGTTGGCTGTGTGCAGGGTATCTCTGTTAGGCTCTAATTCCGGCCTCATGATTTATCTTTATCTGGACATCCATGTGAAACTTTTACACCCATTTCTCTTGCTAATCGCTAAAATTATAGAATTGTTAGTGAGCTATAATCGTCATGCTGGTTCCATTTGAACAAATGGCCACACAGCAGGACACTATCTCTAAATGGCTTTGTTCTGGTCTTCAATCACTTATTTATTTTTTTAACTTTGCAGCCTCCAAGATGCCCTCTCAGCATCATCGGCATCATCCACACAGACGGTAAAGAAAGTTATCACAACAACACAGAAGATTGTAGATGGAAAAGTTGTTTCAGAAAGTAATGACACACATGTTCTTCAGTCCTAAATGACACACTATTGCCTGGAAAAAATTGTGTCTGTTTTTATGTCCCATGTTTTTCAGTGAATAAAGAATCCAGGTTTTGCATATTGTGTATTGTGCCATTTCTTCTATATTAGACTAGGATAAGACCTCTTGTAGTGGTAACATTTTTGCATTTGGGGAGAATCTGTGCCCTTTGTAGATATCTATCTCTATTTTGTAAAGACGAATAAAATACAAAATATTGACAATGTTATTTACACATCAATATATATTGGGATAAGGGTGGAGGAGGGATTGGAGGGGAAGTAGTGGGATCAGGTAGGAACAGCGGGGAGAGAAGAGCGAAGCAAAGACTGCCCCCCGTCATGCTGCGCCCTTTGTTTTTTTTAGTATTGAGGGACAACTTGGGCCATAGACTGGCTTGTCATAATGCAAACCAATGCCAGAACACGCAGCAATGCTCATTGGTACTTTAGAGCCTCCTCCATAAATTGGTGTAGAATCACAATGAGTTTGTAGTCATGTTTTCCAAACCCATATGACTTAGGCCAGCCATACAGTGCGCATTTCTTTCCTGCACCCACGGGTTGCAGGAAAGAAATTTCTAAGATTTCCTATTCTGCTGACAGGAATCAGCAATTGTCTGTCTTTTCCTGGTGGGAAAGCCATCCCTTCTAGGAGAAGACCGTGACTACTGCTAGCAGCCACTAGTAATCGCATGTAAAATCAAGCAGGCTGGTTGTACCACAGTTGCTCAATTGCTTGACCTGGTAAATTCAGCCTGCCTATTAATGGTGCGAATCTTGGCCGGTACAGCAGGAGATTTGAGCTGTGTATGGCAGGCCTAAGGCACTTGGTACAAGAATAACATTTTATGTGTATGTCAAATATAAAGACAGCAGGCATAATTAACGCTGGCTGATTTCCTGTTCAATTGCATGAATTGAGCTGTGGGTGGTTCTAATAGCACCAACATGCCTGAATGGGAAAATTTGTCAATTGAACAGTGTATGTGTGGCATCTGGTCAGAGGTCACTGTCCAAGTCTAAGCTGCAGGTCTTTGAGCTACTTTAATACAATAGCAAGCAGTACAGATTCCTCCATGCATACACCTATTGATTTTTCTGTTATGTCCATGGGCTGAACAGGAGAAAGCTAGCCCTGTATGCATCAATACAGGACACTTTTACCCCCCTTCCTGCCAGGGCAGTTCACTACCCCAATTTATTAATAATTAAAAAATGTTTTTTCCTCCACAGTATGCCCTTTTGGGGGGGGGGGGTGGGAATGGTTTCTAGTGATAGACCTTTCCATGGGCCATTATTGTGAAGCCCAATAGGACCACCTTAAAACCACAAAGTATAACCAGATAAAATATGGTACATGACATGAATTAAAAAAAGCCCTCCACTAAACCACCGGGAACTTTCAAGTTAAATGCAGGAAACAGGCTTATCAAGTTTTTCTATAAGCTTGCCTGTAGTGTTCCCATAAAATTTATTTTTTGACTGCTCCAGGAAGTCTTTCTCCCTCACTGAAACTAAGAGCTCTTTCCTCTAAGGCTGGCCCTACACATGCTTCCAATCCTGGCCAGTTCAGCAGGAATTAGTTGAGTTTTTCAATCTGTTGGCTGAATGTAACAAGTTGATTGCAACTTGGGTACAACCAACTTGCTGGATTCTGTTACTATAGCTGCTAGCAATCAGTCTTCTCCTGGCAGGGACAGCTTTCCCTCCTGGAATTTGGCCAATTTTTAGTATGTTCGTGGGGTGTGGTGGGTGTGTTGCATTAACCTGACACTCCATCTGTCTCTTCTTCAAACCTCCTCCCAGACTGCGACCCAAGCAATCAAAGGCTGCTGATCTCTCGGTTCTTGGTCTTCAGAGAGTGGTGACTGTCAGTCGTCGGCTCTCTGCTCTGCCCCTCTAGCACTCACTGGAGTGCTGGGCTGTGGAGGGGGCTCGGGCTCTAAGAGGCACATTAAAGTCGGGACTCCTCCAGAGTTTAGAATAGCTAAGTGACATCAAGCAACAGCAGACTTTAGCCTGCTGTCAGCTGAATCTGTATCACAGTAGTGCAGAACGAAATGCATGCCTGTGTTCTAAAGGAGAAATGGGGCCAAAAGAGCTTTGGCTCTACATCTCTTAAGAAAGATGGAAAAAAACTGAAGATTAGAAAAGTTTGTAGAACAAATTTTAAAAGGTCAATGTTTATTCTTGGGTGATAAAAATCTTACTTTTTGCAATGCATATGCCAAAATTGAACAATTAAAAATGGAAACTTAGCATGTCGTACAAAATTTTGTCACTCCATGATATCCTCAAACTATGACAAAACAAATTGTCGTGAATGTTTGAAATATTTTGCTACAGGTCAATGGCCAGCTTAGGCGTATGTAACGTGGTTATATGATCAGCTATAAAGCAAAATTGTCCACGTGATTTATATACACTAGCTAGGATAGATAAAAGTAATTTACAGACAGTGTATACAATAAGCAAGGCTGATAAAAGAATACCTGCCAGACGGTGGTTTTCAGCAGGATGTACTCAGGGCAGGGTGTGTCTCCCTAGAGCATGCTTTGTTGGAAGCCTCCTGATTTGACTATTGAGATACGTCTGGCAGATGAGCATGGAGGAGACAGTAGAGAGAGGATTAGAAAGGTAATATCTCAGAAGGTCCGTCTAATCCTTTATTTGTCATATACACAAATGACTGCTTATTATAACAGGATTTTCGTACAAAATTTCCACCTGTCATTAAGTTAAAGAGATGTGAAGATAACATCAACCTCTTGAAATTGAAAGTTGCCATACTTTGTATTCTACAGTGTCTCTTCTGCGGTTTTAAAGTGGTCTTATGCCCTGTACACATGATCGGACATTCCGACCACAAAATCCGTCGGATTTCTTCTGACAGATTTTGGCCAAAACTTGTGTTGCATACACACGGTCAGACGAAGTTGTCGGAAAATCAGGTGAAGTTTATTACGTATGAGGGGACTACGTAAAAGCCAGTAGCCAATAGCTTTCGTCTCGTAATTTATTCTGAGCATGTGTGGCAATTTGTCAGTTGGAATTCTCTACACGCGATCGGATTTTGTTGTGGGAAAATTTTAGATCCAGCTCTCAAACTTTTTCCGTTGGAATTTCCGACAGAAAAAGTCCACACACGATTGGATTTTCCAACAACATAATCCGATCGGACCTTTTCTGTCGGAATTTCCGACCGTGTGTTCAGGGCATTACTGTATATAGATCTGTCTATCTGGCACATTTGATTAAATGTAAAAGACTTACATGTATTGTATCCTGATGTACTCCTCCACCGTCAGAATACACGGATCAGTGCTGCAGCCACTGTCTGTCGAGCAGGAACAGCCATAGATAGATAAAAATTTTGCTAGTCCCTCCTGAACTGGCCAAATTTCGATCCATCTATGACCAGCTTTAAAGAGTATGGGTTTAGGCTTTTCTGCAGAATCATATTTACCTAGGTGAATGCTGCATCTGTCCCCTGGCGCCTCTGCATTGAGAACCAAGAGATCAAACACCACCGATCGCTCCAAGCGCTGAGCTGTGGAGGGGGCAGAGCGGGCAGCTCAGGCTCTCAGTGGCTTGCTGAGAGGCCAAGCCGCGTGTCGGTTCAGGGACCTCGCAGATTCCAACTTCCATTGTGCCCCCTGTGACATCAGCAGAGAGCGGACTTCAGCCCACTCTCTGCTGAGAATGAGTTACAGGAGTTCAAAACGAATTACACTCCTGTGACCCATAGGGAAGTACAGCCAAACAAGCTTTGGCTATACTTCTGCTTTAAGTATTTAGACTCAATTTAACACCTTAACACCGTCTACTGTGTGTAAAGCCTAGTACACACCACAATTTTTTTTATTTTAAACCAACGGGTTGACCGAAAAAAAAAAAACCTGACAGCTCAAGTCAGAGCCGCTGTACTAAAAATCCGATGTTAGTACAGAAATCTCTCCTGCTGTGCTATCGTGTTCTGACAGAGGGGCAGCCCTCCCTGCCTGAACAATCTGACCGGGAGCCGGTCGGTAGACATTTTCGGTCATGAGCCAATGGCTCCTGCTGCTATCATTCTGTTCAATGCGCTTGTGCACATTGCTGGATTGGATCAAGCTCAGGTAAGAAAAAATGGGGTCTGGTGGTGAGCTGCAGCACAGCTTCTCTCCCCCTCTTCTCCGCGGCGCCGTCATTGCAAGTGTGGGCACCCAGTCGTGACAGCTTGCGGCTTCACAGCCGAGTGCGAACCGTGCTGCACTCTCCTAGTGGCCAGGCAATCTTCTGGGACCTGTCATGTGTCCCAGAAGATTGCAGGGAGGGAGGGGCCACCTAGAGGGAGAGGAGGAGCCGTCTAGGCGGCGAGACAAGGATACAGGAAGTACCGGTCAAATCTAGGTACACTACCCACTCCTCCTGTCCCCCCCCCCCCCCCAAAAAAATGACATGTCAAATGTGGCATGTAAGGGGATAAGGAATGCTTAAAGCAGAAGTTCCACTTTTGGTTGGAACTCTGCTTTAAGACTAAATACCTTAAGGCTTTACAACTACTTTAAATGTGGAAGGAAAGGAAATCAAATCATCTATGTTCTATGGCATGCCTTAGAATGTATTTTACAAATGTACATATACAGTATATACATATCGTGTGTGTATGTATATATATATATATATATATATACACACAATTGTGTTCATAAGTTTACATACCCTGGCAGAATTTATGATTTGGTCGCACACTGGAAAAAGACTTGAAATCCCATCTTTAATTGAAACAACGTGTGTCACATCAAAACAGAATCAAAAGAATCCACAGCAAAAGGAATAACAGGGTACAGGAAAATGCTGATGCGTTTCGCACCGCAATCAGTGCTTACTCATAGCTAACCATCTTGATAGATATAACCTATATATGGTTAGCTATAAGTAAGCACTGATTGCAGTGCGAAACGCATCAGAATTTTCCTGTACCCTGTTATTCCTTTTTCTGTGGATTCTTTTGATTCTGTTTTGATGTGACCCACGTTGTTTCAATTAAAGATGGGATTTCAAGTCCTTTTCCAGTGTGTGGCTATCGAGAGTTTTGTCCTGCTTGTTTGCTCATGGTGTGTGTAATGGTCAGCACCTGGGGCTCATCAATAGGAGACAGAGCTTCAGTCCTCGAGGATTACCTTGGAGCGGTGGTTCATCCTTTCTAAGAATTTATGATTTATTGGCCATTTTCAGAGAATATGAATGATAACACAAAGACATTTCATTCACTCGTGGTTAGTGTTTGGCTGAAGCCATTTATTATCAATCAACTATGTTTAATCTTTTTAAATCATAATGGAAACAGAAACTACCCAAATGACCCTGATCAAAAATTTATATACCCCAGTTCTTAATACCGTGTATTGCCGTCTTTAACATCAATGACAACTTGAAGTATTTTGTGGTATTTGTGGATGAGGCTCTTTATCTTCTCAGATGGTAAAGCTGCCCATTCCTCTTGGCAAAAAGTCTCCAGTTCCTGTAAATTCTTGGGCTGTTTTGCATGAACTGCACATTTGAGATCTCCCCAGAGTGGCTCAATGATATTGAGGTCAGGAGACCACTCCAGAACCTTCAATTTATTCTGCTGCAGCCAATGACTTGACCTTGTGTTTTGGATCATTGTCATGTTGGAATGTCCAAGTACATCCCATGCGCAGCTTCCTGGCTGATGAATGCAAATATTACTCCAGTATTTTTTGATAACATACTGCATTCATCTTGCCAACAATTTTTACCAAATTTCCTGTGCCTTTGTAGCTCATACATCCTTAACACATCAGCGATCCACCTCCATGTTTCACAGTAGGAATGGTGTACCTTTCATCATAGGCCTTGTTGACTCCTCTCCAATTGTAGCATTTATAGTTGTGGCCAAAAAGCTAAATTTTGGTCTCATCACTCCAAATGACTTTGTGCCAGAAGGTTTGAGGCTTGTCTCTGTGCTGTTTGGTGTATTGTAAGCTGGATGCTTTGTGGCATTTGCATAGTAATGGCTTTCTTCTGGTGACTCGGCCATGCAGCCCATCTTTCGTCAAGTGCCTCTTTAGTGTGCATATTGAAACAGCCACACCACTTGTTTTCAGAGAGTCCTGTATTTCACCTGAAGTTATTTGTGGGTTTTTCTTTGCATCCTGAACAATTTTCCTGGCAGTTGTGGCTGCAATTTTAGTTGGTCTACCTGAGTGTGGTTTGGTTTCAACAGAACCCCTCATTTTCCACTTCTTGATTAGAGTTTGAACACTGCCGATTGGCGTTCTCAATTTCTTGGATATCTTTTTATATCCCTTTCCTGTTTTATACAGTTCAACGACCTTTTCCCGCAAATCCTTTGACAATTCTTTTGCTTTCCCTATGACTCAGAATCCAGAAACATCAGTGCAGCACTAGATGAAAGATACAAGGGTCTGCCAGGAGTCCAGAAATCATTAACCTTTTATACACACACATTAATTACAAGCAAACAGATCACAGGTGAGAGATGGTTACCTTTAGCCCAGATTCACACTGAGCTGTGGGAATGAAGCTGTGCGAGTTCAGCTGAACCCGCATGATTTCACTCCCGCATGTTAGTCCAGATTTTGACATTGATTTCACAGACATCTGTGTGGGTTTCTGCACAGATGTCAATGGAAATCGCATCCCAAAATCGTAAAAAGCCAGGGTATGTGAACTTATACTGTATATATAAATGTCCTGTATGATCACCTTAGGGAAAATCTGTGGTCACAGCATACATTTTAATTTCATAACATAAATTCTGTAATAACAATGTAAACAATATAATTTTTTACATTTTATTTTTTTATCTAGTATAATCTTACTTGAAATTCCTCCTTTCGTGTTGTGAGTGCTGCCTGCCTCTCTGCCATCTCTTTCCACACCTTCCTGGATTCCCTGCATGCTTTGCAGCTTCTCCTCTGCTGTTTACTTTCATTTTCTAAGGACTACATCTCCCATGGTACTTTGTTGCCTACAAACTGTAATTCTTGTACTGACTCCTCCTCTTGAAACTAATACTCCCTGCACCTCTGTAGATCAGAAGGCAGGCTCTGTGAAATGTGTGACACAGCAGTGCCTATTAAGAGGGCATAATCATGAATACCTGTGACAGAATTCCATTAAAGCGGACCATCAGTCATTTTTTTAACTTTCCATCTATTAAATCTTCTACCCTTTTGTTTTAACTTTGAATAGTAAAACATTTTTTTCTGCCAGTAAATACCTTATACAGCTCATTTCCTGTTTCTTGTCTGGTAAAAAGCCTAGGCTTATGGCATCATGCACAGCTCTCTCTCTCTCTCACTCTGGTGTGTTTGCCAGGAAGGGAGAAAGGATGAGTCATAAGAGGGCCAATCAGAGCTGCAGAGCTGGAGCCTCTGTGAAACTGTGTAAATCCAGGAAGTGAACAGGCAGCAGCTTCAGCTGCCCACAGTTAAAATGGATGCAGCCAGACTCAGTGGAGGGAGATTTCTGCAGCATATTTGGCAAGTACAGAATCACAGTATATATAAAATGATATGCAAAGGGGTTGGAAGGAAGCTTCAGAATGGCAAAGATGTTTTCATTACAAATTATGTGAGCAGACTGCAGTTCCTCTTTAAGTAAATGTGTGGGAATTTTCACAGAGTCAATTTACAGATTTCAAGATTTAACGTAATAGGAGCAGGCTAGGAATAATTTATGATTTTACATTTTGAAAACAGATACACTTTAATTTGGTCTCAAAGGCTGCTGCTTTTGGTCTTATGAATATGTATTTTTCCTTAAAGAAGCTCTCCACCCAAAAGGGGAAGCTCTGCTTGTCTGCCCCCCCCCCCTCTTTGCTGCCACATTTGGCACTTTTTTTTGGGGGGGGCACTTGGTTTTGACAGATACCCACCTCCACTTCCAGCTCGGAAGTTTTCTCCCCCTTCCTTCCCCTGCAACCGGCCCATTCACAAATCACAGCGAGCTTGGGCATGCACAGTACGGACCAGCTGTAAAGCCGCAAGGCTTCACTGCCGGTTTCCCTTAGTCAAGATGGCTGCGGCAACACCCGATAGCCAATTGAAAAATTGGCTCAGGCAGGGACGTTGCTAGGTTGCAAAAAGGGGGGCTTCAGCCCGAAGTCCAAGGCCAGCATGGGAGGGGGAGGGGGCAGTAGTGGCGCTGTTTTTTTTTTGTCTGGGTGGTGGGGTTGTGTGGCGGGGGTAAGCTCACTTGCTGCCTGACCTACCTGACATGCATGCATTGACCTACCTACCTCACATGCACTGACCTATCTGAACCTACCTACCTCACATGCACTGACCTACCTGACATGCACTGGCCTACCTACCTGGCATGCACTGACCTACCTGGCATGCACTGACCTACCTGACATATTCTGACCTACTTACCTGACATGCACTGACCTACCTACCTGACATGCACTGAACTACCTGGCCAGGAGCCAGGCTTCACGTGTCCTGCAGGCTGCAGCAGCTCAGCTTAGCCATGGTGTGCGAGGCAGCCAGAGAAGAGGAGGAGAGCCGGCTGCCCACCCGAGCGCCAAGCAGGGATCGATGTGGCATGGCGGTCGCATTGTAATTTCCGCCTTCTGGAGCCTACAGCGCCTATGATGGACGTCACACGTCCTGTGGTCCCGCCATTGGACCAGTGGGACGTCTATCATAGGCGCTGCAGAAGGCAGGACCTGCCATGTGACTTGGCTGCACTCAGCGGTGCTCGGTGGCGCTCGGGACTAACAATAGAACAGTGCCCACCTGAGACCCGGGGCTTTTTTGGGTCCCACTCGGGGCTTCAGCCACTGTCAGAGCAAACCCCCCCTCCCCCCGCGCCGACACCACTGGGCTCAGATGAAGACACGGCTGGATTCCTGAACAGGTAAGTGCCCCAATATCAAAAGTCAGCAGCTACAGTATTTGTAAAAGGAGCCTGGAGCTTGGCGCTAAACACCACCTATCTGAATAGGAATACACTTTCCAGCTTGTTTTTAAATTGCAAGTTGTCGGGGGGGGGGGGGGGGGGGCACTCACCTTATCCTTGCTTAATATTTTGTGCTAAAAGGTATCCTTGTCATTTCAGAAAGTTAGACAGGATGGTATTTGCTACACTTAGTGCTGCTAACATGAACACAGACTGCATTGTGTATGATTGTGTGGGTAACTCCCCTCCTCCTCCTTCCTCCATTCCTGCTTGGGACAGCTGCTTTGTTACGCTGGACACTTTTCAAATTCATGTATATACATGCAGGTAGAAACCTATAAATCATAATATGGTCCAATGTCAGCCTTTATAAAGCTGAGCATAGCAAAACAAAGTAAATTATACCTACCTCCCTATTAAATCATATCCATTTCGCTGTGCAACAGAAGAATTCCAATGCATCTTAGACAATATGAGACCCTGTCACCAGACCATTCATTCAACAAATGATCTTCCCACACGCTTACTGGCAAACGTGTGCCCAATTTTGAATGGGCAAGGTTGGGGATGGGGTTGTAGGTGCAGTGAGAGGGGGGAGGGGGGAACAATCGTGGGTCAGTGAGTAGGTATGGGGGTGAGATGGGGGATGGGTTGATGGCAGTCAGGTGCTGAGTGTGGGAAAGGGGTGGCATGGAGCATATATAAGCACATTGTAGGGGAGCCATACTACACTATACACTGTTGGCCTGAGGAATATCTATAAGGCTCACACTGGGGTGGAGGTGCGTTGGCGGTAAATCGCCACTAGTTTTAGCAGCGATTTACAGTCGTTTTAGCGCCATTTTTCGGCTGCTTGCAGGGGGCTTTTAAGCCCTGCTAGCGGCCAAAGGAAGGGTTAAACGTGCTCGTGTTGCGATGCTGCCGAAGCGATTTGCAGGCGCTGCGGCAGCGCTGCCCATTCATTTTAATGGGCAGGGCATTTTGGGAGTGGTCCTGCACAACCCCAAAGAGGCTGCTTGCAGAACTTTTTTTCCTGTCCTAGAAGCGCACCGCCCCAGTGTGAAAGCGCTCCGCCTTTCACACTGGGGAGGCATAAGCGGCACTTTAAAGACACTATTTTTAGCTCTAAAATGCCTGAAAAGCCCCCCAGTGTGAAAGGGGTGTAAGGCTCCTTCTATCTTAAAGCGTTTGTTACTACAACATTTCATATTCCTGATATATGCTTACTGTACCATGTACTTGTTTGAGAAAGTCTCCTGTTCTCTTCGTTTTGCTTTCTTTGTGTGAAATCCCTGGTGTTCTTGCTAGTCCCCTTGCTTTCCTATTAAAAACTGACCACACCAAGCAGTAAAACACACTGCGGTCAGTTCTCTAGCTATGCTGGGAACTTGTTGTACTCTCCACTAATGATCAGACTTGTCCTGACACACCCCCACTGCACAGCCATTCACTAGCAAGCTCAGTGTGCTGTCGCTTCTCCTCCCCCAGCTCTTATGCAGCTGAGAACAGAGGGAATGTGATCACTTCTAAAAAAGGATATTTAATATTTTCTTTTATATGTAAATGTAGCACTACCCCCCTAGGAGTTGCTGAAGACAGGGTTCCCCACTGTTACATGGCCAGTTACAGCATTTCCTTCATAATTCTCAACACAGAAATCAGTCTTTGACTTGGTTTTGTAGTTTTATTAGGGGGATGATAACTTGGATGGGGCAAAGGATTTTGGGATGCCCAGCGTAACAAAAATTCAAGGACACTTCCTCCTTCCACCTGCACAAACTTGGTTCCCCTTTGTACAGCTTTTGCTGGCTCACTCCTGAGGGAACTAACAGTCTATCGTCAGTTCAGCAAAATGATTGTTTACCCCCCCCCCCCCCAAAAAAAAAAAGCATCAGCCGCCACTGGCCTTATCCATACTAGAGCCAGCCAGGCATGGGCAACTTAAAGCGGCGTTCCACCCATAAAATTAACTTTTCATTATTCAGCAGCATTAAACCTAATAAACAACATTTGGAAAAATGTATTTTTTTTTTACTCACGTTTTGATGTCTGTTGCCAAGGGGTGCCTTGGAATCTGCCTCTTTTTCTGCCTGGCGCCTCACATCATTTCCCTCAGTGCCCCTGCTCTCTAAGGCTGCATTCACACCTTAGCGTAGCATTTTTGAGCGTTTTTACCGGCGTTTGTCGCGCATATTCGTGCATTTGCATACATCGTTTTGTGGCGTTTTTTAACTTCTGCGGGGTTTTTTTCAGCCAATAGGAAAAATATTCATCTCTTTTTTCATCTGCTTCCTTTTCTGCTTCTGCTTTTCATCTGTCATTTCCTTATGTAAATTATGTAAATTATATTTTCTCCTGAGCAGATACAGCGACAAAACGCCCATAGAAACTCTCGTTGTCGCTTGAATCGAGCGTTTCCATTAGTTTCTATGGGAATAAAAACGCCCAAATGAGCCCGATTCGCGTGACAAAAAAGGGACCGGAACTTGTTTGAGCTTCAGGTGACTTAGAGTGGACATGTGAACCATCTCCATTGAGAATAATGGATTTTTTCCCCTCCAGCGTTTTGTAGCTTCAGGCTTCAAGCGACAAAACGCTCAGGTGTGAATGGGGTCTAATGCTCCTGAGAGATGCTTGTCATCATTTCCCAGGAGTCAGTGGTCAGCGCCGAGGACTTTGTTGCCATCACAACGGAGGACGGGCACTTCCAACGATGCTGCCTGTTGCAATGGCAACGTCAGAAGTGTACGGCGCTGCGCCGTAAATACTGCACCTGCGCGAGAATGGGCAGTGCATGCTGGTCGCTCAGCTGTACCAGAGCCCGGAAGATAGTGCTTGTGGGCTTCACATGTCCACAACAAGATGGAAAGTGCCAAGATAAGGAATATAACATATCTTGCTCAATTAAATCGGCAATCGGGCAGCGATTACAAAAGAGAAAGTGAGTGCTAGTAATAAGTCTTTTAATATGAAGATATTCATCCAAAAAATTTTTTTCACAGTTGGAACTCCGCTTTAAGATGAATCCAAGAACAATAAATCAGGGGGAGAGAGAGTTTTGCATTGAATTTACTCTTCTACTCTTCATTCATCGGTGGTTGCACGGATCCTGCTACATGTTTGCTAACAGTGCTTCTGCTGTAGACCACTTATTCTAAGTGAGCAATTCAATATTTACAGTCTCGTCTGACATTGTTCTTATTGTGCAAGGCAGCAGACATCATTTAACTGAATTCCAGTACTACTTAGGGCATCTATATGAGTGGTGCTTTGAGGGTACTTGAAGATGGCCTATATAAATATGGACATTATTTGTCAAGCAATGGGCATAATTTGTAAAAAAAATCTTGACTACTTAACCCAGATATGAGTAAATGCTAACAAATAGTAATATAGTATATGATTTACATTATCAAAAAACATAACAGCCTAAAAATTTCAAGTGACAAATTAAAGTATATGTAAACCCTCACCTCATAAAAGCTGGGTTCATACAGGGGCGACACGACTTTCAGCACGACTTTGCGAGGCGACTTGGGCACGACTTGAGCGCGAACCACAGCGCGACTTGGAGCGATTTAAAACGCGTCTTGAAGTCGCCTCCAGGACAGGGGACTTTGACCACTAGCCAGCACT
The DNA here is from genome assembly GCF_037356315.1 of Lithobates pipiens. Lineage (NCBI taxonomy): Eukaryota > Metazoa > Chordata > Amphibia > Anura > Ranidae > Lithobates > Lithobates pipiens. The sequence continues at coordinate 589,849,114 of NW_027507748.1, read as the reverse complement.
GTTATTAATAATTTGAAGGAATGGATAACCCAGCCCCATTTCCATGAAAAGATGGACTCACAGCAACCATATTGTCAATGTGTGTTGGAGCTGATGGGGAAAATTGACAAATCTGTCTAGGGAGTCTTCAATGGATTTCACTGCAAAGATTGTGTATTTCATTCTTTTAGCAAGATTCACAAAACTATTAATGAACCAAACCCAAGGCAGATTCATAGTCAGAACATTAAGTCCTGCTAGATCACTTCAGGCTGGCCCCTTTTACAGGTATAGCTATATAAAACATTAAAAATAAGTGCCTATACCAGAGGTCCCCAACTGCTGGCCCACAGACCACACCCTCTGATGTGGCCCACTACCTCCTGTTCTGGGATGGCAGGTCAGCAAGCCCAGATCACGGGTTCCCGAGCCGCCATCCCTGAGCATCAGTGTGAAGAACGGATGCTTCCTGTATAGTACCTTCTCCTGTCGCCGGAGGAATGATACCAAATGTACACCACCTGTGACAGGAGCGAAACAGGAAGCATGCTTCCTCCAGTGCCGGCTCCTATCACACTGATGCTCAGGGATTGTGGGAACCAGTCAGCTTTACCCACCAACAGTACCCGCAAGCAGTACCCCCCCAACAGTACCAGCCAGCAGTACCCACCAACAGTACCCGCCAGCAGTTCCAGCCATCAGGACCCACCCACAGTACCAGCCAGCAGTACCCACCAGCAGTTCCAGCCAGCAGTACCCACCAGCAAGACCAACCATAAGTACCAACCCTGGAGGACAGCCAGAAGCAGCCACCAGCCGTACCCACCTGGGGGACAGCAGCAGCCAGCGATACCTACAGGAATCCTGAGAATGAAGTGACGATTGAGGTCAGTTAAGGTGCAGGTAAATCGCAGTGCATCAGTGCGAAAGCCTTTCTCCAATCCGATCCACTTAAAAAAAGCAGAAGGGGATCCGCCCCCTTCTGTTTGGGCAGATCGGAGGGCCCATAGAGTAGAGCGGACGGTGTCTCTGCAGACACAGACCTGTCATCTGCGTGCTCTGCTCATTGAGGCCCGCAACCGATTACCAAGTCGCTAAAGTGGCCTTCGCTCCTCAAAAGGTTGGTCACCCCTAACCTATACTGTTTAAGATCCAAGACTACACTGTCTCACCTTGCTCTGCACATGCTCAGTTGCTCTTCATCTTTTGTATTTTTTTGCATTGTGCCAAAAATCAGAGCCACTAGAGGTAGATCTACTGACAGCCTAATGGTTTACTGCTGTTCAGGGGCTCTGGGCTTCAGCAAAATGGCATCCTCCAGGAAAAAGAAACAGTAGCAATGCTGGAGGCAATTTACAGCACACACTAATTTTGGTTGTATAAAATATTATTGTGGAATGTTTGTTCCTTGCTAAAGAACATTATTTTTTTATCAAGTTGTTGTGGGTAAAGTTCCACTTTAACCATCATGAATGACCAATTCATGACTCCCATTTTGATATAGCACAGTTTCAACATGAATCTTGAACACAGCCAAAGGTAAATACATTGAAATATGTGACAACGTGGGCTTTCCTGATTATTATTATAGAGGATTTATTTATTTATTTTATCAAGCCAGTGGCGTGTGAAACGCACCCAAAAAGCTCCACCCGGTGCCAAAAAAAGTGCACACACATAAAGAGTGAAACACTAAACGTGCAATGGACCTTACCCTAATCCCCCGGGGCGTTGGGCTCCAGACGGGGACTGAGGTATTCACATGGGACCATCTGGCCGAAACCAGACAACCCCCCTTTCTCTGGAAGGTCTGCCGAAACAGACCCATCCAAGGACTTGGTGGGGCTACCCCGAAGGGAGACCCCATGAGAGAAGGCGAACCAAGCCAAAAGGCCATGTCCACCTCCTCCCAAGAATTTCAGGGTTGGCCAGAGGACCCACACCCTACTCATCACGTGATCAAAACGTGTAACACATCAAACAAAAAAATACAAAAAAGTGAGAAACACAGGGAATAAATAAAAGAAAGTTGTGGAGAAGGAAGTGGGAGAGAGTGAAAAGTGACCATTGTGCAATACAATGGCCGGCCCTCAGGCCAGGAATAAAAAATTCCTCTGGTCCTAGCCAAAAGGCTCGGCCCTAGAGGCAGGTGCGAAAAACGTTTGTCGTGGTGAAGTGAACTTGGTGCCATAAATCAAAGTGACTTCCATCACAGTGAATATACGGCACCCCTGAACTGCCACTTCAGGGGCAAATTCACTACTGGCTTTTCATCACAACCCAACTCAATAACACCGAAAAGGGGCAGGCTTTCCCAACCGAAAAACTGCAAGGGGCAGAAGCCCTCCTTTCCCACCAGGAAGGCATAGAGCCTTTGACAGCTCAGGGAGAGCCTGGGCCGCCGAACTCCCCCCTCACTCCCATCACTCCCACCTAACCGGCAGGTCCAGGGTTGCACCAAATCTAGGCCAGAAGGCCAGGGACCCGACCCTTCAGCCGGACCCAGTGGTTCTCCATCCCCATCAGAAGGCTTCCCTTTCGGCTACAAACCACTCCAGGTTACCTTCACACCAGCAGGTTTTGCATAGCAACCGCTGCCCCTGCTCCACCTTGCCGTAGAAAAGGGACGGAAGCAAGCGCCACCTCCTGGCAACTGATAAGAACAGATACTACACTCCATCTTAGCCAAAAGGCAGAGAAGCGACATACAGGATTAATATAGCACCAACAGTTTCCACAGCACTTACAACGTAAAGAGGATCAGTATGATTAAAATACAGTTCAATACAGAGAAAATAGGGGGGTCCTGCTCATGGAGCTTACAAACTAAAGGCTGAAACTGATAGCTCCAGTTGCATGTATTTATTCATGGCTTTGTTTTGGCTTTTTAACTTGTTTATGGTTACAGTGCTGGATAAAACATGCGTGTAGGTTGGGTGCAGCGGCAATAACACACACAGTCCAAATATGATGAAGAACTTGTATTGAAATAATGTAAAGACTGTTTACAATACACACGGTGGGAAGACAGCCCAACCAGGAACACTCACAGTTCCAACAGTGTGGAGAGCAGGTTTCGGCCAAACCAAAAGTGCCCATTAGGAGTAGCAGAATGCAAACAAGAATATATAAAGAGAAGTTGCAAGCCTTGTGTTTTCCCTCCTCATCTGGAACCTTTCCCTTCCACTAGTTCTGTCCCTACCAGGCACCGTACCTGTCTCTACTCTACCCATTCCAAGATGCATGGAAAACCTGGCAGCCAAGGCCCTAAATAGGCTCTGTCTGACCCAAGATGACTGCTAGAGCAACATGGGGAGGCAGCATTCAACTGGATAGCTTCCCCAGTGACCCAGAAAACCATAGAGGAACCATGTTCCTCTTGACACTCTCTTCAACTGTAATGCCGCTGCAGATGAGTGCCACCTACAGTGGAGAAAGTAGACTGCACCTGCGGATTTATAAATGTGAACAGACTGGATTTAGACTTGGACAGGCAGCTATCATCTTGAGATTAAGGGATGGGAAGACTTCTGTATATCTTGGCCTAACCAGGATGTAGGCCTCATTTACACTGACACTATCATACCAACATATATATGAGGTAATTTCTAAATGCATATACATGCATGTAATGTTTTTTCAATTGTGCATCCAGAGGCAGATTAGATACTCCAAACACATGTAAACAGTTTTGAATGGATCAAATGCAGGAAGCTGGTGAGAATGCAGCCTTACTGCTGCCACTTGTGCAGATTGGCTGAAGCATTGATGTGATGCACACAAGACGCATTGGTTCCACATGAAAAAAGGAAAGAATTGGGTAGGATCTTTAGATTTTCCAGCAAGTGAAAATATCTCTCTATGAGAAAGTGATTCCACATATTAACAAACCTATCCTTGCCTAAAGCTGGCCATGCAGTGTGCAAATTCCACTCAGTGAGTGGCCTGCTGGCTTCATTCATTGGATTGGCTTTCTTCAAAAAAGCCTGCTGGAAAATTTTAGTCCAAACAGTGACATTCAATCAGATGCCACAGCTGTTAGGGCATTTTGATGGGGCCAGCTGTCAGAATACAATAGCCACAGCGGGAGATTTGTCCATCCGCGCTGTATAGTGTGGCTGCAGGAATCTGTTCATTTCATATATGTGCATGCATGGCCAGCTTTCATATTGTATTAGACATTCAATCCAGGCGGGATCCAGGTCATTTATACCTTAGATACTGGACCTAAGAACAATCTTATATTTAGATAAGATCTTTACTTGATTCTGATTTAAACTTTGACCCTCTAGTGCCATTTCACTCAAGTTAGAAGAGGAACTGCAGATGCAGAGATGATATCAAGGTCGGGCATGCTAGGAAAATGGTAATAAAATAATAAACCCGGTTGAATTTCAATATGTTATAAACATGACAAGGTTGTTGTTCCAAAGGTAAAAGTGATAAGCATCTGAGAGAAAACAAGTTGTGGGAAGAAGCATGGGGTTTGGAATGTTAAACATTTAGAGAGACTAGGTAATTCATTTGTCTAATTAAGGGGTGATTTTGAGGTGGAACAAATGGAGATGCCTTAATTTTGTTGTCAGAAAAGTCTTTTGTTTCAGGATGAAGCCACCAAGCTAGATTTTGTCAAGATGAACTGAGATTACATGAGGTTTGCACTGGATGTTTGTTGTCTCCTAGAATTCCAGATGCCTTTGGCATAGTAAACATGGACACAATAGGCATTACTACCTTAGCTGTGTTATTAGGAAAAAACAAAGAAAAAAACTCTACACAAACATGTAACACAAACCAAGGATAAAGTGACTCCTTACTTTGGGGTGTCCAATCTATGCCCCATGCCCACCGATATGTGCTCACAGACATGAGATAAACCGATCCAACTGATTTCACCCTGATCTTATGTCTGCATGCTGATATCTGTGTCTCTGTTAAAGAGGATTATCACCCTTATCTTAAAAAATTACTTCAAAGGCTCCTTTAGCCCAGGTTAATTTCAAAGCAGTAATCCAACTTCGGGGGCGATTTGAAAGACATCTGTGCAGGTTCTAAAAAAACCTGAATCAAAGACTAAAAAACCTAAATTGAGCTCAACCGCCTCCTCGCTTGACGAAAAAAAAAACTCTCACAGCCCACTGTACATCTCAATAAGGCAAAAAGTTTAATGGTATGAAAAAGTTATGGAAATCTACATAAAAAAACACATATACAGTCAGGTCCATAAATAATGGGACATCGACACAATTCTAATCTTTTTGGCTCTATACACCACCACAATGGATTTTAAATTAAACAAACAAGATGTGCTTTAACGTTCAGCTTTGAACGGTGTAGGAATTACAACAGTTTGCATATGTGCCTCCCACTTTTTAAGGGACCAAAAGTAATGGGACTGATTAACAATCATCCATCAAACTTTCACTTTTTAATACTTGGTTGAAAATCCTTTGCGGGCAATTACAGACTGAAGTCTGGTATGCATAGACATCACCAGACACTGGGTTTCATCCCTGTTGATGCTCTTCCAGGCCTCTACTGCAACTGTCTTCAGTTCCTGCTTGTACTTGGGGCTAGGGATGAGCCGAACACCCCCCGGTTCGGTTCGCACCAGAACTTTTTCGAACGGACCCCAAATTCGAACGAACTTTAGAACCCCATTGAAGTCTATGGGACTCGAACGTTCGAACTTAAAAGTGCTAATTTTAACAGCTAATATGCAAGATACTGTCCTAAAAAGGGTTTGGGGACCTGGCTCCTGCCCCAGGGGACATGGGTCAATGCCTAAAATGTTTTTAAAAATGGCCGTTTTGGCGGGAGCACTGATTTTAATGACGATTAAAGTGAAAAAAAAAAGTGATATATTCCTTTAAATATGGTGCCTGGGGGGTGTCTGTAGTATGCCTGTGAAGTGCCACGTGTTTCCCGTGTTTAGAACAGTCCCTGCACAAAATGACATTAAACGGAAATAACACCATTTAAAACTGCTTGCGGTTTTAATGTTATATCTGGTTCCTGCAATATGGTTGAAAATCATTGAGAAAAATGGCATGGGTAGCCCTCCCTGCCCATTACCAGCCTATTTGGGTCTTGTACGCATATTAAGGGGAACCCCGTACCCATATTAAAAAAAGGAAATGCGTGTGGCCCCCAGGCCCTATATATTCAGAACAGCAGTATACAGGCGGTGCAAACAAGACAGGGACTGTGTAGGTTTGTTGTGTTAAGTTGAATCTGTTTGTAATTTTCAACTGGTACATTTTTAACCACTTTCAGACCGGACCATTTTGCTGGTAAATGACCAGAGGTCTTTTTACACTTTGGCACTGCGCTGCTTTAACTGGTAATTGCGCGGTCATGCAATGTTGTACCCAAACAAAATTTGCGTCCTTTTCTTCCCACAAATAGAGCTTTCTTTTGATGGTATTTGATTGCCTCTGCGATTTTTATTTTTTGCGATATAAACGTAAAAAGACCGCAAATTTTGAAAAAAAATGATATTTTCTACTTTTTGTTATTAGAAAAATCCAATAAACTCAATTTTAGTCATACATTTAGGCCAAAATGTATTCAGCCACATGTCTTTGGTAAAAAAAAAGTCAATAATTGTATATTTATTGGTTTGCGCAAAAGTTGTCACATCTACAAACTAAGGTACGTTTTCTGGAATTTACGCAGCTTTTAGTTTACGACTGCCTATCTCATTTCTTGAGGTGCTAAAATGGCAGGGCAGTACAAAACCCCCCCAAATGACCCCATTTTGGAAAGTAGACCCCCTAAGGAAATTGATAAGAGGCATGTTGAGCCCATTGAATATTTTATTTTTTTGCCTCAAGCGATTGAATAATGACAAAAAAAAAAATTTTTTTTTTTTTTTTACACAAAGTTGTCACTAAATGATATATTGCTCACACATGCTATGGGCGTATGTGAAATGACACCCCAAAATAAATTCTGCTGCTTCTCCTGAGTATGGGAATACCACATATGTGGGACTTTTTGGGAGCCTAGCCGCGTACGGGGCCCCGAAAACCAAGCACCGCCTTCAGGCTTTCTAAGGGCGTAAATTTTTGAGTTCACTTCTCACTACCTATTACAGTTTTGAAGGCCATAAAATGCCAAGATGGCACAAAACCCCCACAAATGACCCCATTTTAGAAAGTAGACACCCCAAGCTATTTGCTGAGAGGCATGTTGAGTTCATGGAATATTTTATATTTTGCCACAAGTTGCGGGAAAATTACAAACTTTTTTTTTTTTTTTTTTTTTTTAACAAAGTTGTCACTAAATGATATATTGCTCATGCATGCCATGGGCATATGTGAAATGACACCCCAAAATAAATTCTGCTGCTTCTCCTGAGTACGAGGATACCACATATGTGGGACTTTTTGGGAGCCTATCCGCGTACGGGGCCCCGAAAACCAAGCACCGCCTTCAGGCTTTCTAAGGGCGTAAATTTTTGAGTTCACTTCTCACTACCTATTACAGTTTTGAAGGCCATAAAATGCCAAGATGGCACAAAACCCCCACAAATGACCCCATTTTAGAAAGTAGACACCCCAAGCTATTTGCTGAGAGGCATGTTGAGTCCATGGAATATTTTATATTTTGCCACAAGTTGCGGGAAAATTACAAACTTTTTTTTTTTTTTTTTTTTTTCACAAAGTTGTCACTAAATGATATATTGCTCACGCATGCCATGGGCATATGTGAAATGACACCCCAAAATAAATTCTGCTGCTTCTCCTGAGTACGGGGATACCACATATGTGGGACTTTTTGGGAGCCTAGCCGCGTACGGGGCCCCGAAAACCAAGCACCGCCTTCAGGCTTTCTAAGGGCGTTACAGTTTTGAAGGCCATAAAATGCCAAGATGGCACAAACCCCCCCCAAATGACCCCATTTTGGAAAGTAGACACCCCTAAATTTAGGGGTACACTAGTGAGACTAGGTAATAAATGGCGGGTGCCCTGAAACTATAAAAAAATAACTAACCAACCAGCGTCACCTGTAACAGTTATATGGTGATCACTGGTGAAAGGGTTAACTAGGGGGCAATTAGGGGGCTTTATGCGGTAGTATATGGGGGTCCCTGGCGCTATAAAAAGCTGCAGCGAACCTAAATACCTACCTGCCTAACTAGCGTCACCTGTGACACTAATACAGCGATCAGAAAAACGATCGCTTATTAGGCTGGGTTCACACTGGAGCGATGCGGGAACGCCACGAATGCGCGGCGGGTTCCCGCATCGCATGCCTCCCGGCGGCAGTTCACACTGCCCTATGCGAACTGCTGGGAGTGTCAGTGAAATGTTACTGACACCCCCAGATCAGTTCGCATATCGCAGTGCGATCTGCAAACTCGGATCGCATGGTGTGAACACCCATGCGATCCGATTCTGCTGCGGGCCAAAAAAAGGGTCCCGTGCGAATTTGCGGCGGGTGCGGCGAATGGCTGAACTCGAATCGCACAGAGATCGGATGTGATTTGCACTGCAGTGCGGTGCGAATCACATCCGTTCTCATAAACCGCTGCAATGTGAACCCAGCCTTAGTGACACTGGCGACGGGGGGTGATCACGGGGTTAAACCTTTATTGGGGGGGTTAGGGGGGTACCTTAGAACTAAAGGGGGCTAACCCTAACTGCCCTAACAGTTATTAGTCACAAATGACACCCGCCGGGTGATCAGGGGGTTAAACCTTTATTAGGTAATAAATGGCGGGTGCCCTGAAACTATAAAAAAATAACTAACCAACCAGTGTCACCTGTAACAGTTATATGGTGATCACTGGTGAAAGGGTTAACTAGGGGGCAATCAGGGGGCTTTATGCGGTAGTATATGGGGGTCCCTGGCGCTATAAAAAGCTGCGGCGAACCTAAATACCTACCTGCCTAACTAGCGTCACCTGTGACACTAATACGGCGATCAGAAAAATGATCGCTTATTAGGCTGGGTTCACACTGGAGCGATGCGGAAACGCCGCGAATCCGCGGCGGGTTCCCGCATCGCATGCCTCCCGGCGGCAGTTCACACTGCCCTATGCGAACTGCTGGGAGTGTCAGTGAAATGTTACTGACACCCCCAGATCAGTTCGCAGATCGCAGTGCGATCTGCAAACTCGGATCGCATGGTGTGAACACCCATGCGATCCGATTCTGCTGCGGGCCAAAAAAAGGGTCCCGTGCGAATTTGCGGCGGGTGCGGCGAATGGCTGAACTCGAATCGCACAGAGATCGGATGTGATTTGCACTGCAGTGCGGTGCGAATCACATTCGTTCTCATAAACCGCTGCAATGTGAACCCAGCCTTAGTGACACTGGCGACGGGGGGTGATCACGGGGTTAAACCTTTATTGGGGGGGTTAGGGGGGTACATTAGAACTAAAGGGGGCTAACTCTAACTCCCCCAACAGTTATTACAGTCACAAATGACACCAATGCAAAAAAAAAAAAAAAAAAAATGACATTGGTGTCACTGTGACTGGGGGGCAGGGGTAATTGGGGGGGTGATCGGGGGGTAAAGGGGGGGTGTGAGTGTGCCTGGCATGTTCTACTGTGTGTGTAGAGTGTTGGTGCAACTCACCGATCCGCTCTCCTCCGTGTCGGAACGAAAAATACCGACACGGAGGAGAGAATACATCACTTCCTCTCCTGTGTTTACATTACAGGAGAGGAAAAGATGTCACCGGGGATTTCTATTCGTCGGGAGCGATCGCGAGGGGGTGGCCATGAATGAATGGCCGCCCCCTCGTCCCGGAACGCTCCCGGACGAAAACCGACCGCCGCAGGCACCGGGCGGGGGCCCGATCGGGCCCCCGACCCGCGGGAGGCAAGGGACGTACATGTATGTCCTTATGCCTGCCCGTGCCATTCTACCGACGTACATCGGCGTGCGGCGGTCGGCAACTGGTTAAAGTGTAGCTCCAGTCAAAAAAACTATTTTTAAGCTTTTTGGAAAACATAGGGAAGGGTTATCACCCCTGTATAATTTGTTTTGTCGTCCATCTTTTTTCATCTCACTTGCTGTTGTCTCCTTCCGTTTGCAAGTAGGAGATGTTTGTAAATTGGATGTTTGAAAGTAGGGGCCTGCCCTATATGCTCTGCAGAAATGGCGGAACAAGGTGTTGGTTTTGCCACAACATTGTAAGCCCTCAAAGTGACTCTTGGTGGGCGCTGGAGCGCCCTGCTGTGAACGATTATATCAAGAATTGTAATTACATGCCATTGTTGAACAGTGGTAGAAAAATTGACCTTTGGTGGTTGTGGTGCTGGTGCCCCAACACTATAAGTCCTCACCGTTACTCTGGGTGGGCACAGGAAGGGGCCCTCCTGTGAAATATTATATCAAGAATTGTAATTACATGTCCCTGTTAAACAGGGGCAGAAAAATGTGGCCTTAGGCACTGCTGCTGGTGCCACCACACTGCAACCTCTCCCATATACTCTAGTTTTATTGCAGAAATTAGCCCTGCTCCAAAGCATTGCATCAAAAATTGTACTTAAACGCCCCTGTTAAACAGGGGCAGAAAAATTGGGCCTTAGGCACTGGTGCTGGTGCCACCACACTGCAACCTCTGCCATATACTCTAGTTTTATTGCAGGAATTAGCCCTGCTGCAAAGCATTGCATCAAAAATTGTACTTAAACGCCCCTGTTAAACAGGGGCAGAAAAATTGGGCCTTAGGCACTGGTGCTGGTGCCACCACACTGCAACCTCTTCCATATACTCTAGTTTTATTGCAGGAATTAGCCCTGCTGCAAAGCATTGTATCTAAAATTGTAATTAAACGCCCCTGTTAAACAGGGGCAGAAAAATTGGGCTGATGGCATCACCCAGAACCAGAAATGTTCTTCCAACATATCAGCGGAGGAGGAAGAGGATAGACAATCAACATAACAGGACAGTCACTCAGCATCAGCATAGGCAGTCTTGAAGGGATGTGATATTTAAAAAAAAATTATTCTGTTACATCAGCTTCAGGTGCTTGGTAGCTGTGGGTGATCCAAGACTGATTCATCTTGATGAAGGTCAGTCGATCAACTGATTCGGTGGACAGGCGCACCCTGTGATCGGTAACAAAGCCACCAGCAGCACTGAAGGTGCGTTCCGAAAGAACGCTGGTTGCAGGACAGGCCAGTAGCTCAATTGCATACTGTGCAAGCTCTGGCCAGTGATCCATCCTCAAGACCCAGTAAGCCAGAGGATTTTCGGTGGGAAAGGTGTCCAAGCCTGACCTTGCCCCTAGGTATTCCTGCACCATGTAAATCAGACGCTGGCGATGGGTGCTGGAACCGATCATACCTTGGGGCTGCGGACTAAAAAATTGTCTGAAAGCATCAGTCAGACGGCCACCTTCTCCACCGCTCCTTCTGACCGATGCCTCAGCAACACGTTGTCCAGGACCAGGAGTTTGTAACCTCCCAGTCTCTGGGAACGCGTTGCACAGACCTTTCTGCAAGGCCTCCCGGAGATGTCTCATCCTCTGCTCCCTCTGCGATGGCAAGATAAGGTCAGCAACCTTACCCTTGTACCGTGGATCAAGGAGAGTGGCCAGCCAGTAATGGTCCCTCTCCTTGATCCGAAGAATACGAGGATCCTTCCGCAGGCTTTGCAGGATCAGGGAGGCCATGCAGCGTAGGTTAGCTGAGGCATTCGGTCCGGAGTCCTCTGGGTCACTAAGGACAACATGATCCGCAGCTACCTCCTTCCAGCCACGTACAAGTCCACGTGTTTCTTGGGACTGTAAATCATCCCTACAAGACTGCTGCTGCTGCTGCTGAGTGCCAGCCTCCACCTCCATGCTGACACAATCATCCTCCTCCTCCTCTTCCTCCTCCTCATCCTCTTCCTGTGTGATGGGTGGCACAGCAGGAACACTGTCTGGATAAAGGGGGCCTTGAGAGACAAGGAAGTCCTCCTCTTCCTGCCTTTGTTCTGCCTCAAGTGCCCTGTCCATTATTCCACGCAGCGTATGCTCCAAGATTTGGACAAGAGGTACAGTGTCACTGATGCATGCACTGTCACTGCTCACCATCCTTGTGGCCTCCTCAAACGGTGACAGGACAGTGCATGCATCCCTGATCATGCCCCACTGGCGTGGTGAGAAAAAACCGAGCTCCCCTGACCCTGTCCTGGTGCCGTAGTCGCACAGGTACTCATTGATGGCCCTCTGCTGCGTGTGCAGCCGCTGCAGCATGGCCAATGTTGAGTTCCATCTGGTGGGCATGTCACATATAAGGCGGTTCTTGGGCAGGTTCAACTCCTTTTGGAGCTCAGCCAGCCGAGTACAGGCATTAAATGATTGGCGGAAATGCACACAGACTTTCCTGGCCTGCTTCAGGACATCCTGTAAGCCGGGGTACCTGCCCAAGAACCACTGCACCACCAGGTTAAGGACGTGAGCTACACAGGGCACATGGGTCAGTTGTCCCTGTCGGAGGGCGGAGAGGAGGTTGGTGCCATTGTCACAAACCACCATTCCTGGCTTAAAGCGGGAGTCCACCGGGACTCCGCGTTTTTTTTTTTTTTAAAAGCCAGCAGCTACAAATACTGCAGCTGCTGACTTTTAAATAGTGACACTTACCTGTCCAGCGCGCCCGCGATGTCGGCACCCGAAGCCGATCGCTCGCTCGTCTGGCGGGTCCTGCCGCCGCCATCTTGGGTATGGGAATCAGGAAATGGAGCCTTTCGGCTTCATTTCCCGGTTCCCTACTGCGCATGCGCGAGCCGCGCGGCGCAATCCGGACGGTCCCCGCTGCCTCTGGGAGCTGTGTGTTTCCCAGCAGGCAGCGGGGCACTTGCTGAAGGGGGCGGGCGCTTGCGGAAAGGGGCGTAACGTACGCCCCTTTCCACAGAGAGCTAGCTCGGAAGTGGGTGCAGTTACCTGGATTATCCAGGTAACGGCACCCCCCTCCCCCCTGAAAGGTGCCGATTGTGGCGCCGGAGGGGGGGGGATTCCGATGAGCGGAGGTCCATTTTAGGGTGGACCTCCGCTTTAAGCTGGCGTGGCGTCAACCACCTCTCGGCCTGCCCCTGCAGAGCTGACAAAACATCCGCCCCAGTGTGGCTCCTGTCCCCCAAACAAACCAGCGCAAGCACGGCATGGCATTGTTTTGCCTACGTACTTGCGTAGCCCCTGGAACGCCTACGAAGCACCGCTGGTTCTGAGGACAGAGCACTGGAAGAGGCCATGGAGGAAGAAGAAGAGGAGGGGGTGGAGGAGAGAGGTGTGTCACAACCAATAGTAGCATTTTGGAGGCGTGGTGGCGGAACAACCTCCAACACTACTGCACCTTGTCCTGCATCCTTCCCAGCTGCCAGAAGAGTGACCCAATGGGCCGTGAAAGACAGGTAACGTTCCTGTCCATGCCTGCTGGACCATGAGTCAGCGGTTATATGCACCTTACCGCTGACCGCCCTGTCCAGCGAGGCAAGGACATTGCCTTCCACATGCCGGTAGAGAGCCGGAATCGCCTTCCGTGAGAAAAAGTGGCGTTTGGGGACCTGCCACTGAGGAACCGCACATTGTACAAACTCACGGAAGGGGGCTGAGTCTACCAACTGAAAAGGCAGCAGTTGAAGTGCTAGCAATTTAGCCAAGCTAGCATTCAACCGCTGGGCATGTGGATGGCTGGGAGTGAACTTCTTTCGCCGGTCCAGCAGCTGGGGCAGGGACATTTGCCTGCTATAATCGGACGTGGGTGTACCGCTAGCAGAGTTCCCGGAAGCACTTGGCTGTGACACACCTAATTCTACACCTTCATTCCTCTCAGAGCAGGTTTCAGAGAGGACTGAAGGTCTAGTGGGGTTGGAGATGCCAGCTGATGAGGAGCAAGGAGAGGTCCGCTTTGTTCTTTGGTGTGGGTCTTTGAGGTACGCTTGCCAACGAGCTGCATGGCAGGTCAACATATGTCTGGTCAAGCATGTGGTGCCCAAGTGGCTGATGTTTTGGCCACGCGAGATATGCTTGAGACATATGTTGCAAATAGCAGCGGTGCGATCTGATGCACTCGTCTCAAAAAAGGCCCACACCAAAGAACTTTTAGAATAACGCGCAGAGGCAGCGCCCTGCACAGGCGGAGCTCGACGGTGTGATTCAGTCGGTGTGCTGCCCCTAAGCTGGCCCCCGGAGGGCATCCTGCCTCGTTGGACATGTGCCTCCTCCTCCTCCTCCTCTCTCCTTCCAGGCACCCACGTGGAGTCAGTGCCCTCATCATTCCCTCCCTCTTCATCGCTGTAGCAAACCTGGCAGTATGCTGCAGCTTGTGGAACATGACTGCCAGATTGCTGTCCTTCTTGAGCATCCCCTCTCTCTGCGCTCACGCTACTGCCTTCCTCTAGCTGAGTGTCATCATCAGAGCCCACAAAACACTGGGCATCCTCCTGGAGCATGTACCCAACACTGTGCTCAAAGAGTTCAGGAGACTCCTCAGGAGGACGTGGTGGGTCTAGGGAAGGAGTCACTGATGATGACATTGAGAGGAGGGAAGACGATGCGTTGGCAGCTGCTTTGCTAGTACCCTGAGACTGGGTGAGAGAGGATGAGGAGGATGAAGAGGGCTTAGTCATCCACTCTACCAAGTCGTTGGCATATTGCGGCTCAACATGTCCAGCTGCCGAAAAGAAGGACAAGCGTGTCCCATGGCCACGTGCTGATGACAATGCACCGCGTCCACGACCAGCACTGTTGTCTCTAGACACAGAGCCTGCTTGCCCTCTTTTATCGGCTCGCGCCTGTCTGCCTCTCCTTGCTGGCCTTCCAGACATGGTAATGGCCTGAAGGGAGTTGGGTAAAAAAGCAGTTGGGTAGTGTATATTGTGCTAGAGGCACACAACACCCACTAACTCCTGCAGATGCCTTTATTATAGAACACCAGAGATAAAGGGGTATATACAGATGTATACTGTGCTGTGCTGGAGGCACACACAACTTCCAATAACTCCTGCAGATGGCAAGTGGTCTCAAATAGAGAAGAGCTATGTAGGTGGATATAGCGGTATGTACTGGGTACAGAGCACGCAGACAGCACGCACAAGCTCCTAACACTACTGACTGCAAGCTCTATTATAAAAGATAGATCACTAGCTATATAGGTGAGGTGAATATAGCAGTGTATACTGCAGTCAGGGCACACAGACAACAACCACTACACAACAGCAAGATCGAAAATCGTCCGAAAACGATCGGTGTGTACTGTGTTGAAGGTACACAGAACACCCACTAACTCCTGCAGATGCCTTTATTATAGAACACCAGAGATAAAGGGGTATATACAGATGTATACTGTGCTGGAGGCACACACATCTTCCAATAACTCCTGCAGATGGCAAGTGGGCTCAAATAGAGAACAGCTATGTAGGTGGATATAGCGGTATGTACTGGGTACAGAGCACGCAGACAGCACGCACAAGCTCCTAACACTACTGACTGCAAGCTCTATTATAAAAGATAGATCACTAGCTATATAGGTGAGGTGAATATAGCGGTGTATACTGCGGTCAGGGCACGCAGACAACAACCACTACACAACAGCAAGATCGAAAATCGTCCGAAAACGATCGGTGTGTACTGTGTTGAAGGTACATAGAACACCCACTGCTTCAGACACCAACACACTACACAAGGCCACCGCGCTGGCGGCCTTATATAGTGTGGGGCGTGCACTACACAGCCTGAGCTATGATTGGCCACAGGCATCCTGCCTGTGGCCAATCATGGCTCTCCTCGCTGCTGGCGCTGTGATTGGCCAAGCATGCGGGGTCACAGTGCATGCTTGGCCAATCATGAGCCAGCAATGCACTGCGCCATCGCAGTGCATTGTGGGCTGTGAGCGCCACACGAATTTGGCGCGAACGGACCAAAATGTTCGGACTTCGCCGAACGGACGAACAGCCGATGTTCAAGTCGAACGTATGTTCGACTCGAACACGAAGCTCATCCCTACTTGGGGCATTTTCCCTTCAGTTTTATCTTTAGCAAGTGAAATGCATGCTCAAACGGATTCAGGTCAGGTGATTGACTTGGCCATTGCATAACATTCCACTTCTTTCCCTTAAAAAACTCTTTGGTTGCTTTTGCAGTATGCTTCGCTACATTGTCCAGCTGCAATGTGAAGCGCCGTCCAATAACATCTGAAGCATTTTGCTGAATATGAGTAGATAATATTGCCCAAAACACTTCAGAATTCATCCAGCAGTCACATCATCAATAAATACAAGAGAACCAGTTCCATTGGCAGCCATACATGCCCACGCCATGACACTCCCACCACCATGCTTCACTGATGAGGTGGTATGCTTTGGATCATGAGCAGTTCCTTTCCTTCTCCATAGTCTTCTCTTCCCATCACTCTGGTACCAGTGGATCTTGGTCTCATCTGTCCATAGGATGTTGTTCCAGAACTGTGAAGGCTTTTTTAGATGTTGTTTGGCAAACTCTAATCTGGCCTTCCTGTTTTTGAGGCTCACCAATGGTTTACATCTTGTGGTGAACCCTATGTATTCACTCTGGTGAAGTCTTCTCTTGATTGTTGACTTTGACACACATACACCTACCTCCTGGAGAGTGTTCTTGATCTGGCCAACTGTTGTGAATGGTGTTTTCTTCACCAGGGAAAGCATTGTTCGGTCATCCACCACAGTTGTTTTCCAGGTCTTTCGGTGTTGCTGAGCGTTCTTTCTTTTTAAGTGGTGTGTTCTTTCTTTTTAGGGATGTTCCAAACAGTTGATTTGGCCACACCTAATGTTTTTGCTATCTCTCTGATGGGTTTGTTCTGTTTTTTCAGCCTAATGATAGCTTGCTTCACTGATAGTGACAGCTCTTTGGATCTCATATTGATAATTGACAGCAACAGATTCCAAATGCAAATAGCACACTTGAAATTAACTCTGGACCTTTTATCTGCTCCTTGTAAATGGGATAATGAGGGAATAACACACACCTGGCCATGGAACAGCTGAGCAGCCGATTGTCCTATTACTTTTGGTCCCTTAAACAGTGGGAGGCACATATACAAACTGTTTTAATTCCTATACCGTTCACCTGATTTAGATGTAAATACCCCCAAATTAAAGCTGAAAGTCTGCAGTTAAAGCATATCTTGTTCGTTTCATTTCAATCCATTGTGGTGGTGTATAGAGCCAAAACGATTAGAATTGTGTCGATGTCCCAATATTTATGGACCTGACTGTACCCCGCAGTGCCCCCCTAAGCCCTTATACACACGGTCAGACATTCCGACGGAAAATGTCTGATCGGACCGCGTTGTCAGATAATCCGACCGTGTGTGGGCTCCATTGGACTGTTTCCGTTGGAATATCCGACGGACCAAGTTTTCCAGCTTGGCTATAAAATTTTCCGACAACATGATCCGATCGGACTTAGTCTGATCATGTGTAGAAAATTCCGATCGGACAAAGTGCCACGCATGCTCAGATCAAATTCCTACACCAAAGCTATTGGCTACTAGCCTGAACGTAGTCCCGTCGTAACGAAATAACATCATCATGTTCTGAACGATCGGATTTTCCGACAACTTTGTCCGACCGTGTGTATGCAACAGTTTCGGACAAAATCTTTCGAAAAAAATCAGACGGATTTGGTTGTCGGAATGTCCGACCGTGTGTACAAGGGCTTATACTTACCTGAACCCTGTCTTTCTCCGGCCGGGAACAAGCACACCAGTTCTATGTGGTGTCTCGTGTCCTGGTTGGATAGATTGATAGCAGCGCAGCCATTGGCTCCCGCTGCTGTTATTCAAATCCAATGATGCGGGTGCCAGGGGCTGGCCGATTCCAGCTTTCTGTGTCTATGAATGCAAAAGCTGAAATCAGGAGCGCGCCTACATGGGTACCCCCAAGGAGAATGCTTCCTCTAGGTGGTTTCCCGATGTGGGGAGGAGCTACTACCACCGTTGAGGGACCCCAGAAAATGACGATTGGGCTACTCTGTGCAAAATGAACTGCACAGTGCAGGTAAGTATGATATGTTTGTTATTTTTTTTTTTATAAAACACGAGGGTTTAACAACCATTTAAGGCTCCATTCACACCAATGCGTTTTTTTCATGCTTTTAGATTTTTTGCAGAAATGCAGGAACAAGGGTTTTAAATGGAACATGTTCACACCAATGCATGTTTGTGCCTCTGCATCTTTGGATAGGGTTAGGGACTTTTTTAAATGCAAAACTGTGCTTTTTTTTGGTTCAATAGACTTCAATGGAGAAGCTACAGAAAAGCATGTAATAGTTTTTACTGCATGTTTGTCGCGATTTGATATGAATCGAGCCTTACATCCACATTAATACATTGGGTATGAATAGCAGCTCCATTCACCCACAGAGATGATTTTACAATCTCCGTGGTTCTAAAGCCTTATCTTTTTTCACATATTTTAGGTCCATGTGGTACAAAAATTTCTAATGCCGCGTACACACGAACGGACTTTTCAACATCAAAAGTCAGACGGAATGATTCCGGCAGACCATTCGATCGTGTGTGGGCTGCAGCGGACTTTTGATTTGCAAAAGTCTGACAGACTTTAGAAATGGAACATGTTTCAAATTTTTCCGACAGAACTCCGCCGAACCCAGTTCCTACTGAGAAATCCGCTCGTGTGTATGCTAGTCCGATGGACAAAAACCGACACAAGGGCAGCTATTGGCTACTGGCTATGAACTTCCTTATTCTAGTCCAGTCGTGCGTCATCACGTTCGAATCCGTCGGACTTTGGTGTGATTGTGTGTGGCCAAGTCCGTTCATTCGGAAAGTCCATCAGAACTCTGTCAGAACTCTGTCAGAACTCCGTTGAAAGTCTGTGTACGCAGCATAATACTTATTTTTGCCCCAAATGAGTTTTTTCAATGTTTTTGCCATACCGATTGTAGTCTCTTCCTCCTTTATTTCCCACAGCTTCTGGTCCCCGGAACACACTCACAGCTGCTATGTCATATGGCTTTGCGGACTACAAGTCTTGACATGCTTAGCGGTATCAGGCATGCGTATTTCTGCTATTCTGGCCTGCTTGCTCAAAGGCATGAAAGGTAGTGCTCCAGCGCCCCCCGTGCGTGCGGGCGCAGCCAGCGTCTCTCTGTAAAGATGTGACCCCAGCAGTGTGAGAGTGCACTCAAGGGTGTCCCCATGATTGCAGTGCTGTAGAGGAGGCACCCATCAAGGAGAAGAACCAGAAATGGGGAAAACAGACCCCAAAGTAAACATTATAGAAGCGAAAAAGCTGAAAAAAAAGAAAAAGAAAACTAATGTAGCCATCACTTCTAGGATTTGGTAACTGCAATATAATAAATGTTTGCTTTTGGGTTGAAGACTCCATTCACACTTGCGTGACTTGTCACACAACTTTGAATCAAAGTTATATGACAAGTCGCAGCCCATTCTTTTCAATGGCACTGCCCTATTTTGATGCGACTTTGATCCAGAGAGTGTAAAGTGGGATCAAAGTTGCATCAAAGTCAGCCTGGAATTTGTGCGACTTTGGAGTTGCGCTAGTGTGAATGGAGCTTAATACTGCTTTAAAAGCAGTGGTGTGTACCTTGTCTCCAGTAGCGCTTTAGAAAAAATAAAGTGTGGCCAGAAAGATAAAGTGAGTACTGTGCGAAGAACAGAAGTTGGACCAGACAGGCACCTTTGAATTCTGTTTGAAAATTAGCAGTAGATCAGTGCGGATATGGCTATTTACATGCATCTATCAGCAATCTACAGACTATGGTAATTACATTTCTGAAAAAAGAAAGTTCTGCACTTTGATCTCTCTAAAAAAAAAAAAAATATCAACAGTAGCAGAAAATTATAGAAAAGTCAGGGGTTAAATGATGTAGCGTGAGAGGCTCTGGGGAAACGGTAGGGCGCCTATTGAATAGGCAACATGCCAGAAGCCCCTCCCTTCTCTGAACAGAGCCGGTAACTAACACACAGGTAAATAATTAACAGAAATAGGAGATGCCGCTCTTTGAAAACACCTGCTCTTTTTTCCGCTTACTTTGTCCCCTGAATAATGATGGTGAGGAAAGGTAGAAATTGGACTGCTTGTTTGCGTATTGGGTGAGCCTGATAGCTTCTTATAATGAAACTGGCAGATAGCCACCAACTCCCACTGCCTAAACAAACACATCACAGACTGGAACCCAGGAGAACATAGTCAGCACTGCAGATGTTAACCTTCATATTATTAAGTCATGTGTTGAAAAGCCTTGGGCATGTTAATATCAAGCATTCACTACAATCTTTTGTACAAACATGAGGTTTTAAAAGGGAACTATACTTTTTATTTTTTCACATAAACAGGACAGAGATCAACTTGAGCAGAACCTTAAAGTAGTAGTAAAGTTCTTTTTTGGACTTGTACCCACAGGTAAGACTATAATAAGGCTTACCTGTAGATATAGTGAATATCTCCAAAACTTGCACTGTTTAGGAGATATTCACACGACATGCAGCCGGTGGCGTCACCAGCGCATTCACTCTCAAGGAACGGCACAGGTATGCATAGTTACCAACTGTCCCGAATTTCCCGAGACATTCCCGGGATTAGGACATTTGTCCCGAATTTATTTTGTCCCGGGAAATGTCCTGGGAAATTCGGTTTGTCCCGGGAAATTCAAATTTCCTGTGTTTCGCCTCCGGCCGCTAGAGGTCCCCGGCCGGCGGAGACAATGTCCCTGCTGGCCGCCATTTTTAAGAAGACCAGAAGCTGGTCTTCAATAGAGATCATTGCTGTGGCGCCACCCACCCCCGCTGCCAGTGTGTGTGTGAAGTGCAGTGGGCGGCGCCACAGTTGGTTCAAAGTCTCCGCGCGGCAACAATGGGATGACAGGGGCCAGTGAGTCTGTGGATGTCGGGGGCCACTCTGTTAGTCGGGGGCCAGTCTGTATGTCGGGGGCCAGTCTGTGGATGTCGGGGGCCAGTCTGTGTATGTAGGGGGCCAGTCTGGATGTCGGGGTCCAGTCTGTGTATGTCGGGGGCCAGTCTGTGTATGTCGGGGGCCAGGCTGTGGATGTCGGGGGCCAGTCTGTGGATGTCGGGGGCCAGGCTGTTATTCGGGGGCCAGGCTGTTAGTCGGGGGCCAGTCTGTGTATGTCGGGGGCCAGTCTGTGGATGTCGGGGGCCAGTGGTATGTTGGGGGCCAGTCTGTGGATGTCGGGGGCCAGTTTGTCTGGATGTCGGGGGCACAGTCAGAGTCTGGATGTCGGCGGCACAATCAGAGTCTGGATGTCAGAGGGGCGCAGTCAGAGTCTGGATGTCAGAGGGGTGCAGTCAGAGTCTGGATGTCAGAGGGGCGCCAGATGTGAGGAGGACTGATGGGGACACCAGATGTGAGGAGGACTGATGGTGACACCAGATGTGAGGAGGACTGATGAGGACACCAGATGCGAGGAAGGCTGCTCTGGGGGACACCAGATGCGAGGAAGGCTGCTCTGGGGGACACCAGATGCGAGGAAGGCTGCTCTGGGGGACAGCAGATCCGAGGAAGGCTGCTCTGGGGGATACCAGATGCGAGGAAGGCTGCTCTGATGGACACCAGATGCGAGGAAGGCTGCTCTGATGGACACCAGATGCGAGGAAGACTGCTCTGATGGACACCAGATGCGAGGAAGGACTCTGCTAGCGGCACCTGATGGCATCTGGTGGCAGGCAACGTGGGTAGTGACGCGCTCATGGCTCCCACTGGTTCGGTATTATGGTGATTTGAATGATTTCATTTCATATTACAATGTAATAATAGAAATAAAGCGCTTCAATCATCCTGACACCATAACAATCATGGCGCCGGGATGATTGAAGCACTAACACCAGGTATTTGGAGTATCTTTATCTGCTGATTGTCAAACTCTGGAAAACACATTGCTATTGGTGTGTAGGATCGGGGGGGCTGCTGTCCCTCCGTCCTCCCCCCGCTTTCCCTCTCCATCCCGCATTCATCTCAGACACTAACCACACCCCTTTGAGCCACACTCCGTGTAAGCCACGCCCACTATTTTCCGTAAACCACGCCCATATTTTGCCGCAACGCGCTACGCACGCCGCATTTTATCCTTTTCCTATGCCACACCTATAACCGCATGCCCCACCCACTAATTATAACACAACTCCACCTACTGCCAAACAAGTGTCCCAATTTTTTTTTTTACAATGTTGGCAACTATGAGGTATGCCATGACATTCAGAGCTGTGTGCCCATGACTCCCACACATATGTGGTTGGAGCACACGAACACGGAAGACCGGGTGGAGAAGGAAGCCCTGTCAGCG
This sequence comes from Lithobates pipiens, assembly GCF_037356315.1. Lineage (NCBI taxonomy): Eukaryota > Metazoa > Chordata > Amphibia > Anura > Ranidae > Lithobates > Lithobates pipiens. Next base: position 589,826,868 of record NW_027507748.1, on the reverse strand, counting down.
GTGACAGCGTGCCACTGGAGGACTTTGTTCTAAGGTAAGTATTTTACTAGTATTACCTGTGGTCTTGCTGCAACTGATCTTTTTCACTATAACTGATTTACCACTCCTTTTGTCACACTTTGTCTTTGTGTGGGGGTGGCCATCTTGGTAGAGGAGCAGGGCTTTGCTTCCTTGTGTCAGAGTTAAGACCCTGATGACTAGTGTAGCACTCTGATATTTAGACAGGGTTGCTAGTAAGTGTATTTGCCAAGTGGTAGTTGCTTCGGCCAATTGATAGGAGGTCAATTGATTTCACCCTAAGTCTAGAATTACTGCACTTCTCTCTTCTGTCACTAGATGGCCGGGTATCTGGTGGCACTAGACAAGACAAGGGCATTTCAAGGACAGATTAGGAATGAATGGGGTGTCTCAGCCAATGGGCAGGGATTTTCTTAGGGCCCTTGGCCTGCTGGGAGAGCCTATTTATTTAGGTGAGGTCAGGTGATCCAGGTTCTGTGCCACCTGGACGGCTGTCTGGGTGAAGGTGTGGTGTGCTGCCCCGGGCTGCTAGGCCAGAGCCTGAGGCCTATCCCGGGGACACCTGGCTCCTAGGTCTGAGTAGGTTGACCAGACATCAAAGATTTCTAGGGACAGTCCCCGGATTGAGCACACTTTCCCCGGATTTGTCCCCGGGTTGGAGGGGGGGCCCAAGACCCGGCATGTCCCCCTGCACCTCTGCCTGTCAGTTCACTATGAAGTGGGGGGAGACATTGATCAGCATTTCTGTGTTGGCTGTGAGCGTCGGGATCTCCCTGGGGCTTGTAGTTCTCTTCCTGGTAGTGGCATATGACCCGGGCATGTATCAGTTTCACTCTTCAGTGTACAAGTGAAACGCTCTGCTTGTGCACTCTTGCTGATAGATGTCACGGGTCAGAGGCCCCTCCTCTCTCAACTGTATAGACTCAGGGAGATCCCGCCACCTGCGGACACAACAGAGCTGCCGATCTCCCCATCTCACCTACCCCCACTGCATAGTGAACTGCAACAGAAGTGATCTGAGGTGCAAAGGGAGATGCTGACCACAGACTGTCATCAAAATTGATTGGTGAGCGACCATGGGGTGAAAGTGCGGGATGGAGGGGGGTATAGAAATGGGTTGGAGGTGGAGTGGGTACATAGATGTACTGGGGGTTGGAAGTGGAGTGGGTACAGAGCAGATATGTTAAGCTCTTTCGCACTGGTGGACTGATCGAATCCCGCTGTCAGTTTTTCAGGCAGACCCGATGAGACAATCCATTGCCCTCTATGGAGAGGTAGATGTCAGCAGACCTGTGTCCGCTGACACCCGCCACCATCCGATCCACTAAAAAGAGACAGATGGAAGATCCATTCCCCATCCATATGGCGGATTGGATTGGATGGTTTCCATCCAAAGCCCCATAGAAAGCAGCGTGCTGTGCCCATGTCTGCTCTACATCAGGGGACCGGACACTGACATGTCATCCGTTTGCTCAGCAGTAATCAGGGGAGATATCCCCCACTGAGCAAACGGATTCTGCTGTGTCAACTTTAATTTAATTTACCTGGTGCCTGCCATCACACAAGTCCCGCCTCCTGGTTTTCTCCTTTGACAGACAGCACACTTGTCCAATGCCAGGGCATGTGTGCCGTCTATCATAGGTAGGAGCCATCCAGGAGGTGGAACTTGTTTCATGGTCCGGCAAATCAAATTAAAGTTGGCACAGAGTGATACGCCAGCCTGACACTCTCTCCTCCAGTGTGTGGCACCTGGGGCAGACCCCCCCGCCTCAGCACCTGCCCAGGATCTCTATAATGATCTGTCCATTTTTGTCAGAACACCATCTCTTTTCTCTTCTCTGATCCCCTGCACACATGAGGCTGCATTCCTGGGCACTGGGGAGGCTGCATTGCTAGGCACTGGGGAGGCTGCATTGCTGGGCACTGGTGAATCTGCATTCCTGGGCACTGGTGAGGCTGCATTGCTGGGCACTGGTGAGGCTGAATTGCTGGGCACTGGTGAGCAGAGCTGGACTTACCATTGGGCTTGATTGGGCTCAAGCCCATGGGCCCCACCCAATAGGAGGCCCGCAGGCCCCGCCGAGATACATAGCTGAGTGTACTCGGCTCGGCTCTGCTCACAGTTACGCCCAGTCCTGCCCGATGATGGACAAAACACAGGGACTGGGCGTGACTGTGAGCCGAGCTGACTACACTCGGCTACTCTAGGCTCCGCTCTGGACTATGAGGAGACCCAACGCCCCCGAGAGGACATAGAGCTGCCAAGAGGACCTGAGATCCGCCGAGATACACAGGACTCTGTATCTTGGCGGCGCCATTTTTAAACTTCAAGACTGCAATGACAAGGCTGCAAATGAGAAGGCTACACCGACAAGGCTGCAAATGAGAAGGTTACACCGACAAGGCTGCAATGACACTGGACAAGGCTGCAGATGCATGGGCAAGGCTGTATATGGACACCGATAAGGCTGCATTGATGGGCATGTAAATGTAAGTTTTTTCCTTAAACTTCCCTCCTAAAAGTTTTTTTCCTTAAAATTCCCTCTTAAACTTGGGGTGCATGTTATACGCTGGCGCGTGTTATACACCGATAAATATGATAATGTATAGAAGGTAGGGCCCGAAAGTGACTCAAGCCCATGGGCCCCCACCACCCTAAGTCCTGCCCTGCTGGTGAGCCTGCATTCCTGGGCACTGGGGAGTCTGCATTCCTGGGCACTAGTCAGACTGCATAAATGGGCACAGCTGAGCCCTGCGTTCTTTATGTAACGCACTCCTGAACTCTGCACTCTGTTTTTTCTCTGTCTTATCTTCATAACATTTGGCAGTCATATCTCAAAAAATTCTAAGCAGTTTTTTATTCTTTATTTGTGGATAAAATGTTAGAAATAACATACATATGATACAATCTTTCCATAAACACATACCACATGGACTGCATATATCATTTGAGGAAAATATGCTTATAAAATAGTTTACCATTTGCTAATAAAAAAAAGTCCCTGTATTTCATGTTAAAAAACTGGTCCCCTTATGTCTGAGGGCCTATCCAGATGTAAGAAAGCAGAGTAGGGTTGGGATTGCGGCTTGCAGTCCAACCAGAAGTGACGGTTCTGCCGCCCGGAGCCTACCGTGGTTGGAGGTTGGATCTTCCATGGCCATGATCTCATTTAACTTTGTGAACCACAGAGACTTTGTAGGGGAACACCATTATTTCCACTGAAATGGGATACATGCCTTTACCGCATTCAAAAGGTGAACTGTCAGAGAGGTTTTGTATTTCTTATAGGTGGCCCTATAAGTCTTGAAAACAACAAAGAACAGGGGTGTGGGCAGTAGGAAAGGTAAGTATAACAATTCTTCTTTATGGAACAATCTGTTTTAATATTTTCTTCTGTTTCATAACTATTGAATGGTTACTTACTGTTTTGTCAACTGTTACACCTTTGGATGCCCAAATATTGCATTGGTGCCCTATACTCACCAGAATGACTAGCTTCATCACACAGCCATTACTAAGTACACCTTTATTATGGCATTGGGGAGGTGGCAGGGAGACACAAAGCAACATGAGTGTATCTTGGAATCTGAGTGTATCTTGGAATGTGCAAGAGATATAAGAAAAAATCAGTTCTGGGAGGAGCATAACCCCACCTAGGTACTTTCTGAGCAACACCCAGGGCAATGCATAAAGGTAAAAACAGTCCTCAGTTGTGGTGAGTTCCATTGAACTGAATTTGGTAACCCAAGTTACACCACCTATGCAGAGCACTGCAAACATAACAGCAGAACAATGCATTCAATACAGAGGAGAAAGTATAGAACTGGTAACCCAAGGCCAGCGACTGAGTCAGGAATAATATCCTTAAACACACTAATACTAGATAATACTTTAGTGTCTCTGTTGAACAATATAACTACACTTTCCCTTGCCTCCTAGTGCCAACTCCCTATACAGAGATGTTCCCAGAAGTGTCACTTCTCTGGGCCTTCCTTATTCAAGGACTTACTTTATTGAGCAGCCTCTTCTATTTAAATAGTAGGCTCTCACAATGAAAAGGCTTTCCATCAATTCCCTTTTCAGGATTTGGTTCACACAAACAACTGCTGGTGGCAAAGCAGAATTAGCATGCTGGAGACAAGAATACAAAAAAATATGACTACCATATTATTTCTCATCATAGTTTTTCCCAGATAATTCATTGAAGGATGTAGTTGCGTTTTACTGCAGAAAATTATTAATATACAGAAAAGCAGTCCTTGCCATATCACTCTTTGAGGGATAACGCTAGTATAAACTAGTCCCTACTTTGCAAAGTTTTTAGCAAGCTTCAAGTTAATTTCCTGAGGTCCCTAAAGCACCCTCCTGCTCCAGTTTGGAGATGTTATACACACTGGGGGTGATTTACTAAGACAAAGGCATTGCACCAGTTCATACATTAATTGGTGCGCCGGAAAAGTCATTAATTGAACGTGTAAACCGCCGCACATTGAAGAGCAAATAGCGATAATAAATACCTGCATATGTAAACTGCAACTGCCACTAGGGTAGCTGCAGTTTTCTCATTGATAATAGAACACTCCCAACACAGTTGTTAATTTCATCTCATTGGATGTGTCTTGTTAGGCAATTAATAGGTGTTCTCAGTTAATTAACCTTGTTGATGCTAATCTCATTCCTATCACTTCTAATATATCTTTGAAATTAGTTTTTTCTTTTTTTTACCCAAATCTTTCAATACATTACAAAGAACAGAGAAGTGTTTCTAAACCCAATAAATTCATATTTTCAGATCTTGATCTTTAAAGGTGACCATAAACTGCAATCAGATCTTAAATAAATTAGATTTAGTGTACAGAGTTGGCCAATCAGAATGTGCATGACCATCTTAAGTGCCAAATTTGGAATGTAGATGTGCCATGACCCACTTGTATTTTCCTATTGATATTTTTTGGGCATTATACAAGGTACATGAAAAAACACCTTTTTTCAAGACATGCTAGAGTGATCAGGAATCGTCAAACTACAACTCTCCAGGTGTTGCGGAACTACACATCCCATGAGGCATTTTAAAACTCTGACATTTACAGACATGACTGGGCATGATAGGAATTATAGTTCCTGACCAACTTGAGGGCTGTAGTTTGAAAACCCTGTGCTAGACCATTTTTATGCCTCCAGAATTGGGAGTGTGGCATCTACCCAACTTTTCTCTGCTGGTGGACACAATAACCTACATATAGATTTATATATATATATATATATATATATATATATATATATATATATATATATATATATATATAAAGTAAAGCTGTCTGTGCACAGTGTCCTAGTAAAACAACAAAGGAAATGTTGGAACCCCTCTCAGCCAAGTCAAATGACTGTAGACCCTGTGGTAGGCTGCGACCTCACCCTCTCCGCACGGAGAGATCCCTCTAACACGAGGCCCAGGAGGAAGAGAGCATGGGGCAGATCTCTGGTCTCCTTTATAGCTCTTCCCAGCAATCTTTCTGGTGATAGAAAGGATACCTGGGATATGTAGTCCAGGTGTACAGTCAGGCAGATGAACAGCCATCTTATGGAACTACTAGTACCACAATCCCTTTTGGTTGGGCTCACACATATGATGTCAGTCCAGAAACGCTGGGCACTAGAGGGACAAGACAACATACAGACATGGTGGGGAATAGCAGTTCATTGCAATTGTAGTCTATATTGCTACATTGGAGAAATCTGGCAATGGAGATATTAGTTTTGGTGACACCCCAGGTTTCCCTCACTTTGGAGGGATTTCCTCTCACTTCCTGTTTGGCTATGGGACAGATGGCAATAACCCTTCCTTACTCTATCCAAAATGAAAAGAAAAAAAAGTTTTGCCTTCAGTGACACTTTAAGATTCAGAGGCTGGTTAACACATTCTGCTACCAGTTCTTTTTCTACTGGAGGAGTCTTGCTAAACTATTTTCTGCTTGTTGATTCCTGCTCTTTTAGCTGGAGTAGTTACTTTTATCATCCTTTTATTTATTTTACTACAAGGAATTTGTTAGCACAATGTAAATAATCTTATGTGACTTTTATATTCTGTCATGCAACTGCTAAGTTAAAAGAGACCAAAGCAGAATCAATCATACAGTGCGTCACTGGGGCTGGAGAACACACAAATTAATATTTGCCAAACAGAGCAGAAACAGGTAACAGACCTCTCGAGAAAAAGGAATGTGCAGTGCTGAATAAAGTGAATAAACCTGTATGGCTACACTGCAATCTAGGGAATGTACCAGACACTAAAAAGTGTCTTAAAGCGGGAGTAAACCCGCTGCCATTTTTTTTTTGTCCAGACCTGTAAGGGAAAAGGCATAATGAGCTAATATGCACCGCATACTAGCTCATTATGAAATTCTTACCTTAGAACGAGGCCCGAACATCTGGCTCAATCTACGCCGATGGAGCTGACATGTTCCCTCTTTGTGTCTTCCGGGTATCGCGGCTCTGGCGCTGTGAGTGGCCGGAGCCGTGATATTGTCACTCCCGCCCATGCCCGGGGGAGATTTGTTCCCAGCAAGGTCCGGCGTCTGCCGGGCTTTCAGCCGAGAATCCCTTGTGCGCATGCGCCGCTGCAGTCAGTGGCTCATTGCGAGGGGAATATCACCTAAACCATACAGGTTTAGGAGATATGTTTGTTACCTGTAGGTAAAAGTTAAAACAAAGACTATACAACTGCTTTAAAGTTGAGTTCCACCCATACAAAAGTCAACAGCTGCAAAAAGTGCAGCTGTTGACTTTTTATTAATTGAACAATCACCTGTCCCACGGTCCAGCAATGCGGGCAAACAAAGTCCTGCTCTCCTCCCTCTCCTCTGTGAGTCGATGGCATTGTCACTGTGGGCAAGAACTGCACATGCGTGAGCCGTGCTGTGCACTGTGACTGGCCAGGCAATCATCTGGGACCTGTGATGTGTCCCAGATGACTGCGGAGAGGGAGGGGAAGAGGTGAACTCTTCCGGTTCCCCCGGAAGGAAGTGGGAGCTGGATCCCTCTAAAAAGAGGGTATCTGCCCCCCCCCCCAAAAAAAAAATGACATGCCAAATGTGGCATGACAGGGGGTCATCTGCACTTAAAGCGGAAGTTCCATTTTTGGGTGAAACTCCGCTTTAAGTACACACTGTGTTCATGTAAAAACAGTGTGAAACATAATATATGACAAATATACACATGGTCTGAAAGCAGATGGCTATAAGTGCAAAAATACAAATGAAAGGAAAATTCTAATTCAAAGGAATCTATATAGTGAAATACAAATGTTTTCTAGGTAATCCATGGAAAAGGAGATTTGAGTCCCAAGTGGCAGCAACAAAAATCACATGAGTGAAAGAATCCACCACCAGTTTTGAAGAGGCTTACTGGAACCTGTGGACTCAATAAAGCGTATGCCCAATAATGAGTCAACTGAGCAGAGGGTGTAAACACACCAAACTGGGAAGCTTCCACATAACTTTTCCTGGCCACGATAGAGGATGATCCCTGGGTCCTTGATATGACTCCATCGTGTGATGGCTGGATAGGATCAGCAATGGCAGACCTCAAAGTAAACAGTGTCTCCAGATGACACTCAAACGATATATCCAAAAAAGACATAGAAACTCCACATAGTTGTAGTGCTGGAATTTTTGCCATTTAATGAAATTAATAGGACCATGTTTATAGATTGGTATTTGGCTCTACTAGTATACAATGGAAAAAGACTTGTTTAATTTTCACATAACAGCTAAGCAGGAAGTGACTTAATTGTTTTATTTTGTGAAAAGACTCACCTACCCACAATGCCCACTCACCTACCCATAAACACTGACTGGCTGAACTGCATGCTGAGTAGGTAATAAAAGGCCCGGTGTGGCCATTTTCTGTCTCTTCTTGCTGGCTGCAGGGATCTGTGGGTGGGTGTTTGAAGAGCCTCGGCCTGCATCGTGCGGAGCGGAACAGCAACTACTGAGTGTGTCTTACCATAGTGCGTTGGAGCAGCGGTGTGATCTGACTAGAGGATCTGGAATGCCTGACGGAGCCAAACGAGGGTCCCGGTCATCTTGCAGAGCGGTGCAGCGTGATGGAGCTGGCTGGCAGCAGGACTGAGACCACTGGAGCGGAGGCATCCATTTATCCAGGCCTGGTGTGGTGAGAGGGCTGTTGCCCAGAACTTATATACAGCACTACACACACTTAGACTAATCTCATAGCATTGCTGAGACCAGTAGTCCCACAGAATAACCCTTTCAATTAGACTGTGCTCAGATAGGCCTCAAAGCCTAACTTCACTAACAATTGGCTGATGGTGGGGATACATTCCCAGGAAAGGAGTTTATAAGTGCATTGCACGATTCAAGTTACTGTTTCTCATCACTATATGTCACATTACCACCTGGAAATCCTATGGAGTACAAATACTGTAGTATAATGGCTAGCTGAAGAAAGAAGACAAGAGACTATATAATTTACTGTAAGGCCTTACAGTGTTGCCGCTACATACAAAGAACTGCATTTACCAAAGAAGGCGCTCTTGAGTAATTACATTGTGTTACATTGTTTTGCTAGCACTGTATAGTGTGGTACAGTTTTAGAGTGTCTGCACAGCCATTGCTGGAAGTGGGAAGGTGCCCAGTGCCATCGCTCTGAGCATAAGTCCCACTTGGAGATGCGCCTGTAGGGGTCATTTAGGTAACCCTTGAGTATAGCCATTAACAAATGCTGATCTCAGTATTGTGTCAAATTTTAGGTGTCAATACAGTTCTTGTACCTATTGTTTAAAGTGGTTGTAAACCCTTCCAAACCACTTTGACCTACAGGTAAGCCTAGATTAAGGCTTACCTGTAGGTCCAAGAAATATCTCCCAAACCTATACGGTTTAGGAGATATTTGCCCGAAGACGGGCACCGCTATCTACGGCGCATGCGCCGTACACAGCGGCGCGCAGGCACACTGAGCGGGGCATCGTCGATGACGGCAATGCCGCGAGTCTCAGCTCCCGTGCGCATGCGCGGGAGTGATGTCATCGCTGCTCCGGCGAATCACAGCGCCGGAGCAGCGAGACCCACGGAGACCCACCAAGAAGATGGACGCTCGGAACTACAGGGGACAGCGGTGACTTCGCTGGCTCCTGTGTCAGGCAAGTGACACATAATGGACTACTATGCGATGCATAGTAGTCCATTTTGCTTTGCCTTTACAGGGAATGAAGGAGGAAGTAAACTCATCAGGGTTTACTTCCTCTTTAACCCCTTCCCGCCGAGCATACGCAGATCTGCGTACTCGGCTTCCGGGGGGTATACCGGGATGATGCCCGCACCTGCAGGCATCATCCCGGTACCGTTTTTTACAGCGGGCGATTGGCTTTCCAGCCATAACAACCGATGCGGCTAAAAGCCGCTCGGCTGTTATGCCGGAGGAGCGGGAGGGGACGTCCCCCCCTCCCGCCGCCTCTCGCCGCTGTTACCGGTGCTCCCGCTCGATCGGGAGCACCGATTAGCGATCCGTCGGCTCTGGCTGCTGGGGAGGAACTGGAACGAAGCCGTAATCGGCTTCGTTCCAGTCTCCTCATCGTAAACACGGAAGCGACGTCATGACGTCACTTCCCGTTTACTCGGCTGCCAATGGCGCCGGTTTTAAAAAAATATCCGGTATTCAGAATCGCCGTTTTCGGCGATCTGAATACATTGAAGTGTAAAGGAGGGGTGGGGGGTCTTTTAGACCCCCGATCCCTCCATAAAGAGTACCTGTCACCACCTATTACTGTCACAAAGGATGTTTACATTCCTTGTGACAGCAATAAAAGTGATCAAAATTTTTATTTTTTTTTAAAACAATTTAGTCATTTTAAAATAAATAAAATAAATAAAAAAATAAAAAATAAAATTTCAAAGCGCCCGCCGTCCCCGCGAGCTCGCGAAGCAAAGAAAACGCATACGGAAGTCGCGCCCGCATATGTAAACGGTGTTCAAATCACACATGTGAGGTATCGCCGCGATCGTCAGAGCGAGAGCAATAATTCTAGCAGTAGACCTCCTCTGTAACGCTAACCTGGTAACCGTAAAAAAAATTTAAAGCGTCGCCTATTGAGATTTTTAGGTACCGTACTTTGTCGTCAATCTACAAGTGCGCGCAATTATAAAGTGTGACATGTTTGGTATCTATTTACTCGGCGTAACATTATCTTTCACATTACGCAAAAAAATTGGGCTAATTTTACTGTTTTGTTTTTTTTTTATTCATGAAAGTGTCCCTTTTCCCAAAAAGTTGCGTTTAAAACACCACTGCGCAAATACCGTGTGACATAAAATATTGAAACAATCGCCGTTTTATTCTCTAGAGCCTCTGCTAAAAAAATATATATAATGTTTGGGGGTTCCAAGTAATTTTCTAGCAAAAAATATGGATTTTAACTTGTAAACAGGAAATTCCAAAAATAGGCTTAGTCATGAAAGGGTTAAACCTGATTCAGTAAATGTATATTTTGGTTTAAAGCGGTTGTGTACCCGCTGAAGTTTTTTTTTTTTCTCACCTGCAAAGGAAAAGGCATAATGAGCTAGTATGCACCGCATACTAGCTCATTATGAAATACTTGCCTTAGAACAAGGCCCTGACATCTGGCCCCCATGCCGAGGGAGCTGACATGTTCCCTCTGCGTTTCTGTGAGTGGCCGGAGCCACGATATTGTCACTCTCGCCCATGCCTGCGGGAGATTTCTTTCTGGCAGGGTCCGGCGTCTGCTGCACTTTCAGCTGAGAATCCCCTGTGTACATGAGCTGCTGCAGTCAGCGGCGCATTGCGAGGGGAATATCTCCTAAACCGTACAGGTTTAGGAGATTTTTTTTTACCTACAGGTACACCTTATTATAGGCTTTCCTGTAGGTAAAAGTCCCCAAATTGACTATACAACTACTTTAAGTACAACTGTTGTGGGGCTTGGTCATTCTCCTAGCAAGCGGAGCAGTGGAAACCCAGGTAACAGCCAAGGTACGACGTATGTGAACTGTCATTATTAAATTGTTCTTTGTTATTGGGCCTTCGCACCAACACTGTTACACAGCTGCGTCAAGCTGATTGAGTCAAATCATTGGGGGTGGAAAAGCAGAGTACAGGCCCATTCAATTACCAGCCGCTCCTTCCGGGGTCAGTGCTACATTGTGTAAATCCATAGAGTATAACATTGATTGTAAAAGGCCAAGAACACTCACATGTCCAAAGATAAAAAAGCACTTGAATTCAGATAACAATAAGCATAACACAGTATCACCAACAGAGCTCTATCCGATGTGTTTCGTCTGAATATACATCATCTGGGACTATGTGTAAGGGCCGGTTCACACTGCGGGCAATGCTTGGCGACACCGACTTGCCTCGCCACGACCTGCCGCGACCTCAGCGGCGATTTGCAAATGACTTCTGTATAGAAGTCAATGCAAGTCGCCCCGAGGTCGCCCAGAAGTAGTACAGGAACCTTTTTTCTGAGTCGGAGCGACTCGAGTCGCTCCTCTCAGAACGGTTCCATTGTACAGAACGGGGGCGACTTGTCAGATTGCGGCGAGGCAAGTCGTGTCGCCTCGCATCGCCCGCAGTGTGAACCGGCCCTTAATGTGTATATTTGTGCTATATTATGTTTTACACTGTTTTTACATGAACACAGTATTACTTAAAGCAGGGGTCCACTAAAAAAAATAATATTAAAAGCCAGCAGCTACAAATACTTACCTGTCCAGGGGGCCCGCGATGTTGGCAGCCAAAGCCGAGCAATCGCTCGTCTCTCAGCTGCCCCCGCCGCCATCCTCGGTGAGGGAATCAGGAAGTGAAGCGTTGCGGCCTCACTTACCGGTTCCCTACTGCGCATGCGCGAGTCGTGCCCTGCGTAATCACAGGTCCCTGTTATATTCTGGGACCTGTGTGTTTCCCAGAAAACAGCGGGGGGTGACGCGAAGGGGCGTGATTCCTGCAGGAGTCAATTCCCCGTCCCCATGAAAGGTGCCAAATGTGACACCGGAGGGGAGAAGGGTTTCCAAAAAGCAGAGGTTCACTTTTTGTGTGAAACTCCGCTTTAAGACACTTTTTAGTGTTTTGTACATTCACTAGATTGCACTGTAGCCATACATTCCTTTTTCATTTTTACACAATTTTGATTCTTGCTGCGCTGGCTGCTTTTATACCCTGGTGCAGTATTAACTTTTACTTTTACAACAGACCTTTCATGGTAGACTGAACAATAGAGAACCGTGATATGTAGGGGAAAGGGAAAAAAACAGAAAGTCTGCAACACAGAAAGTACCCTTAGGTATTCGATACGCATTGACTGTTGCTAGTTTTAACTAACAATATAAGAAAACAATTATGCAATCTTTTTAATATGAACAAGTAGTGTATGGTGTTTAGGAAACAGTCCATTAGCACTTCCTCACACTTCCTTATTCGTGCAAAAACATTGACTAGTAGTACTACTAAATAGCCCAATTATCACTAATGCTGGAACCTGTAGTGTTACCATTGAAAACCAAGCTTTGTATTGTATGCAAGCCTTGAGGTTAGCTGAGAATTTAAATGTGTCACTCTCTAGTAACAAGACAATTTACAGTCCACAGGAATCCGCCTTACCCCAGTGGCTGGGACTTAAAACCTAAGTGCGGCCAAAATCACAAACAGAAAAATCAGCACAATGGACATAGCTGACCCGCCCCCCCCCCCCCCCCACACCCAATTCCCACCCCCAAAATATGCTGTCTACCTCCTCCAACAGTCATACCCTCCACCTTCTCACCCCAATTCCCCTAATTCCACAAGTCGGCCCTCTCTAGTAACAAGACAATTTACAGTCCACAGGAATCCGCCTTACCCCCCAGTGGCTGGGACTTAAAACCTAAGGCCGCGTACACACGTGCGGATTGTCTGCCCAACTTAGTCCGCTGAACCGTGTTTCAGCGGACAATCCGCTCGTGTGTGGGCTTCAGCGGACTTTTTCAGAGGACAGTCTGACGGACTTTGTCTTTCGTAATTTCCGTAATTTTGTCCGTCCAAACTTGGTTTTGTCCGTCCAAACTTGGTTTCAGCGGACAGTCCGCTCGTGTGTAGGCAAGTTGGACGGACTAAGTATGGCGCATGCTCAGAAAGGATTTACACGGCCGAAGGTTGCATTGCAGTGTATTGGACGTCGTTTTTCTAGTCCCGTCGTACGTGCTGTACACGTCATTGCGCAAGTTTTCAGCGGACTGTCTGTTCATCGTGTGTGGTCAAGTCCGTTCATTCAAAATTTGGACGGACTGTCTGTCGGATTGTCTGACGAACTTAGTTGGGCAGACAATCCGCCCGTGTGTACGCGGCCTAAGTGCGGCCAAAATCACAAACAGAAAAATCAGCACAATGGACATAGCTGACCTGGCCCCCCCCACCCCCAATTCCACCCCCTAATTCCACAAGTCGGCCCCCCTCTTTCATGTGCCCTCTGGAATGCCCGCTCAGTCTTCAACAAACTAGCCTCTATCAATTACCTTTTCCTCTCAAAATCCCTTAATCTATTTGCTATAACTGAAACCTGGCTCCAGGAATCTGACACTACCTCTCCAGCTGCCCTATCCCACAGTGGCCTCCTTTGGACTCAATCCACCAGACCCAGTGGACGAAAAGGAGGTGGCGTTGGACTTCTCCTCTCCCCACAATGCACCTTTCAGGTACTTCCCACACCTCCCTCTCTTTCCCCCTGCTCTTTCGAAATGCACTGCATTCGTCTTTTCTCTCCAGTTTGTCTGAGAGTCGCTGTTATTTATCGACCTCCTGGACCAGTGTCATGCTTTCTGGATGACTTCTCTGCATGGCTACCCTATTTTCTCTCATCTGAAGTACCTGCTATCATCTTAGGTGATTTTAACATTCCAATCAATGTTAATACTGCTACCACTTCTAAACTACTCAACCTAACCTCCTCTTTTAACTTAACACAATGGACACAAACCACCACTCACTCCAGCGGTAACACACTCAACCTCGTATTCTCCCATCACTGCACTCCCTGCAGTTTCTCTAACACCCCCTTTCCTCTCTCTGATCACAACCTTATCCTTTTCATTCTATCCTTGTCTCCTACATCCCATGCTGCCAGCCTACAAACCACTACCCGACTGATGGCCTTTATGACAAAATTGCACCCCTGTCCTGCCCACTTCCATCTACAACAACACGCTGTCATCCTCCCTAGACATACTTGCTCCTCTTTCTACACACAGAACAAGGCCCTGTCTGCCACAACCCTGGCAAACAGACGACACCAGAATTCTTAAGAGACACAGCCGTGCTCTTGAGCGAGCATGGCGTAAATCTAAGTCCCTGCAAAACTTTACCCTCTACAAATCTGCCCTTCTCAAATATAACTCCTGCCTCCACACTGCTAAACAAACCTATTACAACACTCTCATCAAAACCCTCTCATCCAAACCACATCAACTCTTTTCTACCATTAATTCGTTACTTCACCCCCCACTGCCCCCACCCACCAACTTGCTTACTGCTCAACAGATTGCCAACCATTTCAATACCAAAATTTACACAATTTGCAAGGAGATATCCAGCATTCAACTTCCTCCCCTACCCAACACAACAGGTCCAACACCACTCTCAATACTCTCCTCTTTTTGCCCAGTTACCACAGATGAAGTTAATAAACTCCTCTCCACGGCCCATCTCACTACCTGCTCCCTGGACCTTGTCCCCTCACAATTACTGCTACCACCTTCCCACTCTATCCTTAACTTCCTAACCCACATCTTCAACCTCTCCCTCTCCTGCGGCACCTTTCCTTCCCTGCTCAAGCATGCACTGGTTACCCCCATACCCAAAAAACCATCACTAGACCCCACCTGTTTGAACAACTTAAGACCCATCTCCCTGCTCCCGTTTGCCTCCAAGCTCATCAAACGCCTTGTCCATGACCAAACGAGTCCCTACCTCATGGACAACAACCTTCTTGACCCCTTACAGTCTGGCTTCCGCCCACAACATTCTACTGAAACTGCCCTACTAAAACTCACCAATGACATACTAACTTTTAGACCTCTCTGCTGCCTTTGACACAGTTGACCACCTGCTCCTCCTCAGCAAATTATGCTCCCTTGGCCTCTGGGATTCTGCTTTATCCTGGTTTTCCTCCTACCTATCTCAGCGCACTTTCAGTGTCGCTTACAACTTCATCTCCTCTGCTCCCCTTCCTCTTTCTGTTGGGGTACCCCAAGGTTCTGTCCTTGGGCCCCTCCTATTCTCACTCTATACCTCTTCCCTGGGCCAGTTGATAAGCTCCCATGGTTTCCAATACCACCTCTATGCTGACGACACCCAGATCTATCTCTCCACTCCTCAACTCACCCCCTCAATCTGCTCACAGATCTCCAACTTACAGAATTACATATCAGTATGGATGTCACACCACTTCCTTAAACTCAATCTTTCTAAAACTGAGCTTGTTATATTTCCTCCTTCACGATCCCCCCCCCCCCCCCCCCCCGTGACTTCACCATTAATATCAACAACACAACTATTGGTCCCTCCACTCATGCCAGAGTCCTGGGTGTAATCCTTGACTCTGACCTCTCCTTCAGCCCCCATATCCAATCACTGACTAAATCCTGCCGCTTTCACCTCCGCAACATCTCCAGAATTCGACCCTTCCTGACTAATGACACCACAAAGCAACTCGTTCACTCCTTGATTATTTCCCGCCTTGACTACTGCAACTCTCTCCTTAATGGCCTACCTTTAAGCAGGCTATCCCCCTTCAGTCTATTATGAATGCTGCTGCTAGACTAATACACCTCACTAATCGTTCCATGACTGCTGCCCCTCTCTGCCAATTCCTTCACTGGCTTCCCCTACCCCACTGTGTAAAATTCAAAATGCTAACCATAAAATACAAAGCAATCCACAACCTAGCCCCCATCTACGTCACCAAACTCATCTGCAGATATCACCCAATTCATCCCCTCCGCTCCTCCGACGACCTCCTGCTTTCTAGCTCCCTTGTTACCTCCTCCCATGCTCACCTTCAAGACTTCTCCAGAGCCTCTCCCATCCTCTGGAACTCCCTGCCCCAGTCTGTCCGCTCAGCCCCTACCCTGTCCACCTTTAAGAGTTCCCTGAAAACTCATTTATTCAGGGAAGCCTATCCCACACCCACCTAACTGTCCCCGAGCCGCCCCCATCAAATCATTCTCTGCAGCTATTACCTTTTGTACCACCACCCCCTCCCTTTAGAATGTAAGCTCTATGAGCAGGGCCCTCCTGTACCTTTTTTATTGTACTGTAATTGTGTTGTCTCCCCTATACATTGTAAAGCGCTGTGTAAACTGTTAGCGCTATATAAATCAATAATAATAATAATAATAGCTGACAGTCAGTAGGGTACATTCTATGTTCTATATGCTGATTCCTCTATTGTTAGTGATAATCTTCCTTTGTCCTGCACTCCCACCATAATCTTCTGTTGTGGTGGGGGTTAAGGGACTGTCACAGGCTCTCATCAAGATAGCTTGATTATGCCTGCCCTTTCCGCCCAGATCTACCATTCATAGAAGCTTCACTACAAATTCTGTAACAGGAAAGTGAGCTATGATTGGCAGACAGAGATCCTGTTTTATTCATAGAAGCTGTAGTACCGTTTCTATGAATGGCAGATCCCTTAGTTGTATTAAATCCCGGCACTCCAGAAGATAATGGGTACACATTCTATTGACTGTAAGTTATGACCCTTGTGCTGATTTTTCTGTTTGTGAATTTGACTGCACTTAGGCTTTAAATTGCATGTATAGCCAAAACATTATTTTCTAATATGCCTTTAGAAGAAAAGGACCCTTGATAGGTTTTGATTGCTGTCTGTCTCCTAATGCATACATTCAACCTCTCTGTTTGCCCTGCTGACTATTATTACTAAAACAGGAAGCTATGGGAAATCTAGCATTTTAGAGGTGAGGGTAAATCTTCAAATGGAGACAGTGACAACTTTTACAGTGGTAATTCTTCTCATTTTCTTTCACTTTCTGCTGCAACTCAGACAGCAAAAAGTAAACTGTTTTAAAGTGGTTCTAAAGGCTTAAGGTTTTTTTACCTTCATGCATTCAGTAGCAGCCTCCTAGCCCCCCTAATACTTACCTGAGCTCCAGCGATGTGCTTGGCAGTGAGCCTGCTTGGGTGCCCCCATTGCAAGCTGCTTTCTCTGGATGCACTCAGCAGGAGGGAGGTGCCAGGAGCGCCAGTGGGGGATACGAGAAGAGAAGGATCTAAATAAAAAGCTAACTAGCTGCTATATTGCTATTACAGGCAGGGAAGGGGACATCCCTGCCTTCCACAGCTTTCTCAGGCTCTCCCGGCCCCCTGGAAGGCCCGAGCTACTGTCATGTCCTGTATAATAGATTATTGGGTTATGTATTGTGTTGTTGCATTAAAATTAAAAAATAGCCCTCCACCCGGTAGATCGGCAGTACACTTACTACTCGGCCCCCCACCAGCTGCACACCCGCATAGACTACTTTTTCATCAACAATGTTACACTGAGAACGGTCCGGAGTGCCCTACTAACGCTGGACCTGGGTGTCCCTGTAGTTAGGCCCTATAATTGGAAGCTAAACACTTTCCTCCTGCAACATCTTCTCTCCCAGGCAGAACTAGTCTCAACTTTGAAATATTACTTTGCTGTAAATGCAACCCCAGATGTTACCCTCCCTACATTGTGGGAGGCCCACAAAACGGTCATCCGCGGTAAGTGCATGGCCCTTTCTTCAGCATTGAGGAGGAAATAGAACTAACCATCAAGTCGTTACCGGCTCATAAATCTCTGGGTCCGGATGGCCTGCCCTATGAATACTATAAAACGTTCCTACCCCTATTGCTCCCACACATGAGCAGATTGTTTAACGCGTTCCTGCTGAATACCCCGGTCCCCCCTGATATGCAACGCTCCTTTCTCACCCTGATACCCAAACCAGATAAGCACCCCATCCTCTGTGCCAACTACAGGCCTATTGCGCTCTTGAACGCAGACCTGAAAATCTTTACAAAACTCCTATCCCTGCGGCTCAACGTGGTCCTCCCCTCCCTTATACATAAAGATCAGGTGGGATTCGTCCCTCTCCGTCAAGCTGGTGATAATACCAGGAAGGTTATAGACTTGGTCGAAGTGGCGAATAGGGGGGGTATCCCGTCCCTGCTCCTGAGTCTGGACGTGGAAAAAGCATTTGATAGACTGGGGTGGCCCTTCCTGTTCGCCACGCTGACACACATGGGGATGAGGGGACCGTTCCTGCAGGCTATACGGCACCTTTACTCCAACCCGTCCTCTCAAGTTAAGACCCCCTTCGCTACTTCATCGACCTTCTCTGTCTCTAATGGCACACGCCAGGGATGTCCCCTGTCACCCTTATTATTTGCCCTCTGCGTAGAACCCCTGGCGGCGTCCATTAGGCGGAATCAGGATATCAGGGGCATCCCGGTTAGGGATAGGGAGTTTAAGGTCTCGCTGTTCGCGGATGATGTTATCCTTATCCTGCCCCAGCCTAGGATTTCCCTGCCCAATTTACACAAGGAGCTAGATCGCTACAGTGCCCTATCGGGTTATAAAATTAACGCCTCAAAATCGAAAGCCCTCCCGATAAATATCCCACCCCTGGAGGTAGACCATCTCCGATCCACTTTCCCATATCATTGGAAAACCACCTCATTGAAATACCTGGGGATACATATTACCCCGACTTTCGCTTCCCTATACCAGGCAAATTTCCCGCCCTTGTATGGCACTATCAGGCAGCTACTCTCCCAATGGCGGAAGCACCAGATTTCCCTCTTCGGTAGGATAGCATCGGTAAAAATGACGATCCTTCCGAAACTCCTTTACCTTTTCCAGACCCTTCCTATCCCCATACCTTACCACCACCTGAAAAAACTACAAGCGGATCTGCTCAATTTCACGTGGAACTACAAACGCCATAGAATACCTCGCTCTGTAATGACTGCCTCCCGCTCGGACGGGGGTCTGGCGTTTCCGGACCTCGTTAAGTATTACCAGGCAGCCCAGCTCCGAGCAGTGACCTCCTGGTTCACCCAGCGGTCGTATAATAGATGGACGGAAATCGAGAAACTTTGGCTGGCCCCAGCTCACTCTAATAGTATGCTCTGGAGTGCGGCAGCATTGGTCCCCCGGGCCCAATTACTGGGAACTATGTCTCACCTGCAGGGCCTATGGCGTAAGCTCTCTAAGGTATATGATTTGTCCTCGGATAAGTCGCTCCTGACGTCCTTTTTATACCACCCTAAGGTGCCAGATAGCCTGACATACCCGATGTCCCATCCGTGGTCATCCCGGAATCTTTTCCATCTGGGGACCCTGGTGGACCCCAGATCGCGGAGACTGATGTCATATGCCGACCTTCAATCTAAATTCGACCTCCCACGACAGAGTTTTTACAGTAATTTACAGATACGACACTATGCCCAGACCATATACTTTGACCTGCGCTTCTCCCCGTCCTCCGCTTTTGAGACTGTAATCCTAGGGGATTGATATCTGCCATTTATAAAATAATCAACGCTCCCCATAAAGCTTTGAAAGGCAAGCATACCTATATGCTCAAGTGGGAGGAGGCGTTGGGTGAGGAGATCACGGAGGAGCAGTGGCAGACGATATGGTCCCAGGCCTCGAAAAGCTCCCTGTGCACGCTCTATAGGGAGAATGCATATAAAATTTTATTTTTCTGGTACATGACCCCGGACGTTCTTCACGCCATCTACCCCACCTCCTCCGACAGATGCTGGCGGTGCTTGGACCACAGGGGTACGCTGCTCCACATTTTCTGGCAATGCCCCATTATAGTCCTCTTTTGGGAAGAGGTCCAGCGCCTCTTGACTACTATCCTAGATCAGCAGGTGGCACTGGACCCCAAGACCTTCTTGTTGGGCATCCCCTTTCCTAATTTGACGAAGTCCCGAAAGAAACTGTCAAGACATATCCTGACAGCGGCGAGGTGTCTAATTGCCCTACATTGGAAAAAAGAACAGCCCCCCACCCTCGGTGCTCTCCATACTAGAATCAGGGACGTGGAGTTGATGGAGAGGATGACCGCCAGGATACAGGACCGGATTGAGGCTCATAATGTGGTCTGGAGCCCATGGAATCTTCGGGAGGACCAGATGTGATCTGGCGCGGGGACCACACACGGTGATTACCCCCTCTTCCCTTCCCCTTCCTTCCCCCACCCTCCCTCCCACCCCTCACCCCTTTTCTATTTCTTAAAGTTCTCTCTCCCTTCTCTTATCCCTTTTATCTCCTATTCTCTCGCCTTTGCTCTCCCTTTTCTTTTCCTTATCGCGTAGTATCTCTTTCCTTTTCTTTTTCTACTTGTTTCTCTATTCTCCTTGGCTCTCGTTTCCATGTGCTTTATCGTTCCTCTAGAAAGTTGCTTTGAAAACAACGACTGGAGTGAGCAGTTAGTAACATTTGTAGATATCTGTACCTATCTATTGGGCTACCTCATTGGACACTATGATGGGCGGCACTATATATCTAAATCCAGTGATGGCCCAGTTGATCGTGGAGGAGTCTCTTTGGCCTGGTCTGTACCTACTCCAGGAGGCTCCCTGTGGTGGGTCAATGGGCGGGAGGCCCCTAGCGATTGCTCATTTTCTTTCTTGTTGAGCTAATGTGACGCAGTACAGCATGAAGTGTAATGCATTGTTGGAAACAATAAAAAGTTATTTGATAAAAAAAAAATTAAAAAATATATAGTTTTTCCCAAAAATTGCTTATGAAAAATCGCTGCACAAATACTGTGTGACATAAAAAATTGCAAAACACCAATTTATTCTCTAGGGCCTCTGATTTAAAAAAAATAGTAATCTAATCTAAGTAATTTTCTATCAAAAAAATAAATAAATTATTGTTACATGCAAACAAAAAATGCCAGAAAAGGTCTTCAAGGGGTAGCAACAAACATAGCACCTTTCTCCTGTTTAGTGGTCTGTACCCCTGAAAGGTAGTTCTGCACATAAAACACGCAGCCTCCCTCCAATATCACATTCCCACATCGATTTTTTTTTTACTAAAATAGCGACAGTAGGTAACCCCCCCCCCCGAAAAACAACAACAACAGCATGATTCGCCCATTCCAAATTCTATACCAGACCCTTCCTGTCTGGTTAGCCACAAAAAAGCATCATCATTCAGGTGTGCCAAGGACAGCATGCTGTCTAACTACAATCCTGACATCATATCCTGGCTGGGTATATCAGGTACAGCTTGCACAATACTGGACATGAGTTAGTGAACTCAGGTACTTTCAGGTGTTGACTTTTTTTACCCACATCACAACATGGAATTACTCATTCAGACCCGCAGTTTTTCAGAACAACAGTGTTGAAAGCAGTGACGTATGTGAGTGTCCAGTCACATACACACCCAGTGGGCCTGTTTCCAAAATGCTTTTAGCTTATCTTTATCACTGGAGCAGACAGGACATTTCATGGGTGCTTTAGTCTGAGTCAGTCAAAGGAAATTCCAACAGTAAGGAATCTTAAAAAGAGATCTTATCATTAATATAACTAAAAACGTTGGCTTACAAAATACAAAGCCAGACCCTGTCATTTCCCATAATGGCTAACTTCATCTTCTTGGGGCTAAAGGTCATGGCACTTTGAATCTCATGCTACTGATTGGAGATGAGTAAATTGCTTGTTTGAACTTGAGCAGGTCAAACATGATTCACTTTTTTTCATTCAACCAGCAGGATGAATGAAAAATTGAGCCAATTCGTCCATTCAAACATTCAATACGAATTGGGTAATCATCCCTGCTACGTTATTGTATTCTGCTGCCGGCAGAATACAACCATCAGTGTGGCCAGCTATAGCTATAGGATGTACACCTGAGCATAGCCACCCGTGTTTTTTTTTTTCCCCGCAAGTTTTCAAGTGTTTTCACTTGACGTGAATAAGGCAGCCTACTGACTTTACCTCAATGGGCTGCCCTAGGCACGAAAAACTTCCCACAGGAGCTCTAAAATCTTTTTTGGAGTGAAGTGTGGTGGGTTTTTTCACTGCACAATTTGGCGTGATTGTAGTATGATTACTGTGCGGCAATTGCGTGCCTTCCATTAACAATTAATGGCACCACAAGTACAATAAGAATTTGCAGCATGTTTCCGAAATGCGTGTTTCCAAAAAAGAGCCAACTTGTGTTAGGCAGATCAACAGTTATGATGAATATGGTACAGATCCCTGATACACAACTTGTGCCCTAAGGGCCACATGGGGCACTTTGGCTCTTTTTGTGATGAAAACTCAATATGCTTAAAGTGGCATTATGTTTTTGGTAATAGTAACCTATTATACAGGAAATATATTTAAATCATACAGCGATTCCTCCATTTGTATATATGTATAAGATGTTTTAATATGACTTATGATGATTTATGAATTCCAGGATGAAATATAACAGATCGCCGTCAGTATTTAAATATAATAAGGGACCATGATAAAATGGCGGCGATCAGTGTTTTAATACAAGTAGGGGCTACAAGAAAATGGTGGCGGCAGCCGAAATATAAAGCAAGGAGGAATGTCAGACAATCAGAAAATCACGAGGTCTGTGACGAAACCGGTAGGAGGAGCCTGATTGTCTGACATGTGGGAAGTAGGAAGTAGCCTGGAAAGGAGACATAGGACATTCCAAATGCTGTGTACACTGGTGCTGCAGATCCGGGATACAGGTGATAGGTCATATCCCCCCTCACTACTACAAGTTTTTTTAGACGGTATTACACTATTGTATGCCTCTATTATTTTTCCCCATGTGATTTATGCGATGAAGCTTGGTGAAAATAACCAGGAGATAATAGAATCCACATAGAGCTGGGCTACCATTGGGGGCAGGAGGTTACCAGTGTGGAGTATATACATACATTGATTTTCTGGACTTCAGCACTTTTGGTGTTTTTTATTCTTTTTACTTTTGCACATGGGAACTCATCTTGCTCCTATTTTTATGGTGTCTATGTTAAGAGACGTTTTTACAAACTATTATTTGCTATATAGCATTGGAATATATATTTTCAAAATATTTTCTGCCACAATTGGTGCCTTACTACAAATTTTTGTACATCTTTTGTTATATGATATAATTTTTAGATATTTTATATATATTTTTTATTATTTGTGTTTCTGTTTTAAGCAGTTTTTTGGATTATATGCAATTGGATCCTCTGGCCAACCTTTCGTTAGAGGATACAAAGAGAAGCAGTAGATCTGCTGATTTATTTGCATCATTGTTTGAAAAAACAATGCATAAATTTATCAGGGATATTACGGTTAAAATATTCTTGTCAGGTCACCTGAGACCAGGTGACAGATGCACTCCGTAGGAGTTGGAAGTGCACCGGTAGGTAGTGGACCTTAGGACTGACTGCTGCGGATTGTACCCAGGGAGATTCAGGACACAGGTCTACAGGATCACTAACACAGATCCCAATGGGAGCTGGACCGATTGGCGTGGACCATAGGGTGAGTAAAATGTTTTACTTTTACAGTCACATGAAGGCAAATCAGGTTGCTAGCAGACTGTTCACCACTGCACCTGAGGGGAAGAGAGGAGCACTGACAGACATTCTGGGACATTGGAAAGTGCCACAGATGATGGTGGAGCCCACTGTATGATAGAGGGGAAGGGTGCTGTAAACATTGACCAGCTGTGTTGTCAGCAATAGACAGAGGAAGATCACCTGTTAACACAAGAGTTGGTGAGAGGCTGCTGGCCAACCCTGCATTACACCTTGCTTAAAGTGGGACAGATTTGTCTCCAAGAGCTGTAGTGACAGCGCTTGCATCAGTTCTTAAAGGGACACTACCTTAAGTGTTCCACCATAATGGTTTGGCCTCAATGAGCTGGCCAACAATAGAAATAGAGTAATATATCACGGACTGATGAATTGTTTTTGTGGTGTGTATATATATATATATATATATATATATATATATATATATATATATATATATATATATATATATTAAGTTTGCATACCCTGGCAGAATTTATGATTTCTTGGCGATTTTTCTGAGAATATGAATGATAACACAAAAACATTTCTTTTACTCATGGTTAGTGTTTGGCTGAAGCCATTTATTATCAATCAACTGTGTTTACTCTTTTTAAATCATGATGAAACAAACTACCCAAATTACCCTTATCAAAAGTTTACATACCATGGGGATTTTGGCCTGATAACATGCACACAAGTTGACACAAATGCCGCATACACACGGTTTCCGATGAAAAATGTTCGATGGGAGCTTTTTGTCTGAAATTCTGACCGGGTGTAGGCTCCATCGGACATTTTCCATCGGAATTTCCAACACACAAAATTTGAGATCTGGATCTCAAATTTTCCGACAACAAAATCCGTTGTCGTAAATTCTGATTGTGTGTACACAATTCCAACGCACAAAGTTCTACGCATGCTTTGAATCAAGCAGAAGAGCTGCACTGGCTATTGAACTTCAATTTTCTCTGCTCATCGTACGTCACCGCGTTCGCATGCAAGACAAGTTTGAGCCAACATCCGTCGAAAAAAATCCCATGGATTTTGCTGTTGGCATGTCAAACTTTGGCTGTACTTCTCCATTAGTTTTGTGACAGGGTCTCTTTAAGAATGTTTTAGGAGTAATTTGTCACCAATGTGAGATAGACAGGCTTTGGAACTTTGAAGAGATCTACTTTCACGATCCCTTAAATTGGTCACACACTTTTCAAATTAAATCTGATTTCTGATTGCTAGCCTGACCTTCCAGCAATGTATGGCCCTGCTGGCACCATTCCATTTAACAAGGAGGATTCGACTATCCACTCTATTAGCGTGGATAGAGGACTCTTAAGGGCCTATTCACACTATATGCAGGTAACTGCAATGACACGAAGAAAACAATAGTTATCTGTGTGTCACGTTCAGACCAGAACGCAGTGTTGCACTGCATTCCAGAGCAGTTTGATATTATGCAACATGTTTGTATAATATCGCAGCGCACTGCATGGCCCCACATGTCATCACACAACAAGCATATCACACCTTGCCACTGTTCAGTGACATGAATGAAGTGTCACTTTGTATATGTAGCGGGACACCAGTAGGGGCTGCTAAGAACTGTGGTCTGTCACCCTGCCCAGCCTGGCATTCACCTCTCAGATACTCAGCGACATAGAACAGTCCATGCGCTTTTTTTGTTTTGTTTTATTGAGGGGATTGACATTGGATGGGGTAATGGAAGTATGGGATGTCCAGTAGGATGGGTAGAACTTGCTTGAGAAAACTATATACAGCCCAGTATATACACTCCATTTCTCCTCCTGCACATCGCTTTCTCTCTAATCTTCTAATCTTCAGGCACAGTTAGCACAAAGTGGTTAGGCCTGACACTGATTCAGCCAAGCCTTAGTAGTTTCACTTTTTAGGCAGGGACCACGGACCCATATAGTGTAGCAAAATAGAAAGAACAGAACGGAGCCAGGACCGAAGGGTAGGCGGAGGAATGTCATGACATAGTGCTGGGCAAGGATTGGCTAATTCAGTTCAAGGGGGCGGAGCCTGAGCGTGGAGGAGAGCGCGCTCCACGCCCCAGCGTCAGTCGGCGAGTAAGAAGATTGGAGGCAGCATGGCGTCCTCGCTGGGAGACCTCGTCCTGCAGCTGCGGGCCGCAGCCGCTGCGAACGGGGAACGCTGGCTCCGGGAGCAAGTGGAGGAGGTACTCGGGGGTCAGCCTGATGGTTCCGGGGCAGCGGCGGATGGAGCGGTTCGGGCGCGGCGCTCCCGCCCGCCGGCACGCTTCTCCCCAGACATGCGCGGGGCTCCTGCCGCCCGCCTTACTGACACCACTGGCTCCGCCCCCCACGAGCCGCCCGCGAAACGGCCGGCCGTTCGGGCAGGGGAGGCCTCTGGGCGAAGTGGGGGCGATGGAGGACATTATGAGGGGCCGTCCGCCGGACCGGCAGTGGCCTCGGGACACGTGACCAGGCCCAGGAGACTGGATTCGGGCCGTGCTCCTGTCGCGGCCGCGGCGGGGGCAGGGTCCCGCTCACAGACACGGTCAACAAATGTGCCTGGGCGCAGGAAGACCTCCAGGATGGCGGCCAGGCCTATGGAGGGGCGGGGGGCGGTACACAGCCCACCCTCTGCGACATCAGCATATCGTTCCCAGGGACAAGGAAAAGCAGCGCGAAAGTCGGCCACGGGGCGGAACAGAGGACGGCCCAGGAGCGGCCCACCGCGGACGGAGCACATGTCGCCTGTGGAGGGGGAGGAGAGCCCTGTCCGGTCGGAAGGGGAATTGTCATCATCGGAAGATGAAGGGCCGAGAGGCGTTCCGTCGGCGGTCGGGAGAGGATCGGCGGCTGGAGGCGAGTCTTCCAGGCGGCCCGGTAAGTCGAGTTTGCTTCTGGGTTCTTGGGGGGGGGGGAGGGGGAGGGCGGGGAGGGGGGGGTCTGGAGCTCTGGAGTTGCCCGCGGCGGGGGGGATCCCTCCCCGTCCGCCCTCCCTCTGGCAAGCGCGGTCGTCGACCGCGCCCCGGCGGATGAGGGGCTGGCGGGTCTCCTGGCGGGGTTGCGTGAGCTGGTGGGGAGGTTGGAAGCGGGCGGGGTCAGGCCCGAGGCGCCGGGGGCGGCGCGGGTTGCGCCGGGTGAACGCGTCGGGAGCTGCGCGTTTCCGCAGGGTGTGTCTGGGGTGGCGGGTGTGTCGCCAGCGGGGGTTGGTGGGGGCGTGGGGGCGGCAACGACCTCTGCGGGGCCCAGCTTGGGGAAATCTGTGGTGGCTGCGTCGCCCGCAGTGCCATCGGGGTCCGTTGGGGATGCGGTGGGGGATACGGGGAAAAAACAAGATTTGATTAGTTTGGCGGATGCGGCGCGGTGCGAGGTGTATGTGTGCTTCGAGGGGCCGTTGGGCGCACATCTCAAGCAGGAGGTTAGGGAGAAGATTTGGAAAGGGGAATATGTGGAGATATTTTCTCTGTTGCCCCTGGAAAAATTCAACTTGGACAGAGTTAGGCCGGAGGACACCAAGAAGGAGGACGAGGAGAAGCGGAGGTACCGTCTGATTCCGCGGACGTTCCCGAACTGGCTACAGGCGTTTGCGATTCTCGCCAGCGTGATAGGGGAAAGGAACCCGGAGCAATGTTCCGCCCTGTTCTGCTACTTGGACGCGATTGGGGAGGCACACAGAGTCTACGGGGGATTGGCATGGCTGCGGTACGATGAACAATTTCGTCAGCGGGGGGCGATTCGACCTGCTCTTCGCTGGGATCATAAGGACATCGGCCTGTGGATGCGCCTCATGTCGTCGGCGCGGATGCCGAATCAGTTTTTTCAGGGGGGGGGCGGTGGATCAGGGACTTCCGGTCCGTCGGCCGCTCGCAAGAAGGGAGTCTGCTGGCAATACAACGAAGGGGGTTGTAAGTTTGCCGGGAGTTGCAAATACAAACACGAGTGCTCCGGTTGTGGGGGGACCCATCCGGTTTCTCGGTGTTTCAAGCAAGGCAAAGGCAGAGCTGGGGAGCCTTCGCACAAGAGGGACGATGCCGGTGAGACTGGAAAGGATGCGTCCTTTTCTAGATCGGTATCCGGATAGGGAGGCTGCGTTGCTTTTGGGTTTGGGGTTTGCGGAGGGGTTTCGGATCCCGGCACTCCTCGGGACGCCCCCCCCCCCCGGTGTCCAAGAATTTGCGATCGGCGTTGCTTCATCCGGAGGTGGTTTCGGAGAAACTACGGAAAGAGGTGGCGCTGGGTCGGATTGCGGGCCCATTTGCTGACATGCCGTTGCCGGATTTGGTGGTGTCGCCTTTAGGGGTGGTTCCCAAGAAGGAACCGGGTAAGTATCGTTTGATACATCACCTGTCCTATCCCAAAGGGGGTTCGGTGAACGATGCCATCGACCCCCGGCTTAGCGCAGTGTCATACACGTCCTTTGATGCTGCGGTGTTCTGGGTTCGGCGTTATGGCCGGGGGCTTTGATGGCGAAGACCGACATCGAGGCGGCCTTTCGATTGCTTCTGGTGCACCCCGAGAGTTTTCGGCTGTTGGGCTGCCGCTGGCAGGACGAATACTATGTCGACCGGTGCTTGCCCATGGGGTGCTCCATCTCGTGCGCTCTGTTTGAGCGGTTCAGCTCCTTCGTGGAATGGGTGGTCAGGGACGTCGCGGGAGTTAATTCGGTCATTCACTACCTGGATGACTTCCTGTGCGTAGGGCCGGCTTCGTCGGCGCTGTGTGCGGTGCTGTTGACGACGCTGGAACGGGTGGCCGAGGCTTTTGGGATCCCGCTGGCCCCCGAGAAGACCGTACGGCCGACGAAGGTGATCAGTTTTTTGGGCATTGTGCTGGATTCGGAGAGGATGGAGTGTCGGTTGCCAGAGGATAAGTTGGAGGCGTTGAAGGAGGAGGTGCGTGGTTTGGTCGGCATGCGTAAGGTGCAGCTCAGGACTCTTCAGTCTGTGCTGGGTAAATTGAATTTCGCATGCCGGATCATACCCATGGGTAGGGTTTTCAGTCGGCGGCTGGCGGCCAGTACGGGGGGTGCGGTTTCCCCTAAACATTTTGTGCGGTTGTCCAGGGACCATTGTGCAGATCTGCAAGTTTGGCACGTGTTTCTGGACAACTTCAACGGCAGAGCGTTGTGGATGGCGGGTCCGGTGAGCAATTTTGATTTGGAGCTCTATACGGACGCTGCGGGGTCCACGGGGTTCGGGGCCTTTTTTCAGGGTCGGTGGAGTGCGGGCCCTTGGCCCGACTCATGGAGGGCCGAGGGGCTGCTGAAGAACATGGTGCTGCTGGAACTCTTCCCGGTGGTTCTGGCGGTTGAGCTGTGGGGGGAGTGCCTCCGGGACAGGAAGGTACGTTTCCATGGGGACAACCTGGGGGTTGTGCAGGTCATTAACCGGGTGTCTGCATCCTCCCCGCCGGTGGTGCGGCTGCTGCGGCATTTGGTTTTGCGTTGTATGCAGTTGAATATTTTTATGCATGCGGTACACTTGCCAGGGGTGGAGAATGTGGTGGCTGACGCACTGTCTCGATTTCAGTGGGACAGGTTCCGGGAGCTGGCACCGTCGGCGGACGCTCAGGGGGTCCCCTGTCCAGAGGAGTTGTGGACGATTGCGTTGGAACGGCCTCCATCTGGATCAAGCGGTCGGTGAGTGGGGGCACTTGGTCAGCGTATGAGAAGACCTGGGAGGAATGGGAGGCGTTGGGGTTGCAGGTGGGGGCTGATGTGCGAGACCGGCGTTTGATGGTACTCTACTTTGTGTCGCGGAATTTGGAGGAAGGCGTATCGATTTCGCGAATGGGGAAAAAATTGGCTGGCTTGGCCTTTTGGTTTAAGCTGCGGGGGGAGGTGGATTACACGAAGGATTTCTGGGTGCGGCAAGTGATGAGGGGTTACCGGCGGGGCCGGCAGGTGAAGGACACCAGGAGACCGGTGTCTTTTGATCTGTTGGGTAGGCTGTGCGATCGGTTGGGGCTGGTGTGTTTTTCGGATTATGAGCGAATTTTGTTTAAAGCCGCATTTGTGTTGGCATTTTTTGGCGCTTTCCGGATCGGCGAACTGGTCAGCCCTTCCAGGAAGGGGCAGGGGGGTTTGTTTTTTGAGGATGTGGTTTGTGGGGGTGACCGGGTGAGCATGCGGATCCGTAGGTCGAAGACGGATCAGGGTGGCAAAGGACGGGAGGTGGTGGTGTTCGCAATTCCGGGCAGCGGGCTCTGCCCGGTTCTGGTGTTGCGCAAATTCTTGTACGTTCGGCCGGCAGGTCTGGGCCCTTTGTTGGTACATGTTAATGGGGAGTTTGTTTCCCGGTTCCAGTTTATCGGGGTTTTTAGGAAGTGCCTGAGGGCATTGGGTTTGGGGGGGGAAAGTTTTCCTCTCATTCTTTTCGGATTGGGGCCACGACGGAGGCGGTGCGGTGGGGCTTGGACGAGGCGGCGGTGAAACGGATTGGTCGTTGGGAGTCGCGGAGGTTCAAATCGTACGTGCGGCCGGAACTGGTGGGCGTTTAGCTGCAAGGGTTTGGTGGTGTTGGCATGGGTTCGTGTGACACATGTGTGGTTATTGTTATTTGGGTGTGTGTTTTTTGTTTCTTTCTTACAGGTGCTGCGCCAGGTTTGGTCTGGATTATGGGCCATTCTTACGTCTGCTGGGGTGCCAGGAGGGGTGACGTGCGACCGGATGGCAGACAGTTAGGCATTTCCCGGCTAGAGGCGCTAGTGAAATGGTTTGGGTTTCCGGGCATGCTCTGGAGCAGGATGGTGCACGAGGTGCATCGTTTTGCGGGGTTCGATAGGGCCCCGGACGTTCTAGTTTTGCATGTGGGGGGCAATGATCTGGGCCTCCGCACTAAGCTGGACGTCACTAAGGGACATTAAGTATGATCTCTTGCGCCTGCGAGCGGCCTTTCCGCAAATGATTATTGTGTGGTCGGATATAGTGGCCAGGACCCAGTGGAGATTTGCACGTTCGGTGGATAAGATCAACAAGGCCAGGAGGAAGGTGAACCAGGAGGTTAGCCGTTTTGTAGTGCGTAATGGGGGGTTGGCTGTTCGACATTTGGAGCTGGAGGTGGACACGTGGCGGTACCTGAAGGATGATGGGGTACACCTCAATGCGGTTGGCATTGATTTGTGGACTCTTGGCTTACAGGATGGGATTGAGCGAGCTTTGAGGGTGTGGAGGTGCTCTCAAGGATAAGGTTTTATCCTTGATTGCGGTGGCGGGTGTTGGTCGGTGCAGGCAAAGGAAGATAACCCCTCCCCACAGAGAATTGTTGATGCGGGACCCATTGGAGATATGGGCTCGCTGCTGATATGCCATATAGCGAGGGTCTATATGGTAACTGGTAATGGGGTGCACTGCGGTCAAGAGTTGGGATGTCTTTGAGCTAGCATGTCAGCTTGAGGCCTAGTTACAGTAATATCACCGCAGTGCCTGTTTTGATCAATATGATAATGGGTGAGGAGGGGGAATGTCCTGTGGAAGACCAACGTGCTCAGTGTTGTTAAAGCGGTTTGGTACCTAAAAATTAAACTTCATATTATTAAAATCACAAGATAGAATACTTACCTAAATGAACCCTGAAAAAAAAAAATATTCTTTACTTACCTTTTATTTCAGATGTTTCTGCTGACTTCCGG
The DNA here is from genome assembly GCF_037356315.1 of Lithobates pipiens. NCBI lineage: Eukaryota > Metazoa > Chordata > Amphibia > Anura > Ranidae > Lithobates > Lithobates pipiens. The sequence continues at coordinate 589,795,636 of NW_027507748.1, read as the reverse complement.
GTTGTCCTCCCGTGGGAGTAGGCGTGGTTATCGTCCTCGCAATGGTCCCTGGGAAATTTCTAAGCTATTTCCCAAGAATCCATGGGGGGGACAATGAAATTGCGAAATCTCGTGAGATTTCGTTAGGATGCCGGTCACGTGACGAGGGCGTGTCCGAATTTGCCATTTTTAAAGTGGGCAGGCAGCTGTATCTACCATTACCACCATTGCACACTGAGCATGTGCGAGATGGAGCGGAGCATGCTGGGAGCCGAGCGTCATCGATATACAGGAAGTAAATGCCTGTGGGCTTCAGACGCCCACACTTAAAATGGAAAATGCCAGAGCACTTTTTTAAAAGTCATCCCGAGGAAAAGAATCGTCGCGCCGGGGGTCAAAAAAACGCCGGACGTGGATGCTAAGCGAAGGTAGCAGTCGCCCACCTGTAACACAGGTAAGAAAAAAAAAAAAAAAGAGCGGAATCCCGCTTTAAGTTAAAAGGATGTTGTTATATTGTTGTTTGGTTTACATGTTAATTATATTTTGATAATAAAGGGGCTGCTACGGCCACTAATTGCTCCAAAAATGTGTGGTCTCATTTAATGGGAAAGGGATTGGTATGCTGGGGGTCATTAGAATAACAGCGCAGCATCAGCCATACTATAGTCAAGTCTCAGGTGCTAGCTGTCCTACATGCGGCTACTGAGCCCAGTAACCCATCTTCAGTAACGTAAACCAAAAAACTAATTGGCGCACAAATGAACATTCCTTTTGTTGAAGGTAGTTGCCCATGTGACAAACTACTAGCTGTTTAAGGTGATGTCCTATAGTCCGTGTCAATGTGCCGCTGTTTGACCACTTTGGACTTAGTGGGATAAGATACGAAAACAACCAGCAGAATACAGCGCACCAAAGAAACGTATGATGTGATATGATAAAACATAAAAATCATTTATTAAATAAAGGTATAAAAAAAACATGACAAAGACATCCGATCCTCCTGGGATCTAAAATGCAAAAAATCCATCAATCGTAACATAGAGTCACAGTGTAAGATGGCAGATTTTTTGTGATAAACCTCCCCTGAAGTCTGTGTTTGTGATTATAAGGCAACACAACTGCAGTACCGCCAACCAGCTGGAGCATGGGGGATTAATGGTTACATACAATCCTCACCCAGAGAAGGGAAATGACGGTGCTTGGTGGAAAAATACTTGCAAGGTGCAGGTGAGAGGAACTGTGTTCCTGAAATCACTCACTGTTAGTAGATGGACGAGAAGACTGGGACGCCGCCGCTCTTAGCCTGTAGGGGGGTGTCCTGCTCCTGGATGCGTGTCCATATGGTGGTTAGGGCTCTAAAGGAGAGATGTGGTGCACGCTGGGTAGTGAAGTCCAGTGTAGGACACAAGGTGGCGTTCGCCTGGCATGGGGAGAGGCTTGGAACGCAGCCGCTCTGTCAAGTGGCATCATACGTCGGGCTCGTGCATTGCGTTCCAAGCCTCTCCCCATGCCAGGCGAACGTCCTTTTTTTCCCACAAATAGAGCTTTCTTTTGGTGGTATTTGATCACCCCTGCGTTTTTTTTTTAATGCGCTATAAACAAAAATAGAGTGACAATTTTGAAAAAAACGCATTATTTTTTACTTTTTGTTATAATAAATATCCCTCAAAAATATATAAAAAAATAAAAAATTTCCCTCAGTTTAGGCTGATATGTATTCTTCTACATATTTTTGGTGAAAAAATCGCAATAAGCGATTATTGATTGGTTTGCGCAAAAGTTATAGCGTTTACAATATAGGAGATCGTTTTATGGCATTTTTATTAATAATTTATTTTTTTACTAGTAATGGTGGTGATCAGCGATTTTTATTGTGACTGCGACATTATAGCGGACACATCGGACATTTTTGATACATTTTTGGGACCATTGTCATTTATACAGCAATCACTGCTATACAAATGCACTGATTCCTGTGTAAATGACACTAGCAGTGAAGGGATTAACCAGTGGGTGGCAGTGTAGGGGTTAAGTGTTCCTAGGGGTGTGTTACTAATTGTTGGGGGCTGGGCTTTCTTTAGTGAACACTGATCTCTGCTCCAATCACATGGAGCAGAGATCAGCATCACTTGTTGCTAGACAGAATGGGGAGATACTGTTTACAATGGCATCTCCCAGTTCAGCCACCCCGTGAGACGATCGCGGGTATGCCCGCTAAGATCGAGTCCGCTGGACCCGCGACCGGACTCATGGGGGTCCCGACCAGCATGCGAGATTGGATGTACCTGTACGCCAATATGCCTGCCCGTGCCATTCTGCCGACATACATCGGCGTGCGCTGGTCGGGAAGTGGTTAATGTGAATATGTTGTTTTTATATGCTTTTATGAATGCGTGGATACTTTCATATGCTTTTATCATTTTTTATGTGAATAAACTTTTGATCTTTTGATCAAAGCGCCAGATCACGTGCCTTCCATCTTTTCTCCTTCACCTGGCTCTTTTCGGACCACCCCAGGTCAGCTTAGGCAGCGGGACACGCATGATCATTTGTTAAATTCACTGCCTTTGAAAGTACTACCACACTATACCAGCAGCACCTTCACAAGCGCAGGAGTAATTCATTCTTTCTTTATTCATATTTAATAGACAGCGGAGCGCAGGCGCACTGAGCATGCCACTGCTAAAAGCGATCATGCCATTAGTGGTCGGCTCCCGCACACATGCGTGACGTAATCGCGGCTCTGGCCGGTCACAGTGCCAGAGCCGCAATACTCGGAAGTCACTCCGGTATAGATGGTGGCATCAGAGGAGGGCAACGAGGGTCGCTTTGGGGGCTTCCATCTCAGGTAAGTTATTCATAATGAGCTAGTATGCTTTGCAGGGAAGGGGGCAGGGCTTATAGCGGTCACATGATCGGAAAAGTCCTGATCCTTGTCCCGTGAGCCGCCAGTCACTGTGCCAGGAGCGTGCAAGGCACACGCTCTCTGCACAGCACTGTTGCCGCTATTGCATGTATATTTGCGTGCAATCGGCACCAACAGGTTACAAAAAGGGGGCTGTGTGATGCAATAAAACATGCCTGCCCCCTGCTGCATGACTCTGCAGACCAAAACGCTGTGTGGGCAGCAGCGGTTTGGGCTGAAAATCAGTGTGAACGGACCCTAATGCCATGTACACACGATCGGAATTCCGGCCAGAAAAAGACAGATGAGAGCATTTCCTCGGAAAATGCGACCGTGTGTATGCTTCATCAGAATTTAGCTGTCAGAATTTCCGCCAGCCAAAAATTGATAGCATGCTCTCAATTTTCCAGACAGAAAAAATTCAGATCGTGTGTATGCAATTCCGAGACGCCAAAAATCACGCATGCTCAGATTGAACTACGAGACAGAATTGGCTACTGGCTATTGAACTTCCTTTTTCTAGTCCCGTCGTACGTGTTGTACGTCACTGAGTTATAAATAAACGGATTCTGGTGTGACCGTGTGTAGGCAAGACAGCTTGAGCAGAAGTCCGTCGGAATTCAGTCAGGAAAACCATCAGAGCTGTGCATTTCACGTGGTGCACATATAAAGAAGCATCTCGGCAAAACCAACTGTGAGCAAACCTAGTCAGGCTAGGGAATGGTGGTAGACAGGGTAGTAGGAGCTATATCCTGGAACCATATGCAAGACACCAGGCCCGGTGCAGTGAGTTTCCCCAGCCCAAGGAATGGTTCTTTCAACAATGACCAGGAATATGATGAGTGTGTGCCTCGGGCAGACCATGCTTTGTACGAATTGTACATGCAGGTGTTTAAGTGAAATGGAGTACTTAGAGGGCTTTGAACTGTGAGTGTGGCTGACCTGAACAAGCCCAGCTATAGGCCCTGGTGAAGTACACATGATGATTCAGTCATGTTCTGAGACCTGCCTACATCAAACATGTTGCTTGACGTTTAAAGTCCTACTAACCCATGACAATCATGGAAGAATGGATGGTAGTACTTAAACTGCTTTATTTATTCTTCCACCCATATCTCGCAAGGTATCAGTAACAGACAATACTAGATAAAAACAGACAGATTAGATCATCTCGCTGTCACTCTGCTCACTACTCCTACTACTTTTGTTAGTACATAAGCACTACATACTACTGTTAGTACATAAGCACTACAGCGGAATATACTGGCTTCTTGTGCTGCTTCATCCACCCCAGTCTGTGCTCTGCTGTACAAGGACAGCAAAAAGATTGTTGGCGCAATATAAATCCTGTATAATAATAAAAATAAGAAAGTCAAATTCAGTTACTTGCAGTGTGTGCAGTAAAAAAAAAAAAATACACTTAAGCCCCATACACACTATCAGATTTTCTGCTGAGTTTTTCCTTCGGATTTACCAAAACCATATAATATGAGGTCATACCTTAAGAGTTTCAATGTGTACGCAATCAGACAGGCCCTTGTACTACATGGTTTTGGTAAATTTGAAGGAAAAACTCAGCAGAAAAACTGATAGTGTGTATGGGGCTTTAGTAAAAAAAAAAAAAATACACAGCCATTCAAGCAGCTCAACAAAACAAACCTGGAAGGAAGACTGGAAGAAGATGGAAGCGCTCAACTGAAGTGCTGAGAGCGCATTGCTGGAGGGCGTCATTTGACACATAAGTCTGCCATATTGTGCTATGTGGAGCATACTAGCACATTGTGGAATAAGGCTCCTGTGGGCCTATTAAAAATATATATAGCAAGCTTTAATTGTGCTTTAAAGATGTACTTCTACCTCTGCGTTGCTCAGCTACTACACACCACAGCCTGGGTTCAGTACCACCATCTTCTTCTGTGATACCATTAGCCAGCTGTCTCTTCCATGTTCTTGCAGCTGCCCCCCCCCCCCCCCCATGCCATCCTATGATGCACACATCTCCACCCAATGTGACGGAGATATCCCAGGTGGCTATGGGAGCAAGAACACGTCATACGTCATACTCACCAAGGGGAGAATGGCGCCAGGAGACCAGGCTGGAGGGAAAAAAAAGACCAAACCAGAAAAAAATGTGACTTTTTATACTGCAAATTCGGAGTGCATAGATGTAAATTTAATTTGGGCAGTGAAGTTCCGCTTTAATGATTTATTAACCCCCCTAGCGGTAATCCCGAGTCTGGCTCGGGGTAGGAATATACTGACTGGAGCGGTAACCCCGAGCCAGACTCGGGATGGCTTCGCTCGATGCAGGGGAGGACACAGGGAGCGTTACTCACCTTGTCCCCTGGATCCAGCGATGTCCTCCGCGCTGTGTGATCGAGCCGTCCTGCGCTCGATTCACAGTGCCGAATGCCGCCGAGCTCCGTTTCCTGCGACGTTACGGCGCACAGGAGCGGAGAACGGCGGCAAATTCAAAAAAGTAAAAACACGCTAAACACACACAGCACTGTAATCTTACAGATTACAGTGCTGTATTAAAAAATACACACCCCCTTTGTCCCTAGTGGACTGTGCAATGCCCTGCATGCACTTTTATATTATAAATACTGTTTTTTACTGCCTGGAATTTGGAGATTGTCCATAGCAACCAAAAACTGTCATTTTTTCAGTGTTTTAGGATTTTATTCCATTATTGAATAATTTTTATTATTCTTTATTATATTATAAACTTTATCATACCCGGGATGTCTGCTAGACTCTGGTTTGAACAGATTTAAGAGCGTTATTCCTAAGAATTACAGGACTACAATATAAAACGCCAGATTTCCGTGCAAAATAATTGTACCGCTTTCAGCACCTTATTCCAGACTGAATCATACCGCCAGGGAGGTTAATAAATACAGCACTGCATTTATTTATGTCGTTTATAACTGCCTGGAGCTAGTTTTTTGAGCCAGGCTTTAATCAGGATTTGCATTACAGGGAGTTGGCCACTCTTTGCCTCTGGTTGTATACAGGGTGTCGTTGCTTTTGGATCCTGTTAAAGGATGTTGTTATTTTGAGAACCGGATATGTTGCTCTCAGCACAGTTAGGGGCTTTGGCAGCCTAATCCGCCCTTTGCCATATGTCTGAGAGTTGGAACAGAGGTGAATCTGTCTGTCTGGAACAAAACTTTCTTCCCCCGTTTATTAATATTTTCTGAGCTATTCTTACAGCGAGTTTGATGTTTAAGGGATGCCCTTCAACTCTATTACTGGGCTACTCATACCAGTTGTACGTAAGATGCCAGTGCTCTGTAAACACTTCTATTATTCATCCCAATTTGTGGTCTAAACGGAATCTTGACTTAGCTTTCATAACCCATTCATTACACAAACAAGTACAATTATGTTTGCAGAAAAATGTAGATTAATGGATTATATTAAAAAGTATAAAAATTGCTACAGTGAAATCCAAACAGGCATTTTACCCTTTTAAGGAGCTTTTCTAGCATGTGTTCCATATAAGAGGTATTTTTGTCTTTATGAAAGCAAAGCAGCTGGCATGCTAATTTGCATCTTTCCCATCGAAGCTGGCCGTAGCAGTAGAAAGAATGTAGCAGTGGAAGGTGAAGTATTTGAAAATGATTTCATATTACCAGATAAGAGAAGAATTCTAAAGTAAAACAATTCTCACTAGTTCTGGGTTCCAAAATCAAGGCTAGGCTTGAATGTACTCTGAAGGGGTTATTGCCGACATCAGGCAAAAACGCAAACGTGTAGTTATCTGGTTAGAACAAGGTAAACATCCAATTTACAAGTCTGTACAAATAAATTCCTGACTTGTCGCAATATACGGCAACACTATATAAAAAAAAAAAAAATTTTATCATTAAAGGTCAGTCGCTGTTTGGGTGGGTGGGTGCAGCGGCTGTAACACACACTGAGTCCAGAAATAATGCAGAACATGCATTGCAAAGTAAAAGCAAAAGCAAACAATTCAAAACTACATAGCAGAAGGCAGCCCAATGGGGACCACTCATAAATGTCACAACGTGTAACAGGGCAGGTCTCAGATGTGCTGACAGCGTCCACCTTGAGGGGTGGAATGCGGCCTGGCCAAGCCCAAGCGGAGAGATTTCCAAGAAGAATAGCATGTTCCTACACTTTCTCTATTCTTCCGGAACCTTTCGCTGCCCCAGTAACCCAGGAAACCATAGAAAAACGATGTTCCTCTTGACTTTCTCTCCTCCTGTATTGTCGCTGCAGTCAAGCGCCACCTGCAGTAAAGGAAACAAACTGCACCTGCCTACAACTGAACACCAGTCATGGGACTGTGCCTAGGTCTGTGAAGAGCACCTTAAAGCGTATTTCTGCTTTTGCAACCAAATAAGGACAACACCTTCTTTATATTTGTCACATGCTCCCATCAACATAGCATAACTAAAAGAAAAAATTAAAACTTGCTGGTTACCATTTTTTATATGTTCCGTGAGTCCCTATGCAGGCAGTCCCATTTACATCAATTGTGATGCAGCGGCTGCACCTACACAGCCACTGCATCCCAATTGACATCAATAGGACTAAACTAAAAGGGAGACCTAAAAAAATTTATAACGATCAAGAATATAAATGAAAAAATAAGGAAAAAAATCACAAGGCTGCTGCTCAACTGTGGGATGCACACACAATCAATAGAAATAGAAAAAAGAGAGCTGCGCCAATACATAAAAGTAACTGTCACAATTATAAGTAAACAGCACTACATTCACCATAGAGTCTTTCACTTATTATGTTACTAAAAGTCCATAGTAGAAAAGTTCACAGTAGAAAAAATTCCTTAGGTTGGAAATAAAATGGACGCACCACAGTGATTCCACACAAATAATCAAAAATGTGCCCAGGCACCGACATAAGATTCCGCTTACCAGATGGTAAAATCGTGAAAGGAGCGTTATGGTAAGAGCCCATCGCAACCTCTCGCCTGTACCAGATGTCTTGGTATCCCAGGGGCGACACTACAATTGAAAATGACAAGTCTGACGAAACGCGCCAGGTAGGGCACGCTGTGGCGTCACCATGCTGAACGACAGGAGGATGGGCTCCCGAGTTTGCCGGCCGGCTATTATTCATACGATCGAACATAAGTGCATTTCGTTTATAATTAAAGGATTGTGTCAGGACTGGCTTAGCCCTTCCTTCTCTGGGCTGGCCGCTCAGCTGTCAGCTAATTGCCAGCTCTCTTCTCTCTCCACAGTTACCAGCTGTTCCTGATGATGCTTGTCTGACCTGCCTACTTAAAGCCTTCCAGCTCACTTCACCTCTGCCTTCGCCTTCACATCACTAGAAACCATCTCCTGCGGTTTGTTTAAAAACTGGCTTGCTGACATCCCTTCTGGCTCCTTTTCCTGCTTGCTGTTGCTCTACTTGGATCCCTGACTTCTGGCCTGGCTGACTACCCGATCTGGTTACTGGACTCTGGCTATGCTTGACTACGCTTTTTCTATTTACCTTTTTATTTTTATCAATAAACAAGTGTGATTTAATTGTACTTCTGTCTCAGTCTGATTCATGGTTTCTGTCAGTAGGCGAAGGCCATGAATTCAGAAGATACAGTCAATCCACTTGTTGGTAATATTTTTTCCAGGTTGGATGAGCAAGATCACCGCATGGATTAGTTTGCCATAGCGTTACAAACGCTCCTGAATCACACGGCTCACCTGGAATCCCAGACGGTGGCTGCTCCGGTACAACCTGAGTCGCAGGCCTTCCCTGCTGCTGTGCCAGTCTCTGTGCAGGCACCCGCCTCGAGTATTACCTCGATAAGAGGTATGTCTGGTTCTGTTCCGCTTCCCCAGCAATTTGGGGGCGATCCAGTTCAATGCAGAGGGTTTCTCAATCAGGCTGGGATATACTTGGAGATGCTGCCCCAGGCGTTTCCCACGGACAGAAACAAAAGTAGGTTTCCTGATATCTTTGCTTTCTGAGAGAGCCTTGGCCTGGGCTAACCCTCTATGGGAGACTGTTGTCTTGAGTTACCCTCAGTTTGTGGCCTCCTTTAAAAGGGTATTTGACGTTCCCCGCACGCTCCGCTTCTGCTGCCAAGTGCCTCATGTCCATCAAAGAGAGTACGAGAACTGTTGCAGACTATGCCATTGAATTCTGTACTCTGGCAGCAGAGGTTGCTTGGAACAATGAGGCCCTCATGGCTGCTTTTTCTCATGGTCTCTCGGATTCCATCAAGGATGAGATAGCAGCCCGAGATATACCCATAGAGCTGGAGAGCTTGATCTCGTTTGCCATCCTCATTGACTCCAGACTCAGAGAAAGACTTTCTCTTAAGGAGCACTTGCGGAAGCCTCTTGTACGTTTGCCTCCGAGCTTTGTAGTCCCACCCATGCCTCCCTCACCTCCCATGCCTCCTGGTACTGAGTTGGTCACTGAAGATGAACCCATGCACCTGGGCTTCACGTGTCTCTCTGCGGATGAGAAAGCCTTTAGGAGGAGGGAGAGATTGTGCCTTTATTGTGGCCAGGCAGGTCACTTTTTGAAGTCTTGTCCTACCCGTCCAGGGAACGCCCGAACCTTGAGCTCCTGTCATGGACAGACCTTAGGTGGCGTTGTTTCGTCCCCAGTTATCCAGAAGGATAAGCCTCTGGTTTTGGTCACCCTTTCTTGGGCTGAGTTGTCCATCGAGATACAGGCTCTAATCGACTCTGGGGCTGCAGGCCTGTTCATTGATGCTGCATTTGTTTTGCAGCACTCGATTCCGCTGCAGCTGTGTGACACTCCACTTGCCATTGAGGCTCTTGACGGGAGACCTTTACAGCCTGTCCATGTGACTCATGAGATGGTTCCATTGTTCATGGCCTTAGGGGCTCTTCACCATGAGATAATCCAATTCCAAGTTATTTCCTCACCCAGATTTCCACTGGTTATTGGTTATCCTTGGTTACAGAGGCACAACCCCTCTTTTGATTGGCTCCGTGCTGAGGTTCTTTCCTGGTCACCACAATGCAGTGAGACATGCTTCCTGAAGGTATTCAAGGTCCTGTGCACCGCTTCACTCCCCTCCCTGCCGGAGGAGTACCGTGATTTTGGCAATGTCTTTGATAAAGGTCAAGCCAGTAGTTTGCCTCCACACCGGCCTTATGAATGCGCAATTGACCTTCAACCTGGTGCCATACCTCCTCGTGGCCGGGTTTACCCTTTGTCTGTCTTGGAGGATAAGGCCATGGAGGAGTATGTTGCTGATGCACTTTCTCAAGGTTTCAGTCCTTGTCTCCTGCTGGTGCTGGTTTCTTCTTTGTGAAGAAGAAGAGCTGTTAACTGACACCTTGTATAGATTCACGGATATATTACGATTAAGAATGCCTACCAGATTCCATTGATTACAGAGTTATTTGACCACCTCAAGGGAGCAACGGTTTTCACAAAGCTTGACCTGAGAGGGGCATACAATCTCATGCACATTAAGGAGGGCGACAAGTGGAAAACTGCATTTAATACCAGAACAGGCCATTATGAATACCTGGTAATGCCTTTTGGCCTTTGTAACACCCCGGCAGTTTTCCAGGAATTTATTAACAATGTCCTCCGAGATTTGTTGCAATTGTGTGTGGTGGTTTATCTCGATGATATCCTCATATTTTCCAAGTCCCTGGAGAGCCACCACACAGATGTCTGTCATGTACTTCAGAAACTAAGAGAGAACAATCTCTATTGTAAACTGGAGAAGTGCGAGTTCCATCATGAACAGGTTACATTCCTGGGCTATGTCATTTCCACTGCTGGTTTTTAGATGGACCCAGAGAAACTGTCGGCAGTCCTACAGTGCCTCGACCCGTGGGTTTACGTCCTCTGCAGCATTTCCTGGGCTTTGCCAACTACTATCGGAAGTTTATTCATAATTTCTCATCTCTGGTCAAGCCTCTGACTGATATGAGCAGAAAGGACGGTAACCCACAGAGTTGGTCTCCGGAGTCCATTAATGCCTTTGAGACTCTCAAGGCTGCCTTTGTTTCTGCTCCTGTGTTGGCACATCCTGATCCTACGTTGCCTTTTATCCTAGAAGTTGATGCTTCTGAGACTGGAGTTGGCGCCCTTCTGTCTCAACGTCCTAACTCAGAGAGCGCTATGTATCCGTGTGGCTACTTTTCCAAGAAATTGTCACCTGCTGAGTGCAATTATGAGATTGGTGAAAGAGAGCTGTTGGCGATCATTTTAGCCCTGAAAGAATGGAGACAGCTCCTTGAAGGTACCACTGGGCCTGTTCTTATTCTTGCTGACTATAAGAATCTTACATTCTAGTCTGAAGCTAAGCGACTCTCTCCCAGAAGAACGCGATGGGCTCTTTTCTTGTCGAAACTTTAATTACATTGTCTTATTCTTACCCGGTACTAAGAATGTAAGGGCTGATGCCTTGTCATGGCAATTTTCCTCCACTTCCAAGTCGGAGATGGTTCCGGTTCCTATGATTCCTCCTGATCGTATCTTGGATACGGTTCGCACCAGTCTTACTTCTCCTTTGGGTGGCAAAATTCTTGCTGCTCAGGTCCATGCTCCTCCTGATATACCTTGTGACCACTGCTTTGTCCCAGATAGTCTCCGTACTGCTGTGCTCCAGACTTACCATTCTCCCAAGGCAGCTGGAGATCCTGGGAAGAATCAATTAATTTGAGCCATTTCCCAACAATTCTGGTGGCCTAGTCTATGGGCTGATTTTACTGCCTTCGTAGCTGCCTGTCCCATGTGTGCTCAGAGTAAGACTCCACGACACCTTCCAATGGGCCTCCTACACCCCATACCCAATGGAGAGAGGCCCTGGACTCACCTGTCTATGGATTTCATTGTGGAATTGCCCAACTCCCAAGGCAACACTGTTATCCTTATGGTGGTTGACCGCTTCTCAAAGATGTGTCATTGTATTCCACTTAAGAAGTTGCCCACCTCTAAGGAACTGGCTTCCATTTTTGCTCGGGAGATCTTTCGCTTACATGGGCTACCCAAGGTGAGTGTCTCGGATGGGGCAGTCAGTTTGTCTCCCAGTTCTGGTGAGCCCTTTGTGCACAGTTGGGAATCCAGCTTGCGTTCTCTTCTGCGTATCACCCACAGTCTAATGGGGCCACAGAACGAGCCAATCAGTCCTTGGAACAATTCCTACGTTGCTATATTTCTGACCACCATAACAACTGGTCAGACCTATTACCATAGCAGAGTTTGCTCACAACAGTGCCTTGAATTCTGCCTCCCGATTGTCTCCATTTATGGCGAATTATGGTTTCCAACCTTCCATGTTGCCTGACTCATTTGTTCCGCAGTATTCCTGCGTTAGAGGAGCATCTCCGTGGTCTTCGTTCCACTTGGGTACAAGTCCAGGAGGCTTTGCGTCATGCTAATGATAGGTACAGGCTTCATGCTGACCGCAGACGCCTGCCTGCGCCTTCCTACCAGGTTGGGGACAGGGTCTGGCTGTCATCTCACAACCTCCGGCTTCATGTTCCCTCACTGAAGTTTGCACCTTGGTTTATTGGGCCTTTCCGTATTCTTCACAGGATTAACCCAATGGCTTATGTGTTGGACCTTCCTCCTAGTATGCGCATCTCAAATGTGTTTCATGTCTCCTTATTGAAACCGTTGGTCTGTAACCGATTTACCACCTAGGTGTCGCGTCCTCACCCTATTCAGGTTGAGAACCATGAGGAGTATGAGGTACAATCCATTGTTGACTCCCGTAGGTTCCGTGGGCGCATACAGTACCTGGTGCATTGGAAGGGGTACGGTCCGGAGGAACGCTCCTGGGTTTCATCCTCGGACGTACATGCCCCTGTCCTCCTCCGCGAGTTCCATAGATAGTTTCCACTCAAGCCCGGTGGCCCTCCGAGGGAGAGGGGTCATTGAGGAGGGGCTACTGTCAGGGCTGGCTTAGCCCTTCCTTCTCTGGGCTGGTTGCTCAGCTGTCAGCTAATTGCCAGTTCTAATCTCTCTCCACAGTTACCAGCTGTTCCTGATCATGCTCGTCTGACCTGCCTACTTAAAGCTGTCCAGCTCACTTCACCTTGGTCACATCACAAGAAACCATCTCCTGCGGTTCTGTTTAAAGACTGGCTTGCTGTCATCCCTTCTGGCTCCTTATCCTGCTTGCTGTTGCTCTACTTGGATCCCTGACTTCTGGCCTGGCTGATTACCCAATCTGGTTATTGAACTCTGGCCTGGCTGACTACTCTATCCAGTTACTGGACTCTGGCTATGCTTTGACTACGCTTTTTCTATTTACCTTTTTATTTTTATTTAATAGACAAGTATGATTTAATTGTACTTCTGTCTCGGTCTGATTCATGGTTTCTGATAGATGGTCATTACGAATGTCTTGTCATGCCTTTCGTTCTCAGGATTGCGCCAGCTGTCTTTCAGAACTTTATGAATGACATTTTCCGGGGTCGCTTCATGCTTGTATATTTAGACAAAAATAGATATACTCTCCCAATCTTGAAACACATCAGAAGCATGTCTTTGGACATATACCTATAGGTGGTGGAATGACATTAGTCAGGAGTTATGCTTCTTGATTAATTCTGTGATATTTGGTGGTTCTTGATGTGTGAGTGTAGAATAGTGATGTTACCCTCTGAATTTTGGGAATGACATTTTGATTTCTGATGTTAGTACACATATCACATTTTTTGGGGTAACACTATGATCATTTGGAAATACTAAACAACACACACAATTTGCATCAGCAATGGTATTGTTTGTGGTTTGTGAAGACACCTGTGGGAGTTTTGGATTAGATTTTTGTGCAAAACATATTTTACCAAAACATGAAAACATTACACATTACTAGCATTCTTAAAAAATATATATGAAGAAGAAACAACATAAAAACCCAGCAAGGACAATTTAATTTAGAGAAATAAAAACTTCATCTCAAAATTAAAATGTATTTTTCGTGGAAGTAACAATTGTACAATTATATTCAATGGTTGAAATTTACTATTGCGCCCAGGAAAAAAAAGAATGAGAGTTAAATTGTGACCATGTTCCATGTCTGAGCATTCGCACTTGTGCTGGTACATAGTCGTAGAAAGAGGTGGAATTTATCTCTTCTCAGACTTTCAATGATATTTCAATTTATACATCAATTTTTTCAGCAGTTTCAATGCAGATTATCTTCAAACAATATACCACATATTTAAGAACCATTTAGTCTATCATATCATGCTCTAAACATTATTTCCATGTGCAATTCCTGTGTTTTGATCACGACTAATGACAGTCTCTGTTGCTTGTGACCTATAGTAAATTTCTATTTTGTGACTATTTTTTCATGGGCGCTATAGCGAATTCCATTGTCAAGCTAATTTGCACGGTTTTGGCCATTTTGCGACTATTTATTTGCAAATTCACGCTATAGTAAATCGGCTGCATTGTGTGCAAAGATGAACATCACTAACAGTCAGATTGTGATATCCATCTCTAGCAGACCACATTTTCTTTGAATTTATTATGTTCACTTGTATTAGCTTTTTCCCAGGACCTTAGCAAAGAACTGATGAACCATGAATTACAAGCTCCTAGTTTTATTATGAGAGCAAATTTATTTAGTGAATGACCTGACCATTCTGAGCAAAACAAGAGCTGTGCTGTGCTGAAAAACCATGTCGTAACTGGTAGCTAGTTAAATTTTTAGAGCAGAAATAAAGAAAGTTCCAATGTGTGCCCCATTCTCCTATCTGTAAGCAGACTGCAACAGGCCCTTGTGGCACACCATTTCAAGGACAGACTGCAGTCTTGTTGCCTCTTGTCCTCTATGTTATATCTTGTTGTATACAGTATTTATACCATCACAAAGATAGCAGAAGAATGGTTAGTGGGATCAAAACAACGTTAATTTTTGACAATAGTGAGGAGAAAATTTGAACTGTGAATGTGGTTTTTGAAAACATTGTACTTATTGTAGTGTACATGTCCCAGGCACAAAAGAAACTGATTTAATACTTCTAGAACTCCATTCAAATACCAGGTATGGAAACATTTCAAGGGCTTGCAAACAAAATTGTTTGACTCAATGATGTCAGAGTTTCTGTGTGACAGTTTGAGTGAAATTCTTCAGGTGTATGGTCAGTTTGTGGCTGTCTTTGCCTACTCTTCTTCTGTCTCTGTGTTCTTTATTAGCACATGTGCATGCAGCAGAGCCTGATTGGTTCCTAGTACTAACTCTCCTTTTGAGTACTACTGCACCCTGGATTAGAGGACACCTATCTCAAGACAGAGTCATGTGTATACAAGATCTGAATTGAAAAATGATAGGTTTTTAAAGGAGCCCTTCGCTCATAATTTACACATATCCTGGTTCTAACCCTCCTCCCCCACCCACTACACATTTGCAAACAATTTTACTATTTTTGTGACACAAGTAGATTTTTCTGCAGGTGTCAGGGCTGGTCTCAGCCCTTACTTCTCTGAGCTGGCCACTCAGCTGGCGGCTAATTGCCAGCTCCTATCTCTCCACAGTTACTCAGCTGTTGATAATATCCTGCTTGTCAGTCCTACTTAATTAAGCCGTCCAGTCCAGAGGTTCTTTGCCTTCGCCTTGGTCAACATCACAGAAACTATCTCCTGCAATCCCGTTCAAGACTTGCTTTGCTGACATCCCTTCTGGCTCGAGATCCTGCTTGCTGTTCCACTACATTGATCCCTGACTTCTGGCTTGGCTGACTATCTGTTCCGGTTACTGAACTTTGGCTATGTTTTGACTATGTTTGTTCTTTTTACTTTTATTATTAAACGTGTGATTTAACTGTACTTCTGTCTCGGCCTGATTTCATGGTTTCTGACAGCAGGTTCTTGTTCCCATGTCCTCACTCCTTGCCTAAGCGAGGATGACATATTCCTGGACCCTCCTCAGCTTTTATAGTGTCACATTAAACCAGGGGCTAATACAATTGGCCAAAGTTGTGACCTGCCTGTCACTTTACAATGAAGGCTTTACTTGTAGGTACGTTGGTGTCTGACAGAGCCATTCCAATACAGATAATGCAAATGGAGTGGCTTGTTTTTGCCTCCTGGAATTCTTATCAATATAATTCCATAGGATGGTGGGGTCCAAGCTGTTACCTTGCCTAGGACCCCATTCTTCCTTAATCCATCTCTGGAGATGGCAGGTTAGAAAATAAGCATATTAAGTGAATTGATCTAAAAATGTAAATGTTAAAAAGGACAACATGAAAAACAAGAGACTCTAAATCAGGATCTGTTGATCGGGTGCAATGCTTTCCAGGCTCCTGTAACAAAAATAATAAATGCATATTTTTTACCTGCACAAAAATGTGCATTTATTTAGTTATTTTAAAGTGAACTTATCGTTTAACTTGTTATTATTAGTGTATTTTATGTGCGACCCAAAACAATTCCTATTCTTGCAATGTGGCCCGGGAAGGCAAAAAGTTTAGACACCCGTGCTCTAATTGTATACATACAGGAACTCCAAAAGGTGTTTATCCAGGGTGGAGTTATACTGGGTTAACCTTTTTAGCCTTTGACTTCGCAAATTGTGCATCCTACTTGATGCAATAATAGGCCCAATGTCTTCTGGAAGTAATTAAGCCTCTCAGCATGTTCAAATCCCCCCTAGGGTGACCATTTACAAAAGTGTGTGCACCCACTTTGCTCCTTGCAAAGATTTTGCATGCGCGGCCATTTGTCAGACTGTTGGCTTAAAGTGGAGTGAACTTGTGAACAAGTGAAAAAACATCACTAAAAAATGTAACACACTGATAAATCATCCTACTTACCTATGATCACAAAGTAAAATAAATGTATAGACATTCTCAGGGACATTTATTAAATCAATCACATAATAAATACTGGGCAATGTGTGTGCAAAAAAAAAAGTTAGTATAACTTTCTTTGAGGAAGCATTGTGCATAGAGCGAAACATGTCAGAATAGAATTTGTTCCTACTTGCGATTTTGAGGAAGAACATTATTTCACATCTTGCTGTGCGTCATTCCTGTTGCTGGAATAATTGATTGCTTTAGTGGAGGCAGGAAGAGCCAGCATTTGAGATTGGATTGTGGAATGTGGAGCCTGGCCTCATCTAGAGTAGCATGTGAAATATTTGACACAAATTACAATGCTGGTACACATTATGATCTGGCCCTACAACAACCTAAACTATCCAATCAATCCTTATCCAACCAGACAGGCCCTTGCACTAGATACTTGTTGGTAGATCAGAACGAGATTGCACAGTCAGATTGTAATGTATATGGTGATTGATCTAGGTATGAGTGACTGCAAACACATGATTTATCACTGATTAATATATTGAATGATGCAATACATACAGTAACAAGTGAAAATGCAGTATATTGAAAATGATCTGTATTGTTATTGGTTGTCTGACACACGTGCAGATATGTGTTTGGTTGATCAGAAATGATCAATAAGCTCTACCATGCTTGATCAACTTGCCATAGTCAAAATCTATCGAAAAGCTTACTTAAAGCGGCGTTACACGCACAATTTTTTTTTTTACGTCTGTAGCTGCTGACTTTTAATAAGAACACTTACCTGTCCAGGGAGCCCGCAGTGTCAGCCTCCTGAGGCCGATCAGTCCATTGGATTGAGTGCAGGCGCCACCATTGCGGCTTCACTGTCCGATTCCTACTGTGCATGCACGAGTCGCACAGCGATTTGTGAATGGCCAGCTGTCTTCTGGGACACACATAGGTCCCAGAAGACAGCAGGGGTGCTCGCCGCACACAAAAAAATTACGTCCTGCACCATGGACTGGATGGATCGGAAGTACACTATGTAGTTCATAAAAAGTTACGTTAGAAGAAAAAAACTACATTTTTAATATCCAAAAACGAGGGGTGGAGAGGTGGTCTTTCATTTAAGATCACCTCTCAAGAGTGGGTGGAACTCCCCTTTAATCATTTTAATGAAGGATCTGTTGCAATGAATGATCAATTAAATGATCATATTGATACCACCTTACTACAACCACATGCATAGGACATACAATAGGTGGTGCTTGGGGGTATATGTGATCCAAACCAACAGGTATCTTATGGTGGGGCACTTGCCTGATATTTACTCTTTGTTATCATACAGCACACTCTGACTGGACAAGGTGGAAAGGCGAGGTGGTGACATCACACTCTCCATCTCATCCAATCACAGAATGCTTTGCATTGGTAGAGAAAATAAAGCATTCTCTGAATGGGGTCCATGTCAAGTGGTCAAGCTCCTGTGTACACTATGCAGAAGACTTTTCCATCACAAAACATTGGGGGGTGGCCAAATTGTCCTTGCCAGCTATTTAATTCTGCTTGACAGCACCTACGGATGTCAGAATATCCTAACAGTGTCTTCATCTGATTGGACGCACTTACTGTGCAGCCAATGTTTTTCTCCCTGGTTTCTCTGAACAAGTTGATTTGAAAAATCAACTTTTGGCCAGCCAGACAGTGCTGACTGGGGTACCCATGGCTTGAATTTCAAATTCCAACCAAACATGGCAACCATAGTTACAACTCTTTATTACAGTAATCCTGAAACAAGCCAAAGCTTGTAAATACATATTGCCACTACTCAGTATTAAACTCGAAGGTACAACAGAATAATTCAATTCTGTACCTTACGTTACCACAAAAATGCAAATAAATGGAGCTGGCTATTCTCCTCTGTAAACTCTTTTGCCTAGGCAAATTACAGAGACCTGGCAGGCTTCCCCGCCCATGTGTTTTTACTATAGGAAAAGCAGGAATTATATACTAATCTGAATTAAACAAGAGCCGTACATCTATGAGTGCCGGCCACATCTTACCAACCAATCACATGCCTCCATGTGTCATTTGCTGTACTGCTTCTATTCTTCTAACATACAGGGCTTAATCATAGAGGAATCCAACACGCCACAATGTACAGTCGTCTCTGTACAAACAGCACGGGGGTGGGGGGGGGGGAGTACACCTGCGGATGATGAAATCCTTTAACTACTTACTCTCCAGGATATTACTATTATTACAGCGTAATCAACAGTTACAGCGTAAACATGAGTGAACATACAAACTCAATGAAGATAGAATCCCTATTAAGGTTTAAAGTGCATATATACACATTATAGAGATTATATATATATATATATATATATATATATATATATATATATATATATATATATATATATATTATATATTGTAGCGGCGGCTCCTGAAGAGCACACGCTATGCATTTTTTCTAAGTTAAGGTTATGCCTGAACTGCAGTTTGGTTTGGGTACAGTTGTCTAAATTTGGACTTCAGCATTAGTCTGACTGGACTATGAGATGTTCAGCCTGGCCACAGGGGGCACTGTCTTTTCTGGCAGGCATGGAACTATGGTCTGGTTAGGTGCCCGCCCAGTGGGAGTGGCGCTCTTGCTGTGCTTTCTGGGAGAGGGTATTTAAGATGCGGACATCACGTGGGTAGGGGTTCCAGTCCAGAATGATGTACTGAGTTCATGGTCCTTGGTCCTCCTGACCAGCCCCCAGGAAGGCTATATATATATATATATATTAGTATATCCAAAGTTTTTTATTTTGAATTTTTTTTAGAAATCCTGTCCAATGTTGTTATTGCTGTCTGTGTCCCCACCGTATAGATTGACCCTCTCCATTTGTTCTGGTGAACACTGTCACCAAGATGTTAACTGATGGGAAATCCAATGTTTTACAGCTGTCACCAGAGCAAAACAGGACAAATGTTCTTGTGACAGTTGTCCAAGGCTGCCCATATATTATTCAATTTTCTTATACAATTTTCCTTTAGATTTACCAAAACCATATAATATGAGGTCAGACCTAAACACTTTCGGTTTGTATGCAATCAGGCAGGCCCTTGTACTTCATAGTTGGAGGTAATTCTAAAGGAAATTGAACAAGAAAATTGTAAAATTGAATGGCCAGCCTAAGAGGGAAACTCCCCTCACTTTGATCTCTCATCCCCTTGCATCTCCAAGTCAGGAATTGAATGGAAATCTCTCCAGCATACATAGAGAAAAAACATAAACTAGCAACCCTTCCCTATAGAAAATAGATGTAAAAATGTAAAACTCTAAAAGAGTAGCAAATAAAACATCAAAGCGGCGCTCTTATCAGTTAAAATAAAACTGACTGACTACTATGTGGTCACTACCATATACCATGTACAAAAAGGAAAAAGACCAATGAGGATCAGTGAAAAAGTCTCTAGTGGACGTAGATGGTTTATACAGCAAAAAGTGGATGAGTGCACCATTCACCAAATGCTTTTCCACCTCGTGCTCCACACACCCACAAGGGGTCCAAACTCACCATAACCCGGAGGTTATTAGGCCTCAATCAGCATCCTACAGTTTGTTAACTCTCGATTTCCTCATAAGGTAACTTTATAAGCATCTCCGAGATCCACGTGCATGGAAAAGAGACTCCACATAGTCTAATTCCGTTTTACCATTTATTCAAAAATTCAATTAATAAAATCCAGTATTCAATGGCGCGGTGACAGTCCAACAGTGGTCATGTAGCTCAAGGTTGATTTATAAGAGCGCTTATACTATCCACTTTTCCAGGGTTGGAGGGGATGAAGTGTACTCCGGTGGAGATCGTAATGGTCTCAGCAGCCAGCACTTCCTATTTCCGGTTTGGTTCTCTGGATCCAACCCTTCCCTACCTACGCTAGCAAAATGTAAAAAAAAGTGTTAGCCAGTGGTGGCCTGTGCACTGTGGGCGCACGGGTGCCGCCCCCATCTATGCGCCCGGGCCCTTTCAGGATGCTGGATGCATGGATTCCTATGGCACTAATCTGCCTCCCCGCCAATCAGGAGGCAAGGCATCAGACCTGTTTCCCGATTGGCCAAAGCACTAGACCACCCTATGCCTGGCACTTAGGAAGAGGAGCAGAGGAGACATGCACTGGAGCATTGACGCCGCTCTAGTGCACTGAGATCCATGTCTTTCAGAGCGGGTAATCTACTGCAGGGACTCAGATGAGTTCGATGAGTTCAACTCTTCACACCAGACCACCACCATCTCCCAGGTCACTGCGGCCACCCTACATGGGCTCTTCTTCAAGATCGACGCTGCTGACACCATCCCCTCCATACTCGCCTATCAGAGCCACTACCCGCCACTGCCTGCTACAAGGAGCGGCACCAGGAAAGATTGCAAGTAGGCCTGGACATGACAGCTGTATAGAGGCCAAGACCCAAACCAGCCACACCCGTTTCAAGGTAAGGGGCCCATTACCTCCTATAGGGCCAATGTCTGGTGGATGGACTTCAGTCAGCTATTATTGTACTACAGGTCTTCCATGGTGTCCAGGGACAGTCCCAGGGTTCATGGCCCTAAATGCTGGCTCTTATCATCTGTATCATGAATGTCATTATTCTGATTACCTATGGACAATGTAAATGTTATATATGGGGTGTATGGACTGCAGTCTGGGGTTCTAGGAGCTGCTGCCTAGAGGTAAGTGCCAGGGGTGTCTGTCAGAGCCGCATGGGGAGGTTGGGGGGTGCTGCCAGAGCCGCGAGCCCCATGAGTGGGGGGGGCACAGTGGCTGCATATGATGGGCACAAGTGGCTACATATACTGGGCATGAGTGGCTGCATATGACGAGCACAAGTGGTTGCATTTTATGGGCACAAGTGGCTGCATATGATGGGCACACGTGGCCGCATATGAATGATTGGCACAGTGGCTGAGTTTGATGGGCACAGTGGCTACATTTGACGGGCACAGTGAGGTTGCAATTGATGGGGGAGTTTCAGTATTTTTCAGTTTGTTTTCGCCTCCCCAAATTTTTTTAGCACCAGCCACCACTGATTTTAGCTAAACATACACTTTAAATTCAGGGTCCCGAGACCCTAGGAATCCAACCTCTGAGCCACCATTAGGTATCCAGAATTATGTTTAAAAATAAGGGGAGCACTGTGGCTTAGTGGTTAACACTTCTACCTTGCACCACCGGGGTCCTGGGTTTGAATCTTGGCTAGGATACTACCTGCATGGAGCTTGCATGGCTTTCCTCCCACACTCCAAAGAAAATCCTGATAGGATATTTGGCTTCTGTCAAAAACTGGCCCATGTGTATGTATGCATGTGAGATGTGAATGTACGTGTTGTAAAGCACTGAGTAAATGCACTATATCACTACCTATAATAAATAAATGTAGAGCTAAATAAGAAGCTAGGCTGATAGACCGATCAAATAAAGCAAGCAATGCTTCAATTTTATGCATTGCTTGCCATTATCAGACTGTCTCTGAAATATAATTTCATGATAAAGAGACCTTCCGCCATTGGAGGTGCCTCCCCAGGGTAATTCTATTTTGTATAATTTCCTTCAAAGAGACTTGATTACCACTCTTCTATGTAAAAGACCGAAGGATAAGAAATTGAGAGCACATGTTGCTGTCAGCATTGAACAAAGATGGAAGAAGGTCCCATCAGTTGTGTAAGATGGAGCAGATTTCAGGTAGATCGAAGGTATCTACAGAGTTTTGACTATGCCACAGATATAATGGTCACCCCTTTCCATCCATTAAAAAAAATGTTTAAAGTGGTAGGAAAGGCCAAAAGATTTTTACCTTCATGCTTTCTATGCAGTAGTGTATTTAGGTTTTGTGCTGCCTGACTAAACCTGTGCACCCTCTAATTTAAATATGACCCACTGCTTCCAGTCAAGGCTACACTCTTTGCTCTTTAAGACCCGCCCTGAAATTTTTGAGTGGGGACACTCGTTCTGAGGGCCTGGGGGGGGGGAGGCAATGGATTCCCTTAATTTGCATAGATTTCCTCTCACTTCCTGTTTGCCTATGGGGCAGGAAGTGAAGGGAAATCGGAGACCGCCCTGTCCGCAGCCGGCTCAGCGGGGACAACGGAGCGATCCCCGCTGAGCGAGCGGATCATCACGGGGCGGATCTTTACTGATCCGCCCCGTGTGAAAGGGGCCTTAAGTGTTCAGGCACAAAATACCCAGCTCTGTCCTGGCCTGACCTTCTTGTGTATGGACACCTCACAGGAACCTGTGACCCTAGAGCTATATAAATATACTGGGGTGCAATAGGGTTAAGGTCTACATCTCTAGGACTAAGAACTAAGCCTGTTAGGGTGAAATGCTGTCTGTATGTGGGGAATGTGTTTTGTGCTTGCTCAATAAAGTTACGTCAATAAGTGACGTCATCAGTGTGTGTAAACTACAAAAACAAGCAAGTAGCCAAACAAATTGGCTAAAATGTTTTAAAGCACATAACTGTTTGTATTTAAGTTTCAGTATCAACAGTTCATATACAGTATATGAATTTCCAATGGACCGTACACACGATCCAAAAATCTGAAAAAAATACCGCTTTTGGCATGATCATACGATAATCGTTAGGACAGAGCTTTCGAGAGACGATCATGACAGTTCATCCGATATTATCCGATGGGACAAACATGAAAAATTTTCTTGTATGATACAAGGTCATACGATTTTTGTTTAATCAGTACAGTTGTCATCCGAAAATACAATACAAATTACAAAATACAAGTACACTACAACACATTACATCACTTTCGATTTTTTTATTCTGTCGTACAAGAATTTTTGGAACTTTAGTAAACTCTCCATTTTTGATATGCGACTAGCATGCAAAAAAAAAAAAAAACAGACGATCTGTCGTCCGATTTTTGGATCTTGTGTATGGGCCATAAGGCTTCTTTCAAACAGGTGTCCAAGAGGCGGTAACCTAAAAATCCTACATGGATCGTTTTTCAGAGATCAGCCACAGAGTGAACTTCGCCTTAATCACAAGAAGCTGATTCTAGGATTCAATCCATAGGCAATAAGTTAGGGATTTGAATCAGGGATACTGAGATATTTTAGTAAAAGAAAGAAAAAAAAAAGAATCGCTAACTCACATGTAAGGATTAACACGTAACACTTCCCAAGGGATATAACTTTGTATTTTCACTCTTCCTTGTTTTTAAAAAGCACACGTTTCAAACAAGGGTCCTATACTGCCCTCTTGTGTTGACTGTATGGATCTGTTTTAGAATACAGTATACAGTACTCAAAAGCTAAATAATGTTGTTCTTGATTATACATAATATTTTAATAAATCTTTCTTGGTTTATAATTTCAATGAGTAACTTTTTATTGCTCATCTATTAATACCATAAGCTTCCTTACAGCTCATTAACCACTTCAGCCCCTGAAGGATTCACCCACTTCTTGACGAGACCATTTTTTGACTTTAACTGACAATTGTGCGGTCGTGCAACGTTGTACCTAAACATAATGTATGTCCTTTTTTTTTCTCACAAATAGAGCTTTCTTTTGGTGGTATTTGATCACGTCTGTGTTTTTTCTTTTTTGAGCTATAAACAAAAAAGTCTAACAATTTTGAAAAAAAAAAAAACTTTTTATTTTCTGCCCAATAAAAAAATGTAAAACACTAATTTCTTTATCAATGTAGGCCAATTTGTATTCCGCTACATATTTTTGGTGTAATCAAAACAAAAAGGAAGGGTTATTAGGGAATTTACGGAAAGCATGACCTGGTGCATGGTCACACACTTCGATCCCTAGGGACTTTAAATGAAATAATGGCCTGGTAAGGTCATAAATTTCCATCCCAATCTGAATCAAGAGAGGAAGGGGTCTGCACCCAGGGCAGATGGGGCTTTACATGAAGCACATGACAGCAAAGAAGTGTAATGGGGTGATCATAAAGGAATTTTATTGATGTATAAGTTACAATCTCTACATGTGTAAAATACATACAGTTAGAACACACAGAGCAGGAACACATTTAACCCTTCGATCGCCCCTGATGTTAACCCCTTCCCTGCCAGTGCCATTAGTACAACATCAGTGCATATTTTTTGCACTGATCACTGTAATAATGTAACTGGTGCCAGTGTCAGTTACGTGTTACGTGTTCCGATCTGTCCACCGCAATGTTGGACCCCCCCCTTTCCTTCCCCTTCCCCCCCCCCCCCTCCTTTACAGTGGTTTTGCTCTTTATCCCCTAGCACTAGTCCCACACCTTTCACTTTTTTCAGAACTCAGTTATATTCGGCGGATCTTCACTTTATCCACAGATATGTCTCGGTTCCCGGGCCTGCCCTTGTTTAGCGCCTGTTTGGTCTCTGGGGGGCACCCCGCCGCGGCTTCCGGGGGTGATACCCTGGAGGGCTTGCGGTGTCCCGCCATCACACCATCACTATACGGTACCCTAGTAAGTACACTTACAGTAGTTGTGGGTTTTCTTACCCCACCCCTAATTATATTAACTTATTTATTTTTGCCCTTTCTGTTCTTGCTTACAATAATGTCCTTTCAGACATCACAAGCGCTCGCTCCTGATGAGTGGCCCGGAAGCCACGAAACACGTAGAGCCATCATTCGCCGTGTTTATATTTTCTTGATCCAGAGTTTATCATTATTATTATTATACACCTACTTTTACAGGTTTAGTGAGGCTTTAGGTCTCGCAGGCATCACTATTCTATTATGGTTTTATCCAACCTGCATTGTGGTGAACCTTGGAATTTTATTGAGGCTATACCTCGAGTTATGATTGATTTTTCGATTTGTTGCTTTGTTTCTGATTGTATATCTGATATGAGCATTATTATGTATGTATATACCGTATTACTTAATTATGTATGTATTTTACACATGTAGAGATTGTAACTTATACATCAATAAAATTCCTTTATGATCACCCCATTACACTTCTTTGCGGTCATGTGCTTCATGTAAATCCACATATTTTTGGTGAAAAAACAAAACAAAAAAACAATAAGCATATATTGATTGGTTGCGCAAAAGTTCTAGCATCTACAAAAAAGGGGATAGATTTATGCCATTTGTATTATTTTTATTTTTTACTAGTAATGGCAGTGATCTGCGATTTTTAGCATAACTGCAACATTGCGGTGGACAGATCGGAACACGTAACTGACACCGGCACCAGTTACATTATTACAGTGATCAGTGCAAAAAATATGCACTGATGTTGTACTAATGGCACTGGCAGGGAAGGGGTTAACATCAGGGGCGATCGAAGGGTTAAATGTGTTCCTGCCCTGTGTGTTCTAACTGTATGGGGCATTGGCTTCCTGGAACAACGCACAGATCCTTCTTCCTGCATAGTAGAAAGGAAGGATCTGTGTGTCATCCCTTCACAGAACGGTCTGAGGGATCCACTGATTGGTTCCCCCGCTGGCCAATGGGCATGATTTTTTTCTTGCACTGGACTGTTCTGGAACGCAGTAAAACGCATAAAAAAGTTTTGCACTGGATTGCATCAAACATGCACTGGACGCCAATAAAGTAAAAAAAAAACAGGAAAAAAATGTGCATGCAGAAATGAATTCCAGAGCTGATCTGGAGTGCATTTTTGTGGTGTGAATTAGCCCTATAGGGGACTAAGTCTAGGTTCACACTTAAGGCGGCTTTGAAATCCTGCAACATCACTTGAAATCGCAAAATTTCAAACCGCATGTCAGTGTGACTTGGCTGACATCTGTGCAACTTCATGCACAGATGTCTATGCAAGGCACACCTGAAATCAACAAAAGTAGTGCAGGAACTACTTTTTCAAATTGGTGCGGCACCCCGACAATAGGGTGTGACTTGTCACTCGATCTGACCTGTCAAATCGCATGCTAAGTTGCACCGGTGTAAATGGGTGCTTAAGTTCCTCTTTCCTGGCATGGATATTTTTATACATAGTCACTTTGGTCCAGCTTGAACCAATGTAACTGTGCATATACATAACATACCTAGCCAATGCTCATTGAAGCTGGAAATCACTGGAGTAGACTTCAGTTATCTTCACTAGCTTCTGGGTCCCGCATCGAACAGCTGCCTTACTGCATTCTGAACACAGAAGGTTAGCCTCTCAGCTCTGGTGCAATTCAGAGAATAAATGAAAAGAGTTCTCTGATTGGATGAGGTGGAGAGGCTGAACAATGGCAGCACCAAAATGAATGAAACTAAGCAAAACTGACTACCCAAATAGGAATGGGGATTAACCCTTGGAATCTCACACCATCAGAAGTAGGCCCTTCCAGTGGGGTGTTAAACTTTATGAGAATATGGTTAAAGGGCCCGAAGTATGGTTGAAACCACTGTCTCAGAGAGACCCCTTTCTCCTGGCATCTGGCTTTCATAAGCCATGCTACTTAAAGAGGAAGTAAACCCTGATGAGTTTACTTCCTCTTTCATTCCCTGCAAAGGCAAAGCATAATGGACTACTATGTATCGCATAGTAGCCCATTATGTGTCACTTACCTGACACAGGAGCCAGCGAAGTCACCACTGTCCCCTGTAGTCCGGCGCATCCATCTTCTCGGTGGGGTCTCGCAGCTCCGCCGCTGTCATTCGGCGAAGCCGCGATGACGTCACTCCCGCGCATGGGAGCCGAGACACGCGGCATTGCGCGGCATCTTCGTCATTGACGATGCCACGCTCAGTGCGCCTGCGTGCCACTGTCTACGGCGCATGCGCCGTAGACAGGGGTGCCCGTCTTCGGGCAAATATCTCCTAAACCGTGTAGGTTTGGGAGATATTTCTTGGACCTACAGGTAAGCCTTAATCTAGGCTTACCTGTAGGTCAAAGTGGTTTGTAAGGGTTTACAACCACTTTAAGCCAATGCTTGAAAAGCAGGATCCAGGGTCTCACCTTGGGCTGGAACATCAGGTCGGTGTAAAAGCTACCACAGGCCGTCTATGACCAGACATACCAGATCTGACTACTGTACTGCTCTCTCCGAGGGTAATCCAGAGTTAATTGGATGTTGAGAATATCTTTCATCTTTATCCCCTTGTACGCTACAATGACATCAAGTATCTTTATCCCCTAGAAGATTTAACGAAGATGCAAGAGAGATAGAGAACACATACATTAGGGAGTGCCTGTCACATCTGCCAGCAGATCCCTGGATCTTGCGATTAACTTATTTACCTTGCATTTCAGACTTGAGACCATCAGGCACCTCTCCAGTGTTCCGCACCATTGACAGGACTACCTTTTCTGGGATCCAGGAGCTCACCCTTTAGGTAGTCCATATTCTATTTTTCCACTCCTCGGGTGTGGACCGCCAACAGAATTGATCTGATCATACACCCCCTAAGGCTAGGTTCATATTAACGCAGCTGCATTCTGCATGCAAGGCAGCCGGTTCATTTCAATGTGCTGCCCTACCTGCATGAATGTGGGCAAAGAAGCCCTCGACCCTTTTTAAAAATGTGGTTTGGCGCCCGTGAAACCGCATCATGTTTGCCAATGCAGTGGGGTGCCATTAGAAAAGAATGGCACCCCCATACACCTGCTTGAGATCATCCTGTTTGCGTGCGGGTCAGGAAGGAGTGTTTATCTGTGTTCCTAACCCAAAGGGGTGTGAATTAGCCTTACAAAGAGGAGGGGGAAGAGATTGGGACTTTATATGAGGCAATGATTAGGTAGGTTCATATGTCTCCATCCAGAATATGTATTACAAGAAGCGGGTTGGTTGGGACTTTTTATGAAGCACACTGCAAAAAAAAAAAAATGGTATGCAAAAACATGTTTAATGATTCCTATTAGATATACATAAAATCCATGGTAAGAATATATAACATTGTTAACAATAAATAGTATCTTTATAATTAATTTACGTACACATATTCTAACATATTATTAAACATATTGGTATGTAGTCCGTTGTTCTGATTCATTGTAAATATATCTTGGAAATAATAAAATGAATGATAAGAATATATAGTACTGAAGAATCTCAAACACATGATTGCAATGGTGTAGAATATGACAGAAGCTCTACGCATTTCGTGGATATCTCCACTCATCAGGAGCAAATACGAAATAGATGCATCTATAATAAAATGAAAAAATGCTAAATGACTTGGTGGTTTGCAGAGGGGGACAAAAAATATTCCCAATCACTTACCTAGGGGTAAAATAAGTTTTTAAGATAGTGTAGATGGCTGAAGGCTGGGTTCACATTACTGCAGTTGCATTCTGCATGCAAAGCAGCCAGTTAATTTCAATGTGCTGCCCTACCTGCATGAAGGTGGGGAGAGAAGTCCCTGACCCTTTTTTTAAAATGTGGTTTGGCGCCCATAAAAACGAACCATGTTTGCCAGTGCATGGGAGTGCCATTAGAAAAGAATGGCAACCCCACACATCTGCTTGTGAGCATTGTGCTTCGGGAAGGAGTACAATTTTATCTGTGTTTCCAACCCATGGGGATGTGAATTAGCCTTAGGATGGGTTCACACTATTGCCAGATGTTGCTCGCAGCCGGGGTCCGATGCTTCCCTGTTCTCCATTTCAGGGACCAATTAGGGCCACATTTTTGCCTGAATTCCACCCTGAAAATGAGCCAAAGACACACAGCACTCCTTTGCAAGCCGTTCCGGAGCCGCCCTGGAGATGTGTGCACTGGCTCCATTGAGAGCTCGTCACAATCTCCTGTCTTACGAATTGGATGCGGTGAAATCCACATCCAATTCGCACTAGTGTGAACCCAGTCTAAAGGATGTTTTCCACAGAATAGTATTTTTCGCCTGGACTCTATTCAGATAACATTGAAAATAGTTTTATAGGACATTTGAGAAAACAAAAAGGAACACTCACAGTTCCAAAAGGTTTATGAACTTCCTTGATTACTCTGCCAACCAACCATCTTGCACTGTTAGGATAGCCAAGATGCTTCACCTAAGGGATTCACATCCATGGTAATTATTTTCCATGTCATAAATTATATAATGAAAATGATGTAATCTATAAGCAAGCAGCAAATATCACACTCCCAAAATAAATGTGAAATATTAAAGTAAAAACAAATAATGCTACGCTAATGATATAAAATATATCTTAGTGTATAAATAATTTCTGTGCAATAAATACCAACATACAGTATCTCACAAAAGTGAGCACACCCCTCACATTTTTGTAAATATTTTATTCTATCTTTTCATGTGACAACACTGAAGAAATGACACTTCACTACAATGTAAAGTAGTGAGTGTACAGCTTGTATAACAGTGTAAATTTGCTGTCCCCTCAAAATAACTCAACACACAGACATTAATGTCTAAACCGCTGGCAACAAAAGTGAGTACACCCCTAAGTGAAAATGTCCAAATAGGGCCCAAAGTGTCAATATTTTGTGTGGCCACCTTTTTTTTCCAGCACTGCCTTAACCCTCTTGGGCATGGAGTTCACCAGAGCTTCACAGGTTGCCACTGGAGTAGGGTGACCAGACATCCCCAGTTTCCGGGGACAGTCCCCGGATTGAGAACACTTTCCCTGGATTTGTCCCCGGATTGCAGTGGTATGGAGGGGGGGCATCTGTTACTCTCGCCCTGGGTGAAACCTGGTGCTGGGGAGAGCCCTGCTCTAATAGATTATCATGGAGGCCATGGAGAGATGAGCAAAATCAACCAATCTATTCTGTTCATGTGGGGGGGTGTGAGTAGTGCAGGAATCAGGAAGTCAGTGTAGTGGTCAGTATAGAACTCAGGTAGGTCAGTGTAGTAGTCAGTATAGGAATCGGGTAGGTCAGTGTAGGAATCAGGTAGGTTAGTGTAGAGGATAGTGTAGGAATCAGGTAGGTTAGTGTAGTGGACAGTGTAGGAATCAGGTAGGTCAATGTAGGGATAAGGTAGCCCAGTGTAGGAATAAGGTAGGTCAGTGTAGTGGTCAGGGAAGGAAACCAGGTAGGGTAGGTCAGTGTAGGAATCAAGTTGGTCAGTACTACTGTACTAGTGGAAGGGAGTGCTAAAAGTCTGGCGGGGGTGCACATTTCTTGCCTTGTCCCGGGCGCTGACAACCCACGCTACACTTCTGACTGCATATATAATTTGAGGAAAATATGCGTGTAAAATAGTTTACCATTTTCCAATAATAATTTAAAAAAAATTATCCCCGGATTTCATTTTAAAAATCTGGTCACCTTACACTGGAGACCTCTTCCACTCCTCCATGATGACATCACAGAGCTGGTGAATGTTAGAGACCTTGCGCTCCTCCTTTTTGAGAATGCCCCATAGATGCTCAATAGGATTTAGGTCTGGAGGTATGCTTGGCCAGTCCATCACCTTTACCCTCAGCTTCTTTAGCAAGGCAGTGGTCATCTTAGTGGTGTGTTTGGGGTTGTTCTCATGTTGGAATACTGCCCTGTGGCCCAGTCTCCAAAGGAAAGGGATCAGGCTCTGCTTCAGTATGTCACAGTACATGTTGGCATTCATGGTTCCCTCAATGAGCTGTAGCTCCCCAGTGCTGGCAGCACTCATGCAGCCCCAGACCATGACACTCCCACCACCATGTTTGACTGTAGGCAAGACGCACTTGTCTTTGTACTCCTCATCTGGTTACAGCCACACACACTTGACACCATCTAACCCAAATAAGTTTATCTTGGTCTCATCACAAGACATGGATCCAGTAATCCATGTCCTTAGCCTGCTTGTCTTCAGCAATCTGTTTGTGGGTTTTCTTGTGCATCATCTTTGGAAGAAGCTTCCTTCTCGGATGACAGCCATGCAGACCAATTTTATGCAGTGTGCAGCGTATGGTCTGAGCACTGACAGGCTGATCCCCTCACCCCCTTCAATCTCTGCAGCAATGCTGGCAGCACTCATACTTCTATTTCCCAAAAAACACCTCTGGATATGACGCTGAGCATGTGCACTCCTCAACATCTTTGGTCGACCATGGCGAGGCCTGTTCTGAGTGGAAGCTGTCCTGTTAAAATGCTGTATGGTCTTGGCCACCATGCTGCAGCTCAGTTTCAGGGTTTTGGCAATCCTCTTATAGCATAGGCCATCTTTATATAGAGCAACAATTCTGTTTTTCAGATCCTCAGAGAGTTCTTCGCCA
This sequence comes from Lithobates pipiens, assembly GCF_037356315.1. Taxonomy (NCBI): domain Eukaryota; kingdom Metazoa; phylum Chordata; class Amphibia; order Anura; family Ranidae; genus Lithobates; species Lithobates pipiens. The sequence goes on along the minus strand of NW_027507748.1, from coordinate 589,763,865 downwards.
TGAGGTTCCATGTTGAACCTCCAGTAATCAGTATGAGAGAGTGAGAGCGATAACACCAAATTTAACACACCTGCTCCCCATTTACACCTAAGACCTTGTAACACTAACAAGTCACATGACACCGGGGAGGAAAAAATGGCTACATTTTACCAACTTGGACATTTTCTCACTTTTGTTGCCAGCAGTTTAGAAATGAATGGCTGTGTGTTGAGTTATTTTGAGGGGAAAGCAAATGTACACTGTTATACAAGCTGTACACTCACTACTTTGCATTGTAGCAAAGTGTCATTTCTTTAGTGTTGTCACATGAAAAGATATAATCAAATATTTACAAAAATGTGAGAGGTGTACGCACTTTTGTGAGATAATGTAGATACAAAATGTTCAAATGTACAATGATGTGATGTAAACTGTATTCAATCTCTTAGCCCTTGTACACACGGTTGGACATTCCGACAACAAAATCCGTCGGATTTTGTCCGACGAATTTTGTCCGACGGATTTTGTCCGAAACTGATGTTGCATACACACGGTTGGACAAAGTTGTCGGAAAATCTGATCGTTCAGAACGTGATGACATTATTTAGTTACGACGGGACTACGTTCAGGCTAGTAGTCAATAGCTTTGGTCTCCTAATTTGATCTGAGCATGCGTGGCACTTTGTCTGATCGGAATTCTCTACACACAATCAGACAAATTCAGATCGGATCATGTTGTCGGAAAGTTTTATAGCCCAGCTCTAAAACTTTGTCCGTCGTATATCCTGATGGAAACAGTCCGATGGAGCCCACACACAGTCGGATTATCCAACAACACAGTCCGATCGGACATTTTCCGTCGGAATGTCCGGCTGTGTGTACAAGGGCTTAGTGTATCAATTTTTCCTGTGCAATATGTGCCAACATAAATAAAATGTGCAAATATATGATATTGTGATATATTCATATAACTCTTCTTATAATAGTCCAAATATTTATCCTGTGTTTGAATGTGATCAAGTAATTAATTAATGGTATCAGGATAAAGATGAAGCCTATTTAATCTTGACAGATCCTCAAAAGCTGTGCTTTATGTGAATACACCTCAATGCTCCCACATTAAAATGCACTCACTTCACAAAATGTGACCTCACACTGACAAGTTTGGTCAGAATAGGCTTTCTAGTCACCCTGGACCAACAGATCATGCTTTCCTCCTTGCTGCTTCATTGATGTCACTCCATTGTGACTCCATTGTGAAAAGAGAGCTCCAAATAGTGCTTATATTGTTTTAAAATTATAATCAATTTATTAGTTGGGTGCTCTATTACACCAACTGTATACAACGTATATCAATATAAAACCACAATGCTGCAGCTACTTCATGCCTCTTTGTTAAAGATCAGAGCGTCTTGCCAAACAAATCTTCCCCTCCCTTACGTGTTACGTCAAAGGGTCACGTGACTCATCACGGGGAATCCCCACAATGGAGGAACATCAATGGAGCAGCAAGGAGGAAAGCATGATCTGTTGATCCAGGGTGACTAAAAAGACTATTCTGACCAAACTTAAGGCTACTTTCACACTGGGGCGGGGGGCATTAGAGGTAAAGTGCATATAATTTTAGGCTCTTTTAACCCCCCACTAGCGGCCGAATAAAGAGTTAAAAGCGCTCGCAAAGCGCCAGTGCCGAAGCACTTTACAGGTGCTTCGGCAGCTGTGTCCATTGATTCCAATGGGCAGGGGCGGTGGAGGAGCTTTGTACACAGCGCTCCTAAATCGCTCCAAAGATGCTGCTTGGGGGACTTTTTCTAACGCCCTGCAAGCGCACCGCCGCAGTGTGAAAGCACTCAGGTTTTTACACTGGGACTGCAGGGGAGGTGTTTTTCAGGCACTTTACAGGTGCTATTTTTAGCCCAAAAGCACCAGAAAAATGCACCATTGTGAAAGGGGTCTAAGTGTGAGGTCACACTTTGTGAAGTGAGTGTATTTCTAATGGGGGAGCACTGAGGTGATAACGCATGGCTTTTGAGGATCTGTGGTGAAGATTAACCACTTCGTATCCAGGCCAATTCTGACACTTCGCTCTTACATGTAAAAATCATAATTTTTTTGCTATAAAATTACATTGAACCCCCAAACATTATATATGTTTTGTTTTCTTAGCAAAGACCCCAGAGAATACAGCGGTGGTTATTGAAACTTTATCTCGCACGGTATTTGCACAGCAATTTTTCAAACGCATTTAAAAAACTAAAAAAGTTTCATACTGTAAAAAAACTGTAAAATTAGCCCAATTATTTTGCAGATGAAGTTAGATATCTAACATGTGATGTTTCAAAATTGCACATGCTCCTAGATTGGCGCCAAACTTCGGTACCTAAAAATCCCCATAGGTGACGTTTTAAAAATGTTTTACTAGTTAAATTTTTTGAGTTACAGACGAGGTCTAGGGTTAAAGTTATTGCTCTCGCTCTAACGTTCGCGGCAACACCTCACATGTGTGGTTTGAACACCGTTTTCATATGTGGGCGGGACTTACGTATGTGTTCGCTTCCGTGTTGCAAGCACACAGGGACAGGGGCGCTTTAAAAAAAAAAATGTATTGTTAATTTTATTTTGACACTTTAAAAAAAATGATCACTTTTATTCCCATTACAAGGAATGTAAACATTGTAATAGGAATATGACATGACAGGACCTCTTTACAGTGAGATATGGGGTCAGTAAGACCCCCACATCTCACCTCTAGACTGGGAAGCCTAAAACCGAAAAAAAAATAAACGATCCTGGCTTCCCAGCCAAGGTCGGCACAGTTTTTTTGCATTGTGCCAGCCTCCAATGATCATAGAAACTCTCTATGGTCAACATCCGGGGCCAGCGGATCCTGTCTCTGAGTCACCGATTGCTGCGGTGAGTCGGTAGAAGCACCGGAGGGTGTCAGGAGGGGGGGATGTCACCCCCCCTCCCCCCGATCAAGCGGCAGAACTGCCATTATGATCATTCTTATGGTGTAGGGAATCGCCGACTGAAAATGCCAATATCTGAATGATGCCTGTAGCCTCTGGCATCATTCAAATATACCACCACAAAGTCGAGGCCATCATATGACGGCCTGCCGACGGCAAGTGGCATGTTTATCCTGATACCATTAATAAATTACTTGATCACACTCAAGCATGGGATATATATTTGGACTATAAAAAGAATTATATGAATATATACCGTATATACTCGAGTATAAGCCGAGATTTTCAGCCTCTTTTTTGAGGCTGAAAGTGCCCCCCTCGGCTTATACTCGAGTCATCGCTGTCTGCCTGCTCGATCAGCGTGTCGAGCAGACAGACAGCGGACATTCTACCCTTCAAAAGCCGCGCCTCCGCCTCCGCCTTCGCCTGTGATAGGCGGAACACTGAATTTCCCAGCAGTCAGTGTTCCGCCTATCACGGACATCCGCTCATCCTCGTACTACGGACGAGGATGAGACGATGTCCGTGATAGGCGGAACACAGGCTGCTGGGAAATTCAGTGTTCCGCCTATCACAGGCGAAGGCGGAGGCGCGGCTTTTGAATTTTAGAATGGCCGCCGAGGCGCCGACGAAGAGCGGCGATCCTGGCAAGGCACGGGACGGAAGCAAGGCAAGGCACGGCACGGGACGGAGGCAAGGCACGACACGGGACGGAGGCAAGGAGGCAAGGCACGGCACGGCACGGGACGGCACGGGACGGAGGCAAGGAGGCAAGGCACGGCACGGGACGGAGGCAAGGAGGCAAGGCACGGGACGGAGGCTCGGGACACAGGCTCGGGACACAGGTAGGCTGGACACACACACACACACACACACACACACACACACACACACAGGGGTGGATGGATGGAGACACACACACACAGGGATGGATGGATGGATGGAGACACACACACACAGGGATGGATGGATGGATGGACACACACACACACAGGGATGGATGGATGGATGGACACACACACACACAGGGATGGATGGATGGATGGACACACACACACACAGGGATGGATGGACGGACACACAGGGATGGACGGACACACAGGGATGGACGGACACACAGGGATGGACGGACACACACACAGGGATGGACGGACACACACACAGGGATGGACAGGCATGTCTCACCCTCGGCTTATACACGAGTCAATAAGTTTGCCAGTTTTTTTGGGGGTAAATTGGGGGCCTCGGCTTATATTCGGGTCGGCCTATACTCGAGTATATACGGTAACAATATTGTATTTTGGCACATTTTATTTATGTTGGCAAGACGTGCAGAACGAAAAAAAAAATGTTTAGTTTTGTTTTGATTTGTTATTTACATAAATGTGTTTAGTTAAATTTGTTTCATTCGTCTTTGGAATTCGTTTAGTTTATTTGTTTTTGGATAGATGTGAAATGTTTTCGATTTCGAATAGTTTTCCACTTTCCAAAGAGAATAAAATAGAATAGAAAAAATTGAATAGAATAGAAAAGAATATAACAGAAAATAAAACAGAACAAAATAGGATAGAAAATAAAAGAACAGCATAGAATGGAATCGAATATAAAGGAATAGAATAAATAAAAATAGAATAAAATAGAAAGATTATAACCATCTTCTTAAATTTGAATAGAAAAGAATATAATAAAAAAAAAACAATAGAATAGAATAGAAACAATATAACCATTTTCCAAAACTCAAATAGAATCAATTAAAATTTGAATAGAATAGAAAATAATGGCGTAAAATAGAATAGAATAGAAATAACACAATAGTATACAAAAACCAACATAATAGAATAGAATGAATATAACCATCTTCCTATTCTATTCTATTGTATTCAAATACAAATTCATTATATTTGAATTTTGGGAAATGGTTATATTCTTTCTATTCAAATTTATTCTATCCTATTGTTTTTTTAATTATATTGTTTTTTTATTAGTTTATTCTATTTTTTATTTTCTATTCTAATTTATTTCTATTTGTTTCTATTGTATTCTATTCAAATTTATTGTATTCGAAATTCAAATTTCGGAAGATGGTTATATTCTTTCTATTCCATTTTTTTTCTATACTATTCTGGTATTTTCTATTGTATGCTAATCTTTTTTTATATTCTATTCAAATTAGAATTGATTCTATTAGGATTTTGGGAAATGGTTATATTCTTTCTATTCCAATTTATTCTATTGTTTTTTAATTCTGTTCTTTTCTATTCTAGTATAGTCTATGCTATTCTTTTTTTTCTATTCTATTCTATTATTTACTTATGTATTCAAATTCAAATTTATTCTATTTGAAATTCAAATTTCAGAAGATGGTTATATTTTTTCTCTGTTATTTTATTCTATTCTATTTGTTTCTATTAAATTCTAGTCTATTCTGTTCTTTTATTTTCTATTTTATGTTGTTCTGTGTTACTCTAATATATTCTATTCTTTTATTTTCTGCTATACTCTTTTCTAGTCTATTATTTTTTTTTCTATTCTAGTCTTTTATTTTCTATTCTATTGTATTCTCTTTAGAAATTGGAAAACTATTCAAATTCGAAAACGTTTCAAATTTAAAGACTATTCGAATACGAAAACTTTTCAAATTCAAAAATAATTATAAAACTATTTAAATTCTGAGTTTCGTTCAAATTTTTTTTTTGTTATTTCGGATTCGTTTAAATTTGTTACTATTGTAATTCAGAAAATTAGGTACATCAGAATTTCCAAAAATTGGAAATTCATCTGAATTTTAATTAAGAATGAAGCGAACCGCACGTGTCTAATCTTGGCACATATTGCACAGGAAAATTGATACACTAAGAGATTGAATACAGTTTACATCACATCATTGTACATTTGCACATTTTGTATCTATGTTGGTACTTGCACAGGAATATTGATACACTTATGCCACGTACACACAATTGGAATTCCACTCAAGCTTGGCTTGCATACACACGGTCACACAAAAGTTCTCTGAACTTTCGACCATCAAGAACGCGGTGATGTACAACACTACGACGAGCCGAGAAAATTAAGTTAAATGCTTCAGAGCATGCGTCTAATTGTTTCCGAGCATGCGTAGGAACTTTGCACATCGGAATTAGTACAGCCGATCGAAATTTCCGATCAGAACTTTTTCCGACCGAAAAATTGAGAACCTGCTCTCAATCTTTTGCTGGCTGAAATTCCGCTAGCAAAAGTTCGATGGAGCATACACACGGTCGGAATTTCTGACCAAAAGCTCACATCAGACTTTTGCTGGTGGAATTTTTGATTGTGTGTACGGGGCATAAGAGTTTGGATATACTCTGATCAGCGTTCTCAGTCATTGGCAGAGAGCACTGAGGGAGTCAATCGGCTGCTGGCTTCTGTCGGATTGACTGGCATACACACGGGTGGAATTTTGGATGGTTTTTATTGAACCGGCTGATGTCGACCAGTATTCGACCCGTGTGTATGGGGCTTTATAGTCTCAGGCTCCACTGACCTTCTCACTAATTTCTCAAGCAGCGCAATCTAGTAGTCATGCTGATACCAATGTTGCCTCAATAGCACCATCTTGTGGTGCATTACAGAACTCTGCTTTGTAGCACAGTAAAGTCTTAGTACATAAGCTATTTATGTCTCACTCAATTACATATCCCAAAAATAAGAGGATTATTCCTGATTTCAGGAACGTGAATGGAGCCATGTAAATAATTCCTTACATTTCATCAGCCAAAAATACTGTATATCCAGAACTTCTGGTATATAGTGCAAATATAACCTCTTAAAATAGAACCAGTTATTCCAAACTGCATACAGCTGTTTCAGCCTTTTTGGCTTTTATCAATGCAGTGTATGGTGTGGCACCCAACGTGGCAGCATAACCATACAAGTTATTGTGAGAAGGGACTAATTATGGTTCAAAATTAGGCCGGTCAGCCGACACCAGATGAATTATGATCCATGTATGGGCAAGCTGGTTGTACATTAGTAAAAATTGGTCTCTTGATCTACGCTGGTGAGTGCTGATGAGTGTAGCCTGATGGCGGGGAAGTCTCCCTGCTGTCAGAATACAATAACAGAGCGGGAGGAATTCCCCCATCCATGTGGAGCATGAGGGTGGGGAAATCAAGTCATTTTATGACGTTCAACCTGCTTAACTGAATGAACAAAAAAATTACTGGTGTATGGCCTGCCTAAAGGAATCTCTGCTTCTTAATACAATTATGTGTTCAGAAACCCAGGGTGTACAGTTTAAAAAATAACTGACTAGATCTAAGCAGAAAGCAGTGGGGATTAAGACTGAAACCAGGCCACAACCACATGTTCCTGAATATACCAGTTCTACCAAACTCCCCACCTAACCCTCCTTACCCAGATGATGTCCCACATCTCCAAATGAAAGACGTTCCTATTGCAACGCAATCTTTTGATTGCCTAAACACACACAAAAAATCTCTAAAGCCGGACATAGACATATTGAAATTTGGTCAGTTCAGCAGGAACCAGATGAATTTCGATCCATCTACTGGCAAGCTAGTTGTACTGAAGTCAATCTTTCAATTGAGTTCAGTACAAGCAGCCTGTTGGGTTTTATTTCTATGTAGCACTGATCCCCGAAGGAGTTTCTGGTAATTGAATGGGCCTGCACTCTGCTTTTCCACCCTCAATAATTTGTCTCAACCCGCTTGACACAGCTGTGTAATGCCGTGTACACACGACCGGACTTTTCGAGGGACTAGGTCCGATGGTCTTTCCGACAGACGTTCGGCTGAGTTCCGACTGACTTTCTGAATGAACGGACTTGGCCACACACAATCACACCAAAGTCCGACGGATTCGAACATGATGACGTACAACTGGACTAGAATAAGGAAGTTCATAGCCAGTAGCCAATAGCTGCCCTAGCGTCCGTTTTTGTCCATCGGACTAGCATACACACGAACGGATTTCTCGGTCTAGCAGAGTTTCGGTGGGAAAATTCAAAACATGTTCTATTTCTAAAGTCTGCTGGATTTTTGGCAAGCAAAGGTCCAATGGAGCCCACACACGATCGAATTGTCTGATGGATTCGTTCCGTCTGACCTTTGCAGTCAAAAAGTCCAGTCGTGTGTACATGGCATAACAGTGTTGCAAAATCCTCGTTTGGCTCCATCAGGCGTTACGGATCCTCTGGTCAGATCACACCGCTGCTCCAGCGCACTGTGGTAAGACACTCTCAGTGGCTGCTGTTCCACTCCATACGATACAGGCCGCGGCTCTTCAAATACCCACTTACAGATCCCTGTAGGCAGGCCACGCTTCCCAACAAGAAGAGACAGAAAATGGCCACACTGGGCCTTTTATTACCTACCCAGCATGCAGTTCAGCCAATCAGTGTTCATGGGTAGGTGAATGGGCATTATGGGTAGGCGAGTATTTTCAAAAAGTAAAACAATTAAGTCACTTCCTGCTTAGCTATGTGAAAGTTAAACAAGTTTTTTTGCATTGCATAACAGTAGAGGGAGCCAAATACCAATCTATTAACATGGTCCTATTAATAGCATTACATGGCAAAAATTCCAGCGCTACATCTACGATTACTGCTGCAAGCTATTGTATTCTAAAAGTAGGAAAAACTCCCATTGTCAGAATACAATAGTGCAGCATGAGGGATTCTCCTTTCAACCGTGACTGTGTTAAAGGGGGAACTCTACTCTACTGAGGTCCTGATGTTATGCTCCACCATCGTCCTCCAATAAGCAGGAGGAGAGCTAATGCCAAGTAAGCCTATAGATCAGTGATGGCGAACCTTGGCACCCCAGATATTTTGGAACTACATTTCCCATGATGTTCTGGCACTCTGCAGTATAGCTGAGCATCATGGGAAATGTAGTTCCAAAACATCTGGGGTGCCGAGGTTCACCATCACTGCTATAGATACATATGCAGAGTGCTGAGAATGCTGGCAGTCCTATAATGGCTACACCATAACAGTTACACTACATTTCCCAATAAACACTGTGCAGTAAGAGGAGTGCCTTGGAAAGTTTTTCCTTTAAAATATTGTTAAAACAAGAGTGCCTCTGTCTTAATATTTACCTGCCAGCTGGAGACCATACCAATAGAGATCCCAGGCTGAGAATAGGAGTGGGGACACCCAGGAGGGAGTGCAGCACCTACACAGCTTCCACAGGGAGAATGGAGCTTTTGCTCACCCTCTGTTTCCTACCGCTGATCACTGGAGGCTTTCTGGGGGAGGCTGTGGGGATGCCCCTTCTACAGCAAGAGCTCACTGCAGCATCCTGGGGACTGGGGAGAGGGCTGTTTGCCCATAGCTAATACAGCTAGCAGGGACAGAGTCACTCAGGGAAGCACACCAAAGTACCCAATCCATACTGCACCCTATTTCACTATCACCCACCTGGTAGCAGAGTCTGATATTATGAGGAAGGCCTCTCTTACACCTCTGATTGAGGGCCCCTGATAGTTTAGACAGGAGGTGCAGGAGTGCAGAGTGGCACCAGTGCCTGTAGGACTTTCTAGCAGGACAGATGTCCTCGCTGGGCAGGTGAATTTGTCAGATGGCTTCAGCAAGCAGGCAAGCAGACAGGTAGCTGGTACTGGTAAAAGTAGACAGAGTAGCAGAGTCAGGCAATCCAGGTCATACACAGACAGGATGGATTGGGTACAGGGCACAGACAGGAGCGAGACCAGGGAACAAGCTGGGTTTGGAACCGATCAGTGAAGCATGAGCCAAAAGACGCAAACAGAAGCAGAGTTTACAAGATAAGCCGAGGTCGATGCAGGTGGAGTTTAGAGAATGGTCAGGACAAACTGGGTCAGCACATGCAAGCAGGGTACAGGTTCACAGGCTCACAGGTTACACAGGAGGCTGAAGACAAAGCAGCACTGATCCTGAGCACCGGCTGAGTTTAAATAGCCCTTTTGGTACCGGCATCTGTCACACAGGTTCTGGCATGCGTGAGAATATGTGACAGCTCTTGTGTGCCCGCTAGTTTGTGCACACGTATATCTATTAGCCAAAGCCCAATTCTTGCAAGCACGAAAAGGAATTTGTTTTAGCCTGTGCACAGAAGTCCATCCAGAGAAGATATCTTGTCTACTGGCATACCCGTCCAGACAACCACACTTATTCCAAACCTAGACTGCACCTATAACAACCCCATACCACATTATACCAAACCCATGCTGCATCTGAATTACGTCTACTTTGCACCTGTGTGGAGATTATGCCACACATGTACTGAATTTATACTGCATGCATGTTAACTAGGATGTCGTTAATTGCACTGACATTCTTAAAGGGCCCCAATGATAGCTGGCAGAAGAATATCTCAAATAACTATCCCTCCCGTAATAATTATTCTGCAAGCTCTCGTTTGTTCCCCTGTCCCTTCCCCTACCATGCTCTTTTTCTTTTTGACAGTGCATACTCAGTCAGTCTAGGACTAGCATAGCCGCCATAAACATTCCCTGGTAGTATAGTTCCTACACTCAGTAGGTTAAAGTTTACTACTGGTCACTGCTGCACTTGAGGTGCCCTTGCTACTGTTTATGCTGATCTGGATGCCAAATGTTATCTTATGCCTAGTCCATAATGTTGATCACTTTGGTTGAAGGAAAAAAAAAAAATACTGTATGGACAGCATAAGATGCTTCTGCCTTATTTTGACAAGAAATTTCTATATTAACAAGCTACCATTGAATCTGTTTTGAGCCAAATCACACCCTGCACATCTCGCATTGAAGAATTGAGAGTAAATAATTTGGAAGATCAGACATCATTGCATTTTTGCTGGATAAATATAAAGATCTGGAAAACTGAATTAGACAAAATCTCTGTTTTAATGGCATACATGAAACCTACAAAGACTTGTTAAAACTTTCTTACTCCTAAAATTCTTCTTCTCAAAAAAGTAAAAAGGGCCCACAGATGGCCATAAATAACACCCTGTTGTAACCAAACTTAGAGCAATCCTTGCTAAATATCTTAATTTCTTTTTCAAAAACATCATTCTTTACAGTCTACAAGATCTCAATGTGGATGATCATGGATGATCATTCACAATGTTTTGCTCTGCCTTACGCAGCCAAACGTTGGGTCACAAGCCTAAAATCTCTAAAAATCCTCACAAAACCCCCTCCCAACTCAAAACCTTGCTAGATTCTCCACCAATAACAAGATTTGATAACCTTGCTTTACTTAGTTTCGCCACTACTGAATATTTGCAATTTGTCATCAACAAGAGTTAATGCTTTTTACCTTTTCTGGAAAGGCCTCTGCACACTACCTATTTTATATCCTAATATAGTTTGCATATTTCATGTGTACTTGAACACTAGCTTGTACATATCCCCCCCCCCCCCCCTTATTACAAGCCATTTTTACCAGGTGGCGACTATCTTTGCAGAGACTACATGCCGTAAATAGGTGACAGAGTTTTGGTAAAATTTCCCCAGGGATAGTTTCAACCCTTCTTCAAGAAGCCTTCGCAGTACTTTTTCTGGTCAATCTTCATGTTCCTTAAGTGTCTTCCTGAAAGCAATAGTATCATTGAGATTCACTAGTACCGCCATCAAATTCATGTCCTCTACCATGCATTCCATTAGCCATTGAAAAGTCACTGAAGTACCCAACAGATCCAACAGAGGCATTCTGTCTAACTAAAAAAACCCTAGTAGGGTGATGAAAAACATCGTTCTATTCTCGCAGTATCCCATGAAGTGGCAGGGGTGCATTTCGAGCTCCAGCAGCTCCCTTCTCCCTCTTCTTGTAAGAGTAGTCAAGAAAACAAATACATGGAAGTGTAAATCTCCTCATTGATAACAGAGCATTTACTGCACATAGCCTAATTTACTGTCGGGCTGACTGTGTATCATAATCTCTAGTCTATGCTGAACCATGTATCACGTACCGGGTGCTGGAGGCCATTGGAGAGAGGGCTTCTTTTGCGGCTAAGTTCCGGACTCCCCTGGAGGTAAGACAGGAGGAGTCGGGCACAAAGTAGCACAGGTCCCCTGTGGAGTTGTTTGCAGAAGGATTCAGGGATACCGCAGATGTATTGAGCAGAGTCTGCAGGCAGATGGTGCCTGTGACGTGTGGCAGATCTGCGGAATCACGGTGTCAGAAGGGTAGTCGGTACAAGCCAGGATCAGGAGCCAGGTGAATAACAGAGCAGACAAAGTCTGGTAGGAAGCCAAGATCAAACACAGAAGCAGGCAGAGGGTATCCGTGAAACTAGTCGGGGTCAAAGACTGGAGCAAGCAGGAGACAGGTCAGGAACAAACTGGGTCAGTAACTAAGGATCACGCGAGCAAGGGAACACAGGACACAGGTAACATGCTGATGATCAAACAGCACTTCAGCCAAGGGCTGGCTTCCTTATTAAGGCCCATGTGATGTACTGGCAGAGACGCTGTGTCCTAGAGCCCGTCTCCTACCCTGACAGGCGCTGGGTCCTAGAGTCCTCCTTCTGCCCTGACACCATGGCAACACACTGACAGTCAGCCCAGCAGTAAAAGAGGTTGCACTGGAGTGTGCAGCGAACATTCCTGCATACTCGTTGGACATGTCAGCATAGACTGGTGATGGAGATACACAATCATCCCGGTACTAAATAAGGCTATGTGCAGTGGAAGTTCTGTTATCAGGTGAAGAAATAATACTTTTCTTTTGGCTATTTGTTTGTTTGGTTACCCTTAAAGTAGAACTATAGCCAAACATTTATTTTTATTTTGGATAGAGCAAGGGAGGGTTATAACTCCTGTTAGATTTTTTTTTTTGCCATCTGTGTCCCATTGATAAGATTTTTCTTCACTTCCTTTCCCATAACTAAACAGGAAGTGCTAGGAAATCCCTACAAATTAAGGGAATTTCTTTGTGTCCCCCAGGTCACCTGAATGTTCTCATTGCAAGATTTCCCCTCTATTACTTTTTTGGGGACAACCCAAAATGTGGGATTTTCTTTTACTTTCACTTTCAATGCTAATCGTAAACAGGACAAATAAAGAGGGTGGTATAAAATAAATAAATAAAAAGTATCTGCACTAAGAACATTTTAATAAAGCCAGTGAAAAAAATAAGTGAAATTCTTTTTTTCAAATGAGGTGAAAAATGATATGTGATAACTTAGGGTTGCCACCTGTCCGGGATTCACAGTTCGGGTTTGGAATCATGTATGCGGGTTTCAGACTGCCTGAAACCCGGACACATTATTCAGACTGGACTATGGCCTCCCAGTAGGGTTTCTGGCTGCAGTTCTCTAAGCTGAGAATGTCTGTTACACTCTCTTTCATACTGCCCAAAGCCAGCACTAACAGTTCTCCCCACATACAGATGAGAGAGGAGAGAGGGCCGATCTGCTACTCTTCCTCCCACCCCTACCCCTCTGTGTCTGCCCACACGCCAATCCTTTTTTTTTTTCTTCATAAAAATAGAGCTTTCTTTTGGTGGTATTTGATCACCTCTAGGTTTTTTATTTTTTGCACTATAAATGAAAAAAGACAGAAAATTTGGAGAAAAAATATTTTTTCTTAATTTCTGTGAGAAAATGTAGCAAATTAGTAATTTTTCTTCATAAATTTTGCTCCGACATATAGCATTTAGGTGGGAGCATCTAGTTCTGTGTAGACTGGGGAGTGTGGCATCTGTTCTGTGTGGTGAGTCAATGCCTGTGTGGCAAACTTCTAAAAACAGAGAGATAGGGACTGGTGCAGCACATGGCTGCACAGTTGTTAGAGAGGGAATCTACATGTTTAGTAAGCGGTCGAGCTGTCCAGGATTTCTTTTCATGTCTCTTTTTGTTATAGTATAAATAAACCGCACCTTTATTTTTTTTTCACCTACAATTCTGTCAGCTGTGCCTGATTTTGTGTGGTGAACCCATCCAGGGGGTCACACACACCCGCTGCCAAGCTAACCCCCTCACAGTTGGTGGAGAAGCAGGAGCAGGTTTTTTTAAGGCCAGCATGGAGGAGATACTGAGACAACTGGCTCTAGCAAATGCAAATCAACAGCAGACAAATGCGGCTTTGCAAATGAGCCTTGCAGCTCAACAACAGAGCCTTGCAGCCCAACAGCAAGCTCACCAGCAAAGTCTGGAAGCTCAGCAGAAAGCTCACAAGCAGAGTCTGGAAGCTCAGCGACAAGCCCAGCAGCAATCTGAGGCCCGCTTCATAGACCTGTTACAGACGTAAGAGCAGAGTCTCCAACAACAACTGGAGACATTAATGCAGCAACGTCCGCAGACCAGTGAAGGCAAGTGGTTCCACTAATACCGCATCCTATGGCGTGAGCCGTTTACTTACAAAAATGACTGGAGGGGATGATCCGGAGGTATTTTTTACCACGTTTGAAAGGACTGCTGAAAGGGAAAAGAGGCCTAAGGAGCAGTGGGCTGGACTGGTGGCCCCTCTGTTAACTGGGGAATCACAGAAAGTTTATTATGACCTAGAGCCTGACCAAGCAAAAGACTATGTGTTGCTAAAAACTGAAATATTGGCATGGCTGGGTGGCACCCTGGCCGTGCGGGCTCAGCATGTACATAACTTGACTTTCCAGCTTGGAAAACTCCCCAGGTCTCAAATGTATTATCTCAGTCACCTGAGCAGGAAGTGGCTGCACCCAGAGACTTGTGAACATGATTGTGGAATGTTTTGTTTTGGATTGTTTCCTGAGAGCTCTTCCTACTGCCATCCAAAAGTGGGTAAGCCATGGAGACCCAGAAACTGCAGATAAGCTTGTGGATCTGGTTGAGAGGTACTTGGCTACAGAGAACCTGACTGCCTCTTTCAGGGACTCACGGACTTTCCCCCCTAAGACCAGACCATTCCCGGGGGTGTGGCCGGTATGTGAAAGAGAGAGGACGTGTGACCGCTGAGCTCTGCTCCACCGCTCATCCTGCCTTCTTCCAGCGCCATTTCTTCCTCAACACAGCCTTCCCCCTTGACACCCTGGGGCAGAAAAGAGCCTCAGGTACCTCGCAGCCCCCTCCGCTACCCCCGGGAAGGCTCCGATCGTCCTCTGCAGGTGAGGCCTAATCCGTCTTGGCCATCTTCCCCACAAGGCTCCAGGCTGCCATAATGTCCGCCGGCTCCCAAGCCACCGCCGATCCCCCCCCCATCCCAAGCTGACTCCTATGCTGAGCTCCTAGCAGCAATTAAGGAGGGTAGGGATTCGGTGATGGTAAAAATTGATCATCTGGTGAGCCTGATCAGGCATGACATGGACAAATTGAGAGCCCGGTTTACAGAGGCTGAAGGCTGCATACCTCAGCTAGAAGACACCACCAGATCTGACTCCAGGAACCTCAGTGCATTACAGCTATAGGTTAAAGCTCTGCAGGAGAAGTCCATAGACACAGAAAATAGGCTCAGGAGGAATAATATCCGCATAATAGGACTCCCTGAGAAAACAGAGGGCCTGCTGAATTCACTGAGGCCTTCATAAAAACGCTCCCAGAACTGCCTGACATGCCTCTTACATTTGTAGTTGAAAGGGTGCACAGAGTCCCTCCAACCCCTCCAGTTCCTGGGAACCCACCGCGGCCTTTCCTGCTTTGGCTGCTCAATTACAGAGACAGAGACAGAATTCTGAAGGCAGCTAGAGAAAAAAGGGATCTACGTTTTTAATGGTGCCAAAATCATGCTTTTTTCGGACTATTCCCCGGAGGTGCAGCATCGTCGCCGCTCCTTTACCGAGGTCAGGAAGCGCCTGCGAGTGCCTACTATATCCCAGCAAACTCAAGGTGATCGATGGTGACCGTGCACACTTTTTCATGGACCTGGAGGCAGCCATGTCTTGGCTGGATAGCCATAGATGAGCCACACCCTACTACAGGTACTCTGCGAGCTGTGGTTATTTGCACTCCCACATTTTCCACAGGTCCCCTTGGCTGCACACTCCTTTGTTTTTGTTTTTTTGTCCGTTGGATCCTCTGCCAGACATTTGCCATCTCTGCTGACTCTCCCCTCTTGTCCTGTCTGGCCACTGAGGAACCTACCAGCCACTGTGAGCTGGTTCAGACTCAGGGACTGTACCGGCACACCTACCCCCCTTGTCTCATTCTTCCCCCTATACGCACGGCTGTGTAACCGTCAGGGAAATGTCAGGCACTCTTATAGGAGCGGGCCCGCTCAGCATTCTATAGGACACACGCCACTACAATCAAGCACTACCACTGCGGCCTTGGACTGCCCCCCCCCCTCCATTTTTCTTTCCCCCCGTTTTCGCTTTTTGTGTTTTCTTTTTTTTTTTTTCTTTAGCCAGTGGCCAACGCCACATAGCAACACCTTGCTCCCTTGCCATCTAACACTACTGAGTGGTGACTCTGACCAGTGGTGCATGTGGCGAACACTGGATGTGTAGAGCCCCCAGGTAAGGGTACCTACACCTATTATTAGGTATAACTTCTGCTTTTTGGGGACAAACTATTCCCGGATCTCCCCCGTTTTTAAGGGGAGCAATGGGACATAGTAGGAAAGGCACCTTGTGCCTGGGAAGTTTGGAACCTGTTTGGGTCTCCAAAGTTTTTTTTTGTACATGTTTATATCTGTTTATGTTTTGTGCTATGTTTCAGTGCTGTCAGTATTAAATGCAATGCAATAGTGATCTTGCTGCTTATAGGGTACTCCTGGATATGCCCCCTTCAATACTCCTGTCCCTTTATTCCCTCCCTACCAAATGGCTAAACAAGTCTCGGATTCGTTTACTATCCTCTCCTGGAATGTCAGAGGCCTTAATTCTAAATTTAAAAGAGCTCTGCTTTTCCAATATTTGAAAACTCAATCCCCCCAGCTTATTCTCCTACAGGAAACTCACCTTCCAGGCAGAAAGGTCCTAATTCTTAAGAAACCTTGGATACAACGGGAAATACATGCCACCTATTCCACCTATGCCAGGGGTGTATCGATCCTTATTCATAGGAATTTC
Organism: Lithobates pipiens; assembly: GCF_037356315.1. Taxonomy (NCBI): domain Eukaryota; kingdom Metazoa; phylum Chordata; class Amphibia; order Anura; family Ranidae; genus Lithobates; species Lithobates pipiens. The sequence continues at coordinate 589,746,960 of NW_027507748.1, read as the reverse complement.
CCTTGTGTAATTGAAGAAATCCGTACGGACCCTCTGGGTAAATTTGCAATAATAGTGTTTACTTTATGGTCTCAAAGGTACATTATAATCAATCTCTATATCCCCCCTCCATTTTCACCTGCAATACTGTATGATTTTTTAGAAAAGATTGCACCCTTCTGTCCGGGGAGGGTACTGGTGATGGGAGATTTTAATGCCACTCTGTCCCCGGAACTGGATAGACCTACCCCGGAAAGGCAGTGGTGTATGGATCTTTCCGCTTGGGCCCAGGGGGTTGGTCTAGTAGAGGTCTGGAGGTGGAGACATCCTGACACAAGGGCTTATTCCTGTTTCTCAGCCTCCTAAAAAACGGCGTCCCGGATAGACCTGGCTTTCTCCAAACCCGCACTGTTAGCGGATGAGTTGGCGGCATCCTATCTTCCCAGTGAACTGTCCGATCACAGCCCTCTGGCGGTGGTGCTCCGTTCCCTGGCCTCCCCTAACGCGGCACTTTGGCGGTTGGGCACACAATGGATTTCCTATCCTGATCTTTCCAACAAACTGCCAACCCAGTTAGCTGAGTATTGGGAAAATAGTGTAGGGTCCTCTTCCCCTGATAATGTGTGGGATGCTTTTAAGGCATACACCAGGGGACAATACATTTCCTGTATTACTAAAAAAAAAAAAAAATGAGCATGACCCTCTCACTGCAACAGGCCATTGATGATTGCAACGACACGTATACTGCAGACCCGACCCCCGCCCACTTTGACCTGCTGATGGCAGCTCAAAGGGAATTACAGCTACACCTGATGGAAATCACACAACTAGAAATGTATAAAGGGCAGCAACGGGCCTTTGAACAGGGAGATAGGAATGGCCGTCTGCTAGCAATGATGGCTCAGCATGACCAACCTCTCACTCTAGTGTCCGCTTTACAGACCCCAAATGGAGGAACTGTGCCCCCCCCCTCGGGCACACTGCAGACGTTTAACGCCTTTTATAAAAAGCTGTACTCCTCGGGCCTCCCCACAGATTTCCAACCCGAGTCCCTGAACGCCCTACTGGACCCGTTGGCACTTGGATGGCTGTCTGATTTGGAAAGGGAAACTCTAGTCCAGCCCTTCACGGCCCTTGAGGTCCAAAAGGCCATCAGATCTTTCCCCTCAGGCAAAGCCCCGGGACCAGATGGGCTCCCGATTGATTTTGAGAAAGCTCATGAGGATCTCCTGGAGCCCCTACTCGCTCAACTTTATACTACATGTTTGACTGCTAGTGGTCTACCCGCTTCCATGTACCATGCCTATTTAACTTTGATCCATAAGACCCTCAAGGACCCCACCTCCTGCGCGTCCTATAGGCCCATAGCCTTATTCAATTCTGACTTTAAAAATTTGACCAAGCTCCTGGCCCTTAGACTTTATCCCATGCTCCCTTCGGTAATAGGGTTGACAACTTTAAATATCTGGGGCTTCATATATCTAATTCTGCATCAGACTACCTAACACTGAATCTTACCCCAGTACTCCTAGAAGCCCAGTCAAAGCTTAAATCATGGGGCAACCTGCCATTGTCGCTCTGGGGGAGCATAAATCTCCTTAAGATGAAGATCAACCCCAAACTTACTTACCTTTTCCGTCATTCTCCACAATGGCTGCCTAAGTCATTTTTCAAAAAACTAAACCAGATATTTTCCTCCATTATATGGGGCCCCTCACCACCCAGATATCGACTGACAACCTTAATGAGACCACGATCACAGGGAGGTATGGCTTCTCCAGACTGCTATAAATACTACATTTCCACACAATTGGTGACAGAGGCCTGGTGGCTACAACCGGATAAAACAAACTCATCAACCGTGCTGAAGGCTACGGTTGTCGGTTCACTGGAAGCCCTTCAATTTCTCATTTATCGAGGCCCTCGGGCCCCTTATCCTCTAACATCCTCTATGCTCGCTACGACACGAGCATGGAAAGCGGGGCTGGCCATTGAAAAGTGCAAGCGAACTGACATTTCTCCAAATGCCCCGATATGGCTAAGCCCTAGCCTACTCCACCTTTATAAGATCCCTGATCCCTGACCCCTATGCATGGACTGGACACGGTATTAAGCTTATGTCACATATCGTGACACAAAACTCACTACTCCCCTTCGCCAGCCTGTCCACTCTTTATAATTTGCCAAACTATTACTTATTTAAATACCTTCAATTGTCACACGCGTTTGCAGCTCAATTCCCACACTCTTCATGTATTATGGCACAGTCGGAACTAGAAAATACACTCAGAGTCAACTGTGACAAAAAACCTACCTCCCACCTATATTAACATCTCATTAAGGTGTCACTACCGACTCTTGACAAACTTTGGACTAGATGGCAGACTGATATTCCAACACTCGATAACAACGACTGGGAGGATATATGGGATCTCCCTTTCCTATCCAATTTAAAATTCTCCACAGGGCATATTACACCCCGTACAGACTCCATAGGATGAACCCCTCCCACTCCCTGGGCTGCTGGCGGTGTGGTGCCTCGCCTGGAGACTTCCCACACATTTTCTGGAGATGTCCAAAGGTCCAACAATACTGGGAGATGGTGCTGGAACTAACTGGAAAAGTCACCTTGACTACAGTGCCTTTGGCTATGGAGGGTTGCATACTGGGACTTATTGAACCCATAGTGCCGTCCGCTGCTAACATACAACGATTAGCCTATTGCTCTTCTACGCTCGTAAGAACATTGCTATGCACTGGAAAAAGCCAGAACCCCCTTCCATAGTGCAATGGAAATGCCTGGTGAATAACAGTCTTCCCCTATACAAGGATACCTGATCACACAGGGGCTGCCGAAAGAAATATGACAAGGTTTGGCACACTTGGTTAGCTGAACCCGAAACAGCCTAAATAGAGGAGGGGAGTTAAGCTGTTTGACAGGGCTCTGCTCCCCCCCCCCCCCCCCAGAAGGTTTCAAGGGATTCCAAGTTCTTGTAGGTTCCTGCGGGAGATCAAACCTAATGAGCCTGTTGGGCAGGGGCTACCAGAGATATACCCTTACAGATGTAGAGTACTGAAATGCCATATTGCAATGCATAACTTTATTTCCTTCTAAATTCCTTTTGTATACTGTAAGCACTGTTGTTATAAGTGTTGTATGTTATAAAACCTTCAATAAAAATATTTTTCAAAAAAAGACCAGACCATCCCCAGTGGCGGGTAAGATGACTCCAAGGGATGAGGGTGGAGACAGTGAGAGGGTGGGAGTTCTACCTAATGTCTGGCGGGAGCAGCCCGGGAAGCCAAGGCTGCAAGAGGCAGCAAAAAGTTTATTTGCTACTGCTGCCGGAAAGAGGGACATCTTGCAGCCAATTGAACAGTTCTGGATGAACCTATGCAATGTGATTTTATAAGGGTCAGACGTCAGTCGCTGTTTGCAACAGTTGCATGCACTGCCATTCGGGGACCTAATAAACATTCATGTAAAATGTGTATTAATGGTAGAAATGTGGTTGTGTTGCTGGATTCAGGTAGCCTGGTGACATTCAGGTCTCTGGGAATAACAAGGTGGCTGTTATTTGTGTTCACGGGGACACTCAAGAGTATCCTGTGACTATAGTGGTTTTTGAGACCCACAAAAGTATACCTCTCTTATCAGGTGGGGTTAGTGTCTCACTTACCACTAGGGATGAGCCAAACACCCCCCCCCCCGGTTTGGTATGCATCTAGAACATGAAAAATCAAAAGTGTGACTTTTAAAGGCTAATATGCAAGTTATTGTGCTAAAAAGGGTTTGGGGACCCGGGTCCTGCCCCAGGGGACATGTATCAATGAAAAAAAAAAGTTTTAAAAACGGTCGTTTTTGGGGAGCAGTGATTTTTAATGATCCTGGTGGTTAATGATGGTGTTTAGAACAGTCCCTGCACAAAATAACATTTCTAAAGGAATAAAAGTAAGGCCGCGTACACACGCGCGGACTGTTGGCCCAACCTTGTCCGCTGAACAGTGTTTGGGCGGACAGTCCGCTCGTGTGTGGGCTTTCAGTGGACAGTTGGACGGACAAGGTTTTACGGAAATTCCGAAAAACTGTCCGCTGAAACCTTGTTTCAACGAACAGTCCGCCCGTGTGTAGGCTTGTTCGTCAAACTAAGTTCCGCGCATGCTCAGAAAGGATTTTCAAGCCGAAAGTTATAATGCAGTGTATAGGACGTCGTATTTTGCGTCCCGTCGTACGTGCCGTTCACGTCATCGCGCACGGTTTCAGCAAACTGTTCGTTCGTCGTGTGTGGCCATGTCCGTCCATGCTAAGTTTGAGCGGACTGTTCGCTCAAACTGTTGGACGGACAAAGTTGGGCCAACAGTCCGCGCGTGTGTACGCGGCCTAATTTAAAACTGCTTGTGGCTTAATCAATGTAGTAATGTTAGGTCCTGGCAATATGGATAAAAATTATTGACAAAAACGGCAACACCTCAGCCCATTACCAGGCCCTTTGGGTCTTGTATGGATATTAAGGGGAACCCCGCACCCAAATTAAAAAAAGAAAAGGTGTGGGGCCCCCAATGTACTCTGAACAGCAGTATACAAGTGGTCCCAAGAAAGACAGGGACTGTAGGTTTGTTCTTAAGTTGAATCTGTTTGTAATTTGAAACAGGTACATTTTGTAAGTGTAGCGCCAATACAAAAAATCTATTTTTAAGCTTTTTGGAAAACATAAGGAAGGGTTATCATCACCCCTGTAACATTTGTTTTTCTGTCTGTGCCCCTATTCAGAAGATTTCACCTCACTTTCTGTCCCAATGACAATTGGATTTAGAAAATTTTGGGTTTTTAGGGAAACAAGGATTGGTGATAAAACATCAGTGGAGGAGACACATTTTTCCCATATTAACTCTTACTGGAGAGAATTTCCTTTCCTAGGGGTAGATTTCCTCTCACCCTCTGTTGTCTCCATCCGTTTGTAAGTAGGAGTCGTTTGTAAGTCAGAAGTTTGAAATTAGGGGTCTGCCCTATATACTCTGCAGAAATTTGGGCCTCAGGTGTTGGTGGTACCAGAGCACTATAAGCCCTCACAGTTACTCTTGGTGGACACTGAAACGGAACTGAAATATATCAAGAATTGTAATTACATGCCCCTGTTGAACAGGGTCAGAAAAATTGGGCCTTTGGTGGTGGTGTGGGTGTGTTGCCACAACACTGTAAACCCTCACAGTTAGGCCGCGTACACACGGGCGGACTGTTCGCCCAACTTTGTCCGCTGAACAGTGTTTCAGCGGACAGTCCGCTCGTGTGTGGGCTTCAGCGGACAGTTTCAGCGGACAGTCTGACGAACAAAGTTTTTCGGAATTTCCGTAAGACTGTCCGCTGAAACTTGGTTTGAGCGGACAGTCCGCTCGTGTGTAGGCTTGTTCGATAAACGAAGTCTCGCGCATGCTCAGAAAGAATTTACACGGCGAAGGTTGCATTGCAGTGTATTGGACTTCGAATTTCTCGTCCCGTCGTACGTGCCGTTCACGTCATCTCGCAAGTTTTCAGCGGACTGTTCGTTCGTCGTGTGTGGTCAAGTCCGTTCATGCTAATTTTGAACGGACTGTTTGTCAAACTGTTTGACGAACCTAGTTGGCCGGACAGTCCGCCCGTGTGTACGCGGCCTCACTCTTGGTGGGCGCAGGAACGGGCCCTGCTGTGAAATATTAGATCAAACATTGTAATTACACTCCCCTGTTGAACAGGGGCAGAAAAATTGGGCTTTAGGCACTGGTGCTGGTGCCACAACACTGCAACCCCTCACAGATACCCTAGTTGAGCACAGGAACAAGCCCCGCTGCAAAATATTACAGCAAAAATTGTGATTACACGCCCCTGTTGAACAAGGGCAGAAAAATTGGGCCTTAGCCACTGGTGGTGCTGCCCAGAACCAAACATTTTCTTACAAGCTATCAGTATGAACATTGAGGAGGAATAGGATAGTCACTCAGCATAAAAGGATAGTCACTCAGCATCAGCATAGGCAGTCTTAAAGGGATCTCACATTCATAAAAAATTATTCGGTTACAACAGCATCAGGTGCTTGGTAGCCAAGACTGATTTATTTTTATGAAGGTGAGCTGATCAACCAAGTTGGTGGACAGGTGCACTCTGTGATCGGTTACAAAGCCTCCAGCAGCACTGAATGTGCTTTATGAAAGAACGCTGGACGCAGGACAGGCCAGTAGCTCAATTGCATGCTGTGCAAACTCTGCCCAGTGATCCATTCTCCAGACCCAGTAATCCAGAGGATATTCGGTTGGATCACTAGATGCTGGCGATGGTTGCTGGAACCGATCAGACCTTGGGGCTGCGGACTAAAAGATGTCTGAGCGTATCTGTCAGACAGCCACCTTCTCGATCGTTCCTTCTGTGACTGACCAAAGCCTCAGCAAGACGTTGTCCAGGACCAGGAATTTCGTAACCTCACAGGCTCTGGAAACGCGTTGCACAAACCTTTCTGCAAGGCCTTCCAAAGATGTTTCATCCTCTGCTCCCTCTGCGACAGCTGGATACGTTCTGCAACCTTACCCTTATAACATGGATCAAGGAGGGTTGCCAGCCAGTACTGATTCCTCTCCTTGATACCACGAATCCGAGGGTCCTTTCGCAGGCTTTGCAGGATCAGGGAGGCTATGCAGCGTAGGTTTGCTGAGGCATTCAGTCCGGAGTCCTCTGGGTCACTAAGGATGACCTGATCCGCAGCCACATCCTCCCAGCCATGTACAAGTCCATGGGTTTCTGGGGACTGTAAACAATCCCTTGAAGACTACTGCTGAAGCTGAGTGCTAGGCTCCACCTCCATGTTGACACAATCCTCCTCCTCCTCTTCCTGGGTGATCGGTGGGCCCGCAGGAACACTGTCTGAATAAAGGGGACCTTGAGAGGTAAGGAAGTCCTCCTCTTCCTCCCTCTGTTCTGCCTCAAGTGCCCTGTCCATTATTCAACGCAGCGTGTGCTCCAACAGGTAGACAAGAGGGACAGTATCACTGATGCATTGTCATGGTTATGCAATAGTTTGTCTGCTTACCTGTTCCCATGTGTTCATCTAGAGATCAGCCGACCCTCACCTGACTGCTTTTGTAATCCATCCTCTGTCATGGCTCCACCCTAGCTCCTATCAGAGAGCTCTATATTAACCTGTGCACTGCAGGCCAGCCCGGGTGATCAACCTTTGTGTGTTAGCTTCCTGTTACCTGCCGTGTGCGTTTCTGTTGTTCTGTTACCGACTTTGGCATGTCCTTGACTATCCCTGTTTGCCTGTGATCCTGACCTATTGGCGTGTCCCTGACTATTCCCGTCTGCTTGTGGCCCCGACCTTGGCTTTGTCCCTCACTATCCCTATCCTCCTGTTGCCTACTGTGGGTGTGAGCTGGGGGACCCTGGGGGTCGCGACCTGGAGCCAGTTGCAGCCAAGTCCATCCTCACCACTAGAGGCGCTGGTGAACACCTGCTGGCTCTTAGACTCCGCACCCCAGGGAATCTTACGCTCTAACCCCAGTGGGATCTGTTCCCCGTCTGCAGCAGTCAGCCGTAGGGTCCACAAACTTGCGGTGCACTCCTGATCCCTACGGTGTGCATCTGTCACCTCGCCTCAAGGTGACCTGACAGTTTGATCAGCCATGGACCCGGCTGACGTGCCGCTTCCTACAGACGATCCGTTGCAGGGCTTAGTTCGCAGACTTGAGACCCAAGAATCGCATCAGACCCAGGTGATGCGATTCCTTCAAGATCTGGCTTCCCGCTTCGAGCAGCTACAGGCTTCCTTGGGAACCCTGAACCTGCAGCCTCAAGTACAGTCAACAGCTGCACCTATCGCCCCAGTCGCATCCACGCATGCATTGTTACTGCCAGCTCCGTCCTGTTTCTTTGGGGACTCCAAGGCTTGCAGGGGGTTCCTTAGCCAGTGCACAATTCATTTTGAACTTCAGCCCCAAAACTTCCTGTCCGATCGGGAAAAAGTAGATCATATCCCTCCTGTCCGGCGAGGCGATAGCTTGGGCTGCCCCTCTGTGGGAACTGAATGATCCAGTGGTTTTTAGCCTGTCTGATTTCTTGAAACTTTTTCGGAATATCTTTGAGGAACCGGGCCGTGTCTCCTCAGCGGCTAATGCTCTTTTACGTCTCCGTCAAGAGTCCGCTTCTGTGGGACAGTATGCTCTTCAGTTCCGTATCCTTACAGCTGAATTGAGCTGGAATAATAAGGCCCTAGTTGAAACCTTTTTACGTGGCCTCTCTGATAGAGTGAAGGATGAATTAGCAGGAAGATCCCTTCCTGCTGATCTGGACAGTGTCATCACCTTGTGTAACCAGATCGATATTCGCTTTCAGGAGAGGGCCCTGGAAAAAAGACGCCAGCACTCCCCGTTCTTTAGGCAGCCTGAGCCCCCAGTCCCTTCTCTTCGATCCGAGGAGCACCCCCTGCCTACCGAGGAACCTATGCAGTTGGGTTGGACTAAGTTATCTCTCGAAGAACGGGCTAGGCGCAGAACTCTGGGCCTATGCCTCTATTGTGGGGCCAAAGGTCATTTCCGTGACACTTGTTCTCTCTCTCTCTGGAAAAACGCTCAGGGCTAATACATCTGGAAGGTGGAGTATTAGACCCTGAAATATCACCTTCACCTTCTCGTCTTCTCCTTTCTGTGTTGCTTCATGTCGGTGCTTCCTCTCGTTCGGTCTCAGCACATCTGGATTGCGGAGCCGCTGACAATTTCATGGATTGGGAAGCTGCATCCTCCATGAGACTTACCCTTTTGCCCCTTACAATGCCATTGGTGGTCTTGGCGATTGATGGCACGGTTCTTCCAGGGGGCCCTATCCACTTCCAGACTCTTCCTGTTAAGATGTCAGTAGGGACACTCCACCAGGAGTGGATATCCTTCCTTGTCTTACCTAAGGCTTCATCTCCTATCATATTAGGTCTTCCTTGGTTACGGCTCCATTCTCCACACGTTGACTGGTCTGCTGGACAGATCCTGGCTTGGGGTTCCTCCTGTTCCTCTTCCTGCCTACTCAAGGGTACCCCAAAGCAGAGACTTCCTGTTACCACCATCCCAGTATCTTCTGCTCTTCCCGCTGTATATAGCGATCTCTGGGATGCGTCCTGCAATAGTCGGACTGATGCACTCTCTAGGTCATGTGGTACTCTGGATGAGGGGCCCACCTTTGAACCTGAGTCGATCATTCACTCCAGTTCGCATAACCAATTTACCTTTGCCTGTCCCTAATCTCCCTTGGACGCACAGCCAGGCTAACTTGTCTGCAAGTTCCACAATTGCTATGCCCTGTGATGCGATTGAGATGGTCGCTACACCTGACAATACTATTCAGTCGGCCTCTGCACCAGTTATGCCAGTCCAGCCCATGCCCAATGAGCTTCCTGCTTCTTGTTCAGCACCTTCGGTGACCTGGCTTCACCCTACTGCTACTATGCCGTTCAAACCCGTTTAAGAGGCTCAATCCATCCTTTGGATAGAATACCTCATTCGGCCAGGAGGGGTTTTCAATCTTTTTCTCAGGGTTCTATAAATTCTGTTTGTGTTTCAGCTATCCAGCTTGACTCTTGTGACATGTCACCTTCTAACCAACCTGACCTCAGGGATCCACTGACCTCTGCCCAGTCTGGTGGTCCTGTTATGGATGCCTAGCTCATCTTTAAGGGTCTGGGGGACCCTGCTCAGGCTCCTGATCTTCTCATGCCCTTACCCTCACCTGACTGCTTTTGTAATCCATCCTCTATCATGGCTCCACCCTAGCTCCTATCAGAGAACTCTATATTAATCTGTGCACTGCAGGTCAGCCCGGCTGATCAACCTTTGTGTGTTAGCTTCCTGTTACCTGTCGTGTGCTCTTCTGTTGTTCCGTTACCGACTTTGGCGTATCCTTGACTATCTCTGTTTGCCTGTGATCCTGACCTATTGGCGTGTCCCTGACTATTCCGGTCTGCTTGTGGCCCCGACCTTGGCTTTGTCCCTCACTATACCTATCCTCCTGTTGCCTACTGTGGGGACCCTGGAGCCAGTTGCAGCCAAGTCCATTCTCACCACTAGAGGTGCTGGTGAACACCTGCTGGCTCTTAGACTCCGCGCCCCAGGGAATCTTACGCTCTAACCCCACTGGGATCTGTCCCCCGTCTGTAGCAGTCAGCCATAGGGTCCACAACCTTGCGGTGCACTCCTGATCACTACGATGTGCATCTGTCACCTCGCCTCAAGGTGACCTGACATGCATGCACTGTCACTGCTCGCCATCCTCGTGGCCTCAAATGGTGACAGGACAGTGCATGCATCCTTGATCATGAGCCACTTGCGTGGTGAAAAAAAGCCAAGTGACCCTTTCCTAGTGCCATAGTTGCACAGGTACTCATTGATAGCCCTCTGCTGCATGTGCAGCCGCTGCAGCATGGCCAACGTTGAGTTCCATCTGGTGGGCATGTCACAGATTAGGCAGTTCTTGGGCAATTTGTATTCGTTTTGGAGGTCAGCCAGCCGAGCACTGGAATTATAAGACCAGCGGAAATGCACACAGACTTTCCTGGCCTGCCTCAGGAGATACTGTAATCCCGGGTACCTGCACAAGAACCACTGCACCACCAAATTAAGGACATGAGCCAAACAGGGATCATGGATGAAGTGTCCCTGTCGAAGGGCGGAGAGGAGGTTGGTGCCATTGTCGCAAACCACCATTCCTGCCTGAAGCTGGCATGGCCTCAACCACATCTGAGCCTGCCCCTTCAGAGCTGACAGAATCTCTGCCCCATTGTGGCACCTGTACCCAAAACACAACAGCTCAAGCATTGCATGGCATCTGTTTGCATAGCACCTTGAATGCCTACGGAGCACCACTGGTTCTGAGGACAAATCTATAGAGGAAGAGGCCATGGAGGAAGAAGAAGAGGAGGGGATAGAGGAGAGAGGTGTTTCAGAATCATCACTAGTAGCATTTTGGAGGTGTGGTGGCAGAACAAGCTTCAACAATACTGCACCCTGTCCTGCATGCTTCCCAGATGCCAGTAGGGTCACCGTGAAAGATGGGTAACACCCCTGTCCACGGCTGCTGGACCATGAGTCAGCGGTAATATGCACCTTAACGCTGACCACCCTGTCCAGCGAGGCCAAGACATTGCCTTCTACATGCCGGTAGAGAGCCGGAATCGCCTTCTGTGAAAAAAAATGGGCATTTGGGAACCTGCCACTGAGGTACCGCACATTCCACAATTTCACAAAAGGGGGCAGAGTCTACCAGCTGAAAATGCAGCAGTTGCAGTGCTAGCAATTTAGCCAAGCTAGCATTCAGCCGCTGGGCATGTGGATGGCTGGGACTGAATTTCTTTCGCTGGTTTAGCAATTGGGGTAAGGAAATTTGCCTGCTACAATCGGACATAGGTGTAGCGATAGCAGATTGCCCGCAAGTGCTTGACACATCTAATTCTACACCTTCATTCCTCTCAGTGCAGGTTTCTGAGAGAACTGAAGGTATAGTGGGGTTGGAGATCCCAGCTGAGGAAGAGCAAGGAGAGACCTGCCTTATTCTTTGGTGTGGGTCTTTTAAGTACGCTTGCCAATGGACTGCATAGGAGTTCAACATATGTCTGGTCAAGCATGTGGTGCCCAAGCGGCTGCCGTTTTGGCCACGTTTGATACGTTCGACTCGAACTCAAAGCTCATCCATACTTACCACATGATGCCATTGTGGGAAGGGATTTTCCAAAGTTCTGGGATTGTCCTGAGCCCCCCACTGGTGCCCCTATAGACTAGGAAGGTGATGACCAGAATTCCTCTGAGAGTGGTGAGGACTCCACAATTTCCCTTGTCGGTATTGACAGGGGAAACTCGAGAAACTGGGGAGGAGCCAAGATCCTCAGATGAAAACATGCCATCTGTGGAGTTTTCGGATCTTGAGGTTCACAGGAAAAATGTTGCCACAGAACAGTTAGAAGATCCCACCCTAACAAAGGCATGGGAAAATGTGGTGAAAAATAGTTAGTGGACCCAGATAAGACTTGCACTTACCCGTACTTCACTGTGGAAAGGGACCTGCTGTATCAAGTTGCTCAAAGGGCAGAAGAAACCATTGAGCAACTTGTGGTGCCAAAACCTTACAGGAAGTTGGTATTAGACTTGGCCCATGGGTATATTCTTGGAGGTCATCTGGGGACAGAGAAAACCAGAGAGAGGGTATTGCAGGTCCAACCCCCCCCCCCTTGTCCATACCAGGTCCTTCGAGCCTGGTATGGATATTACTGGGCCTCATCAGGGCCTCGACTGTCAGGGGAGCTTTTCCCTGCTGGTGTTATGTCATCGATGGGCTGCAGTACTGGTGTCCGCCAGTGGATGGATCCTGGCAGTGTGGAGCAGACAACACCTCCTGCGCTCAGGTGTTACGCGAGGACAATTATTGGCAGTCTCATAAATACCCGGTTGATGAGTACTCTCATCGCCTTGGTATCTTTCTCCTTGTGCCCTGACCTTGCGTGCCTGTTACCTGATCCTGAGCCTGCATCTGACCCTGTTCCCGAGCTTATCCTGACCCAGTTCCACCTGCGCTCCTGTTACTTTTACCTTACCCTACAGCCCAATCCATCCCCTCCCTGTCCTGTTGGTTCCCTGTCCCTCATCTACTGATCTCCCTGTGTATGACCTTGGCCTGGCTATCGTTTATGTTTCTGGAACATCCCTTGTCCATTTGCTTATCTGCTGTGTATGACCCTGACCTGGCTTATGTCTGAGATTCTGGTATTGCCCCTGCTGTATATACTATTTGTTGTTTGTGAGGCTTTGTTGGGTTGGTTGTGCACTGTTTGTATTTACTTATTTATCAACTATCTTAATAAACATCACTATTATTCATCTTTCATGCATTTTTGGTTCTCTCTGTGTAGTCCACACAGTCTGTTCTACTGCTGTGTTCTTTCTCGACACCATCTGTAATAATATGAATGAATAATAAGGACTCCATTTTCAAAATCCCAATCATTTGATCTATTCCTGCTATTTCAGTATATGATTGTGTAAGAATGTCTGTATAATAGCACACACCCTATAGTGTGTAATTATGGTCAATCCCTTTCAAGTTTGTAAGTCCTGTTTATCCTTAGGCAATCAACTTCATTTTATGACTAAATGACCAGGTGTCCAGTTTACTGTTTCTAGTATCTGTACATAAAAGCCGTTCTCTTCCTGTCCCTAGACCACACCCCCCTCCCTTATTTTGTGATCTGTATGCCATATAAGCTGTATGTCCGCCCATTTAAAAAACACAGACACTATGTGAATTCACTTCCTGTTTCATGTTTACATCTGAGTGTCTCCCGATACTGGAAGGCCCAGGGTGGCTTGCTGAATTAACCAAGGCTGGTCGTCCAGAACCAGCATTCCTTTCAAAATGGGGACTCTGTCCGGGATAAAGTAATCACCCTTGGTAAGTAAATTGTTTGTCTTATTTTGACAAATTGTTTCCTTGCCTCGGCTCTGATAAAATTTTAGTCCCTTGAATTTATTAGAAAGGAGACGGACCGTACCTTATAAGTATTAAAAAGGGAGGCAGCGATGGAGAAACTGGGGAGATTAGCAAAGCCTTTGGCCCCCAGGGCACACATCAACTATTTAAATGCAAACATTGGTAGCCTGAGGAGTACATGTCTGAGGGAGAGAAGTCTGGTTCTGAAGTCCAAGAAACCCGGAACAGCAGCAGATGACATCTATGTTCCCAGGCTGTGATACTACAAGAGGCTGCATCTTCTGTCAGACCAGACTGAACCCAGGTCATCACACTCTGGTCTTCCTTCCACGCTTCCTTCCAGGTTGTGGCTGTGGTGCTGGAGGTGTGGCAGAAGGAGGAGGAGGAGGGGCATGGGCCAAATCACACAAGTGTGTTGTTTGTGTGATTTGGCCCAACAGACCCTTGTTGAGGGTGTGTATAATTATCTCCTCACACAAGAGCTGTTGCCCCTCCTCCATTTTCTCTAGTTTGCACGCAGCCAAGGCGGCAAAGGCCTCTTGATAGGTAGGGGTGGCTTGGAGGGCCGCAGAAGCCTCCCCGATCAGCCTCAGAGCCGACTCCTCCACATTCCCCCCCTTTTGCGTGGAAGGTGGAGGGGAGAGACCTGGCATTCTGTCAGGCTCCTCCGCCCGCCCACCGCCTGGCTGCCGCTTACCCCTGCCTCCTCCTGGCTGCCGCTTACCCCTGCCTCCTCCTGGCTGCCACTTTCCACAGCCACCTCCTGGCTGCTGCATTCCACACCCTCCTCCTGGCTGATGTCTTCCTGTGTATGAAAAAGGGACATAGATTTAGTTTTTGGTTCATCAAACACACACAGTTTTCACATCAAGACTGTTGCAAATTGTTAACCAATAGAAAAGACTATCATTCTGAGCCCAGCATTTTTCTTTCTTGTCCCAAAGGTTTTGGCCACTTCTGTCTATTGATATGTGAAACACTTTCTAAAATCAGCAATTAGTGAGCACAAATCAAGTTAACATCATTCATTTTTACTCCCAAAATATGTACAACAATACTATACCTGGCTCAAGCTGGGCTCCCCCAGTTCTTCCTGAGTGGAAGGCCCAGGTTGGGCGTCGGAAGACTGAGCGGGTGTGGAATGTAGCATAGGACGCGTGGAAGGAAGGGTAGAGAGTGATTCTCTGACCTCAGCCTGGTCTGACAGAAACTGCATCCTGTTATAATACCACCGCCTGGGGACATAAACGTCATCTGCTGAAGCTCCAGATTGCATGGACTGCAGCACCTTCTTCCTCTCCTTCAGATATGTACTCCTCAGGCCACCGATTTTCACTTTTAAATAGTGGATGTCTGCCCTGGGGACCACCGGCTTCACAAACTCAACCAGTTTCTCCATTGCTGCCTGCCTCTTTAGTCTGTTACAATAATGAGGGTGCATCGCTTGCCACAGGCAGGGCAGCTCCCTGTATTTATCGATGAACAGAGGGAGGAAACTATGATCATTGAAACTATCCATGTCTTCAAGACACAACATAAGACAAACCCTAATGTCAGGCTAAACTCCACTAATGCAGGCCTCAATCTAGAAGCAGTCTAGTCTAGTGACGTACCAAGTTCAAAATTTTACCTTCGTTTGTACGATCGTCGCGTCAGCTCCTTACTCTGTTTCCAGATCGTACGGACGACACACGTGTGTTGCATTTTATATACAGTGCGCATGCGTGAAACTCCGCCCGCCCCTGGCGTTCTTTCTAGACTATTCCCCGCCCCTTCGCTTTCGGCGCAGTGGGGAGAGCACATGGCGGAGAGAACGCAGGTGCGCAATCAGAGTTCCACTAACGAGGAGGAGGGTGAGGAAAGCCCAGAGCCTGAATCGTCCCGATCCTGGAAGAGAAGATTTAAGGCCTCAAATATGTATTTTGGAGAGATGTTGGAGATGGTGGACATATTGAAGAGGACCGACAATGATGGGAAGTATGGACCTTACCCAAACCCAAATATCAGAAAGGCCAAGATCATGACTAAAGTTGTTAAGAGTCTTCAGAAGAATTTTGGGGTACGCCGATCCAAGGATCAACTGAGAAAATCCTGGTCAGACCTGAAACTGAGGGAGCACAATCAGTACAGAAGGATCAAGCGTGCTCTTCAAAAAAGTAAGTAGTTGTCGTGTGTTCATATGATTATTCTTGCTTGCATACTGCTCCATGTGCTTTGATTTCATGTTGCGCAGTTTAAAATGGCCACTTTCAAGTTCATGGTTTCATTCGTTCGTAAGAAACATCGTTCTGCAGGTAAGTATTCCAGCTTAACAAAGTGTCCACAATAATGTTCTCACCTTTGAACTCGGCCAAAAAACACAATTGTACAACACTTCCAAGCAATGTTTCATATTTCTATTTCTGCCCTCTGTGTGCTAATTATTCCCTTTTTACATTCTCATAGGGGAGAGAAGACTTGGGAAGTCTGAGGACACCAGGGACCCCACCCCTCCCAAAGAAGGCAAAATTCCAACACCAGAAGCAGAGGAGCAGGAGGAGGAGGAAGGAGAGATCGTTGAAGTTGGACAAATTGTCAAAACAAGTGAGTGTCGGAGACCACAGCTTCCGATAAGCTCATCAATGTATGTCGGCATATTTATAATACATGGTGTGTTTTTTTTTGCTTTGTTTTGTAGGTGATGTGGAAGAAGAATCACATTTTACCAGTGAAAGTGCCCAGATCCTGATTGGGGAGATAATGGTGTGCAATCAGGATTTAGAAAATATACAGCAAAACATCAATGATGTTAAAAATAAAATGAAGAACATCATTGATGTTTTGGGGTGAGTGTGAAACACCCCAAACTAGCTAGGGTTTTATTTTTTTGCTTTTAAAACAACAACTTTTGTCTTTTACAAAAAGCCAAATTTGGAAGATGCACACAGTGTGTCAACATGTGCTATCTCCCATCATGGGGGATCAATATACGTGTTTGTGGAAAGTGGCTGAGATGAAGGGGTTGCAGCCCCAAAACATGTACATTGATCCCCCAAGATGGGAGATAGCACATGTTGACACACTGTGTGCCTCTTCCAAAATTGGATTTTCCTGGGGTGACACCCCATGTGATGAAGGCAATATCAGCCCAGTTTGTACATACTCATGTCTGATATTGTCTTCACTTTTCAAAGTTGAACTTTGTAAGTTCCTGTATGTTACGCTTTGATACATGCCTGTTTACACAAAAACACCAAGTTACCCAAAAATGACCTTAAATAATGTTTTTTATACACCCAATATGTTGGTTTTTGTAAAACCCTTTTCTAAACGCATATGTGAATGTGCTTTGATGAAAAGGTTAAATTATCAGCAATGTGTGGCTTCCTTTTTCAATGCGCAAAAGCAGTATTTAGAGTAAAATTGTTGTTTTCGGTGACAATGGGTGTTATTTACTAAAGGCAACTCCACTTTGCACTCCAAGTGCTATTTCTTGGTCCACAAATGCCTAACCTCCCTGTTCATGGACCGGGCTTGTGTCAAAGTAAGAACCCCAACACGAAGCCCCTGCACACCTCTCTTCTCGCGCCAGATGCAGAGGCACCATGTGACACAGGGGGGGCTTTTAAAAGGTAGCACCTCTGCACAACATTCTGAATCAATCCGCCCCCCTTTCAGCCGGGACCAACTAAACATCAGCGGCTTATGCGGCTGTATCCCTCCTCTACAAAAAAAGAGTCCCCAGCCAAGTAGCAAACAGGATTCACAGCAGGTACAATATTATTTAAAAGAAATCATGTGAATTGTATGCCAATACCTCAGTGCAATTTTTGAGGGTGCTATGAGGTGCCACCGCTGTGGGCCACTCATGGGGCCCCCCCTAACTACGGGCCCTCGGTCCGTGCCCGAGTGACCGACTGGTCAGTCCGCCCCTGGTTATGGTGAAGTATAACGTTCTTGTAAGAGATGGGAACTTATAAAAATGTTTGTTTTTTGAGCTGCTCAACATTTTTTTTAACCATGGTGAAAAATTGTTTTTTTTTTATAGTAAAGGTATACCATACATAAAATCCACGTGGTAAAAAATTTGTCTAACCTCAAACATTTTTTTTTATATTAGAAAAAGTGCACTGATGAAACAAATAAAAAATACTTTCTTAATGGAATGGAATGTAATGTATGTTTGTGTTTTCATATGCTAATGTACTTATTATAGGTATATAACCAGTGGTTTATTTTGTTTCTAGGCGAAAAATGGAATGTTTATCACTAAATGTTATCAGTGTTTTATCCCTCAGATTAGATAATTATGATGTACTCAGGGGCGAACTGACCATTGGGCCACTCAGGCCCCATGCCGTGAGGGGGCCCTATCAGGGTTGCCAGCCTCAGTAAAACCAGGAACAATATGTGTGTTTTTTTTACATCTGTCTTCGAAATGTCCCTAATGCCGCGTACACACGTAGCCGACTATCCGACGGACTTAGTCTGGCGGACTTCCCGCCAGACTGTCCGTCTGACTTTCCGAGCGGCCTACTTGCCCACACACGGCACTTTTTCAGCGGACTAATACGGCGTACTAAGTCCACCGTACTGTCCGCCGTACTTTTGAAATTAACGGACTCGCCCACACACGCGGAGGAAAGTCCGCTCATTTCGAGCGCGCCTCCAGGTAGGCGGGGCCCGCGAAGGAGACGTCGCTGGCCCCGCCACCTGGTATGGACTTAAAGGGGAACCCCAACACTGAAAAAAAAAAAAACGATGTGGGGGTCCCCCCCAAGTCCACAACAGACCCTTGTCCGAGCACGCTACCCGGCCGGCCAGGAAAGGGGGGGACGAGCGAGTGCCCCCCGCCTCCTGTGCCGTACCAGGCCACGTGCCCTCAACATGGGGGGTGCCTTGGGGAAGGGGGGCCGCGCGGCCCCCCCACCCCAAAGCACCTTGTCCCCATGTTGATGAGGACAAGGGCCTCTTCCCGACAACCCTGGCAGTTGGTTGTCGGGGTCTGCGGGCGGGGGGCTTATCGGAAACCGGGAGCCCTCTTTAATAAGGGGGCCCCCGGATACCGGCCCCCCACCCTATGTGAATGAGTATGGGGTACAATGTACCCCTACCCATTCACCTGTGAAAAAAGTACAAAAAAAAAACACAACACAGGGTAAAATTTGTTTATTGCACAGCTCCGGGGGTCTTCCTTCTTCGGGGGTCTTCTCGCCGGACTCCTCCGCTATCTTCTTGTGGCTCTTTTGCTAGCGGAGGAGCCCGGCTTTCTTCCTCGCCGCGGCCTCTTCTTCCGACTTCGGGGGTCTTGTCCCCCTCTTCAGTTCTCCTGCCGGGCCACCGCGCCTTCTTATAGCTCTTTTACAAGCGGTGGCCCGGTCTTCTGTCGTCGGCGGCGCCGCCGCCGCCGCCGCCTTCCGTTGTTCTTCTTCTTCTCCTTCTTCTCCTGGAGATGTTGTCTTGACACTCTCTCCGGCCGCAATGCCAGGGA
Organism: Lithobates pipiens; assembly: GCF_037356315.1. NCBI lineage: Eukaryota > Metazoa > Chordata > Amphibia > Anura > Ranidae > Lithobates > Lithobates pipiens. The sequence goes on along the minus strand of NW_027507748.1, from coordinate 589,728,028 downwards.
CGCGCTGCGCGGTGACTTATATAGGGACAAGGGGCGGGGTCATCGGTTGATGTCACATGGGTTGATGTCACATGGCGACAGTCCCAGCATCCTCCGGGACTGTGACATTGTAAGGGGGCGTGGTCACCACGTGACATCAACCCATGTGACATCAACCGATGACCCCGCCCCTTGTCCCTATATAAGTCACCGCGCAGCGCGTCCCTGGCATTGCGGCCGGAGAGAGCGTCGAGTCAACATCTCCAGGAGAAGAAGGAGGAGAAGAAGAAGAACAACAACAACAACGGAAGGCGGCGGCGGCGGCGACCACGACAGAAGAACCGAAGAGGGGGACAAGACCCCCGAAGTCGGAAGAAGAGCCCGCGGCGAGGAAGAAAGCCGGGCTCCTCCGCTAGCAAAAGAGCTACAAGAAGATAGCGGAGGAGTCCGGCGAGAAGACCCTTGAAGAAGGAAGACCCCCGGAGCTGTGCAATAAACTAATTTTACCCTGTGTTGTGTTTTTTTTTGTACTTTTTTCACAGGTGAATGGGTAGGGGTACATTGTACCCCATACTCATTCACATAGGGTGGGGGGCCTGGTACGGCTCAGGAGGGGGGGGCACTCGCTTGTCCCCCCCTTTCCTAGCGTGCTCGGAGAAGGGTCTGATGTGGACCTGGGGGGACCCCCACGCCGTTTTTTTCCGGCGTTGGGGTTCCCCTTTAAGTCCATACCAGGTGGCGGGGCCTGCGACGTCTCCTTCGCGGGCCCCGCCTACCTGGAGACCCGCTCGAAATGAGCGGACTTTTCTCCGGGCGGGAAAAGTCTGTTCATTTCAAAAGTACGGCGGACTGTTTGTCCGCCGAAATGCGAGTCCGGCGGGAAGATTGGAGTGCAAAATTACTTTCTAAGTCCGCCGTACTTTCGGGTCAAAAAAGTATGCCGGAGGTTACACACGGGGGGATTGTCCGGCAGACTTGAGTTTGCCGGACTTTTCCACCCGCTTGTTTGATCGTGTGTATGCGGCATTACCGACATCGTTTTGGTCTAAAAATCCTGAGATTATAGCTGCCCCACCTCTCCAGTACCTTCTCAGCCAATAGAAACATGTCTGTGTATACTGTGTGATTGTATACCGTGTGTGTTTGTGTATACTGTGTGGCCCCATAATCTCTGATTGCCTGGGGGCCCCATAATCTCTGCAGTTCACCAAAAGTTAAAATTTTTCAGCATAGGGGTTCCCCTTTAAGTCCATACCAGGTGACGGGCCCAGCGACGCCTCCTTCGCTGGCCCCGGCTACCTGGAGACGCGCTCAAAATGAGCGGACTTTCCTCCGCGTGTGTGGGCGAGTACGTTCATTTCAAAAGTACGGCGGATAGTCCGGCGGACTTAGTACGCCGTATTAGTCCGCTGAAAAAGTGCCGTGTGTGGGCAAGTAGCTCGTTCAGAAAGTCCGGTGTACAGTCCGGGGGGAAGTCCGTCAGACTAAGTCCGCCGGATAGTTGGCTACGTGTGTATGCGGCATCACAAGTGAAAGTGACAGAGAAAAAATGAAAAATTGTATACTCACCTTTGCGTAATTTTCCTTTCCTGACGCATCTTCATGGCAGCACACACTGGGTTGTTATTCCGCCCCCACAACCTGACAGGACTGGTTTAACTATAAATTTGAAGGGGAGACACCCTGCTGAATTCTCTGTACATATCACAAAAAAAAAAACGGGATAGGCAACTTTGTGCTGCCATGAAGATGTGTCAGGAAAGGAAAATTACGGAAAAGCGAGTATACAATTTTCCGCTTTCCTGACGCTGTCATGACAGCATACACTGGGAAATAACCCTCCAGACGGGTGGGAGCATGAAAAATAATATTTATTCCTTATAATGCGGAAGAATTGGCTCTAACTACGGATCTACTGAAGTCCACCAAGTGAGCAGAATTCACTCTGTAGTGGGAAATGAAAGTATGTCCGGAAGACCATGTTGCTGCCCTGCATATTGTCTCTGGTGAGACCCTGCAATGCGCTGCCCAGGAGGTAGCCACTGCCCTAGACGAATGAGCCCTGATGTCTTCAGGAACCGTCAGATGCTGAGTGGAATATGCCTTTTTTTCCCCCCTCTATCACCCCTATGAAATGTGAGAGCCGAACGACTCTCTCTCTTCGCTTCACGTGCTGCAGAGGCATCGAAACCATTGACACTGCACGAGGATCTCCGAGCTGTTCCGAGTTCCGAGCTGGGATTTCCCGAAATCAACCTGAGTGCGGCCGAGAGTGACGTCACACGCCATATGCTGCTCGCGAGGTAATCGGCGAGCAACAAGAGAACCAGGCATTATATGCTAGCCGGGGTAACGAAAGCAGGCATCGGTGATCCGAAGGAGGACAAGACCTTTCGGATACTAACACTGAGGACGGCGCACAGGGGTGCGAGGAGCACGAAGGTAGCCCACCTGTTAAGGTGTCATGATCAAGGACGCTGAACCAGGAAGCATTCAACCCTGTAATAGAGCTAGCAGGTGGAAGGATGCGTGAGTAATAAAGGAGCTGCAATAATGAGTGGAGAGGTTGAAAATGAGTAAAAAGGCTGAAGTGGTTCAAAATAGGATCTATGTGCAGAGTGACGGCTAGGAGTAGGGGCAAGCGGTGGTGAGTGTGGCCGGTCGGGACTTGTGGTGCTGTGTGGGTGAGCTGCAGAGGTGAGAGCCTGCAGTTGCCCTATCTTACCCGTCTTCCTTATTAAAAACGTGTTTTCCCCTTTGTTTTGGCTCCTATCCACACTTCTTAGGAAAATTGGAATGGGAAGGACCTTTTTTGAATAAAAGATTAGAAAAGGACATATTGGATGGTTAAAAGGATGCCAACTCACCGCACCACAAAGGCTAGCCAGGCAGCCCAAACAGCAGCTAAATTGGAAAATTTTGCCCATATACCAGACCAGGCTCCAAGCCAGTCTCCCCTTAAAAACAATTAACAAATCCAACAGGTATATTCCAATCCCCAATCTGGGACCACAGGGGGAAGGAAAAGCCGGGTATCATATAAATGTACTCACGGAGGCCAAGATGCCGAGAGCGGTCGCTGTTGTGGCTTGGCGCAGACCACCCCTGAAGGTGGCACAGAGGGTGGTTGCACTAAGAGGCACAAGCTACCAGTAGGACAGTCACTTGCTAGTAGATCAGCAGGTAGCTTGAGCAAAGCTGAAAGGTGATGTCCCGTGAGGTCCAGAAGCAAATGGTAGCAAGTCCGTAAGGCAAAGGCAGAATCCAGGAGGCAGGCTAGGGGTCAAACACAGTCCAGATCAGAAGACAACAAGTACCAGGAACACTGAGACAGAAGGGTAATCCAAAGACAAGCCAGGGGTCGAACACAGGAGATAGCAGGTAAGTCTAGATGCAGGCTGAGGGTCAAACACGTTCAGAAAGCGGGAGTCCAAGGTCAAGCCAGAGGTCGGGTCAGGAGAAGATCAGCAAGGTCGATGAGGCAATCCGGGTCACAACAGGTAATACAGATCACAAGATCACAAGAGCAGACCTGGGAATCACAGGAAGCTGAAGAGGAACCAGCAGTGTGTTTGGATGACCTCACTTCCTTTATAGGTCAGCGAGGGGTCACACCCTGTGTGTGTGTGTGTGTGTGTGTGTGTGTGTGTGTGTGTGTGTGTGTGTGTGTGCTTGTGTGCTTTAGCGCATTCCTATTGCGCACAACTGTGCGCCAGAGCGCTTTACCCGTGCGCATCTTATGACACAGGGTCAGACTCAACCACCAATGTTAAAGGAGGATGAGGTCCTAGTAGAGGAACACCGGGCCTAGGTGCTAGAGTTGGATTTGGGAATGCCATCTAGAGAGGGGGCCCCAGGAGGCCTCGAACCATCATTAAAGGAGGTCCTGCAGGCAGTCAATTTTTTTTAGGGACTCTTTGGCGGAAATGACTGTTCAACTTAAAACTAATCAAGAGGAGATTTCCTTTGTTAGATATGATCTACAAAAAGTTCAAGAAAGGACCACAGCCCTCGAGGGAAGGTTGGGATTGGTGGAGGATGATCTTGCTCCCCTCAAACGGGAGATAATAGCTATAAGAGAACAACTGACCAAACAGGAGAGTAAAATGGATGAAATGGAAAACAAACTAAGAAGAAAAATGTGCGAATCGTAGGATTTCCAGAACATAGTGAGGGTACAAACCCAAAATTGAGCAAGATAAATATTGTGCGTCCAATGTAACCTGTAACCTACGCGTTACGGAGTCATACGCTCCTTCTTCAGGGATGATTCATTTTTGCACATTTAGTTTGAAAAAAAGTAGAATCTACAAAACATAAGAAAAAAGTATATATACATGCGTACAATTCTTCAATGGAAAAATGGTTTCAAGATACATTTGGCCAAGATTCCTTCTCACCGTTTTTCGCAATTGAGAGAGCTCATAGAGTACCTATTAGACCCCTCCGTTCGGGAGCCCATCCAAGACCTTTATTGGCTGAAATATTGAATTACAAAGACAAAGGGACCATTACACGTAAAGCCAGGGAGATGGGTAATATACTGTACAATGGTTCCAGGATATCTATATATCCGCACTTTTCACCAGAACTACAGAGGAAGAGAGCAAGATTTGGAGAAGTAAAGCGTAAACTACGTCAAGCAAATATATAATATGTTTTTTTCCCTGAATCTAACAAGAGTTATAGGTTTTCATTGGGTCATCTGGGGGGGGGGGAGGAGAATTAGGGGAGGTAGGGGTTCCCCCCCTTCTTTTTTTTTTCCTCTCTCCCCTTCCTCCATATTGAGGGAGGTGAGGTGTATGGTAGGAGGGGAACTAAAAGCATGGTACCCCTATTTTTCAAGGGGTGTAGCACAAAGTTCTCAATATATATATATATATATATATATATATATATATATATATCGTTTTTGTCTTGTTTTTGGGTTTTCTTAAGGGGGGTTAGGGAGGGGAGAGGGAGAAGAGAAAACTTCAAATAGATTTGCACAGATTATATTTAAGATGAGGTATGTATGGTTAGGTCACAATGGGAATCCCCTGGGTATGCCAAAAAAAGGCAAGGAATGAAGAATACAAGAGGTGTAGATGGTGTGTTTGGGTCACTTTGTATGGAAGGTATGTAAGAGTGAATTGTTATGCATGGGTTAAGGAAGATTGGAAGAAACATTCATTAGAGAAAAAAGTTTTCCGTAAAAACCTCCTAAATACTATGGGGGTCATTTACTATAGCGCAGCGGTGCTAATGCTAAAACGGTATTCACTATAGCGCTGGTGAGAAAATACTCCAAAAGTCGAATTTACTATACTTTCCTAAAACCAAATAGCGCCCAAACCCTTACTCTGTTAAAACCTGGAGAATTGCACATGGAAATAATGTTTAGAGCATGATATAATTGCCTAAATGGTACTGAAATATGCAGTATATTATTTAAAGATAATCTTCTTTTAAACTGTGTGAAAAAGTGATTTCTACACTGGGATATCTTTAAAAGTCTGAGAAGTGAAAAATTCCCCGTTTTGGACAACTAGGTGCCAACACAACTGAGCATGCTCAGACCTGGAAATAGCTCTCATTTTAACTCCAGTGTATTTTTTACCCAGCGCTATAGTAAATACCGAAATGAGAGCTAATTAGAGCCGGTTCACACAGCGGGCGATGCGAGGCGACACGACTCGCCTCGCCTCGCTCTCGCAAGTCGCCCCCGTTCTGTACAATGGAACCGTTCTGAGAGGAGCGACTCGAGTTGCTCCGACTCAGAAAAAAGGTTCCTGTACTACTTTTGGGCGACCTCGGGGCGACTTGCATTGACTTCTATACAGAAGTCATTTGCAAGTCGCCGCTGAGGCCGCGGCAGGTCGCGGCGAGGCAAGTCGGAGTCGCCTCGCCTCGCCTGCAGTGTGAACCGGCCCTTAGAGAGCATTTTTTGGAAGTGAAAATCTGCTCTATTATAGTCCAATGCAAGTTTTAGCCATTGATTCTAATAGGACAATTGTAACTTTCATAAATAAAAACCTTTTAATGTTGAGATGAAATGTATCTTTCTCTGAAATAAAATTTCCTTTGTAACATTGTTGCTATTACATAAAATATTTAGTTTTTAAGAATACTAGAATGTGGAATGTTTTGATGTTTTGGTAAAATATATTTCCTGACAGGCTCCATGGCAGCATACGTGTGGGTAGCCCCACCCCCATAATTACCCAATAGGACCCAACTCCCATAAATTTTGCTCCTAGCTACTATCCGTGTTCCTTTTTTGTCCTCCCCAGTAGGACCAGGTGGTTTCTTTCCCAGAACAAAAACTTCACGACGATCGATTGGCCGATTGACTGAGAGTTGTCGTCCGATAGGCCCTGACTGTTAAGCAGGGTATGGAGTGTATTTACAGAGTAGCGCTGAAGAAAGGATCTACCTACCTGAAGTGCGCATGGTCTGTTTCCCGTTGCTATGGGTGACCATTATCTGCTTGGAAGTGCGGCGCGTGTGTTCCAGTCCGTTCGGCCAGGTGATCGTTGGTGGAGTGGTGAGCCTCTTGTCTATTCATGGCAACAATGTGTTTGTTTATTTGCTCTTTTTTTTGTTTGTCCAGCGGTCTCCTCTATGCTGTTTGCGGACGCTTCCGCGTTCCAGCAAACCTCTCTCTCCTCAAATCCTCCTCAAGGTCTAGCCAGCATAGGTCAAGGTCTAAAAAGCGTGACAAGGATTATTCTCACCCCCCTGCTGCTCACTCTAGCAAGAGGCCGGAAAAATCATGCTGGGGGTGCAGGATGCCTGTTCCGTTAGACAAATCCCTATGCGATCACTGCTTCTCCAAAGCTGCAGATGAGAGGGATGGTGCAGACCATCTATTGGAGTCGATAGTAAGACGGGTTGTGAAGGAGTCTCTGCAGGAGAGGGAAGCGCTACAGTCATGTGAATCCCCGCCGGATTTGTTAGTCCCTCCAACAGGAGAAAACCTATTGCAAGAGACGTGGGAATCCTCTCAACCAAGTCGCCACTCTGCTCCTATCTCAGATAGTGAATCTGACTTGGAGGATCCCGGGTTAGGATTTGATTATGGACTGGTTCCTTCATTGGTCAAAACGGTGAGAGAAGCTCTGAAGTGGGAAGACCCTATTACTTCCCCACCAAAGCAGAGAAAATTCTTTAAACAGCTCAATAAGGATCGACAATATTTTCCTTTCCTTTCGGAGTTGGGTGACATTATCACTGAGGAATAGAGCAAGATGGATAAAAAGGGTTCCATGCAGTCAAAGATCCTGAAGCTATACCCTTTTACGGAAGAGGATGTGATACACCTAGAGTCAGCTCCACTGGTGCATGCAGCGCTCATGCGTTTGGTGAGATATGTAACTCTCCCTTTAGAAGATACGGTATCTTTTAAAGATCCTTTAGAAAGGTGGATCGACTCAGACCTGAAAAGGATTTACCTGACTTCTGGAATGGCAGTGGTCTCTAAAGCCATAGAATCCTGGGCTGATAATGTGGAAGAATTCCTGCGGGCATTTCTATCAAAACCAGAGACTCCCCTATCCAAGAAATCAGAATGGCGTCTGCCTTTTTGGGGGAAGCATCTATTGATGTTATTCTGATATCTCGGGATATGTTAGCAGCTGTTTCAGCATGCCGTGCGTTATGGCTCCACCCACGGCTGGCGGATCCAGCATCTAAACAGGCTTGGTGCCGTATTCCCTTTGAGGGGACATCTTTGTTTGGTAATAAGCTGGATACTGCCATATCCCGGGCTACAGGTGGGAAATCTGGGTTTCTTCCCCAGGACAGAAGTTTTCAGAATCAAGGAGACAGGGTCCTGATCGTGCCAGGAAGGCACGTATCTATAGGCCTGATCGAGAATTCTCAAGGTCATGAAAATCCAGGCAGTCTTCTTTTAAAAACACCTCAAAAGGGGGTTCATTTGGCAAGCAGGATTCCGCTAAGTTCTTTTGAAATTGGGCCCGCTCAAACTTGTGAGGTGGGGGCTCATCTTCTCCATTTCAGGCATGTTTGAGCGGCCTCAATTCGGGATTTTTGGACAGTAAAAACAGTATCATCAGGTCACAAGTGGGGTTTTGTCAACACCCCAAGGTTAAGATTCGTTCCCACAACTCTTCCAGGATCAGAAGAGAAGAAACAAGTCCTATTGACCTACGTGAGCTCTTTACTGGATCAAGGCACAGCTATACCCGTTCCAGAAGACGAACGTGGCAAAGGCATGTTTTCCCCTCTGTTTATGGTTTGGAAGAAAAACAGCACGTGGAGGCCGGTAATAGATTTGACCCATCTCAATTCCTTTATTCGCAAAGAGAAGTTCAAGATGGAATCTCTGTTTACCATCCAGCAGTCAGTGCATCTGGGGGACTGCTTGATATCAATCGACTTGAAGGATGCATACTTCCATGTGCCCGTGGCAAAGGAGTTTCAACAGTTCCTCCACTTTGGGGTAGGCGAACAACATCTACAGTTTACATGTCTTCCCTTTGGGTTAACGACGTCTCCACGGGTCTTCTCCAAGGTTCTTTTAGCAGTAGTGGCCCTTCTTCGAGTCAAAGGTGTTCGTCTCCACCACTATCTCGACGACCTACTTCTGCTATCTCAGAACAGAGAGCAGCTCTTGGAGCACAAAGATCTAGTTATCTCTACCCTGCAAGAGTTTGGGTGGCTTCTGAACCTAGAAAAGAGTCACCTAGATCCAACTCAATCTCTCGTCTTTCTAGGGACGCAGTTCAACACGGTGGAAGGTACCATCTCCCTTCCAGAAGAGAAGGTTGGAGTCATACAAGACAAGATCCACGCAGCCCTTGCGTCATCTCAACTTTCGGCTCTCCAATGTCTGAAGGTGATTGGCACAATGTCAGCCACCATTCCCATGGTAAAGTGGGCCCAGTGGCACACTTGTCCCTTTCAGCAGTGGGATTTATCCAGCCAGACACAGCGCATATTCCTCACTCCAGCCATGAAGACATCTTTGATGGCTTCAGGGGAAGAACCTGCGCAACCACCATTTGATCATTCCCATCTCATGGGTCACGGTAACATCAGATGCCAGCAACCGAGGATGGGGCGCTCATTGCCTTTCAGATGTCGCTCAGGGCAGGTGGACATTTCCGTCGCAAAGGGTTGTCTCGATTGTTCTGGAGTTGAGGGCGGCCTTCCAGGCGCTTCTGTCATTTTGCCATCTGGTAGCGAATTCCTCAGTAATGCTAAGGTTGGACAACACAACCACGGTGGCTTACATAAGGAAGCCAGGGGGAACTCGCAGCTGGTCTCTGTTACAGGAGGTGGAACCGATAATGAACTGGGCTCAGAAGAACTTGTCCAACCTTTCTGCGGTCTACATCCCAGGGGTGCAGAATGTTCAGGCGGACTTCCTATCGCGTGTCGAAATGGACAACAACGAATGGTCCCTCCACAGGTAATTATTCAAATGGCTTCTGACATTGGGATTGTCTCCTGAGGTCGACCTGTTCGCTTCCCCGTGCAATCGGAAGCTACCCAAATATTACTCGAGGTTCAGGGATCCTCAGGCATATGGGATAGATGCCCTCACAGAGCACTGGAAGTTTCAGATAGCTTATGCCTTCCCTCCAGTTCCGGTGATCCTGCAGTCCCTTCGGAGGCTCAGGACAGAGAAGGTAGAGATCCTTGCAGTGATTCCATTCTGGCCCAACAGGTCTTGGTTCCCTCTACTGCTACTCCTCAGTTATCAAGAGCCAGTTCCCCTGCCTCTCAGGCCGGATTTACTATCTCAAGGCACAATGTTACATCCATGCCCATCATGTCTACACCTCAGGGTATGGTTTTTGAGAGGGAGAGGCTAGAAGCTCTTGGTTGTCCGGAAGAGGCTATTTCAACCCTTCTCAATTCCAGACAGGAGAGTACTAACAGGGTATATGAGCGTATATGGTCCAAGTTTTTTCGGTCCATATGTCCTCCAGAGAAAATTCCTGTAGTTCTCCAACAGTACAAGATATACTGAGCTTTCTCCAAACAGGCCTTGATTTACCTTTGGCAATCAGTTCATTGAGAGTCCAAGTGTCAGCTATTTCAGCTTTTACGGGAATTTCATGGGCGAATCATGCGCTAGTACAGCAATTCTTCAAGGGAGCTATCAGGCTCAGACCTCAAAGAAAACCAAGGTTTCCTAAATGGGACCTCCCTTTAGTGCTGGACTTTCTTTCAAACCTTGGAAAGGATCCTATTGAGCCTCTGTCCGTAAGGGATCTCACTCTCAAGACCATCTTCTTGGTAGCTATAACCTCAGCCAAGAGAGTTTCAGAGATTAGGAATCTAGGTTCGAAGGAACCTTTTCTGACCTTTTTTCTGGACAGGGCAGTATTCATTCCCATGTTGGGATCGAATCCCAAAGTAACCTCTGTCTTCCATGAGAATCAGGAAATTGTGCTTCCTACTTTCAAACCATCGGATAGTCAGGATGTTCATCTTCTGGATGTAGGACACTCACTAAAACAATATTTGGAAGTCACGGCTCCTTTTAGACAAACAAAATTTATTTTTGTTCTCCCTCATGGCAAGAATAAAGGAATGCGAGCTTCGGCTAGATCTATCTCTGCCTGGATCATTCAGATCATCCAGAGGGCATACAGAGCAAAGGGCTTAGCTCCTCCTGAGGCATTAACGGCTCATTCAACATGAAGTATCTCAACGTCGTGGGCAGCTTCTCGGCATGTTGCGCCTGAGGTTATTTGCAGAGCGGCCTCTTGGTCTTCCATTAATACTTTTGTTTCCCATTATTGTGTAGAGCCAGCTGCTCTGTCTTCTGTTAATTTTGGTTTGCAAGTTTTGTCGGTTGACAATGCTAAATAAACTTTAGTTCTTTGCTCGACATTTTGCCCACCCGGGTGTGTTTGGCGAGTTATTTCCCACACGTATGCTGTCATGGAGCCTGTCAGGAAAACAGAAAATTTATATCAAATACTTACTGTAATTTTCCTTTCCTGATAGGCTCCATGGCAGCAGGAGTTCCCTCCCAAATGTCTGGAGTAGGCTAGTTATGGAACACGGATAGTAGCCGGGAGCAAAGATTTATGGGAGTTGGGTCCTATTGGGTAATTATGGAGGCGGGGCTACCCACACGTATGCTGCCATGGAGCCTATCAGGAAAGGAAATTTACGGTAAGTATTAGATATAAATTTTCAGTTTTTTCTCTGTCACTTTCACTTGTTACTCTCCATCTCACAACAATCTTTACCCAAAACTCACACAGGAGTCTTTACAATCCACAAACAATACCATTGCTGATACAAATTTAAAATGAACACTTTTTTGTGCTTTTTATTATTTCCAAATATTCATAATTTGAGACCAAAAAATGTGCTATGTACCAACATCAGAAATCAAAATGTAATTCCCAAAAATGTGAGGGTAATATTCTACTCTCACCCACAAAAATCCACTAAATATCACAGAATAAATCAAGAAGAATAACTCCTGAGTAATGCAATTCCTTCACCTGTCCAAAGAAATGCAGTATTTGTGTGTATTTATGAGTATTTATGTGTAGGAGGTCACCACATGTGGCAGCTCTGTGGCTTAGAGGTTGGGACTTCTGCTGAGTGTCTGGCTTCAAATCTCCAACATGCCGCTTCATGTAGAGCAGTTGTCTCATCTCCCAGGTCCCATAACTATGTCTAAATGTAGTATTTATGTGTAGGAGGGTTCCACCACCATTGTAAATCTTGCCAGATACACTATTTAGCCAAAAGTATTGGGACTCCTGCCTTTACACATACATGAACTTTAATGGCAGCCCAGTCTTAGTCCGTAGGGTTAAAATTTGATTTAGCCCACCCTTTGCAGCTAGAACAGCTTCTGGAAAGGTTAGGAAGGCTGTCCACAAGGTTTAGCGTGTCTATGGGAATGTTTGACCATTCTTCCAGAAGTGCATTTGTTAGGGCCAGGCACTGATTTTGGATGGGAAGGCCTGGCTTGCAGTCTCTTCTCTAATTCAGCCAAAAGGTGTTTTATCGGGTTGAGGTCAGGACTCAAATTTTTCCACCCAAAACTTGCTCATCCATGTCTTTATGGACCTTGCTTTATGCACTGGTGTGCAGTCATGTTGGAACAAGAAGGGGCCATCCCCAAACTGTCCCCACAAAGTTGGGAGCATGAAATTGTCCAAAATGTCTTGGTATGAAGATGCCTTACGCGTTCCCTTCACTGGAACTAAGGGGACAAGACAACCCTTGAAAAACAACCCCACACCATAATCTCCCCTCCACCAAATGATTTGGACCAGTGCACAAAGCAATAAAGACATGGATGAGTGAGTTTGGGGTGGAGGGACTTGACTGGCCTGAACAGAGTCCTGACCTCAACACAACAGAACACCTTGGGGATGAATTAGAGTGGATACTGTAAGTCAGGCCTTCTCGTCATACATCAGTGCCTGACCTCACAAATGCACTTCTGGAAGAATAGTCAAACATTGCCATAGACACACTCCTAAACCTAGTGGACAGCCTTCCTAGAAGAGTTGAAGCTGTTGTAGCTGCAAAGGGTGGGCCAAATGAATATTGAACCCTATGGACTAATGCTGGCCATACACGGTTAGAATATCGTTCGGAAAAAACGTTCGCAAATTGTAAAATTTGTTGACCGTGCATGCGAGAATGCCAACATTGTATCAATAGATGGCGCCCATAAGACTGGGATGCCATTACAGTTCATGTGCATTTAAAGGCACAGGCCAATATATTGTATATTGCTTGTGACACTAAGCATGGCTATGGACTCAGGGCTGGTTCACACTACAGAGATGCAAACAGCATGTGTGAGGCCGCGTACACACGGGCGGACTGTTCGCCCAACCTTGTCCGCTGAACAGTGTTTGGGCGGACAGTCCGCTCGTGTGTGGGCTTTCAGCGGACAGTTTCAGCGGACAGTTGGACGGACAAAGTCTTTCGGAAATTCCGAAAAACTGTCCGCTGAAACTGTGTTTGAGCGAACAGTCCGCCCGTGTGTGGGCTTGTCCGCTGTACTTTCGAAATGAGCGGACTGTTCCCGCTCGGAAAGTCCGCCCATTTCGAGCGCGTGTACAGGTAGGCGGGGCCCGCGAAGGAGACGTCGCGGGCTCCGCCGCCTGGAATGGGCTTAAAGGGGAACCCCAACGCCGAAAAAAATCGGCGTGGGGGTTCCCCCAAAGTCCACACCAGACCCTTGTCCGAGCACGCTACCCGGCCGGCCAGGAAAGGGGGGCGAGTGAGCGCGCCCCCCCTCCTGAGCCGTACCAGGCCGCGTGCCCTCAACATGGGGGGGTGCCTTGGGGAAGGGGGGGCCGCGCGGCCCCCCCACCCCAAAGCACCTTGTCCCCATGTTGATGAGGACAAGGGCCTCTTCCCGACAACCCTGGCCGTTGGTTGTCGGGGTCTGCGGGCGGGGGGCTTATCGGAATCCGGGAGCCCCCTTTAAGAAGGGGGCCCCCGGATACCGGCCCCCCACCCTATGTGAATGAGTATGGGGTACAATGTACCCCTACCCATTCACCTGTGAAATAAAGTACAAAAAAAAACACAACACAGGGGAAAAAATATTTTATTGCACAGCTCCGGGGGTCTTCCGTCTTCGGGGGTCTTCTCGCCGGACTCCTCCGCTATCTGTGTGTAGCTCTTTTACTAGCGGAGGAGTCCGGCTTTCTTCCTCCCCGCCGCCGGCCTCTTCTCCCGACTTCGGGGGTCTTGTCCCCCTCTTCGGTTCTTCTGCCGGGCCACCGCGCCTTCTTGTAGCTCTTTTACAGGCGGTGGCCCGGTCTTCTGTCGCCGCTGTCGTCGTCGCCGCCGCCGCCGCCGCCTTCCGTTCTTGTTCTTCTTCTTGTTCTTCTTCTTCTTCTCCTGGAGATGTTGACTCGACGATCTCTCCGGCCGGAATGCCAGGGACACGCTCCGCTGCCACTTATATAGTGACAATGGGGCGGTGTCACATGGTATATGTCACATGGGTTGGTCACATGGGTTGATGTCACATGGGGACTATGACATCGTAAGGGGGTGGGGTCACCATGTGACCAACCCATGTGACATATACCATGTGACACCGCCCCATTGTCACTATATAAGTGACCGCACAGCGCGGCTCTGGCATTCCGGCCGGAGAGATCGTCGAGTCAACATCTCCAGGAGAAGAAGAAGAAGAACAAGAAGAAGAACAAGAACGGCAGGCGGCGGCGGCGGCGGCGACGACGACAGCGGCGACAGAAGACCGGGCCACCGCCTGTAAAAGAGCTACAAGAAGGCGCGGTGGCCCGGCAGAAGAACCGAAGAGGGGGACAAGACCCCCGAAGTCGGGAGAAGAGGCCGGCGGCGGGGAGGAAGAAAGCCGGACTCCTCCGCTAGTAAAAGAGCTACACACAGATAGCGGAGGAGTCCGGCGAGAAGACCCCCGAAGACGGAAGACCCCCGGAGCTGTGCAATAAAATATTTTTTCCCCTGTGTTGTGTTTTTTTTTGTACTTTATTTCACAGGTGAATGGGTAGGGGTACATTGTACCCCATACTCATTCACATAGGGTGGGGGGCCGGTATCCGGGGGCCCCCTTCTTAAAGGGGGCTCCCGGATTCCGATAAGCCCCCCGCCCGCAGACCCCGACAACCAACGGCCAGGGTTGTCGGGAAGAGGCCCTTGTCCTCATCAACATGGGGACAAGGTGCTTTGGGGTGGGGGGGCCGCGCGGCCCCCCCTTCCCCAAGGCACCCCCCCATGTTGAGGGCACGCGGCCTGGTACGGCTCAGGAGGGGGGGCGCGCTCGCTCGCCCCCCTTTCCTGGCCGGCTGGGTAGCGTGCTCGGACAAGGGTCTGGTGTGGACTTTGGGGGAACCCCCACGCCGATTTTTTCCGGCGTTGGGGTTCCCCTTTAAGCCCCTTCCAGGCGGCGGAGCCCGCGACGTCTCCTTCGCGGGCCCCGCCTACCTGTACACGCGCTCGAAATGGGCGGATTTGCCTCCTCCTTACGTGGGCGAGTCCGTTCATTTCAAAAGTTGAGCGAACTGTTTGCCCAACCTTGTTCGTCAAACAGTCCGCTCGTGTGTGGGCAAGTCCGCTCATGCAAATTTTGAGCGGACTGTTTGCCGAAACTGTTTGACGAACAAGGTTGGGCAAACAGTCCGCGCGTGTGTACGCGGCCTGAGGCTGCCTGTTGGCTTAGTGGGTAGCGTTTCAGTCTAACAGCACTGGCGTTGTTGGTTCAATTCCCCAACATGCTAATGCTTGTGTTGGGTTTCTCACTACAATCCAAAGACATGATGGCATTTTATTTGGCTCCTGTCAAAATAATCTCTAATGTAAGAGTTAATTTTGGACTTTAGATTGGAAGCTCATTGCAGCCAGGCACTGATGTTAATGGGGATTATTTACAGAAGGCAAATCCACTTTGCACTGCAAAGTGCACTTGGAAGTGCAGTCACTGTAGATCTGAGGGGAAGATCTGAAATGAGGGGAAGCTCTGCTGATTTTATCATCCAATCATGTGCAAGCTAAAATGCTGTTTTTTTATTGTCCTTGCATGTCCCCCTCGGATCTACAGCGACTACATTTCCAAGTGCACTTGTAGTGCAAAGTGGATTTGCCTTTTGGAAATAACCCCGAATGTTTGTTAGCACTAATCATGCCCAGGGACTTGGACATTTAAAATTGTAGGGTTTACACTGCACAGGTACATATGCTTCGAAAACTGTTGCTTTGTGGATGCAAATACACTTCGATCTTTGGCCTGTAGTTGGAGATTTGATGCACATAACCAAGGGCTAACACAGGTGTAAATATTAGTATGATGTGTTCCTGCCCATCAGGTGCAATCACTTTAGATATACACAAAGAGACAGATTGAAAGATACTGGTGGCCGTGTATTTTTATTGGGCGTGTGTCAGTGTGCTAACAATACAACCTCTCTTATATAAAGGGCTGCAATAGGGGGGTTTGTTTGGCCTGAGAAGGTCAGGTTTTTTGTTGTGATGGGTGTTGTGGGAAAGCAATTTTGCAGATTGACAAATGCCCAACTAGGGCCATTTGCTGAAATTCTTGTGCATTTTTTTTTCCATCAAAAGTGGCTTTTTGTGGCCATGCTGTCAATGTTGTGTGTATTGTTCCTGTCTGACTATGCAAGCATGGTTTGGGAGCATGTGCTGACCTTCTACTCTTTGATCTCATTGCTTAATCATGTACACAGAAATGCAGCTTCCAGCAGAACACGGTCACCAATGTATGTATGGATTGTGGGGTGGTGGTGGGTGTATGTTTTGAATAAGTGGCTTTTTAATATTCTGTTGGAATGCTTTGTAAAAATGACTGTAGTATATTTTTATGATCTTGCAGATAAAAAATGTGATTTGCCTGTTATACAGTGAAAGTAAAGCGGTGCCCACTCCACTCTAAGGTTTAGACACATTTTAGATTGTAAGCTCCTATGAGCAGGGCCCTTAAAATCCAATTGCTAAATGTTTATTTAGCAACCTATATCCTGTAGATTTTTTTTTATTATTATTTATAAGCTAGTAAATGTACATAATTTTGTTTCTGCTGGCAAAATAAAAATACATTATTGAGCTTGTTGGGTTTTTTTTTTCCTTGCTTTTAGTTTTGGGGAAGTGTAATATCTATCTTATAATTTTCATATGTATTTGTGCACTGAAAAAGTCTCTTCACCCTGGTCAACATAGATGCTACTTTGATATTGGGCTACTTCACTAGAAGTAGCCCGAATTCAAAGTGGCAAGGTCAGCGTGATTTCAGGTGCTACAGGATAGACATCTGTGTGGCTTCATACAGATTTCTATTGAGGTCACACCTGAAATCAGCAAAAGTAGCGCTGGCACTACTTTAGCAAATCGGTGCGGCGCAGAAAAATCTGTATCGCATCGATTGGAACAGTGCCATTGCTGCTAATAGGCTGTGACTTGTCATGCAATTTGATGTCTCAAATTGCTCCAATGTAAACCTAGGCTTCAGCACACCTCCAAGTAAGTGATACAGGTGGAAAATGTATCTGTATCACATTGGTGCAATTTGATGTGTCAAATTGGTGGCAACTGCACTGTTGTAATTTGGGTGCGATTTGTATTGAATCAGTGCAGAAACCTGCACAGATGTCTGATATCTCCCCCCCCCCCCCCCCCCCCACACACATTCAGGCGTGACATGTGCCAATGAATTTTGTGAGTTCAGGTGAACAGTGTGAACCAGGGCTCAAACTGGGCTTTTGTTTTTGTAATTCACCTGCTGCTATCCCAGGGACACCATTTCTTATCAAACGCCCCTAAGTTTACCTTCAAATATCATATGTAGAAATACAGATTTGCATATCTGCAAATAAATACTAATTGTGGTTGCGATCAAATACTCACAGCTGCAATCAAAAGATTGTGGTTTCACCTTCTGACCTGGAAATGAGTCATTATATGCGCCCGGAAGTTCCTGGGCTGGTCTCCATCTAGGTCAGGGATATGCAATTAGCGGACCTCCAGCTGTTGCAGAACTACAAATCCCATGAGGCATAGCAAGACTCCGACAGCCACAACCATGACACCCAGAGACAGAGGCATGATGGGACTTGTAGTTTTGCAACAGCTGGAGGTCCACTAATTGCAGATCCCTGATCTAGGTGGACATGGCGAGGTCTCTCTTTAGCAAAGAGGAGGTGATGCTTGTTTTCCGGATAAGTGTAGGATATATACTTAATGGGGTGGATGTGGTAGTTTAGATTTGGTGTGGGTGGGGTTCATTGATTTGTTTGGCATCACCACATATTTGCTTCTTGCCCATGTGCACATCACTTCCTGCATTTGTTCTGCTGATGTAAATTAGTAAGGACTATGCAAGTATAAATGAGAGCTTCTTTAATTAACCTATATATGACTTGTGTCACAGTTGGGTGAATTTTAAGTCGCACCAACTTCAAAGTAGTCCCTGTACTACTTTGGTGTGACTTGAGGTACATTGGGCACAATATTACCAGAAGTTGTTGCCAAGTTGCGGCAGCAAAATAGTGTGACTTTCAGGTCACAGCAGTGTGAATGAGATTCAAGGATAACACTTTTGAATTTACTAATGCGTCCTGAAAGTGGCAAATTCGTCCCTGCACTTGGTTTGACTTTGATGCGATTTGAGGTCCATACACTACAAGATTACACAGACATTGCTTCAAATCATGGCAAAGCTGTGCAATTTTAAGGTCGCACAAGTGCAAATGGGCCCTCATTCAAAGGTGTTATCAATTAATCTCATCAGGTTACTTTCACACTTGGGTGACTTTTCGTGCAGCTTTGGAACCCGGAGTCACATGAAAAGTTGTCCCCCCATGATTTCCATTCATATTTATTAGAGCTGCACGATTAATCGTCAAGAATCGTTATCACAATTTTTTCCCCTTTGCAATCTTGAAAAAAGCATTTCACGATTCTTGCTATGCAAAGAATTCTCTCTGCTCTTCTGAAGCCACAGCCATCCAAAGAAAGGAAGAGAAAACCAGGGCAGTCTGACAAGAATTAGAACATTCTTTCAGTGAACTTAACTAGAACATTGTAACAATTTCTGAATGAAATTGTTACACTTACACTTCTGTCTAAGTGAGGAAAGTTTAGCCACTTAAACACTAAACCTTTTTCTGACATTTGCTGGTTTCAAGTTGAAATTATTTTTTGCTAGAAAATTACTTGAAACCCCCAAACATTATATATATATTTTTAGCTGAGACCCTAGAGAGTAAAATGTGGTTGTTGCAATATTTTATGTCATGCTGTATTCGCGCAGCTGTCTTTCAAATGCAATTTTTTTTTTTGGAAAAAATTACTTTAATGAATTAAAAAAAAAATAACCAGTAAAGTTTTTGGGGATAATGTGAAATATTTTACGTTGCGAGAAGCGTGATCTTTTTATTCCAAGCAAAAAAAAGTGCGATTCTCATTTTGGCCATAATCGTGCAGCTCTAATATCTATGCAACTTCACCCATGTTCACGTAGCTCTGAATTGACATGTCAAATTGCAGGTCAAATCGCTGCCTATTGATGGCAATGGAACTGTCCGAATTGGTGCGACACCACAAAGATTCCCAAAAGTAGTTCCTGCACTACTTTGGGTGACTTCAGGGGGCAATTTCTTACCTCCCAACTTTTTGAGATGGGTATAAGGGACACCTATTAGCAAAAGTAGGTAGGCATAGGACACATCTCCTAAAACACCTTCTTAAAGTTGAATTGTTTAAAAATAATTAGTTAAACCTCTAAATGCTTTTTTTTACCAACAATACTCCTTTTAGATTGGCTTTGGAAATTTACAAACAAAGCAATTTAGAAATTAAGTTGGGCTGAGTCACACTTGTGTGACTTTGGACATCAGAGTTGCATGACAAGTCATACCCCATGATTTTCAACGTGTACCATTTATATCTGTGCAACGTCAAGTCACACTGACTTCAACGTCGTCCCTGTACTACTTTTTTCAAACTTTGATACAAGTTGAGGTCCATAGACCTCAAGTTTATACAGGCATTCCCTGGAATAACTGCAAAATGGAGGGAAAGTTGCGCACCTTTCCCTGTGACTCCTGCGTCCATAGACCTCAAGATTACACAGGCATTGCTTAAAGTTGCATAAAAATCTCGCAACTTTCAGATCGCAGAAGTGTGAGAGAGGCTTAAGTCACTGTGCTGAGTACTATTCTACCTAGAATATAAAGTAGTCTCACCATCAAACACTATTAAAGAGGAAGTAAACCCTTCCAAACAACTTGGACCTACAGGTAAGCCTAGATTAAGGCTTACCTGTAGGTCCAAGCAATATCTCCTAAACCTATATGGTTTAGGAGATATTTGCCCGAAAATGGGCACCGCTGTCTACGGCGCATGCGCCGTAGACAGCGGCGCGCAGGCGCACTAAATGCGGCAAATCCAAGAATGGATTTGCCTAATTTGTCGACTCCCGTGCGCATGCGCGGGAGTGACGTCATCGCGGCTTCGCCGAATGGCAGCGGCGGAGCTGCGAGACGCGACTCCCGTGCGCATGCGCGGGAGTGACGTCATCGCGGCTGCGCCGCTGTGATTCGTCGGAGCTGCGAGACGCCACCAGCAACATGGATGCGGCGGACTACAGGGGACAGCGGCGACTTCGCTGGCTCCTGTGTCAGGTAAGTGACACATAATGAGCTACTATGCGATGCATAGTAGTCCATTATGCTTTACCTTTGCAGGGAAAAAAAGAGGAAGTAAACCCATCAGGGTTTACTTCCTCTTTAAATGTATGTTCTCAATATTTTTGTGCTCAAATGGCTGAAAATCACACAGATGGTATCACCTACTGAAAGCTTGTATTAGACTCAGTACATGCTGAAAAGAGGCGAGTGCCTATTAGCCAATGCCACATCAGCATGAGCATGGTTGTTACTATAATATTAATGCCTGAAATGCAAAACATTATTGTATAGAATCAAACATTAGTAAATATATTTTCTCTGTAGGCATGTGCTCAGCTCTGTAGCATAGCGGTATGCCCTGCTGCCCTCAAAGGTTCAATCCATGAGTTCAAATTGTACTCAGCAGCTTAGTTAGTCAATGCACATCAGTTTGGTTTATTCCATATTTTAACTCTTCAAATGCATGAAATGGTATGTACTTTAAGGGGAACCCCAACATGTAAAATAAAATTGATGTGGGGCCCCCAAAATCCATACCAGACCCTTATCTGAGCATGCAGCCTGGAGGTCAGGATGGGGCGGACAAGCGAGCACACTCCCCTTCTGAACCATACCAGACCACATGCCCCAAAGCACCTTGTCCCCATGTTGATGGAGACAAGGGCCTCTTCCCGACAACCCTGGTCAGTAGTTGTCCGTCTGCGGGCAGGGGGTTTATCAGAATTTAACAAAGGGGCTCCCAGATCCTGCCCCCCTATGTGAATAGGTATGGGGTACGGTACCCCTACCCGTTCACCAAAAAAAGCAGTGAAATGTAAAAAAAATCAATAGCTGGTTTTTGACAAGTCCTTTATTGTAAAATAGCTCCAGATGCTGTCTCTCCTGCCTCCATCTTCTCCCCGAGCTGTTTTCTCCCAGAGCCATCTCTTCTACCACCACCGTCTTCTCCATCTGCTGTGTTCTTCCGCACAGCTGGTTACCCGCTAATAAAAAAAAAAGCTGCTCTTCTTCTGCGGCGGTCTTCCTCTGCTGTGTCGTCACCCGCTGTGTGGCGTCTCTTACACAGCCAAGGAGCGGAATCTCCGGGTGACATTATTGAATGGCCACAGAAGACCGCCACAGAAGAAAAGCGTTTTATTTTTATTAGTGGGTAACCGGCTGCCGCGGAAGAACGCATCAGCGGGAGAAGACAGCGGTGGCAGGAGACAGCTCAGGGAGAAGAAACAACAAACACTAGTAAATGTAATTTCTACATATGATTGTGCTACGTCCAATAGGCTAGTGGTCAGCACTTGTAACTTGAAGGACTCATGGGTTCAAATCCCACAGAGAGATACTAAAAGATTGAGATTGGTGAAAAAAAGCAAATGACAATTAGCCAAAGCAGCATATGCTGAAAATAGGTGAATGCCAATTAGCCAATGCATTTTAATTTGGCTGATTGTATTATATTAACTCTTCATATGCATGCAATTATATGTAAGTATTCAATACTATTATGCTGTGAAATTCCAAACACCGCACACTAGTTAACGGGCAGATTATATATCTTTGTTTATTTTAATTTGCTTGTGCACTGAAAAAATAAACACAGCTGGTGGATGGTAGGTTGGCTGGAATTTGAACTTGTGCCATGAGTGTTGTGGAGACATCTGAGTAGACCACTAAGCCGTTGTGCTAAGTACAAGACCTGAATGATAGTGTAGTGTGATTAAAGAATGATCATAAATAATTACGGTTTTATAGTCCCCTACATCAAAAAATAAAAACTACAACAAATAGGTAACCTAAATGTTTAATACATGCAACTGTTCGTGGCTAATAGCGCTCATATTCATGCGCACATTCGCCTGTTAAACTTTTACTTGGCTAAAATGCGCGCTATTATTTGTAATAGTGCCCAATACTTCCTGGCGCTATAGTAAATGACCCCCTAAATGTTTAAGACATGTAACTTTACAGAATAGCAGACATTACTATCTAATAATCATTCATAACTAGTGATGGCCGAACGGTTCGCCCAGCTGTCGTTTCGCGGCGAATTTCGGCTGTTCGCGGTCCGCCCGTTCGGCGGACTATTGGCGCAGTTCGCCCGCGGACTTCCGTGTTTACTGTGTAAAAGAACTTTGACCTATGATGACACATCCATCATGGGGAACAGGACAGCCAATTGAGACATTACAGCACATGGACACTTGGACATTCCCCCTAACTTATAAATAGACCCGATCTGGCGGCCATTTTACATTCTTTCTTCTGTCACTATAGGGAGAGGTTGCTGTGTGGAGCAGGGAGAGATTACAGTGACCCAAATCGCTAGCTATTTGGTACACAAAAGTTCTTTTTAGGACTGGTATAGGTGTTAGGTGTAGTTCAGGATAGGCAGTGCTGTGCTAGTGATTGTTGCAGCAGCCTGAGTGTCTTTTGTCAGTTTAGAAAAAGGGACAGGACGGTGTGTGCTGCAGGGACAGCCAGTTTAGTCATTAGCTGTTACTATCAGGTCCACAAAAGTGCTATTTCAATTATTGTTCCAGTAGCCTCTGTTTTGTCAGTTTATATAGGGACAGGCAGGAAGCAGTGTGTGAGGCAGTGAGGGTCAGTTTAATCAGTAGCTGTTACTATTAGTTCCACAAAGGTTCTTTTCAGGACTGGTATCAGTGGTATGGTAATAGGCTTGTACACGTATAATATTCTTTCTTCCAAATATAGAAAGAATATTATACTTGACTGCTGCCCTTCTGCTGCAGTCTGCTAATCATTCACAACCCACTTGTTCCACAAAGCTCCTTATAAGGACTGGTAACTTGGTCTGTCTAGGGTGCTACAGTACATAGGGATACTGCTGACCGCTGCCCTATATTGCAGCAGTCCTTCATCGGTATAGGGACTGACGTACAGTCTGCTAATCACTCACACACAACCTACTTGGTCCACAAAGGTCCTTATAAGGACTGGTAAGGTATAGGGTACTACAGTACATAGGGTTGAGTGAGATACAGTCTGCCATTCTATAAGGACTGGTATCGGTCCACAATACATAGGGTTGAGGTGCACTACTGCTGACCGCTACCCTATACTGCAGCAGTCCTTCATCGGTATAGGGACTGACGTACAGTCTGCTAATCACTCACACACAACCTACTTGGTCCACAAAAGTCCTTATAAGGACTGGTAACTTGGTCTGTCTAGGGTGCTACAGTACATAGGGTTGAGTGAGGTACAGGCTGCCATTCTATAAGGACTGGTATCGGTCCACAATACATAGGGTTGAGCTTCACTACTGCTGACCGCTACCCTATACTGCAGCAGTCCTTCATCGGTATAGGGACTGACGTACAGTCTGCTAATCCCTCACACACAACCTACTTGGTCCACAAAGGTCCTTATAAGGACTGGTAAGGTATAGGGTGCTACAGTATATAGGGTTGAGTGAGGTACAGTCTGCCATTCTATAAGGACTGGTATCGGTCCACAATACATAGGGTTGAGGTGCACTACTGCTGACCGCTGCCCTATACTGCAGCAGTCCTTCATCGGTATAGGGACTGACGTACAGTCTGCTAATCACTCACACACAACCTACTTGTTCCACAAAGGTCCTTAAAAGGACTGGTAAGGTATAGGGTACTACAGTACATAGGGTTGAGTGAGGTACAGTCTGTCATTCTATAAGGACTGGTATAGGTCCACAGTACATAGGGTTGAGGTGCACTACTGCTGACCGCTGCCCTATACTGCAGCAGTCCTTCATCGGTATAGGGACTGACGTACAGTCTGCTAATCACTCACACACAACCTACTTGGTCCACAAAGGTCCTTATAAGGACTGGTAAGGTATAGGGTACTACAGTACATAGGGTTGAGTGAGGTACAGTCTGTCATTCTATAAGGACTGGTATCGGTCCACAATACATAGGGTTGAGGTGCACTACTGCTGACCGCTGCCCTATACTGCAGCAGTCCTTCATCGGTATAGGGACTGAGAGTTTTGTCACAGGGTCATTTAAAAAATGACAGGCAGAGGAAGAGGCAGGCCCTACCACAGGGGTGGTAGGGGTAGGGCAGGAGCAACAGGCTTGAGCCAAAGTGGGAAGTTGCAGAAGGTGCGTTCAATTACTTTAAAGGACGCACCAGACTTGGTTGAGTGGCTTGCTCAGCCTTACTCTTCTGCACCCTCCTCATCCTCTCGATCTGCACCCTCTTCTTCACTCTCTGCTATGTGCACCCCCAAAGACACTACCACCAACAACACCACCACCACCACCTCCACATACCTTCCGCTTGAGTCACAGGAATTATTTTCCGATCCATATCAAGAGGACATTTCTGATGCGCAGCCACTCTTGGCATTGGATCAGGAAGAGGAGGTAGCAACAACCGCTACTCAGCAGTCTGACGACAGTACCCAGATCAGCCCAAGGAGGAGGTTGGTCCCCGGTGTTGCTGCCTACTCCGAGATCTCTACTTATAGCGGTGGGGAAGGTGACGTTGATGATGACGTGTCTAGTGATGTCACGTGGGTGCCCACAAGAGAGGAAGAGGAGGGGAGTTCAGAGGGAGATATGGACCAGCAGATAGGGAGGAGAAGCAGGAATAACTGACATTGCACAGGAGGGACAAAGCAGACTTCAAATGTATCAGGAGCGAGTCATCGACCATGTACGGTCACATCTGGCGCTCCCAGGACACCGGCACATGGCTCCGCAGTGTGGGCTTTTTTTAACGTGTCCGCTGCTGACAATTAAGTTGCCATCTGCAATCTTTGCAGTCAACGCATTAGTCGCGGTAAGCCCAACATTCACCTAGGGACGACCGCCTTAAGAAGGCACATGAGCAGCCATCACCGAGCCAAGTGGGAGCAACGGAACACACAAAGCCACACTGCAGGCTCTCACCGTCCAGCCTCGTCTTCTACTTCTCCTTCTCCTCTCTCCTCACAATTGTCCTCCACTCCACCTTCCATCACGCCAAGCTCACGTTTTTCTGCAAAAAGGCAGGCTTCCATGGGCCTAATGTTGAAACGTAAAAAAATGATGACGCCGGATAACCCTCTTGCCCAACGGTTGACGGCGGCTTGTCAGAACTTATAGCCCGCCAACTACTGCCATATAAACTGGTGGACTCGGAGGCCTTTCGCAAATTTGTGGCCATTGGAACACCACAATGGAAGGTCCCAGGAAGGAAGTATTTCTCAGAGAAGGGCATCCCAGAGCTATATGGCCATGTTCAGCGGCAAGTGAATGTATCTCTGGCACACAGCGTCGGTGCCAAGATACATCTGACCACAGACACGTGGTCTAGCAAACACGGGCAGGGAAGGTATATCACTTTTACTTGTGACTTTAACCTTCTGACAGCCGTCAAGCATGTAACCCGTGGCACCCGTGTAGATTTGGTTTTACCGCCACGGATTGCATGCAGGCCTGACTCTTCTTCTCCTCCTCCTCCTACTCCATCCTCCTCCCTCTCCTCCTCGGCTGACTCCTCCTTTTCCGCTGCTAACGTCTCTTCCACTGCGCCGCCCAAGCTCCCCAGAACCTATTCGACATGCCAGGTGAGACGTTGGCATGCCGTGCTGCGTCTGTTGTGCCTGGAAGCCAAGAGCCACACTGGCCCGGCACTCCTTTCAGCTTTGCGTTCACACGCAGATCAGTGGCTTACACCACTCAATTTGACAGTTGGTAAAGTGGTGTGTGACAACGGTGCCTTGAAACAGGGCAAAATCACGCACGTGCCATGCATGGCACACGTCTTAAACTTGGTCGAGCAGCGATTCCTTGTCAAATACCCTGGGGTCCAGGAGATCTTGCGGCAGGCAAGGAAAATCTCGGCCCATTTCAGAAGATCTTAGGCCGCGTACACACGCGCGGACTGTTCGCCCAACTTTGTCCGTCCAACAGTTTCGGCAAACAGTCCGCTCAAACTTAGCATGGACGGACATGGCCACACACGACGAATGAACAGTTTGCTGAAACCGTGCGCGATGACGTGAACGGCACGTACGACGGGACGAAAAATACGACGTCCTATACACTGCATTATAGCTTTCGGCGTGAAAATCCTTTCTGAGCATGCGCGCAACTTTGTTTGACGAACAAGCCCACACACGAGCGGGCTGTTCGCTGAAACAAGGTTTCAGCGGACAGTTTTTCGGAATTTCCGAAAAACCTTGTCCGTCCAACTGTCCGCTGAAACTGTCCGCTGAAAGCCCACACACGAGCGGACTGTCCGCCCAAACACTGTTCAGCGGACAAAGTTGGGCGAACAGTCCGCCCGCGTGTACGCGGCCTAACACGGCCATGGCTCGCCTTGCTGACATTCAGCAGCGACACAATCTGCCGGTCAGACGTCTTATTTGCGATTGCCCGACGCGATGGAACTCAACCTTCTATATGCTTGATAGGCTGCTCCAGCAGAAACGTGCAGTTAACGTCTACCTGTATGAACTCTGCGGCAGAACCGGTTCTGGGGAGCTGGGTTTTTTTTCACCGCGCCAGTGGCTGCTCATGCGCGACGCATGCAGACTTCTGCGCCCATTTGAGGAGATCACCAAACTGGTCAGTCGCAGCCATGACGCCATCAGTTACATGGTACCTTATGCCTTCTTTATGGAGCGTGCATTGCGTCACGTCATTGATCAAGCTGTGGAGGAGCAGGAGCGGGAAGATGAGGAAGTTGCAATGCTGGATGAATTCCCAGGGGGGGCTACTCTATCTGAGACAAGTCAACAACAGGAGTCAGAAGAGGAGTCAGAGGAGGATGGTGCCGGGGCGAATGAGCAGGAGCAAGAAGAGCATGCTTTAAACCTTTCTGGGATCCCTGTTGTGCGTGGATGGGGAGAGGAGAATGAAGAGGACAACATTATCCTGGATGATGAGCAGGAGCCAGGCCACCACACCGCTTCCAGTTTAGTGCAAATGGGGGCCTTCATGCTCCAGTGTTTTAATAGGGACCCCTGTATAAAAAGCATAAGGGTCAAGGACCAGTACTGGGTGGCAACGTACTTAGACCCCCGGTACAAACACAAAATGGCGGAAATGTTACCGCCGTCACAGAGGGCTGGCAGAATGGAGCACTTCCAGGCCTTGCTTCGAGAAATGCTGCATTCTGCTTTTGCGTGCGCTGGCAGAGGAGCAAAGCCTACTCCCAGAGAAGGAGTTGCGGGTACCAATCCAACAGCGCCTGCAAGAAGAGGCCGGTTTGAAGATGTGTTGGTGACTTCGGATATGAGGTCATTCTTTCAGCCGACCCATCGACAGGTGTCATCCGGATCCAGCATCAGGGAACTTCTAGACCTTCAGGTGTCCGACTACATCGGGTTAACAGCCGATGTGGACGCTCTGAGGAGTGATGAACCCCTGGACTACTGGGTGGGCAGGCTTGACCTCTGGCCAGAGCTTGCCCAATTTGCAATCGAACTGTTGGCTTGCCCCTCATCCAGTGTCCTGTCCGAAAGGACGTTCAGCGCAGCAGGGGGGATCGTGACCGATAAGCGTACTCGCCTAGCTCACGACAGTGTTAACTACCTCACAATTCTAAAAATGAATGAGGCATGGATCTCGGAGGAATTCAACACATGTGACCAGTAGACCATGTTTATGTCTATCAACAATTTTTTTAATCGAGCACAGAGATCTTCTTTCTTCATTTGGCTCACTTCTTTGTCCAAAAAAATCACACCGTACTATATGCCCGTACCCTCCAATTTGAAGAGGTTGAGCAGTGTCATATTTCTACTGGGGCTGCTTATTATGAGGGGCTCCATCCCTGTGCTGTGCTGACATCCTCCTGGGGCTGTACCTCTGCTGTGCATATTATGAGGGGCTCCCACCATCCCTGTGCTGTGCTGACTTCCTCCTGGGGCTGTACCTCTGCTGTGCATATTTTGAGGTGCTCCCACCATCCCTGTGCTATGCTCATTATGAGGGGCTCCCACCATCCCTGTGCTGTGCTGACTTCCTCCTGGGGCTGCTTATTATGAGGGGCTCCCACCATCCCTGTGCTATGCTGACATCCTCCTGGGGCTGCTTATTATGAGGGTCTCCCACCATCCCTGTGCTATGCTGACATCCTCCTGGGGCTGCTTATTATGAGGGGCTCCCACCATCCCTGTGCTATGCTGACATCCTCCTGGGGCTGCTTATTATGAGGGGCTCCCACCATTCCTGTGCTATGCTCATTATGAGGGGCTCCCACCATCCCTGTGCTATGCTCATTATGAGGGGCTCCCACCATCCCTGTGCTATGCTCATTATGAGGGGCTCCCACCATCCCTGTGCTATGCTGACTTCGTCCTGGGGCTGCTTACGGTGCAGGTGTCAGCGCTGTATATCACGGTGCTGATGTCAGTACTGTATATCACGGTGCTGGTGTTAGTGCTTTATGTCACGCTGCTCATGTCAGTGCTCTCTATCACGGTGCTGTTGTCAGATGACTCTATCACGGTGCTGGTGTCATTGCTGTATGTCACGCTGCTGATGTCAGTGCTCTCTATCACGGTGCTGCTGTCAGTGCTGTATATCACGGTGCTGGTGTTAGTGCTTTATGTCACGCTGCTGATGTAAGTGCTCTCTATCATGGTGCTGCTGTCAGTGCTGTATATCACAATGCTGATGTCAGTGCTCTCTATCACGGTGCTGTTGTCAGATGACTCTATCACGGTGCAGGTGTCATTGCTGTATGTCACGCTGCTGATGTCAGTGCTCTCTATCACAGTGCTGATGTCAGTGCTGTATATCACGCTGCTGATGTCAGTGCTCTCTATCACGGTGCTGCTGTCAGATGACTCTATCACGGTGCAGGTGTCATTGCTGTATGTCACGCTGCTGGTGATCATCTCCTGCACCCTCTTCTTTGCCTACCCTGGCCCCTGACCTTCCGTCTCCTCCATTGCCTTCATGCGGTCCACAGTCCTGAATTGTCACAACAATTTCCCATATAAAAAAAGAATGCTTGTAGTTGTCGATCCCAGATTCACCTCATACATGTGTTATGTCATTGGCCATGTGGTGGGACTATGTTTGCACAGCTATTAATTATTTTGTGGCTGCAAATTTGACCTGTAGGTTTGCGAAGTTCGCCTCCCATTGAAGTCAATGGGGCCCGCCGCGAACGTTCCGGTTCGCGAACTATGGGCCGTGTTCGCGAACTATGGGCTGTGTTCGCGAAATGTCCCGTCGGAAGTTAGTCCATCACTATTCATAACTGCATTTGTTAGCAAAAGAAGGAAAAAATCTAGGAATACTAATTGCAATATACATCAACAGATTCACATAAAGTAGAGCACATCTCACATAAAAATGTTTCTTTCACATACATGGATCATGGTTACAGCGCAGTGCTATATAATAACTTGAAAAAAAATATGCATTTGTGTATTAGTTCATTCGCGTATTAGCGCTAATTAGTGCAGATTTTCAAATTTACTAATGCTTGTTCGTGGCTAATAGCGCTCATATTCATGCGCACATTCGCCTGTTAAACTTTTACTGGGCTAAAATGCACGCTATTATTTGCAATAGTGCCCAGTACTTCCTGGCGCTATAGTAAATGACCCCCACTGTGTGTTTTAGGGCTTTAGCAAACTAGATGTACAGTGGGGATCGAAAGTTTGGGCACCCAGGTAAAAATGTGTATTAATGTGCATAACGAAGCCAAGGAAAGATGGAAAAATCTCCAAATGGCATCAAATTACAGATTAGACATTCTTATAATATGTCAAAAAAAGTTAGATTTTATTTCCATAATTTACACTTTAAAAATTACAGAAAACAAAAAAATGGAGTCTGCAAAAGTTTAGGCACCCTGCAGAATTTATAGCATGCACTGCCCCCTTTGCAAAGCTGAGACCTGCCAGTGTCATGGATTGTTCTCAATCATCGTCTGGGAATACCAAGTGATGTCAATCTCAAAGGTTTAAAATAGCCAGACTCATCTGACCTTGCCCCAACAATCAGCACAATGGGTTCTTCTAAGCAGTTGTCTAGAAAACTGAAACTGAAAATAGTTGACGCTCACAAAGCTGGAGAAGGGTATAAGAAGACAGCAAACCGTTTTCAGATGTCAATATCCTCTGTTCGGAATGTAATTAAGAAATGGCAGTCATCAGGAACAGTGGAAGTTAAAGCAAGATCTGGAAGACCAAGAAAAATATCAGACAGAACAGCTCGCAGGATTGTGGGAAAAGCAATTCAAAACCCACCTTTGACTGCACGATCCCTCCAGAAAGATCTGGCAGACACTGCAGTTGTGGTACACTATTCCACTATAAAGAGATACTTGTACAAATATGGTCTTCATGGAAGAGTCATCAGAAGAAAACCTCTTCTATGTCCTCACCACAAGAATCAGCGTTTGAACTTTGCAAATGAACATATAGACAAGCCTGAGGCATTTTGGAAACAAGTTCTGTGGACCGATGAGGTTAAAATAGAACTTTTTGGCCGGAATGAGCAAAGGTACGTTTGGAGAAGAAAGGGCACAGAATTTAATGAAAAGAACCTCTGTCCAACTGTTAAGCATGGGGTGGATCAATCATGCTTTGGGGTTGTATTGCAGCCAGTGGCACAAGGAACATTTCACGAGTAGAAGGAAATATGGATTCAATAAAATTTCAGCAAATATTGGATGGTAACTTGATGCCATCTGTGAAAAAGCTGAAGTTAAAGAGAGGATGGCTTCTACAAATGGATAATGATCCTAAACACACCTCAAAATCCACGGAGGATTACATCAAGAGGCGTAAACTGAAGGTTTTGCCATGGCCTTCACAATCTCCTGACCTCAACATTATTGAAAATCTATGGATATACCTTAAAAGAGCAGTGCGTGACAGACAGCCCAGAAATCTCAAAGAACTGGAACACTTTTGTAAGGAAGAATGGACAAAGATACCTCAAACAAGAATTGAAAGACTCTTGGCTGGCTACAAAAAGCATTTACAAGCTGTGATACTTGCCAAAGGGGGCAGTACAAGATATTAACTCTGTAGGGTGCGCAAACATTTGCAGACGCCATTTTTGTTTTCTGTAATTTTGAAAGTGTAAATGATGGAAATAAAATCTAACTTTTTTTGACATATTATAAGAATGTCTAATTTGTAATTTGATGCCATTTGGAGATTTTTCCATCTTTCCTTGGCTTCGTTATGCACATTAATACACATTTTTACCTGGGGTGCCCAAACTTTCGATCCCCACTGTAGGAAAAGACACACATTTTAGGCATGGGATCATGAGGGAAATAAGAATTTTAAGGCACAATTTGTGGGCATCTTCAATTTTTGGCTTTGCGATTCTTCAAAACACAGAAAGATTACAATTAACATTACTTAGGGCAGTGTTTCCCAACTCTCCTTCTCAAGATGCATTCCCAGGTCATGTTTTCTATATTTGTTGATTTTGGCACAGGTGATGTTGTCATTTTCTAGGTTACATAAAACAGGACCAGGTGGTGCACCTAGAGAAGTGTAGTGGAAAAACACTGACCTTGGACACTAAAGCCTAGGTTCACATTGGAGAAATTTGGCATGCAATTTGAGAGATTAAATTGCATGAAAAGTCGAAGCCTATTGGAGACAATGGCACTGTTCCAATCGGTGCTACACCGATTTTGCAAAAGTAGTTCCTGCACTACTTTTGCCGATTACAGGTGCGACTTCAATAGACAGCTGTGCATGAAGCCATAGAAATGTCTATAAAGTAGAACCTTAAATTGTGATGACCTTGCTACTTAGGAATCGTGCTACTTCATGTGAAGTAGTGCAATTTCAAAGTAGCATCAATGTGAACCAGGGCTTAAAAGTCCTAAAAACATGTAAATATGAAAGGTGCAAACAGGAGCCAACAAGTTGAATAAGAAACTTGAACCCAGGCCAGATGAACTTAGAATTTGACAAGCATGTCTACATAATCACATATTCTTCTCTGTAAAGCAGTGGCAGCCTCCTTTATTTGCTCAAGATCATTCAAACACTGCATCATGTCTGCACTCATTCGGCCAGTTGTGCATTTTGGACATTCATGACCATGTAAGAAGAGAAAAAAGTATTTAGGGGTGGTCAAGTGGCTGAGGCCCTACATAGTGAATTATGGTCAAGTTACTTGTCAATTTCTGGAAATACTTACCTACCCAGTCTATTGTTGCTTGCAACCTGCTTGCCCTTCAGACACCTACACTACTAGGAATGTGCACATTGCAACTACTCTGTAAACCCTGGTGCCTGGGTCTACAAAACTCGGGTGCCTAGCAACACTGCCAGCTCCTTCCACCTCTTCCTTCTCCATGCTAATGTTAAGGTACTACATGCTTTGCTAATGTGTGGAGTGGGTGTTTGGTTTGGACATCTAAACACTTTACATGTATACACATTTGAAGCCAGATTCAAAGAATACTTACTTGTGCAAATAGGTTCACAAATAGTTTCTTCCACTTCCGGGTCTCTTTGGCCCTCTTTCACTTGCGTCAGGGGATGTTATGTCAACAAGTGCAAGGTCTGTTCTGGGTCCAGGTGTCAGATCCCACGCCTCAAAAACAACAGCCTGGTTGAGCTGACCACACTCACTTTCCTCTAAAAAAAACAATACACCATTCATTAAGCCACCCCAAGTCACATCTGTTTCTAGCATCCATTTTGCTGCATTAGTTGACCAACCTTGCACTTGGTCTGATGACAGTGTTTGCGCTTGACTAGTGGACTCCACCATGCTGCACTGGGTTTTTATTTGAGTGAAAAATGCATCAAAAAGGGAAGGTGATGTAATTTTACAGAGGGCAAACACTGGACAAGTGCCAACATTGAAAAACTCCTGCAGTTGCCCCCTACCCCTCTTGTCTCCTATGGGATAGGGGATATATGATGATTATTCTAGCAGGCATGACTCTTTGTGACTGTGATCCCCGGGGCCTCTCCTCTACCCATGTCTACACTGGCAAGGCTGCATTAATAGGCATTGATGAGCCAGACAGCAACCAGAAAGTGTTCTTTACCCCTTAAGTTCCGGCTTAAGCCCATGGCCTTTGGCCCACCTAGAATGGAGGCTTAAATAAGTGTGTTTGAAGTTGTCACTTATGTTTTGGGGGGAGTGGCCTTGTTGTCTCCCCAGTTGGGGCCGAAGCGAGGGTAGCCTCCCTTTGTCCCTTCCGGTTGCTTGTCTGTAGCCTCATTGTTTTGTGCCTCCCTGTTGAAAGAAGAGAAAAATAAATAGTTTAAAAAATAAATACATGTCAAAACTTATAAAGCAGATATGAATTTATTTTCATTTTTATATTTAACTTCATCTTTAAACATATGCCAAACAGCGCATTACGATATACGTTGGCACGGCTGGAAAAATTGGTGTACAGGTATAAACCCCTTTAAATCGATGTCTGCCGGGGGTCCGCGATTGTATCACGGAGTGGCAGAACGGGGAGATGCCTTTGTAAACAAAGTATTTCCCTGTTCTGCCTAGCAACATGACAGAGATCTACTGCTCCTTGTTATGGGGAGCAGTGATCTCTGTCATGTTCTAGTGAGGAAATCCCCCCCACAGTTAGAATCACTCCCTAGGACACACTTGACCCCTTGATCAACCCTTAGTGTTCAACCCCTTCCCTGCCAGTGTAATTTACACAGTAATCAGTTCATTATTTTAGCACTGATTGCTATATAAGTGACAATGGTCCTAAAATAGTGTCAAAAGTGTCCGATGTGTCCGCCGTAATGTCGCAATCAGGATAAAAATCGCAGATCGCCGCCATTACTAATAAAAAAATAAAATAAAAATGCCATAAATTATTGTAAAAAGTAAAAAAATATTGCTTTTTTTCAAAATTGTTGCTCTATTTTTGTTTATAGCACAAAAAATAAAAAACGCAGAGGTGATAAAATACCACCAAAAGAAAGCTGTATTTGTGGGAAAAAAGGATGTCAATTTTGTTTGGGTACAACGTTGCACAACCACGCAATTAAGTTAAATCAGTTAAAGCAACGCAGTGCTGTATCGCAAAAAGTGCTCTGGTCAGAAAGGGGGTAAATCCTTTCAGGGCTGAAGTGGTTAAAATACAAATTCAGACAAAGATTAGAGAAAACATTATCTCGATTTATCGAGACCTACTTGGAGAAAGCACATATAGAGCTAATTTACACAAATACATTTTGGTTAGATACAAATATTGCCTACTTTTTTTGATTATGTGATGGATGGACTCCAGCTAGTTTTGATCACAGTGCTTTAGATCAGACCATTGCTTTCTGATTTGGTCCTTCATTCGTTGCACTGAAAATTCTCCCTGCAAAACAGCGATGGCCTTCTCCAAAATTAGATCCTTTTGACTGTTGGGCCTTTCGTAGTTGCGCAGCTTGCTCATGGGGAGTGGCTTTGAGCCTCCTATAAGCTCCACCACTGTGGGGCTGCCTAGAATTTGCAGAATCTCATCACCCGTGACCCCGCCCCTTGTCCCTATATAAGTCGCTGCACAATGTATCCCTGCCATTGCAGCCAGAGAGAGCATCGTGTCAACATCGCAAGGAAGAAGAAGAAGAGAAGAAGGTGGCAGCGACAGAAGACCGGCAAGAGTGGAACAAGACCCCAAAGAGTGGCACAAGACCCCGAAGTCGGAAGAAGACCCCGGGTGGTGGCGAAGAAAGCTGGGCTCCTCCGCTAGTAAAAGAGCTAGTAAAAGAGCAGAAGATAGCGGAGTAGTCTGGCGAGACGATCCCCCAAGACGGAAGACCACCGGAGCTGTCTAATAAATTATTTTAAAAACGTAAGTTGTGTTTTTTTATTTACACTTTTTTCACCAGGTGAATGGGTAGGGGTACATCGTACCCCATACTCATTCACATAGGGTGGGGGGCCGGTATCTGGGGCCCCCTTATTAAAGGGGGCTCCCGGATTCCGATAAGCCCCCCCACCCGCAGACCCCGACAACCAACGTCCAGGGTTGTCAGGAAGAGGCTCTTGTCCTCATCAACATGGGGACAAGGTGCTTTGGGGGTGGGGGGGCACAGGGCCCCCCTTCCTCAAAGCACCCCCCCATGTTGAGGGCACATGGCCTGGTACGACTCAGGAGGGGGACCGCTCGCTCGTCCCCACCCCCTTTCCTGACCGGCTGGGCTGTGTGCTCGGATAAGGGTCTATAATGGACTCTGGGGGGACCCCCAATCCGTTTTTTCGGTGTAGGGCTTCCCCTTTAAGTCCATACCAGGTGACGGGGCTAGTGAGGTGTCAGTCTCACTGATGGAGGCAGCGACATTGACTTCCTTCGCTAGTCATTTCAAAAGTCCGGTAGACTCCCGCCATAGAAGTCCGGTGGTGTGTGGGCAGGTCTGCTCGGAAAAGTCCGGTGGACCTCCGCTGCAAAGTGCGGCGGCTTGTCCGCCGGACTAAGTACACTGTACTAAGTCCGCTGGATAATCTGATCGTGTGTACGAGGCATTAGAGTTACAAGGTGCCATGCACAATAACACACCAGGAAATAAAATATCAATAATGATAATAAAAAATGAAAAAAGTGCTAAATGCATACATATGTGATAGCAAGCATGTATAAATAAATAAAAGAAATGAAAGAAAAAGTGCAAGTGCATAAACCATA
The DNA here is from genome assembly GCF_037356315.1 of Lithobates pipiens. Taxonomy (NCBI): domain Eukaryota; kingdom Metazoa; phylum Chordata; class Amphibia; order Anura; family Ranidae; genus Lithobates; species Lithobates pipiens. The sequence continues at coordinate 589,692,332 of NW_027507748.1, read as the reverse complement.
CAAGTGTTTATATTATTAAAAAGCAGTTCTTTGCGGCAGCCTGTCTTGGGCTGTGATTAAAAAAAACCACAAAATGTTGATTGATGTGAGACTAGATGCAGGTGACGTGATCTCCAGTGATCATACTATTGACATGCTTGTTACATCCAACCGTTGCTCTGAATCATGCATAGGTGAAATCCGGGAACCGCTTATTGTAATAAGCTCACCTCAGAATGTGTGGCCAGCTTTTACACTCAGTCAAAACACGCATATGAACCACTATAGGGTTCTCAGCTGTTTCACTGGATCAGTGGTATCCTCAATGCAATGATCTTAGAGGCGCATGAAAAAAGGAAAAAGACTAATAGTGCAATAACGTTTTTCTAAATTTAATAGACAAGTTAAAAACCATTCCCCCGCCGGGGTACTCACATGTATAAGGTGCGTCAGTGCACCATACTTCATAAGGCTCAATAAAATACTGTAAACAGTATAGATATGGTTTGTATCTCCTCTAGGAAGGTGTACTGTCTCTCGCTCCGTCCTGGCCCCTCCCCTAGCGTGTCGATACTCAGGGTGTGGCGTATCTTCCTCAGGGGGCAAGGAAGGAAGGAAAGGATCCAGTCCGTCCTGAAGCTCTATATAGCACATAAGCGTTCAGCAAAGCCAATTGGAATAAGTATACAGACAGTTTCTTGTACTAGCGCCTGGCTTTACGGGCAACTATGTATGGCGCTAACAGCTGGTCTTTGAAGTCCACCCCTCTCATATTTTGGTTATATTCGTGGACACAGAAGGGTTTCTCCACAACACCAGTCACTGTAGGAATTTAGACCATTGTGTCTGCATGAAGGGAGGTAAGAATGAAAACATTAGAGGGGAACCAGTCCAAGATTGGCAAAATCTACGTTGCACCTCCCTACACAATTGGGGGGCTTGCACTGCCTAATCTCCAAATGTACTATTGGGCTGCTATACTAGTAATGACCTACTGGTGATTTGAAGGGGCACACACCAATGCAGCCGTCTGTCCAGAGGCGGCCTCTCTGGGTTCGCTGCAAGATCTACAGAACCTGCCGTACAGGGGGGCTGGGGATTCCTAATAAAACTACACTATGGGTCTGGGTGGCGGCCAGGCGGCGATTTGCTCAGGAGACAAGCCGGTCACTGGTACAGCCTCTCTGGGGGAATCCCGCTTTGGCAAATTTCAAAACAATCCCTGACCCTCAGGTTTGGGCTAGGTTTGGTATTAAAACTCTGCGGGACATAATGCCAGATGGTATGCTGCTACCATATGCTCAGCTTCGTAGAACATTTCACTTGCCAAGGTGGATGTTTTTCAGGTATCTCCAACTGCAGTACGCTGCCAGAGCCCAATTCCCTTATAGACCCCTACTCCAACTAGACCCTGTTGAGGAGATCCTATCACAGGAGAGACTCCAGAAACTGCTCTCTGTACTATATAGGACCTTGCTTAGGAATGACTCCCCCAAGATTGATGGGTTATGGGAGTTATGGAAGGCTGATATTCCCTCCCTGGACAGGGAGGATTGGGTGGACTCTTTAGAGCAGTGCCCTAGGTTGGTCGTCTCGTCAAGGGACAAGTTGATCCAAGTGAAGCTATTACATAGGGTATATTACACGCCAGCCAGGCTCCACAGACTCTATCCAACCAGGAACCCCCATTGCCCATAATGTTTGGTCCAGATACTTTCCTTCATATGCTATGGGACTGCCCCAAGATACAGGCTTTCTGGAGGAAGGTGTTTGATATGATCAACATTAATAAACTATATCTGTTGCTCCCCATGACGCCAGAGCTGGCCCTCCTGGGAATCCATCATGACGACCAGAGGTCTCATCACAGCAAATTGCTGATTTCGTATTTGCTGTTATACACCAAAAAATGAATCATTTGTAAATGGTCCTTCCCTGCTATCCCTACTATGTCCTCCTGGCTATCTTTGATCGACACTGCATTACCACTATACAAGTTAACCTATATTAGTCGCGGATGCCCCTGTAAGTTTGAAAAGATGTGGCAGACGTGGACTTCGCTATATGGGAGAGTCCTAACTGCCACTGGTAATACTACATCCCGGTTAAGACTCTTGTATACTCCCTCTTCCCCATATATACATTTATCCACCCCAATACTGGAGCTGTGTATGAATTTCCTGGACCCTTGTTGACTAACCCTACCCTTGAAAGCGCACCAGTTATGTTTATGTCCACTGCTTTATCATCGCTTGTCTAGTACCATTAACTGTTAGGCCGCGTACACACGCGGGGACTGTTCGCCCAACTTTGTCCGTCAAACAGTTTCGGCAAACAGTCCGCTCAAAATTAGCATGGACGGACATGGCCACACACGACGGACGAACAGTTTGCTGAAACCGTGCGCGATGACGTGAACGGCACGTACGACGGGAGGAAAAATACGACGTCCTATACACTGCATTATAACTTTCGGCGTGAAAATCCTTTCTGAGCATGCGCGCAACTTTGTTTGACGAACAAGCCTACACACGCGGGGACTGTCCGCTGAAACAAGGTTTCAGCGGACAGTTTTTCGGAATTTCCGAAAAACCTTGTTCAGCGGACTGTTCGCTGAAACTGTCCGCTGAAAGCCCACACACGAGCGGACTGTCCGCTGAAACTTGGTTTCAGCGGACAGTTTCAGCGAACAGTCCCCGCGTGTGTACGCGGCCTTACTCAATGAATGTATAAACAATTGTTTTGCTTTGTCATGTCACTTAGGCTGATTTGGCCGCCTTTTCCTTGTTATGTGCATTATCCTTCAATAAAGAAAACCTGATTGTTAAAAAAAAATTAAAACATTCTTATTATTCCTCCACTTCATAGCGAGCAAGTTATTACACTTGAAGCAGGCTCTCTCCCCCAGTGATTAGGTCACACGGTGACACATGCTCCAATCTGCTGATCAAACAAGTGACTAAAAAGTCGCACACTCGTGTAATAATTGTCCACATACAAGTAATCTGGGCAGTTCGGTGGCTCTACTTGGCTATCTTTTCCCTCGTAAACCAAAAAAAATACATGTTTAGCCTGTGGCCCTGTCTCAGAGCTTATACATCTTGACCCCGTATCTGGCACGCTTGCTGGGAAGGTACTGTTTGAATGACAAGAGGCCGGAAAACTTAATCAGGGACTCATCAACGCAGACAACTTGATGGAGAGTAAACAAGTCTGCAAAACGTTGGTTGAAGTGGTTTACGAGGGGCCGAATTTTGTAGAGCTGATCATATCCAGGGTCTCCACGAGGACAACAGAGTTCATTGTTGTTGAAATCCATGAACCGCAAGATTTGCTCATATCGTGTCCTGGTCATGGAGGCAGAGAACACAGGCATATGGTAAATTGGGTCAGTGGACCAATAAGACCGCAACATACTCATTTTAACTATGTCCATGTCGAGGGAAAGGCCCAGAAAGACCTTAAAGGGATTGTAAAGTGAAAACTTTTTTTTTTTTTTAAATAACAAACATGTTATGCTTACCTCCACTGTGCAGCTCGTTTTTGCACAGAGTGGCCCCGAACCTGCTCTTCTGGGGTCCCGGGGGCGGGGCCGTGCGATACAGCTGGCGGCTATAGCCGCTCGCTGTATCACACGGCCCCGCCCCCCCGGCGCTTTGCGTCAGTGGATGTGATTGACATGGCTGCTCTGCTTTCCATCCATCCACTCCAGCCAATCAGCGGCCGGGCTGAACGGTGAAAAGGATGGCGGGGGCGAGCGCGGGATTTTCAAGGGGTGAGGTAAGTAAATTGGGGGGCTGGGGGCGCAGGCAGTGTCAGATGTTTTTTCACCTTAATGCATAGAATGCATTAAGGTGAAAAAACATTTACCTTTACAACCCCTTTAAATTTGGAAACCGTAATTGGTCTCCAATCTCTGGCAAGGGAGGACTGGGGAACAGTGGCGATGTATTGACCAGCAAAACAAATTGCTTTGGTCCACAATAGATCTATAGAGATCTTCGGTGAAAAACAGTGAATAAAAATCAATTGACGTAAAATGTCAGACCTAAGGGGGTTTTCGTCCTGATTCCATTCACAAAAAAGAATATACAATAATTTAACCCTGTATTTAGTTTGCAAGGGATGGTGGCTAGTGTCCGGTTGTAGATCTGAAGACTTTAAACTTTTTTATTCCCTTAAAGATCTTCAAGATGGAGTCCATTAAACCAGCGCAGCCAGATGGCAAAATGCTATTTTTGATCTAAACATCCCAAAATATTTCTTTCTTTCATAATTGGTAAGCTTGCAATCAGCTAGACACATTTCCAGTTTAACAGTCTGCCGTTTGGCCTATGCAGGTCTCCAAGACTGTTCACATGTCATGGTTATGCAGTGATCTTCCTGTTTGCTTACCTCCCCTCATGTGTTCAGACTAAGAGGCCAGCCACTTCCACCTGGTGGTTTTTATAACCTCTCCTCTAAGCATGGCTCCACCCCAGGCCCTATCAGGGAACCTTATATTAACCTGTGCACTGCAAGCCAACAGTGCTGATCAACCATTGTGCATTCCTTTGTGTGTTAGCTTCCTGTTACCTACCGTGTGCTCTTCTGTTGTTCCGTTACAGACTTTGGCGTGTCCTTGACTATCCCTGTTTGCCTGTGATCCTGACCTTTTGGCGTGTCCCTGACTATTCCTGTCTACTTGTGGCCCTGACCTTGGCTTTGTCCCTCACTATCCCTATCCTCCTTTTGCCTACTGTGGGTGTGAGCTGGGGGACCCTGCGGGTCGTGACCTGGAGCCAGTTGCAGCCAAGTCCATCCTCACCACTAGAGGTGCTGGTGAACACCTGCTGACTCTTAGACTCCGCGCCCCAGGGAATCTTACGCTCTAACCCCAGTGGGATCTGTCTCCCATCCGCAGCAGTCCACCGTAGGGTCCACAACCTTGCGGTGCACTCCTGATCCCTACGGTGTGCATCTGTCACCTCGTCTCAAGGTGACCTGACATCACAAGGGTTCTCAGTGCAGTGTTAGCTCCACTCAGAGAACAAGTTCTCCGGGTGCGCCGCTACCTAGACAACATTATTCTTCTAGCCAGGGTTCTGAAACAATTGCTGATGCACCAAAAGATTCTCATAAACACCCTGCGGGGGTATGGCTGGTTTATTAACTCTCTAACTTAACAGTTAGTATGCCAGGAGGTACTCTAACAGCTCCTCTTTTCTGCTTACACCAGAGAAAACAGTGGCAGTCAACGAAGGAATGCTGAAGACAGTAATCTCCACTTGTTTTACCATTTCTCAGTCCCTCAATCTTTGGAATCAATATCATTATACCAATAATCCCTTGGGTGCTCTGACTTTGACAGATTAAGCTGAGATTCTAAGCACAATAGAGGAAACAGAGTCTGGCACAGTTATCAACTGTCACTCAGTATGAGTAGGAGTATATGGTGGTGGCTGAAGAGGGAGAATCTTATGAAGTCACTCCGTTAGAATCATTAGACTAGATCCCAATTACTATTCATCTCGGCAAAGATGGCCTGGAAGGTACACTGCAAGAAACCATCAGTTCGGTCCAATGGGAGATTCCCAGCCAAGCAGGGTAGTCTTAAATACCCTAGAAATCCAAGAAGCTTCTTTAGCACCTTTCACCTTACTACACAGAATCAAGTGAAGATCTGTCTCTCTGCAGTTGAACAACATGGCAGCAGTTGTATATATTCATCATCAAGGAGGAACTTGTGGCAAGCATTTTACCTCTAAGGGATGTGAATACACAGACAGACTGACCATGATGCAAATTCTCCAGAGCATGCATGAGCCCTACACTGTAGGTCTTCTATGGCCTGGTCCACAGGCGGGGCCAACCACAGACAGGCTACATTGCTTCTAACAGCAACTTAAAACTTAGGAGGATGTCTGAATCAGTTCCGCGCCCCAAGGCAGAGGGGACAAATGCCTTGATTTTCTCTATGGATCTGCAATATAGCCTATATATTTTCCAACAACATTTCTCGTAATGAGATTCCTCTTGAGGCTGTCGAGAGTGAACATGATAGTCATATCCATTCCTCCATTTTGACAATGAGGGCCTTGTCTTCTTGTGGCCATTCATCTCATGCGACAGAAGCCAATTCCCCTTTGTACATATACGCAGGCCGTGGCTGCAAACAGGAAGACTGATAGGGGAACCTTGACTGCTCCAGGATGATCTCTACCTTGTGGAGTGTGAGAATTCCCTTTACTAACAACATCTATGCTAAAATCTGGAACAAGTTTGTGTTATTTCTTAGCAGGGCAAGATATTGATATTACTACACCTTTGGTGACAACTGTTCTGGACTTCTTGTAGACCAGATTAGACATGAGCCTAAAGCCCCATACACACGATCAGAAATTCTGACAGCAAAACTCATATGTGAGCTTTTGGTCAGAAATGCTGACCATGTGTATGCTCCTTCGAAATTTTGCTGACAGAATTCCAGACAGCAAAAGATTGAGAGCAGGTTCTCTATTTTTCAATCAGAAATTCCGATCGTCTTTACAAATTCCGAAGTGCAAAATTCCTATGCATGCTCGTAAACAATTTGACGCATGCTCGGAAGCATTGAACTTCATTTTCTTGGCTTGTCATAGTGTTGTACGTCACCGCGTTCTTGGCGGTCGAAATTTCAGAGAACCTTTGTGTGACCGTGTGTATGCAAGCCAAGCTTGAGCGGAATTCCGTCTGAAAAACCATCCAACTTTTTTCGGACAGAAAATACACTCGTGTGTACGGGGCATTAACCTATATTCCTTGAGATTGCAAGTGTCAGCCAGATTGGCAATAGCAAGGCTAAAATGTGCCGGAAATCCTTTTGTTTGCACAAATTTTGAAGACAGTCAGGAGGTTTCCACCACGAAAGAGGATCTTTTCCAGTAGAATCTATCGGTGTTGCTGGATTTAAAATCAGTTCGACCATTTGCACCAACAGAACAGTGTTCAGTTTGTGACATTACCTACTAGGCAGTATCTATCGTAAGATCTTCAAGCAGAAGGATGTCTGAGATTCAAGCTCAGCGAGCTTCAGAAAAAGATATTGTTTTATTAACAGGAAGAGTAAACTTGTGTCCAGTAGCTCATCTTGTATCAAGGGTAGCAACAGCCCTCCATCTAACAGTCATCTGGGCATTTCCTAACTTTCCAGAGGATCACTCAGGAGGGTCACACAAATTGGACGTGTACAGAACTTGAAGTCCCTATGCACAATTGCCCTTTTCCGATCATGTAAAAAGCCTTTCATCTTTCCAGCTGGAATTGGTCAGGGAAAAGAGGCTACCTCCTGGATTTAGAAGGTTTGGTCATGCATTTAGGGCAGGGGTGTCCAAACTTTTTTCAAAGAGGGCCAGATTCGATGAAGTGAACATGTGTGAGGGCCGACCATTTTGCCTGACATTCTTTGAACCATTAAAATTCGGTCATTCGAGCACTCATACCTGGCCCAACAAAAATTCTCGTGCCTTTGTTGCGCTCGTTTGCCTGACACACAGACGAATGCTCTGTTCTTTGGGGGTACCGTTAAGTCTTAATGGTACCCCACACATTGGAAACATGGGGTGCTTTTGGTGCAGCGCAATAAAAAAAAAAAAAAAAGCTCTGGGACTTCTTTCCCTGCATTTTTGTGGGTATGGAAGCCCATTGAAATGCATGGGCTGCCCTACACACAGCATGCAGCCATGCAGATGTGAACCAAGGGCTTATTGGAGGGGCAGTAAAACTACATGGTTAAGCTGTTTTTACCACCCCCAACTTCTCCCCCTCTAGCTGCAGAGGGAGCAGCTGGGGGTGTACACATGCTGTGGCTGCAGCTGGAGGTATGCTCAGGGTGAATGGGCCTGCACTGCAACTACCCCGCAACTGTGTAGACTGCACAGTTGCGGTATAGTGATGCTACATTTACGGGCTTAAAACAGGTGGTGAGGAGGCAACATAATGCCTCTTTACCACCTTTCAAATGCCTCTGAAAAGCGATCTGTATATGGATTGCTTTTCAGAGGAGCAGCAATCCTGGCTGCTATCACACACACAAGCACCACAAAAGCAGTTCTGATGGTACAAGAATGGGGGGGGGAGGTCTGGATTAAAAGTAACACACATGCATACACATACACACAGACATACACAAATACAGACACATGCATACACATACAGACACATGCATATACTTACATACATACAGACACATGCATACACACACATACAGACACAGACACATGCACACACATACATACATACATACATACAGGCACATACATACATACATACACGCACATACATACACGCACATACAGACATACATACACACACACACACACACATACATGCACACAGATACATACAGACACACATGCTGCACACACATACAGACACACATACATGCACACACATACAGACAGACATACATGCACATACGCATACATACAGACATACATGGACACACACACACATGCAATCATACATGCACAGACACACACACACATGCACACACACACACACAGACACACATGCACATACAGACACACATACACACACACACACATACATACAGACAGACATGCACACACACACTCATATAGACACACATGCACACACATACATACAGACATGCACACACATGCACAGACACACATACATACAGACACACATACATACAGACACACATGCACACACACACATACACACATGCACACATACATACATACAGACACACATGCACACACATGCATACAGACAGACATGCACACACATACATACATACAGACATGCACACACACACATACAGACAGACATGCACACACACACACACATACAGACACACATGCACACACACACATACAGACACACATGCACACATACACATACAGACACACATGCACATACATACAGACACACATGCACATACATACAGACACACATGCACACACATACATACATACAGACATGCACACACACACATACAGACAGACATGCACACACACACACACACATACAGACACACATGCACACACACACATACAGACACACATGCACACACACACATACAGACACACATGCACACACACACATACAGACACACATGCACACATACACATACAGACACACATGCACATACATACAGACAGACATGCACATACATACAGACAGACATGCACACATATACATACAGACACACATGCACATACATACAGACAGACATGCACACATATACATACAGACACACATGCACACATACAGACACACATGCACACACATACATACATACAGACACACATGCACACACACACACATACACATAAATAAAGCCTTTTTAAAACGAATCTAGCTTGTAGTACAGTACCTTTCCATTCCATTTCCTTATTCAGCCGGGTACTGCACTGTAGGGGGAAGCAGAGAGCACAGCACACTCCTCTGCACTTTACTTTCACTTTTGAAGCCGACGGAGCTTCTCACAGTGCCGGGGATCGGCTCATTTGACAGCCCTGATCCCGCAGCACACCAGGCGGGCCGTTCAAAACCGGACCGCGGGCCGCGATTGGCCCGCGGGCCGGACCTTGGACATGCCTGATTTAGGGCGAGGGGTCGTGAACCTCCTTCAGCAGTGGATACATACTCTTCCAGAGTGGTTTTGGTCTCAAGGGCTGCCCATTCGAAGGTGTACATGGAATCCATCTGCAGGAAAGTATCATGGTTGCCCCAGGATACCTTTTCAAGCTGTACAGAGCAGATCTGGGGGTCATGCCATTAGTGGACTGCGGAGGAAGGACTGTTCCGTCTTCTGTCCCATTCTAATTAAAAATTGATTTGACAAGTAGAACCCACCCTCTCAGCTAGTTATTTATCACTAGTATGCTGCCATGGTGGCATCAGGAAAATGGAAAATTGTATCAAATGCTTACCATAATTTTCCTTTCCTGATGCCAAACTATGGCAGCATAGGGTTCCACTCTTGTATGTTTCGGTATGTAGCTAATTACAAAGAATGGGGTGGGGCCCAACTAGGCATTTAATTTATGCTATTCACTGGTCCTGTGCGAGTGGAAGAGAGGCGAAGCCTACCATTAGTATGCTGCCATGGTTTGGCATCAAGAAAATTGAAAATTCCTATCAAAATACTTACCGTAACTTTCCTTTCCTGATGGACTCCATGGCAGCAACGTGTGGGTTAAGTCCCGCCTCCACTACCCTATAGGACACTACTCCCATAAATCTTTGCTCCCTGCCCCTGGCCGTGTTCGGTAACTAGCCTACTCTAACCATTTGGGAGGGAACTCCTGCTGCCATGGAGTCCATCAGGAAAGGAAAATTACGGTAAGTATTTTGATAGGAATTTACTCCATGGCAGCAACATGTGGGAAATAACTCGCCAAACACACCCGGGTGCGCAAAATGCTGAACAAAAAGATTTATTTAATGCTGTCAGCCGACAGGGCTTTCAAACCAAAATCAACAGAGGATAAGGATGCTGGCTCAACACAATAGTGAGACATGAAGGTATGAATTGAAGACCAGGAGGCCGCTCTGCAGATTACTTCAGGCGCAACATGATGAGAAGCCGCCCATGAGGTTGAGAGACTTCTGGTAGAGTGAGCTGTAAGCACCTCAGGAGGAGCCAAGCCCCTCTCTCTATAAGCCCATTGGATTGCCTGGACCACCCAAGCAGCGATGGATGTAACGGAGGCCTTAGAGCCTCTATTTTTCCCGTTAAACAACGCGAAGAGAAAGTCAGTTTGATGAAAAGAAGCTGTAACATCCAGATATTGCTTTAGAGTAACTCCCAAATCAAGTGGATGTGGATCCGGACTTCCAGCAGAATTGAAGGTAGGAAGAGTGATTTCCTGGTTTTCATGGAAAACAGAGGTAACCTTGGGATTTGTCCCCAACATCCGAATTAGGACTACCCTATCTGGAAAGAAGGTGAGAAAAGGTTCCTTTGCACCTAGAGACTGAATTTCGGAGATTCTCTTCGCCAAAGTTATGGCTACCAGGAAAGAGGTTTTAAGGGTTAATTCCCTGACTGAGAGAGTTTTGTCAAGTTGAGAGAAGAAATCTAGAACCAATGGAAGGTCCCATTTGGGAAATTTAGGCTTCCTTTGTGGCCTAAGCCTGACTGCTCCTTTGAAAAATTGTTGGACCAAAGGATGATTGGCCCATGCGACTCCAGAAAAAGCTGAAATTGCTGATACCTGGACACGGAGAGAACTAACTGAAAGGGAGATATCCAATCCTGACTGTAAGAAGCTTAAAACGTCCTGGACTGTCAGGGTATTACAGGAACTGGACCTTGAAGACAAGTGACTTGTAAACTTCGCCCAAATTATCTCATATACCCGGTTGGTACTACTTCTTCGTGCACTAAGAAGAGTGGGAATGACTTCTTCAGGACGCCTCCAACTGTCCCCTTTCAAAAACCAAGCCTTTGGGCGCAGGTGATCCGGGCAAGGATGTAATCTCGACCCTTAAGACAGAAGGTCATGTCTGGATGGTAAAGGAATTGGATCCCTGACACTGAGGAGCATCAGAAGCGGAAACCAGGGCCTGTTGGGCCAATAAGGGATTATGACTGTCACTTCTGCTGTCTCTGACCTGAGTCTCCTCAGGAACTGATGAATGATAGGAGTTGGTGGGAAGGCATAGGCCCTGTGGAACCACCATTTCTCCATCAAGGCGTCCACCCCATAGGCTTGAGGATCCCTGTACCTTGAATAGTACCTCTCCAGTTTTTTGTTGCAGGGAGAGGCAAACAGGTCGACTTCCGGGGAGAGCCCCAACATCAGGATCCAATTGAACACTTCCTCATGAAGAGACCACTCATTGTTGTCTAGAAGTATCCGGGAAAGGAAGTCTGCCTGGACATTCTGAATCCCCGGAACATATGTTGCTGTCAGATCCTTCAGGTTCCTCTGAGCCCAGGTCATGATCAGTTCCACCTCCTGGAGAAGGGATAGACTTCGGGTACCCCCTTGCCTTCTTATGTACGCTACTGCTGTGGTATTGTCTAGCCTGAGTAAGACTGAGGCTCCTGAAATCAGATGCCGAAAGGCTAGCAGAGCTTGAAAGGCTGCTCTTAACTCCAAGATGTTTGACACCATCCTTCTGGAGGGAAGAACCCAGGTGCCCTGAGCCACTTCCGCCAGACAGTGTGCGCCCCAGCCTCTGTTGCTGGCATCTGTAGTTATGGCTACCTATGAGATGGGGAGAATGGAATGGCAGTTTCAGAGATTTTCCCGTTGGAGCCACCATGGAAGGGAATTCCTCATGGATAAGGTGATCCCAATCAGCTGGGTTTTGTTGCCTGACCATTGATGAAGGAAACCCTTCTGAAAGGACCTCATCCTCCACTGTGCCCACCTCACCATTGGAATTGTCGTTACCATAGTGCCTATAATTTTCAAGCACTAGAGAGCCTGGAGATGAGAGGCAGAGAGGGCCGGAAAGATTCTGTCCCTGACCCCTGACATCTTCTCTTCTGGTAACGAGATGGTGCCTCTGACAGTGTTGAATAAGGCCCCTAAGAACACCAGCAACTGAGATGGGTCCAGCTGACTCTTCTCCAAGTTCAAGATCCACCCGAACTTCTGTAGGGTGGAGATGACCTGCTCTCTGAGTACCAGAAGTTGATCCTTGTCTTGAGCCAACAGCAGAAGGTCGTCTAGGTAGTGATGTAGACGAATCCCTTTGGTCCTCAGAAGAGCCACCACTGCCAACAGAACTTTTTAAAATACACACGGAGAAGTTAATAGCCCGAAGGGAAGGCATGTGCATTGAAAATGGCGTTCGTCCACGGAGAAGCGGAGATACTGCTGGTAATTTTCTGCAACTGGAACATGAAAATAGGCATCCTTGAGGTCCAGTCCCCTGCTTGAACAGATTGTTGAATTGTGGATAATGTCTCCATCTTGAACTTTTATTTTTTTATAAAACTGTTCAAGTGAGTTAGATGTACGACCGGCCTCCAGGCCCGCTCTTTTTCTGGACAATAAACAGAGGAGAGTAGATTCCCATGCCTCGCTGATTGACTGGAACATGGATAACAGCGCCTTGAGCCAACAAAGATTCCACATAGGCTAGAAGAATTAGCCTTTTTTATTCTGTAGCCGGAAGAGAGGTGGGGACCCATCTGAGCCTGGGAGATTCCTTGAAGGTCCAAACATGACCTGAGGAGACCGTCTTGACGGTCCAGAAGTCTTGGATCGAGGCCGCCCAGACAAATGGCGAAAGTGGAACAGACGAGCCCCCACCTGACCTGTCTGAGCGGGCCCAACCTCAAAAGGATTTATTCGGTTCCCTCTCTCCTTTTGAATAACTTTTTGTCGATTTTTTAAAAGAGGATTGTCTTGATTTCCAGGACCTGGAGAATTCATGACCCGGTCTGTAACTGCGAGCTTCCCTAGCTCATTCCTGGTACTGTCTCTTTGGGAAAAACCTTCCCTGAGCTTGCAAACGCTGGTCCTGGGGAAGGAACCCTGACTTCCCACCAGTGGCTCGGGTAATAGCCTCATCTAACTTATTGCCGAAAAGGGAGGACCCCTCAAAGGGGATACAGTACCATACTTGTTTTGAGGCTGGGTTCGCCAGCCAAGAACGGAGCCACAGAGCTCGCTTGGCCGTAACAGAAGAAAGCATCACCCGAGCCACCAGGCGTATGATGTCGATAGAGGCCTCCCCAAGAAAGGCGGAGGCCAGCCTAAGTTCTTGGATAGGCGAGCTCTTAGCCGTATCTTCAGAGATATTCCTGAGCATCTCATCTACACTATCCGTCCATACCTCCATTGCTTTGGACATAGCGGCCAGAGCTAGCGCTGGCTTAAAGGCCATTCCTGCTGTGAGATACACTCTCTTCAGATCAGCCTCAATCCGTCTGTCCAGAACATCCTTAAAAGAAACAGTATCCTCTAAGGGAAGTGTCACATGTTTCACCAGCCTCATGACTGCTGCGTCTACCAACGGTGCTGACTCCAAATGCTTCACCTCTTCCTCCTTGAAAGGATAAAGTTTTGAAATCTTAGACAGCATGGAATTTTTCTTCTCCACCTTGCCCCATTCATCTATGATGATCTCACCTAGTTCAGAGATAAAAGGAAAATTAACCCGTTCCTTCTTTAATTGTTTAACCACTTGCCGCCCGCCCTATTACAAATTGACGGCGGCAAGGTGGTTTCGTTATCCTAACATCACGTCATATGACGTCCTGTAGGATACAGTGGAATCGCGCGCCCCCGGGGGCGCGCACCACGGCGATCGGGGATGACGCTTGTCCCTCGGACACAGCGCTTCCCCAATCAGGGTAAACAGCCAATGAAATTGGCTGTTTACCATGTGATCGGCTGTATCCAATAACAGCCGGTCACATGTCAAAACAAACCCGGCCGCGCGCAATGCGCGCCGCCGGGAGTGAACAGTACGCCGATCGGAGATGGTATATGTCCCTCGGACATATCCCCATCCCGATCTGGGTAAACAGCCAATGAAATGGCTGTTTACCCACGTGATCGGCTGTGTCCAATCACAGCCGGTCACAAGTGTAAACACAACAGGCAGTATCCAGGGATCTCTCCTTCTCTCTCCTCACACCGATCGTGAGGAGAGAGAAGGAGAGATCTGTGAGTTAGAACATTTCCATTTTATGATACTGTGCTCAATAATCAAAATCCCCAATAAAAGAGGACCTGTCACAGCCCACCTGTCACAGCCCATCAGGACCTGTCACAGCCCACCTGTCACAGCCCACCTGTCAAAGCCCATCAGGACCTGTCACAGCCCACCTGTCACAGCCCACCTGTCACAGCCCATCAGAACCTGTCGCAAGCCCATCAGAACCTGTCGCAAGCCCATCAGAACCTGTCGCAAGCCCATCAGAACCTGTCGCAGCCCATCAGGACCTGTCGCAGGTCAGCAGGACCTGTCGCAGGCCAGCAGGACCTGTCGCAGCCCGCCATCAGCACCCCCATTGGTACCGCTATCAGCACAGCCACCGCCATCAGCACCACCACCGTTACCGCCATCAGCACAGCCACCGCCATCAGCACAGCCACTGCCATTAGCACCGGCATCAGTATCATCTGAATCTTTTTGCTATGTACATGCTATGTGTTGGAAATATCTTATAAATGGACAACTTTGTGTAAAAAAAATGCATTTTCATTTTTTTCCCACGTTTTCTGAAAACTTCTGGAAAAAAATAAACCGTTAAAAAGACTCATTATGCCTCATAGATTATACGTTGGGGTGTTTGCTTTCCAAAATGGGGTCATTTTGTGGGCGTTTCCATTGTCCTGGTGCTCCAGGGCCTTCAAAACTGAGCTTGGTCATCATGAAATTACCGTATATACTCGAGTATAAGCCGAGATTTTCAGCCTCTTTTTTGAGGCTGAAAGTGCCCCCCTCGGCTTATACTCGAGTCATCGCTGTCTGCCCGCTCGATCAGCGTGTCGAGCAGACAGACAGCGGCCATTCTATTCAAAAGCCGCGCCTCCGGCTCCGCCTTCGCCTGTGATAGGCGGAACACTGAATTTCCCAGCAGCCTGTGTTCCGCCTATCACGGACATCGTATCATCCTCGTACTACGGACGAGGATGATACGACGTCTGTGATAGGCGGAACACAGGCTGCTGGGAAATTCAGTGTTCCGCCTATCACAGGCGAAGGCGGCGGCGCAGCTTTTGAACTTTACAATGGCCGCCGACGAAGAGGGCACGGGACGGCACGGCACGGGACGGGACGGGACGGGGGCAAGGCAAGGCACGACACGGGACGGATGCAAGGAGGCAAGGCACGGCACGGGACGGAGGCAAGGAGGCAAGGCACGGGACGGAGGCTCGGGACAAAGGTAGGCTGGACACACACACACACACACACACACACACACACACACACACACACACACACACACACACATGGATGGAGACACACACAGGGATGGATGGATGGATGGATGGATGGAGACACACACACACAGGGATGGATGGATGGATGGATGGAGACACACACACACAGGGATGGATGGATGGATGGATGGAGACACACACACACAGGGATGGATGGATGGATGGACACACACACACACAGGGATGGATGGACGGACACACAGGGATGGACGGACACACAGGGATGGACGGACACACAGGGATGGACGGACACACACACAGGGATGGACAGGCATGTCTCACCCTCGGCTTATACACGAGTCAATAAGTTTGCCAGTTTTTTTGGGGGTAAATTGGGGGCCTCGGCTTATATTCGGGTCGGCCTATACTCGAGTATATACGGGTATATGTGTAATTTTACTCCTAGAATGCCTGGAGGTGCTACTTGGATGTTAGGCCTCTGTATATGGCCAGGCTGTGTAAAAGTCTCACACATGTGGTATCGCCATACTCAGGAGGAGTAGCAGAATGTATTTTGGGGTGTCATTTTTGCTATGTACATGCTATGTGTTGGAAATATCTTATAAATGGACAACTTTGTGTAAAAAAAATGCATTTTCATTTTTTTCCCATGTTTTCTGAAAACTTCTGGAAAAAAATTAACCGTTAAAAAGACTCATTATGCCTCGTAGATTATATGTTGGGGTGTTTGCTTTCCAAAATGGGGTCATTTTGTGGGCGTTTCCATTGTCCTGGTGCTCTAGGGCCTTCAAAACTGAGCTAGGTCATCATGAAATTATATGTGTAATTTTGCTCCTAGAATGCCTGGAGGTGCTACTTGGATATTAGGCCTCTGTATGTGGCCAGGCTGTGTAAAAGTCTCATACATGTGGTATCGCCATACTCAGGAGGAGTAGCAGATTGTATTTTTGGGTGTTGTTGCAAGTATGCGCATGCTGTGTTCAAGAAATAACCTGTCAATACAATAAGTTTGTGTAAAAAAAAAAAAAAAAAGTCTTAATTTTGCAAAGAATTGTGGGAAAAATGACAACTTCAAAAAACTCACCATGCCTCTTACTAAATACATTGGACTGTCTACTTTCCAAAAAGGGGTCATTTGGGGCGTATTTGTACTTTCCTTGATTGTTAGTGTCTCAAGAAATGAGATAGGCCTTCAGTACATCAGGTGTGATCAGATGTGATCAATTTTCAGTGATTTGCACCCTAAATTGTAGACTCTATAACTTTCACACAGACAAAATAATATCCACTAATTTGGGTTATTTTTACCAAAGATATGTAGCAGTATAAATTTTGACCCAAATTTATGAATAAAAATTACTTATTTGCAAAATTTTACAATAGAAACGAAAAAAAAGTGTTTTTTTTCAAAATTTTCACTCTTTTTCCGCTTATATCGCAAAAAATAAAAAACTCAGCGGTGATTAAATAGTATCAAAAGAAAGCTATAATTGTAAGAAAAAAATGATACAAATTTTGTTTGGATACAGTGTAGCTTGAAAGAGTAATTGTCATTCAAAGTGTGAGAGTACTGAAAGCTGAAAATTGGTCTGGGCGGGAAGGTGTTTAAGTGCCCTGTATTGAAGTGGTTAACTAATTTTCTCTGTTTGGAAGGGGCAGCCACAGAATTTTCCCAGTTCAGTGTCTCTCTAACAGCTCTGACCAGAGGAGGAAGTAGAGCGAAATCAAAACCCACACAGGAGTCACTTTCATCAAAGTAACTGTCAGATATGGCACCCGAGGGGTGGCTATGCACAGAGGATTCCCAAGTATCCTGTAGCTGAGTCTCCCTCCCTGGAGAATGTGACGGCTCTGCAGGAGGAATATAGGACTGGTCATCAATATTTCTGAGGGACTCCATAACAACCTTTCCACCAGGGTTTTAAGTTGTTGATCCGCATCAACCCTTTCTTTAGAAGCCTTGGCATAGCAGAGATCACACAAAGATTTTCCGGACGGTACATGAGCTCTACACCCCCAGCAGGCACTAGCTGAGTGACTGGATTGAGCCCTCAAGGAATGCGACCATTCCTTAGTTTAAATTATCCAATAGATTTCGTTCCACTTCACAATTGTGTCCCACTTGTTGGTGATTCTTCACAAAAAATTAAAATTTTATATCTTTATGTTTGAAGCCTGAAATGTGGCAAAAGGTTGAAAAGTTCAAGGGGGCCGAATACTTTCGCAAGGCACTGTACACCCCTCTACCCACCAGACCCTCAGGTGAAAAGACAACATTAAAAATACCTTTTATGAGGGGGCTGGCCACACACAGGTGGCAGAGAATCCATGTCCTCAGCGATATCCATACGCCCTGAAAATATGACAAGGGATCAGTGCAAGGGACAGGGAAGGGATAGCCACCCTGTCCCAGAATGCCACTTACCAATAGATGCAACACAGAGGCAGGGGGAAGTCACCGCAACGGCCCGCAAGCATTCCCAAAGCTTGCAGACTAATTTGCAGTTTAAATAGCCCGCCCCTTTGATGTAATCGCCGCGCCTGTGCGCATGCACGAAATAGTGGCAATTCGCTGCTACCGCGCATGCGCGAAACCAAGCCTCGATCTCAAACCACACTCGCGCGTGCGCAGTACGGCCAAGAACGTAAACCCGGAAGTAGAACGGCGGCTGGAACGCGGAAGAACCAGCCGCCATGCCTGCACAGACAAACAAACAGAAAAAACGAGGACAGATAAAAAGATAACACAAACTGCTGCCATAATGAACAGTAGAACCTCTCACCACTCCCACCACGATCGATCACTCGGCCGAAGATAAGGTAAGATGACACCGGACTTTCCAGGGAACAAAACAGGTCACCTGCTAATAGCTGGCTATCCGACCAATGCGTAGCCTGCCTGCCAGTGGCCAGGACATGGGCTTCTTCACAGCGCCTCTTCCACTGCCCACTCCATACCCTGCTAATAGCTAGGGCTTAGCGGAGTAATGTGACTTTCCAGACCCAGAGTCGCAGACCGGCAGACCTCGATCGTGGGAATGACAGATCTTCAGGTAGAAAGACCACCTCTGGGTCCTTCGAAAAGGACAAAAAAAGAACACGGCCAGGGGCAGGGAGCAAAGATTTATGGGAGTAGTGTCCAATAGGGTAGTGGAGGCGGGACTTAACCCACACGTTGCTGCCATGGAGTCTGTCAGGAAAATTACGGTAAGTGATACAATTTTTCGTTTTTTGAGCAACGTGATCTTCACATCTCATCACTTTTTGATGCACATACACATGCACTTTATTATTTGGGGCTTATTTTATTGTTTTTGTTTTATGTAGAATCAGATGAATTCCTGCTTTTGATTCAAGCACTTGTATCACTGTTTCACATATTATTATTTTTTTTTGTTTTTTTAAAATAGGGATAGTCATTTATGCTTTTTTTTGTCTTTTTGCTGTTTAGCTTCTTGAATTAATGCACTTTATCACTGTTTCACGTAGTATTGCATATTACTTCAATTTTAGTTTTGTGTTGTTTTTTTTTTTGTTTGTTTTTAATTAGGGATAGGCATTCATGCATATTTGTCTATTTTTGCTACTTGGCTTCTTGAATTAGTGTACTTCATCACTGTTTCGCATAGTATCGCATATTACTGCATTTTTGTTTTGTGTGTTTTAATTTTTTTTGTATAATTTTTATTGTTTTTGAGAATGTTCTTTTTCATATTATAAATGTTCTTTTTTAAGTTTTGTTAAATGTTTTGTCATGTATTGATTAAATATTTTAATAAATGCTTTTATAAAGATCAGTTTTGTCTTAATGCACTATTCAGTGAACTGAGGAACATTTTTTAGGAAAATGGTAAAATATAGGTCAAAATATTTCAATGAGAGCTGTTTTTTTGTTTTTTTTTCCTACTTCGACACTTTGGCTTAGATTTTGCAATTTTTCTGACAATTCACCTCTCTTCACTTATTAGTGAATAGACCCGATAAAAACTGACACTTGGACAAATAACAAGAAAACTAGTGCCAAAGATATTAATGAAAGATTGAGGGATTAAATAAGATTGCTGCCACCTAAGTAACGGTGAATTATTATTATTATACAGGATTTATATAGCGCCAACATTTTGCGCAGCGCTTTACGTGAGGGCAGGCAGTACACTTACAATACAATACAATACAGGAGGGATCACAGGGCCCTGCTCGTTAGAGTTTACAATCTAGAAGGGAGGGTCAAGTAGAAACAAAAGGTAATAACTGTGGGGGATGAGCTGATGGAGAAAATACAGTTGTTAGGTGTGGGCAGGATAGGCTTCTCTGAAGAGAAGGGTTTTCAGGGATCGTCTAAAAGCTAATAAAGTAGGAGATAAGTGGACAGATTGGGGTAGGGAATTCCATAGGATTGGAGAGGCTCTGGAAAAGTCCTGGAGGCGAGCATAGGAGGAGGTGACGAGGGAGCTAGAGAGCAGGAGGTCTTGAGAGGAATGAAGAGAATGAGTAGGTTGGTATTTAGAGACTAGACTAGTGATGTAGCTGGGGGCAAAATTGTAGATGGCTTTGTATGTAGTAGTTAGTATTTTGAATTTGAATTTTTAATTCTTATGGTAGAGCCGGTACAGTGAAAGAGAAGTACTGTAGCACTTAATGAATGGCAGAACTGGTCAAAGGGAGATATTTCCAATCTCCCTGCCTGCACACAGAGCGATAATGCTAATACATATGGGATGATTAGGGTTTGCCCAGGTACACCATGCCTGCCATCACCAGTTAATTGACAAGAAAAAAGAAGCAAGCAGCGCAAATCTATAATCCCACAATCTGGTGATAGCGAACCCACTGCTATTAACCTAATCACTTACTGTATACATAAATGTTGAAATGAATGCATTTCACCCGTGTAATGATGATAAACTCTGTGTCAATGCATAAAATAATTAATCTATCATACAAAAATGATTTGTTTCTATGAAACAAACCAAGTGCAAATGCTGTTAAAAAAAAGTGCAAAAGAAAAAACAGTGTGTTGACACAGTGAACAAAAAGTGCTTAGTGCAAGAAAGTATTATTCATTAGTAACATGCATGCATCAAAAATTCATGTGTTCAAAATATTTAAGTGCATTTTGCAATCTGAGGAAAAATCCAAGATTATTATCATTTTCTTGGATTTTTCCTGGGATTGCAAAATGGACTTCAAATATTTTTGAACACATATGAATTTTTGATGCATGCACTTTGCTATAATATTTTCTTGCACTAAGTACTTTTTATTCACTGTGTCAGCACACTGTTTTTTCTTTTGCACTTTTTTTTTTAACAGCATTTGCACTTTAATTGTTTTAATAGAAACAAATCATATTTGTATGATAGATGAATTATTTTATGCAATGACACAGAGTTTATCATTAAATACGATTGTTGGATTGAATGTATTTCATGTACTGTAAGGGATTAGGTTAATTGCAGTGGGTTCACCATCACCAGATTGTGGGATTAAAGATTTGCGGCACTTGCTTCTTTTTACTTGCCAAAAATGGAGACTTGCGTAACTTTGGCTATAGACTTGTCGGGCTCTTGCTATAGACTTGTAGGGCTCTTGCTATAGATTTGCGGGGCTCTTGCTATACACTTGTAGGGCTCTTGGTGAGACCTGCAGGGCTCTTTCTTTAGACTTGCGGGGCTCTTGCTGAGACTTGCAGGACTCTTGGTGTAGATTTGTGGGGATCTAGACTCATAGGGCTCTTGCTGAGACTTGCAGGGCTCTTTCTGTTGACTTGCGGGTATCTTGCTATAGACTTGCGGGGATCTTGCTATAGACTTGCGGGGATCTTGCAATAGACTTGCGGGGCTCTTGCTATAGACTTGCAGGGCTCTTGCTATAGAATTGCAGGGCTCTTGCTGAGAATTGCAGGGCTCTTGCTGAGAATTGCAGGGCTCTTGCTGTAGACTTGCAGGGCTCTTGCTGTAGACTTGCAGGGCTCTTGCTGTAGACTTGCAGGGCTCTTGCTGAGAATTGCAGGGCTCTTGCTGTAGACTTGCATGGCTCTTGCTGCAGGGCTCATACTGTAGACTTGCAGGGCTCATACTGTAGACTTGCGGGACTCTTGCTATAGACTTGCGGTGCTCTTAATGTAGACTTGCGGGGCTCTTGCTATAGACTTGTAGGACTCTTTCTGAGACACGCAGGGCTCTTTCTATAGACTTACCACTGCAACTTTCCTCTTGCTAGAGACTTGCCAAATTGGAAAAGTGTCAACTAGAACTTGTTCTTCAAGTGCTCTGTGAAAGTATAACTTGACAGGGAAGATGTGCAGCAAGTTCACAAAACTTACAATTCAATACTGCCACAAATGTGTGGCAAGTTATCCTTGCTATCTGGGTTGTACTGTCTGTCCCCACCCAGATAGCAAGAATAACTTGCCACAAATTTGTGGCAGTGTTGAATTGTAAGTCTATTAACTTGTTGCACATTTTCACTGGCAAGTTGCACACTTGAAACACAAGTTCTAGTTGACACTTTTCCAATTTGTAGGAAATTTGCGTGGCAAGTCTTTAGCAAGAGCAAAGTAGCAGTGGTGAGTCTACAGCAAGAGCTCTGCAAGTCTACAGCATGAATATTCAGCCACAGTGACCCCTGTGGTGGGATGACTATTGCACAACATAACTGAACCAAAACTTGCAGAAGACTTGCAGAATGTTTGCAAAGAAAGTTGATCTGGTGTTGTATAAACAAGTGGGAACTAATGCGCAAGCCACAAGGGAAAAAACATATTTTCTATAAAGTAAACCTAAGAATGTAGCTGCCAACATAAAAATGTTCTCACACCAGATAGCAAATGAAGACATATTAAATAATGTGGTGCTTACTAAAAAATAAATAAATAACTAATAAAATATAAATCCATTGGAAATTCCAAAAGGATAAACCCAAAGAGATAAAGCGTCCTTATGTTAATTTTCCCATCAAAATTGTATAGCCAAAGATTAATAAACCACTACTATAACAATCAATAGGAATGACCGTGCTTCCTATAGCCGGGATCGGTAATAGCTTGCATTATCGCTGATTTGTATCTTCTTAATTTCTTAAATTAAACTGTTTATCCTTAATACTTATTGCTAGATTGCACGTTACGTTGTTACTGTGCACTTTATTTTTTGCTCATTTGCACGGATATTTTCACGCTTGAGAAATTACATTATGTACCTGTTATGTGAAATATGCTTGTTTAAATAATTGTTATAACATTGGATTTGAAGTAATTCTACTTGCTATTGGAAGCACGGTCATTCATATTGATTGTTATAGCATTGGTTTATTAATCTTTGGCTATACAATTTTGATGGAAAAATTAACATAAGGACGCTTCTATCTCTTTGGATTTATCCTTTTGGAATTTCCAAGGGATTAATATTTGATCTGGAGTCATGCAATGCAGACTTGCTGCAATTATGCAACAAACTTGTGAAGCCTGGCAAGTCTAGCAATAGCTAAGCGATTCATTTTCAAACTTGCAACACAATTGCTTGCTATCGGGGCACAATCAACTGCCCCCTTTCTACTACATGTCCCCCCCAACGACTGCCCCGTTTCTACTACATGTCCCCCCCAACGACTGCCCCCCTTTGTAACACATGTCCCCACCATCGCCTCCCCCCTTTATACTGCCCGTCCCCACCATCGACTGCCCCCTTTATACTACCTGTCCCCCCAATGACTGCCCCTTTATACTAAATGTCCCCCCCATGACTGCCCCCTTTGTACTACATGTCCCCACCATTGACTGCCTCTTTGTACCACATGTCCACACCATCAATTGCCCCCTTTCTACATGTCCCCCCAAATGACTGCCCCCTTTGTACCACATGTCCACACCATCAATTGCCCCCTTTCTACATGTCCCCCCAAATGACTGCCCCCTTTGTACCACATTTCCCCACCATCGACTGCCCCCTTTATACTACCTGTCCCCCGATGACTGCCCCCTTTGTACTACATGTCCCCCCCAATGTCTGCCCCCTTTGTACCACATGTCCCCACCATTGACTGCCCCTTTGTACCACATGTTCCCACCATCAACTGCCCCTTTGTACCACATGTTCCCACCATCGACTGCCCCTTTGTACCACATGTCCCCACCATCAACTGCCCCCTTTCTACTACATGTCCCCCCCAATGACTGCCCCCTTTCTACTACATGCCCCCCCAATGACTGCCCCCTTTCTACTGCATGCCCCCCAACGACTGCCCCCTTTGTACCACATGTCCCCACCATCGCCTTCCCCCTTTATACTGCCTGTCCCCACCACTGACTGCCCCCTTTTTACTACATGCCCCCACCATCGACTGCCCCTTTATACTGCCTGTCCCCACCATTGACTGCCCTCTTTTTACTACATGTCCCCACCATCGACTGCCCCCTTTGTACCACATGTCCCCCCCATCGACTGCCCCTTTTGTACCACATGTCCCCACCATCGACTGCTCCCTTTGTACTACATGTCCCCACCATCGACTGCCCCCTTTGTACCACAGGTCCCCCCCATCAACTGCCCCCTTTGTACTACATGTCCCCCCCATCGACTGCCCCCCTTTGTACTACATGTCCCCACCATCGACTGCGCCCTTTGTACTACATGTCCCCACCATTGACTGCCCCCTCCATACTGGCTGTTTCTCCTCCTGCTAACACAGCAGCACTTTTCCTGTCAGTGATATTGATAGTGGGGTATTTCTTCCTTCACCATTGTTAGCAGTATTTGGTAGCTGTGAGCACATGTGGGCGTGGTCAGTAGGATGTTCCCGGATTTTATTTTGTCACTTCACAGTATAAAGCATTTCAGTTTGTGACGCACAGAGAAAAAAAATAAAGCAAACCAATGCAGGTGGGAATTACTGAGTGATAGTTCGTTCTTCATGACCAGCATTTAAAACAAACCAAACGTTGCGCATTAAATACCGCACGTGTTTTTTTTTAGATCACGCTGCAACCCAGCATTACCAAATACAGCTGCTGGCGGTGCCTCATGATGCCAATAACAAAGATGGCGGCGCGATCACGGCGCGCCCACTGCGTCGTGATGTCAAACGGCCGCTCTCTTGCCTTCGCTGGATACACGTGATCGTCTCATCCGGGTCTTTGCGTTCTTTCACACTCGGCCCAACATGGCAGCTTCAGGTGAGTGTGTTCGAGGGAAGGGGGGTCGCAGCCGGCATTGGCTCTGCGGCGGGTCATCAGCCTTTATCGTTCGTGTCCGGGCCGCTCAGCACCCGCCCTGCCTGCCCACCTACCGCGTGTGTGTCTGGCGGCGGGTGGGGGGAGGCGCTGCGCGGAGAGACACGCTGCATAATCCCGGGGCTGGCCCAGGCCGCACCCTGTCTGTGTGTGAGGTGATTAGCGCGGCCCGTAGGCCGGAATGGAGGGAGGGAGGACATGGAGGTCGGCTGCGGCATTGAAGCCGGGGATGCCAGCTGTGTTTAGCGGCCGGGTCGTCCCGTGTGTGTGTGAGGGAGAGGGAGCGCTTCATAGTGCCGCATTCCCTCCAGTGTAATCCTCGTGTCCGGCCTGGGCCGCTATTAGGTTATCCGGGGGGGGGGAAGGGATAGGTGGGTATCAGTGTGGTCTACAAGGGGCACGATATACAGGCTTTGCCCCGCCACTACAGGCCCAGCAGGGGGGGCACTGGCGGTATCTTCCCTCGGGCCTGGGCATGGTTAAGGGGTGTGCTGCCTCCAATCCGGACTGTCCGTGCAATCCCCGCCCCCAGGAGGTCAACAGAGCCTGGAAGACACGTCAACAATCAGCACCATGCTGGCCCTCTGCTCCTGATCGGTGGATGTAATCTACACACTCCCATCACCAGGAGCCTGTGTAATCTGAGTCCATGTACAGCAGGGTCAGTGTGCGCTCTGTGTGCCATGTGCACACCTCTCCCCACCAAGCCTCATTCACACTGACAGCCATGTGTTTGTGTCCATAAACAAGAGTCTTAAATACACAAAGGCAGGGGATATTTCAATGGTGGCACTCACCCGTGGGTTTGCGCCACCCGCACTTGGCGCTCACCTGTGGGTAGGTGCCCCCTACGTTAAGCTGCATTTAGAGAGTGCAACTCTGTTCAGGATCCCATTAGAGCATGGATGTTCAACCTGTGCCCCCTACAGCTGTTGCAGAATTACAATTCCCGTCATGCTTGTAACTATCAGCCATGCATTGGCTCATGGGACTTGTAGTTCCGCAACGACTTAACTACAATTCCCATCGTGACCCTGCCTTTGGGAGTCCTGCTTGTAATAGCAACAACTGCAGGGCCTCAAGTTGACCACCCAATGCATTAGAGACTCTGCTAAATGCAGTTAAAGCAGAATTCCACCTATTTAAAAGTCTGCAGCTACAAAAAGTGTAGCTGCCGACTTTCAATAATCAGACGCTTACCCTTCCCATGGTCCAGCGATGCGGGTACAGGAAGCCTCTCGCCTCTCTGAGGCGCCGGTATTCTAGGGCGCAAGCTGTGCTGCACGATGTGAATGGCCAAGCAATCTTCTGGGATCTGTGGCGTGTCTCAGAAGATTGCAGGGAGGTGAACTTATGGTGGTGCCAGGGAGGAAGTGAGAGCTGAGTGCCTGTAAAAAAACGGGGTACCCGCTCTTGCCACAAAAGACATGCCAAATGTGGCATGTCGAGAGGGGGGGGTGTCACCGGCACTTAAAGCAGAAGTTTCATTTCAGTTTACTTCCTCTTTTAAAGTGTATGTAAACCCAATGTCATCTAAACTAATGCCATATGGGTTATCTATAAGGATATACATGCCTCCTACCTGTCAAATGTCTCCCCTCTGTCTGTTACGAGACCCGAAAAACTGCAGATTTTGTGGGTGGGTCTGTTTTCCAAGGCTCAGTGGGTGGGGGTCATGATGTCAGTAGACTCCCCGCTCACCTCTACACTCCCCTTGTCAATATGCATTTTCTCCTGGGTATTTCTCACACTGAACTTCTGCTATAATCTCTAACATCCAGTGAAAAGACAGGAAAGTAACCACATGACTTCAGCATGCCCAATTATGCTGAGGTGGGGAAAATCCAATCCTGGCAGAGCAGCAGAAGAAAGGAGTGGGATGGAATTAAAAAATAATGCATGTCTCTTGGGCTAGTGCACGAGATGTATAAATCGCCTGTCACTCACAGCAAGGGAGAGGATTTGACAAAGTTTTTCTGTTTGTCAAGATTTATTTCACTGAACAATAAGAGGATTGCTCAGAGCTGGATTAACTCTTTGTGGCAAGACTGGGCTCAAATGATAGGAAATCTTATACTCTACATTATGACATAAAAAAAATTGGGGTTTACATACACTTTAAGGCTAAGTTCAATTTTTTTTTTCTTCTATGTACCAATATAGCACTAGTGTACGTATTTTGCAAAAATAAAAAAAGCTTTCTATTATACACCAGCTTACCTAACTCTCTTCAAGGTGTTTAACCACATAAGGACTGGGCCTCATTTTGAGATGTGGTGTTTACAAGTTAAATTTTTTGCTAGAAAATTACTTAGAACTCAAACGTTATACATTTTTTTTAATTTTTTTTTCTAACATACTAGAGAATAAAATGGCGGTCGTTGCAACACTTTCTTTCACACCGTATCTGCACAGCGGTCTTACAAGCGCTCTTTATAGTTAAAAAAAAAAAAAAAAAAAAAAACATAAGACAACAGTAAAGTTGGCCCAATTTTTTTTATATTGTGAAAGGCAATATTATGGCAAGTAAATTGATAACAAACGTGATGCGTCAAAATTGCGCCCACCTGTGGAATGGCGACAAATTTTTACCCTTAATCTCCATGGGCAATGTTTAAAAAAAATTCTACAGGTTGCATGTTTTAAGTTAGAGAAGGTCCAGAGCTAGAATTATTGCTCGTATTCTACCAATTGTGGCAATACCTCACGTGTGGTTTTAAGTTTTCATATGTGGGAGTTCACCGCTGCATCTTCCCCTCACTCGTCTCCATGCCCAGCCAGGGTGAAGATACGATTGTCAACACCACTGCCGACGGATCCGGTAAGCAGTGGTGGGCACAGGGGGGGTGGGCGAACGCTCCAGTCGTCAAGTGATCTTATAAGTGATCCGGCTAAACAGGAGGATACCAGGGTTATGGCGGCTAGCTACTGCTATAACGATACTTCTACCTTACTTCCTGATCACACTGTAGGTCATGACACAGGAAGGAGTTGACCAGCTGATCTTATCAGCACACCATGCATCATCTACCCTCAGCTGGTCAACTCCTTCCTCTGTCATAAGCTAAAGTCTGAAGAGAGCTAGGTAAGCCGGTGTATAATTAAAGTACAGCTTTCTTATTTTTGCAAAATAAGTACATTAATGCTATTTTGGTACATAGGGGAGCTGACATTTTTAGAAGGGGGGGGGGGGGTGAACTTATCCTTTAAGATAAAAAAAATTCTGCTCACCTCGGCACTCCCCAGTGCATGCACTTTGAATGTCTGGCATACGTTTCCGGAGCGCCAGAGCTTTGTGCTGGAACCAAGGGCTCCCGCACATATGCATGGGAGCAAAGTCATTACGGCTTCCGCCAATGAACCTGGAAGATTGACAGGGGGCACATATCAGTGCTGGAGAGCCTAGTTCTGAGGTAAGTATTTCATAATGTTCTAGTATAGGATGCATACTAGCACATTATGCCATTGCCTCGCATGTTTGTTTTTTGTCTTTTTAACATTTACTAATTTTAATCCTTGTGCTGCTAGCGTTAGTAAATAGTATATCGCATTTGCTTGTTTTAAACATTTTTATTTTTTTGTTACTTTCTGGTTTCCAGGCCTAGGTAAATGTCATACATTCCAAGTGTCTTCAGTAGGGGGATGGGCTTTCTCAGCTAAGCACACTCTTCTGCTTGCATGCTTGAGCTAAGGGCAGGTGGATTCCAGGAAGTAAATGCTACACGAATCAGCTGCCCTTACGCAAGATAACAGCCAGAAATTCTGGGGGGGGGGGGGGGGGGGGTGTTCAGTGGTGTCTTGGAAAAATCAAGTATGGAGACATGGATGGGTGAGTTTGATTTGAATATTACAAATTAATTAGCATTTTTGTTTGGGATGCTCAGATGAAGTGTGGTTCCAAAGGCATTTTTTTTTAATGCATTCTATGCCTTGATTAAAAAACAAAACAAAAAACATTTGTGCAGCAGCCCCCCTAATACTTACCTGAGCCCTATCTGAATCCACCAATATTGCACAAGAGCCACGGCTGTTCGGGACCCTCCCTTATTGGCTGGGACAGCAGCAGACAATGTTGGCTCCCATTGCTGTCAGTCAGCCAATGAAATGGGCGGGCAGCTGCAGCTCCGTGTGTGAATGGACACAGAGCAGCAGCTCAGCTTGGATGCCCCCATAGCAAGCTGTTTGCTGTGGGGGCACTCAGCAGGAAGGAGGAGCCAGGAGCGCGCAGGTGGGGTACCCCAAAAGAGGACCTGGGCTGCTCTGCAAAACCACTGCACAGAGCAGGTAAACATGCTTGTTATTTTTAAACAGCAAAAAAGACTTTGATATCACTTTTAAAGCAGAACTAAAAGAATACTCCTCACCTTCTTAACACTCAGACCAACATTTTCTCCTGTTGACAGTGGGCCGGTGTGGGATGACGATGCTCCTGCACATGTGCAGATCAGTTTACAGTCTGGGCATTACTGTGAGCAAGCATGTAGGTATGTTTTATTGCAGAAGACACATTGCTTGCCTCTTCGGCAATAAAATGCCTGTCTGCTTGCAGTGTATTGTATAAGCAAGCTTAAATTATTAAGTCGCCTAAAGGCTATATTTTTTTTTCCAGCCTAAGAAGCTTTTATACTGACCTGCTCTGTACAGCAATATTGAACAGAACAGTTCCTTCCACTTCTGGAGTCTCCGGCCAGTGTTCTCCTTCTTGAGGGTGCCCCCAACCCCCCCCCCCCCTCCCCAGCAAGCTGTGTGCTATAGGGGTGCAGGCTGTGTGTATCTTGCCCCTGCTCTATCCTTACAAAATTTGCCTGACTGCAGTTGTCTCATGTGAGAGCAGAGAGGGATTACCAGTGCTTCAGCTGAGCCTACTGCTGGATTGAGACAACTCGGGTAAATGCTTATGGTTAGGATAGCAATGACAGGTAATGGAAGTGTTTTTTTTTTTTTTTTCCTTGATGCAGAGATTTCATTAAGGTAAAAACCCTTTTAAATCCACTTTAAGGCTGGATTTACACCTATGCATTTTTTTTTTTGTGCTTTTTTGCATATTTGCACTACAGAACGTGTTCCATAGGAAACCATGCTAAATGGACTGTAGTGCAAATCTGCAAAATGCAAAACTTTAAAAATGCATAGGTGTGAATCAGGCCTAAAGGTCCTTTTATGTCAGCCGTTAAAATGCAGTGGCTGGTGTGTGGTGTGACCTGGCTGGATAACTGCAGTGCTGATGTGCATCACGCGCTTTACTTTTTGTTTAACAAAACTTCATTTACTAATGCTGCAAGTGAAAAAGGAAAACCTTCAGATCTTCAAGTTTTGTGTGTCCAATTTTCACTATTTCTCAAAAAGGTGTACCGTATTTGCCGTTGTATAAGACGACCTCCTAATTGTACAGGTTTTTTAAAATGTTTTGCCCGTACTCGCCGTTTAAGACGACCCCCCCCATTCCGAGGCTTCCGACGCTTCATATCCCTCTTCTTCCTTCTTGCTGGTCCTGGAGCCAATCACGGCAAGCAAAGCCTGCTTGGATTGGCAGAGGCTGTAACATCATCAGCCCGCGCCTCTCTGACTCTCAGCCAATCCGAGCAGGCTACTGTGTGTAGCCTGCTCGGATTGGCAGAGATCGTTACTCCAATCCGAGCAGGCTCTGTATTCATTTGAATACATCGCTCACTGGGATTGGCTCAGTGGTATATACTGTATGTAGCCGAAGCTACATACAGTATTACCGCACATCCAGAAGGCATCCCAGCAGCTGACCCGGCGTATAAGACGACCCCTCCTTTTTGCCCAGTTTTTTTTTTTTAAGTGTAAAAGGTCGTCTTATACGCCGGAAAATACAGTAATTTAAAATGTACAAATATTTAATTCCATAGAGATTATGCATTTAGAATTAGTTGGAATTTTTTAAAATGTTCTGCTTTATCTGTTAATGATTTTAGTGCATTTTTAAAGAAAATATTAATTTGGTAAACATTTGTACAAGTATTGTGCCCTAAAAATTAGTAGTAGTACCTTATTTGTATTCTACTGGTCATGTGCTTTCAGAAAATATATGGTTTAGTGGGGTCTTTAACAAGCTGTAAGGGAAAAATAAAGCAATGGAAAAACTGCAAAAAAGCCTGGCCATCTGAGGTGTAAAAATGGAGAACAGGGCCTGCCAGGAAAGGGCGATGGGCAAAGCTTATTGGCTTGTCTATATTTTATGTACTGCAAATCCATTATGGATCCCTTTTTTTGTTGCTGGCGTTTGACTCACAGCTGGGAGGCGATAATGTTACACCACCTTGCTACCTGGTTTAACCCTGTAAGTCATGCACCACTGTGCCGACACCATGTATATTGCAGTTATTTGTGGCCTGCCCTCATTAACTTGGATAATATACATATATATTGTCACAATCAATGGTGGCACAGTTCACCGAGTGCAAAAGGTAGTATAATTCTTGAAGCAAAGAATTGTAGCCATGGCATTTGTTCTCCGGCTGCTGTGTTCTATTAAAGTGGTTGTAAACCCTTACGCTTTGACCTACAGGTAAGCCTAGATTAAGGCTTACCTGTAGGTCCAAGAAATATCTCCTAAACCTACACAGTTTAGGAGATATTTACAAAAAGACAGGCAGCGTTGTCTACGGCACATACGCTGTAGACAGCGGCACACAGGCGCATTATCGCTGTTAGCAGCATGCCGCTGCTAACGGTGATATGCCGTTAGTGGCGGCTCCCATGCGCAGGAGTGGTGTCATCACTGCTCCAGCGCTGTGAGTGGCCGTAGCAGCAATACCCGGAAGAACGCTCCATGCTACAAAGGACAGCGGTGACATCGCTGGCTCCTGTGTCAGGTAAGTTGCACATAAAGCGGAGGTCCACCCTAAAGTGGACCTTCCGCTCATTGGAAACCCCCCCCCTTCTGGCACCACAATTGGCACCTTTCGGGGGGGGGGGTGCAGGTACCTGTACAGTACAGGTATCTGCACCCACTTCCAGCGTAGATTCTGCAGAAGGTACGCCCCTTTCCGCAGAATCTATGCCCCTTTCCGAAGGTCCCCCGCTGCCTGCTGGGAAACACACGGATCCCAGAGACAGCGGGGACCATCCTTATTGCGCAGCGCGACTCGCGCATGCGCAGTAGGGAACCAGGAAATTAAGCCGAAAGGCTCCACTTCCTGATTCCCATACCCAAATGGCGGCGGCAACATCCGAGAGACGATCGAGAGATCGGCTTCGGGTGCCGACATCGCGGGCGTGCTGGGCGGCTAAGTGTCATTAGTTTAGAAAGTCAGCAGCTGCGTATATTTATTGGTTTGCGGAATTTTCTGGAATTTACACAGCTTTTAATTTATGACTGCCTATCTCATTTCTTGAGGTGCTAAAATGGCAGGGCAGTACAAACCCCCCTACCCCTCCCCCCAAATAACCTCATTTTGGAAAGTAGACAACCCAAGGAAATGAGGGGCATGTTGAGCCCGTTGAGTATTTTTTTATTTTTTTTGTCCCAAGTGACTGAATAATGACACAAAACAAAAAAAAAAGTTTACAAAAAGTTGTCACTAAATGATATATTGCTCACACATGCCATAGTTATATGTGGAATTGCACCCCAAAATATATTCTGCTGATTCTCCTGAGTACGAGGATACCACGTATGTGGGACTTTTTGGTTTTTCGGGGTGCCGTACGTGGCTAGACTCCCAATCACTGCCTTCAGGATTTCTAAGGGTGCAAACTTGATTTCACTCCTCACTACCTATCACAGTTTCGAAGGCCATAAAATGCCAAAATAACACAAAACCCCCCCCAAATGACCCCATTTTGGAAAGTAGACACCCCAAGCTATTTACTGAGAGGCATGTTGAGTCCATTAAATATTTTATATTTTGCCACAAGCTGCAGGAATTACAATTTAATTTTTTTTGCACAAAGTTGTCACTAAATGATATATTGCTCACACATGCTATGGGCATAAGTGAAATTACACCCCAAAATAAATTCTGCTGCCTCTCCCGAGTACGGGGATACCACATGTGGGGGACTTTTTGGGAGCCTAGCCACGTACGGGACCCCGAAAACCAAGCACTGCCTTCAGGATTTAAATATAAAATGCTACCAAAAAAACCTGTTAGCGATCGCAGGGATCAGGCCTGACTCTGCGATCGCTGCAGTTATGTGTTTAGTGTTTTGTAAGTGACAGTGATCGATCGATACTGCACTGTATCTGGGGTGATCCCGCTAACAATGCGTTTTTTTGGAACCCTAAACTGCTGGGGACGCTAGTATAGATCTGATCAGATATTGATCTGTTCAGATTCTATACCACTACGGGAGGTTTATGCTTTGCGTGTGGGTGTTAGCGGTACTGGCACTAACCTACCACTACCTGGGGTGATGCAGACCCTGACCCTAAAACCTAATTGATATCACCCGCCGGGTGATCAGGGGTTTAAACCTTTATTGGGTAATAAATGGTGGGTGCCCTGATGCTATAAAAAGCAAACTAACCAAAGTCATCCGTAACACTTATACAGTGATCACTGGTGAAAGGGTTAACTAGGGGCAATCGGGGTGTTAAAATCTTTATTATGTAGTATATGGGGGTCCCTGACGCTATATAAAAACCTGACGGGGAACCTAAATAACTGGCTAACCAGCGTCACCAGTGGCACTTATACGGTGATCGCTGGTGAAAGGGTTAACTGGGGGGCAATCGGGGTTAAAACCATTATTGGGTGGTATATGGGGGTACCTAGCGCTATAAAAACCTGGCGGTGAACCTAAAAAAAATAACTAGCTACCTAGCGACACTAGTGACACTAATGCAGTGATCAGAAAAAGATTGCTTAGTGACACTGGCAAAAGGGGGTGAAAGGGTTAACTCTAGGGACAATCAGGGTTAAACCTTTATGGGGGGGTAGCGGGCTACCCTGGACCTAACACTAACTGCCCTGACAGTTTTTACTGTCACAACTGACACTAAATGCAGTGATCAGTAAATAAATGATCACTGCAATCAGTGACACTGTGACTGGGAGGGGGGGGGGGGGGGATTTGTGTACCTACATGTCAGTGTAGTGTTTGGTGCGCTTACTTTCTGTGTTCTCCTCGCAGTCCGGTCAAAAAGACCGCCCGAGGAGAATGACATCACTTCCTCCCTGCCTGTGTTTACAATATGCAGTGGGGGAAGCTTCTCATTCGCCAGGAACGATCGAGAGGGGATGGCCAGAAACCAACGGCCATCCCCTCAACCCAGATCGCTCCTGAAGCGAAACGGACCGCCGCATCCAGCGGGAGGGGGTCCGATCGGACCCCCCACCCGCTGGAAGGCAAGCATGTACATGTACATGCCGTTCTGCTGACTTACATTGCCATGCGGTGGTCCTTAAGTGGTTAAGGGGGCCCAACCGTCAGTTTTTACCCCCCTTTCTCCAGCTGCGGGTGTATATAAGCCCTCTTTATACTTCACAGGTAACTTCTGTATTTAGAAAAGCTAAACACAGGAGCATCGGTGTGACTTGAGGCCTTGGACTTCCTGCAGACCTTTTGAGTTTTACACTTGTGACAAGGACTGCAGCTCCACTGAATAGCAATCTGCACTTGGATCGTGTGTCAGAAGCATTTGACAGGTGTTGAGGAGATGTCACCTTCGTACAAATGTGGTAACCCCTTAATGCCGCAATAATGTGCTGCAATTGCACACATTGCATGTGTTTGCAGCGCTGCCCCATTCACTTTGAAGTGGCAGCCGGCGGGCTGCAGTGCCCACGAAATGCGACAGTGAATATAATTCCTACCACTATGCAAAGCATACTGCTGCTCTGATATTTATATGTACGTGCCAGCTTGCTTACAGTAGTTATGCACACAGTGACGTGTATCAGATGTCAAGGAATGTCCCTAATACCGTGGTGGTTTGACTATTTGTGTATACTGTACTTGCAAGGATTCTGGCGTATATATGTATAATTATGTCTTGAGTGACAAAATGTGTGCTGTAATGCAGTCTGCATTCATCTGTATGGAAGCACATGTTCACTGAATACTGATGCAACAATTGGGGCAATGTTGACTTTTAGATTATGTTGTGCTTGTGGTGCGCCGACAGTTATCTTTGCAGTGCCCCTGCTATATTACATAATGGGTAACGTGTACCTATGTTATAACAAATATCACATTGCAGTGTACACATTAATGTGAACAGTGCAGTGACCTGTTAGGGGCTGCATTTTAGGGGATCAAAATACTTGACTAAACTAAACCAACAAGACTTTAACCTTTGCTGCCACGCACAGAGGCTAGTTTTTCATTGGTCTGTCTTGTAAGTACATGTACAAGAATAAATTTAGCCACTTCAGTGGAAAGACTTTGCAAAATTAGTTATATGATGTAATAATCATTTGCCTACCAGGCACTTGCACCGCTTTCCTGCCCAAGCTGTTTTTTTTTTTAACTTTCAGCGCTGTCGCACTTTGACAATTGCGCGGTCATGCTACAATGTACCCAAACAAATTGAGCTTTCTTTTGGTGGCATCTAATCGCTGCTTAATTTTTAAATTTTTTTACAAAAAAAAAAAAACTTTGGAAAAATGTACTTTTTTTCTGTCAGTAAACTTTGTAATTAAGTAATTTTTCGCCTTCACTGATGTGGCGGCACTGAGGAGGCACTAATATGCCACCCCGGTGGTGTGGCACTGGGTACTAATAAGTGGCAAGGAAGGGTGGCACTGACTGGCATCGCTAATGGTCACTGGCACTTCTGGGCACTGATTGCTACCGGGGGGGGCACTGTATGCTGGCATTGGTGGGCACTAGATTTATTGTAATCGGGGCACTGGTGATCATTGCCCTGATTACATAAAGAAAAAAAATATTGCGCTAACCAAAAAGTGAATTGAAGCAGCTGCATACGAAAATGACCAAATTCATAAATAAACAAAACAATAAAATGTAGCGCTAAAAAAAATGTTGTGAAAACACATGTAACAAACACAAAAAAAGAAGAAAAAAAACGAATAAAGTCCAAATAATTAAATACAGAAGTCCTTAAAGTCCTCATAGGACACGAAATGTGATGTTTCACACGGTGCAAAGACTATGAAGAAGTCTTGAAGACATCTCAAATCAGTGACATCTGGGTAGGTAAAAATAGGATGGGTACTCTTACCGAAACATAAGGTCACACACGCATATACAAATGGATGAATCTCCGCCACTGGAATGATTACGAATCCTCTGGTCAGAGAAGGAGTAGTCTGTATCCTCCACGAAATTCTCTTGGGTTCCGCACTGTCGGTGTGAGGCGAGAAGAGCCGATTACCGACATCTCCTTGTTTACATGTGATTGGACAAAGTACGGCCCACTGAGTACAACCGTGGTTGATGAGCTGGGTGTTTTTATTTTTTATTTTCATTTTTTTTGCTTTTTTCACAATGTTGTGCACCACAGCATGTGCGACACCCCTATCAGCAAGAGGCAGCGTATCTGGTGAGCCTTTAAAATGCAATATGTCCTTCTGCAGTAAAATACTTGTCTTTCCACAATCAATTGCTTCAGCCCCAGGAGGTTTTACCCCCTTAAAGCGGGAGTCCGCCGTTTTTTTTTTAATTTATTTATTTGTTTTTTTTAAAAGCCAGCAGCTACAAATACTGCAGCTGCTGAATAACAGTAATAACTACTTTTAGAATGACACTTACCCGCCCAGGGCGCTCGCGATGTCTGCACCCGAAGCCGATCTCTCGAATCATCTCTCGGGTGCTGCCGCCGCCATCTTGGGTATGGGAATCAGGAAGTGGAGCCTTGCGGCTTCATTTCCCGGTTCCCTACTGCGCATGTGCGAGTTACGCTGCTCAAAAAGGATGGTCCCCACTGTCTGGGATCCGTGTGTTTCCCAGCAGGCAGCGGGGGACCTTCGGAAAAGGGCGTAGCTTCTGCAGATATCTTTTCCGGAAGTGGGTGCAGATACCTGTACTGTACAGGTACCTGCACCCCCCTTAAAGGTGCCAATTGTGGCGCTGGAGGGGGGGAGGGTTCCAATGAGCGCATAGGGTGGCACTTTAGGGTGGAACTCCGCTTTAATGACCAGGTGATGCCTTTTTTATTTATTTTTTTTAATTTTTTTTTTTTTTTTTAGGCACAGCACTGTTAGTAAAAATAACAATTGCGTGGTTGTGCGGCGCTGTACCAAAATTGATTGTGTAAAATAAAATTTATCGTGACTGACATTGCGGACGTGGCATATCGGACACTATTTTGGGACCATTCACACTTATCCAGCGACCAGTACTATAAAAATACACTGATTACTGTATAAATGTCACTGGCAGGGAAGGGGTTAACACTTGGGTGCAATCAAGAGGTTAATTGTTACCTCGGATCCACGTCCCTGCTCTGTTACCGGCAATCGCAGGTGCCTGGCAGACATTGCGGTTGCCGGGCACATGCATCAGCTGCCGAGTAAGTTGGCTAGGATGGCAGAGCCCTCCTGCAGACGTCATTTGACTATGGGTGGGGAAGCAAGTGGTTAATACTAGAACTCTTGTATTTTATTTCGGCTGATTCCATTTAAAGGTGCCTAGCATGGATACCCCTGTGCAAGCACATAAAGGTATCTATACAGCTGTTCCTTTTGCTTTTGGCAGTTGTCATGCTCTAGGCTACTGTATGTAGAATTTCCTCCTTGCACTTTCTATATCTGTACAGTGGGGTGATATGTCATGTGTGGGCATATAGAGTTGCCTGTGTTGCTGAGCATTTAGTAACCATGTTGTTCGTATCTGCTATTGGTTACAGTGTCTGTTTTTGTTTTTGTTGTTTTAGAATTTGATTTCTTGGCCATTTTTCAGAGTATATGAATAACGCAAACATTTTTTACTCCGGGTTGGTGTTTGGCTGAAGGCATTTATTAGCAATCAACTGTGTTTACTCTTTTTAAATCATGGCAACAAGCTAGCCTAATGACTGATCAAAAGTTTACATACCCTGGTGATTTTGACCTGATAACATGCATACAGGTTGACACAAAGGAGTTTGGCTATTAACCACTTGCCACCCAAGCCAATTCTGACATTTCTCTCCTACCTGTAAAAAGCATCACTTGATTTGTTAGAAAATTACAAAGAACAAACATGTTGTTGGGGTGTTTATTTTTTTTTTTAGCAGAGACCCAAGAGAATACAATGGCGGTCATTGCAACTTTTTATCTGTGTATTTGTGCAGCAGCAATTTTTCAAATGTGTGTATTTTATTTATTTATTTTCATGCTTAAAACAGTAAAGTTATCCCAATTTTTTTGCATAATGTGAAAGAAGTTATGCTGAGTAAATGTATACCTAACATGTTACGCTTCAAGATTGCACACGCTTGCGGAATGGCGCTAAACTTTGGTATTTAGAAATCTTTATAGGCGACACTTTAAATATTTTTACTGATTATGTGTTTTGAGTTGATGTCTAGGGCTAGAATTATTGCTCTCGCTCTAGTGTTTGTGGCACCTCACATGTGGTGTGAACACAGTTGTCATATGATGTGAGCGGAACTTGTGTATGCGTTCGCTTCTTCGTGCGCGCACACCGGGACACTAAAAAATTTTGTTACTTAAAATTTTTTTGTTTGACACTTTAAAAAAAAAAAAAAAAGACATGATCTGTCCTCTTTACAGTGAGATATGGGGTCACTAAGGCTCCACATCTCAACTCGAGGCTGGGACAGCTGAAATAAAAAAAAAAAAAAAAACAGCTTCCCAGCCGAGGTGGCACCGTTTGAATGTAGAGGCCAAGTGTGACGTTGTAACATCATACCCGGCCTCTGACCGATCAGAGACTACGGCGACCATCTGGTCTGCCAGAAATCTCTATGGTAGACATCAGCCAGCGGATCCCTTCTCCGACTCAACAATGGCATCGGTGAGACAGTCGAAGCCCCGGAGGGTGGCGGGAGGAGGGTGCTGACCAGCCGCTATGACCATTCTTGTGGTGTAGGAAATCGATGGTTGAAAGACAATATCTGAATGATGCCTGTAGCTGCAGCATCATCATTCAGATACACCCGCACAAAGTCCAAGGAGGTCATATGACGGCCGGCAGGTGGGAAGTTGTTAAAAGTAACCATCATCACCTGTGATCTATTTGCTTCTAATTAGTGTGTATCAAGGTCAATGAGTATTGTGCCTTTTTGCAAAATGGTGAAAATCGAATGTATGCAAAAAATGTAAATATCCACATTTCTCCAAAAATCTGAAGGTGGTTTGTTTTATTTTTTATAGCTTTCAGAATTTGTGAAACCCCCCCCCAAAACCATATATTTTCTGAAAGCATATGACCTAAAAAAAAGTCCTCCTGATTTTTATTTTTTTTTTATTATTTTTTTTCCTGCTAAATCCCAACTAAATCTAAAAGCTTAATCTGTATGGAGTAAATAACGAATATTTGTGAATTTTAAATTGTGCGTTTTTGCAAAATTGTGAAAATCGAACGTTAGGCCTCTTTCACACGGGGCGGATCAGTAAAGATCCGCCCCGTGGTGATCCGCTCGCTCAGCGGGGATCGCTCCGTTGTCCCCGCTGAGCCGGCTGCGGACAGGGCGGTCTCCGCACACTGTGCGGGGACCGCCCTGTCAGCTCTCCGCTCTCCTCTATGGGGATCGGACGAGCACGGACCGTGTGTCCGTGTTCATCCGATCCGCTCTGCAGACGGACAGAAAAAATAGGATTTTCCTCCGTCTGCAGAATCGGACAATTGCGGAGGCGGACAATAGCGGGTGTCTGCAGATGCTCATCCGCAGACACCCGCTATCCCATAGGGATGAATGTATGGCCCGTATTTCATCCGCAAACGGATGGATGAAATACGGACATACCATCCGCATGTGTGAAAGGGGCCTAACCAAAAATTTATGTGGATGTTTTTATTTTTTACGTAGCTTTCAGAATTTGAAAAGATCCCTCAAACTAGACCTTTTCTAAAAGCATGTGACCTGTAAAATATATATAAAACAAAAAGTGCTCCTGATTTTTTTGGCCTGAATTTGCGAAAATGTTTATCACTATTTTCACAAAAATGCACTAAAATCATTAATATTACAGATAAAACCAACGTAACTTACAAAATTATGCCAAAATTGGTACTAAAGCATCATTCACATGTGGTATACTAAAGTGTATGCCCATGGGTGGCCATGTTTACCTGCACAGGAATGCAAAGGTGACATCAATGGGACAGCCTGCACAGAGATGCATGGATCACCTGTGCATCCCTGTAAAGGTACGCTGTGTATGCCCTATGTGAACAAGGCCTTGGGCCCCTTTCACACAAGCACACTGATTGGGTCTGCCTGTCCATTTTTCAGGCTGGCCCAGTTGGACCACCCATTGATATGGAGAGATTGATGTAAATTAACGTGTCCGTTTACACCCGCTTGTATCCGATCCAGTCTGCTAAAAACAACCTGATGGGTATTCCATTCCCCATCCATCTAGTTAGATCGGATGGCATCCGATGGAACTGGACAGGCGGTCCGTCTGGTGAATATGCTTTAGAGTCCACTCATGAAAGGGGTCTTGCCGAAAGCAGCTGGTCCATTAGGGGTGCTGCTCACCTGCAGGCAATGTTTATTTTGGCAGCAAATTTCGATTTCGTTTTTAGTCTTGGGACTAAAATGGCATTTTAGTTTTGGACCCTTTTTTAGTCTTCTGCAATTGATTTAGTCAACTAAATCTCCCGTAAATTTTAGCAGACTAAAACGTCCTACGTTTATAGTCTACTAAAATCTCCAGTGTATTTTAGTCGACTTAAACTCATTTTGGTCTTCTAAAATCTAATGGGTGCAATTGTAATGCATTAGTTAACAATTCTCTACAATTTGCAAACTCATTATATACTGCTGGAGTGAAAAATCTAATATTACATTGAGGTATGAACATATACTACAGACCAGTGTTAATTTTGAAGTCAAATTTCAATTTAGTTTTAGTCAACTAAAATAATATAAATTTAGTAGACTAAAATGTTTTAGTTGACGAAATTAACACTGCCTGCAGGGTGCCGGACTCAGACGTTTTGTATGAGTTGTTTTTGTTTTTTTTTTTTTTGTTTTTTATTCAAAAGGTTGGGTGCAGAGCAGTGCACCCCCCGAACCCACCCACTTGTGACAATAGCAAATTAATATTTGCTGTCTTCTTCTGGCCAGTTGGGATGAATCGGTCGGGAGGAGAAGCTGAGGTATCTGGACGGGAGAGTGCGGGCAGAACGGGGGGGGGGGTGTTAATTTATTTTTATTGGTAATTTTTTTCATTTTGGAACGGGGTTGGGGGGGGGGGGGGTGTATATCTTTTTGAGACGGAGAAAGGGACTGACGATGGTCCCTTTTTCTCTACAGAACTTTACTTGAATGAGAAATCTAGGGCCGGAACAACTAATCGATGAGGAAAATGGTTATTAAAGAGGAAGTAAAGGCTACAAAAAAAAAACACACCCTGTAAGGCAAAGGCATAATGAGCTAGTATGCATAGCTAGCTCATTATGAATAACTTGTATGAGAACGAAGCCCCCGAAGCGGTTCTCCGTCATGTCCGCCGCTGCCATGGATCCCGGAGTGACTTCCGGGTCTCGCTGCTCCGGCGCTGTGATTCGCCGGAGCAGCGATGAAGTCACTCCCGGGCATGCGCACGGAAGCCGACACACGCGGCATATCGCTGCGTTGGCTGTCTTCGGGTAAATATCTCCTAAACCGTGTAGGTTTAGGAGATATTTCTTGGACCTACAGGTAAGCCTTAATCTAAGCTTACCTGTAGGTCAAAGTTGGTTGTAAGGGTTTACAACCACTTTAACTATTTTCCTCATCAATTAATCGGCCAGCCAATTAGTTGGACTGCATTCAGAATGCATTATTTGTTTAAATATCAGGAAATGCAGTGCAGCACACATACAGCTCAGTACACCATCCATACATGTCAGTAAGTTCCTTCCGAACATGTGAATGTGTGAGGAACAATGCCAGTTGCTCAGCAGGGACAGTTCTGGGCAGGAAGTGAGAGTGGTTCTAAAGGCAGAAGGTTTTATTTTTTTTACCTTGCTA
Organism: Lithobates pipiens; assembly: GCF_037356315.1. NCBI lineage: Eukaryota > Metazoa > Chordata > Amphibia > Anura > Ranidae > Lithobates > Lithobates pipiens. The sequence goes on along the minus strand of NW_027507748.1, from coordinate 589,650,193 downwards.
TAGGGGCACTCTCTACTATACTTTGCAGCTTGCTATTGGGGCACTCTGAAGGCAGGAGGAGCCAGAAGTGTTGTTGGGGGAACCTAGAAGAGGATAACCTGAGCTGTTCTGTGCAAAACCATTACACATAAAAAATCACTTTACTTTGTGATGGGAAGATCCGCATCTGAGCCCAGAGAAATTGGGGGCTGATGGACTGGACAATTGCATAGTAAACCTTTTAACAGTATTGTCTGAACTCGTGTTATACTCCCATCTCTGCTTGTCAATCCTTGTGTCTTAAGCAGGGAATACACGCAGGGTTCCTCCTCCCCATTCAACCTGCTGGTTGAACTCGCAGATCTCCCCCGCCCCATCCTCCAAGTGATGTGGATGCAGCAATCTGTCCCTTCCTCCTTTCCGAATACAACAATCAATGCAGCTATTGGCTGAAAGCACCGATTGAATTCTGGTTTTCCAGCATGACCGTTCCACAGAAGCCGGTACAACAACTGGCTTCTTTTGAGCGGGGGGTTGGGGGGTGTCGCACGTACTGCAAAACGGATGGTTCTTGCCATTCTTTACATGTATATCCAACTTAAGTGATGCAACCCAAGGTGCTGATCAGAGACTGTAGCAGTTCCCAAAGGGTGTAATCTGTTCTCGGTGAAATGCTTCTAAGCATCCTAAAAATGAGTGAATTTCCAAACAAGATTATCTCCTCCGGTACTGAATTATCATCTTCTCCCCTTTTTCCCTTGTGTTTATAATTTCTTTCAGGTTGGCTGGTGTGGCGTAACTCCTGATGAACAGGAGTTGCTTCATCCAAGCAGCAAATTCTACTGAGACTGTGCACTGAGCTGCATGGATGCATGCCCACTGTAAACAAATTAAAATGTTGACTGGCAAGTAGAAGCTATAACAGAAGAGACTTAGTGATTTGTAAACTACCACTTTGTAAAACAACCCTATTCCCCCCCCCCCCTCCATTTTTATATGCGATCACCTTCCCTCTGTTCTCAGTTGCATAAGAGCTTGGTGGAGGAGAAGCAACAGTACACTGATCTTCCCAGTGAATGGCTGTGCGGGGATCAATCAAAATCTGATCATTGGAAGCGAGTAGGCAGAGTTCCCAGCACAGCTAGAGAACTGACCATGGTGTGCTCTCCTGCTTGGTGTGGTCAGTTATTGGAAAGCAAGGGGACTAGCAGGAACACCAGGGATTTTACACAAAGGAATCAATACAAACAGCAGCAGACTTTCTCATACAGGTACATGGTCCAGCAGGCACAGATCAGGAATATTAAATGTTGGGGTAGCAAACACTTTAAACCACAATTTTTTTTTTCTTCACCTGGATATTTTTCCAGTAAGGCTTCTACTGCTTTAGCATGACTGCTCACTCGCACTACTGTATCAGGACAACAAAAACATGATGGGACATAAAAATGTGATTCTGTAGTCCTCAGAAGTAGCTAACTTTCTGTGCTGATGTTATCTATATTCACTCACAAGATTATTGGCAAGATAAATGGGTATTTTACTCTAACCTTTATTTTGGTTTACTTTCATGTTAATTCCAGAAAAAAATATTTAAACTTTTAGTACTTAAATTGGTGTTCCAGCCGTAAATTTTTTTTTTTTTTTTTATAAGGACACTTGCCTGCCCATGATTCCTGCAGTGTCAGCCGATCCATCCCTCGTATCGTGTGTCGGCGCCGCAATCCTTACTAGGGAAACGGGCAGTGGAGCCTTGCAGCTTCACTGCCCGCTTCCTACTGCGCATGCTTGATTCCCCCGGCAATTTTCTGAATGGGTGGCTGTTTTCTGTGACACACAGGTCCGGAAGACACCACGCCCAAATTTCCCAGAAATCAACGCGAGGAGGAGAAGACTGAAGATCACCGCGGAATAAGTGGCAAGATTAGGACGATCTGGCTGGCAAAAGAAATTTTTTCACATTTATTTATTTTTTTGTTGCATTTGTATGCAACTTCTTTTTACTTTTTACTTCTTTTTTTTTTTTTTTCAGGGTGGACCTCTACTTTAACCACCTGCTGACCGGGCCATAGCCGAAATACAGCTACAGCATGGTTGGGTTTTTCTGGGAGGGCGTCCATGGACATCCTCCCAGAATCTTTCTCTTGTGCACCCCCTGGGGAGCGCTCCCGCAAACATCCATGACCGCTGGGTCCGGAAGACCCAACGCATCACGGTAAACGCCCACTAGTAGCAGCCGTTGACCACGTGATCACTCCGTCAGATGACGGAGCGATCACTTGTAAACAAACCAGCGTCATGTCATGATGCCGGTTCCTCCCTCCCCTCCCACCGATTGGTACAGAGAGTGCTGTGGGCTGGATGTGTAGTGCCCACAGCGCTGCTCTGTGACAATACTCTGCAGTACTCTGCCAAAACTGTGCAACACTGCCATAAATTCAGCTCACCCAGAGAACACTTTGAGTGACTGACCTCCTGTATTCAGAGTGCAGGAGAGCAGCTGCAGTAGTGGTTTTCGAACATCATTACAATGGGTGTTTGTTTTTGTTTTTTTTTTCCTCTGTGGGATTTTCAAAGGCAGAGTCTTCAAAATGGTATCAAATATGATTTAGTTTTATTGAAAAAGGTTAAAACATAATATAAAAAGGTTTGGATACATGTACAAAATGCATATTACAGGAAAGGTAGGATACGCTAATACAAAGCAGCACCACACATGGAACTGTCCTGACAATTGACAGCAACAGGCCCAATGTGTTTCAAGGTTGTAGCAGGTGAAAACTTTTCTTCAGGGGCTGGTGGTAAGTTGTATTGGTATCTGTAGATATTTTACAAAAAACAAACAAAAAATTGCAAAAATATAGATGAGTCGCAGGTATCGAGTATCCCAGAAACGCCGTCCCAGCGCCTGCCCCACCCCATGCAGAATATTTCTTTTTAGGACTGTGTTCTTGGATTGTCTCAGGGAAGGGCATTATCTCAAGTTTGCTTCATTGCTGCAAGTGAAGAGATAAATTCAAGAAAGATAAACGGTTGCTTTGCTCATTATGTGTTATGTATGGCTTGAGATTATTCTGCTTGCCTCCTGCATTTCAGAATAGTTTCTGCAGAATTACTGCAAATTTTAAAAGGTTAGCTTTCGACAGGCGTAATATACCCTGAAGCCGGCTATGAATGAGTCAAAATGTGTCTGGTTCAGCAAAAAACGTCTGAATTTCAATCCATCCATGGGAATTTCTGGTTGAACTTAAGTTTAACTATCGATTGACTTCAGTACAACCAGCCTGTCTGTTTTTTCTCATGCAATTACTGCCACCAGCTATATTTGCTTGTGGGTGAGAAGCTGACAGAACCGGTATCTTCAACAATCCATGACTGGTAGTGGAAACGCTGCATGCAGCACATTTGATGCTTTACTCTTCCCCATTTAAAACCTGCATAAAATATTCTATCCAGCAACTGCTAGTTCGTTAATGCCTCCTAGGAAAAAAATGTCTTGTAATTCAATCATGCTCAAAATTGGATAGATTATATTGCAGCAATTAAAGGGTTATTTTAAGGTCTTATTTATGAGTGGCAGCCGTCTGATTGTTTGCTTATGAAGAATTGATTGTGGGGGCTAAGAAGCCAATTACTCCTACAAACGTAAAAGATGGGTTTATCTTACAAAAAGTTATTACATGCTTATAAGATTTCCCCTCAGCCTGCTTTAATGTCTTATTTTCTTTAATCCCTTAGCTAAGAAGAAGAACAAGAAGGGGAAGACTCTTACCCTGACTGACTTCCTAGCGGAGGATGGGGGCAGTGGAGGTGGTGTCGGCATTAGTGGTGGTGGCGGTGGTGGTGGTGGTGGTGGTGGTGGCGGCGGCGGCGGAGGCAGCACCTATGCACCAAAACCGGTCAGCTGGGCTGATGAGACTGATGATTTAGAGGGAGATGGTAAGTAGCTCTTTTGTTTATGCATTTAATGCCTGAATGATGTGGCTGTTGTGAATTGATATCAAAATAATTTTTCCGTACCTAAAACTTTAAGTGCCGGTTCACACTACCGCGACTTGTCAGGCGACTTAGCCGCCTGACAAGTCGCGCTCCGTTCTGTACTACGGAACCGTTCTAATAGGAGCGACTCAAGTCGCTCCGACTTAGAAAAAGGTTCCTGTAGTATTTTCGGGGCGACTTCAGGCGACTTGCATTGACTTCTATACAGAAGTCATTTTGCAAGTCGCCGCTGAAATCGTGTGCAGGTCGCGTCTGTGAGACGCGCTGCAAGTCACGTCGCCCCTGTGTGAACGGGCACTAACGTACAACAGTTTAATTCAAACTTTTTACACAGATTTTTAAAGCAACAGGTTGGCTTCATGCCCCAAGCAAATATGCTTAAATATGCTGTTCTCCAACGCTAGTCCCATCAGCCCCAGGAGCTAAAGGTAAAATGATCGTATAGAGTGAAGGAGCAAATGACTAACTCCGTGTGACAATGCTCAGTCAACAATGTCACATGAACTACAACTCCAGCAACTAAGCTTATACAGGACTTTGCTTTCACTCCTAGCAGCTGAAGGTGGGGAAAGGAAGGCACGTGTCTGTGGGTGCATGGTGACATGAACCTGTTGCTGTGCCCTTCATGGGCAAAGCACAGATTCAATTAATCAACTTCCCGCCCACAATCTTTTATCGTAATAAATGTCATCCCTTTGAGAGCCAGCAGCCAGTACTTTAAGTAGTGGCTAGCTGTGGTCCACACAGTTGATGGAGATCCAGTCAGCTCTAACGTAAAGATTGCATGTAGTCTGTAGACTTCCTTGATAAAAAAAAATTCCCTCCTTATCCCCCAAGTGGGTCATCTACTGATCTGGCTAGAACTAGTTCTTGGGGAAGTCTATTCCACTTCTTTTTACAGCTCTTACTGTGAAGGAGTCTTTGTACATGGAGGTTAAATCTCTCTTCCTCCAGACATTAGTGCTCCATTGTCTTCTCTAATAAAAATGAGTAACTCGACACCAAATTCACTATATGGACCACTTTGATATTTATAAATGATCATATCCCCCTTAATTGCCTTTTCTTAAGAGAATAACCTCAGCTAATCTGTCCTCATAGCTGAGCTCCTCCATGCCTTTTGTCAGTTTAGTGCAGATAACAGATGGGCCATAGGACGCTTATGGGTGATGTCCCCGCTCCCAGGCATTGGCAGCCGTTATTAGGCATTCTCTCCTCTCCCCTGCAGCCAGAACTAGCTGACAGGAAATGGCATTACTGGTGCAGCCTGAAAATAAGTATGCAGATCTTTTTTACACAATTTAGGAAGTGTGGGGCATGTTTAGGATTAGTTACGTTTATCCTGGAATTCAGCTGTAAGTATTTGCACTTTTCAACTGTAATTTTGCAAAAAAATAAAAAATGCGTACTCTGGTGTGTGGCTTGTACACTGAAGATCACGCTTCTGGGTGTTGTCATTTCCAGTAGTTGCCTTACTGGTGCACAGACCCACGGCAGCTATAGTATTCTGTGAGAGTGCCTGCTGCATGTACAAGCTTCAGTGTTTAGGTCACAGCTTGCCTACTACCGCATATTCTGGAACTGAAGCCTGTAAACACTGTCTGGCTTTGGACAGACCCGGGTCAGGCAGTGTAGGTGTGCTTAGACTTTACCTTCAAATATAAGGGCTTCAAGTCTTATAGATATTTTTTTTTGTGTATAATAGAAGCAAACTGATCAATAACAGAATACTGCAATAATAAAATAAAAAAATTAAGTCAGACTTAACTTTGCCAAAATCATACCCAGAATGTGTTTGGCTTTTGTTGCCATGGTTTATTTAAAGTGGTTGTAAACACTTACAACACACTTTGACCTACAGGTAAGCCTAGATTAAGGCTTACCTGTAGGTCCAAGAAATATCTTCTAAACCTACACGGTTTAGGAGATATTTACCGAAAGACAGGCACCGCTGTCTACGGCGCACTGCCAACGGCGATATGCCGTGCGTGGCGGCTCCCGTGCGCATGCGCGGGAGTAACGTCATCGCGGCTTCGCCAAATGACAGCGGCGGAGCGGCGACACCCACCAAGAAGATGGATGCGCCGGACTACAGGGGACAACGGTGACTTTGCTGGCTCCTTTGTCAGGTAAGTGACACATAATGGACTACTATGCGATGCATAGTAGTCCATTATGCTTTACCTTTGCAGGGAATGAAAGAGGAAGTAAACTCATCAGGGTTTACTTCCTCTTTAAAATGAACACACTCGGGCCTAATATTTGAAAAGTAAAATGTACTACACAGAACTACTAATTGCCTTTCTTGTTTAAATACATTTCAGTCTCCACAACATGGCATAGTAATGAAGATGATTACAGGGCTCCCCAAATTGATCGTTCAATCCTTCCCACTGCCCCCCGAGCTGCACGTGAACCAGATGTGGACCGAAGTCGCCTGCCGAAAAGTCCTCCCTTCACTGCCTTTCTTGGAAATCTTCCCTATGATGTGTCTGAAGAATCCATCCAAAAGTTCTTCAGGGGCTTGAATGTAAGTGTTGGGTATGATTACCTTGCCATGGCATATTTAAGAATAAATATTAAGTAGTTTAGAATGCTTTATCTGAATGCTGTTGTATTTCCTCCCCAATAAGCTGGTTCTAGTGATTTCTTTCTTGGCGATTGAGGGATGCAGGCATTTAGAAACCGTTATACTGCCACTTACAGGAAAATGGGACACTGGAAAGTAGATTGTAAGCCAGCCCCGTATAACCCCTTCTCTACCCAACATACTTATATTTTTTGCTAATATACAAGGTGGTTGGATGCATTTTCTGTCAGATTTGCTGTAAAAAGTATTTTCTTATCGTACATCATGGGACACAGAACCATAGTACTTACTATGTGGTTTTAATAGGCCGCCTTCAGGTGCTGGACACTGGCACGCCCTAAATCAAAAAGTGCCCTCCCTATATAACCCCTCCCACTGGTGGAGTACCTCAGTCTTTTTTTCCCGCTAGTGTCTAAGGTGTTGGTCGCGAGTGAAGATGTGCTGAGCTCCACTGGGGCAATCCTTGCTGGGGCTAGCCATGCTGACCAAACCCATTCAAAGTGTCTCTTTTGCCCGAATTGAATGATACCTGGGCCTCGTGTCTGACGAAACAAAGTTTTGCCTGCGAATGCTTCATTTAGAGAGCTGGACACTGGGATCCGGTTCTTTTTGGTAGTGAGGCCATTAAGTTTTACTGGCAGGGTGCTGTTGCAGGCCCAGCATAGTGGCTTTCCTCAGTCATCCCCTGCTCCTGAAGGTTTATCGGAACCCACCGTGAAGGGTGAAGATTGGGTCTGTTGGTTTACCATAGAAAACCCTGCGGCGGATAAGGTAGAGTTTTCTAAGAAATTTTCTTATGTCTCCTTTAAATTGTAGATGTTGTCATGCCTATGTAGTCACCACTGGGGGCTGTATTGAGCACTTGTGTGACTCATGCTTCTCAGCCACAATGTGATCCAGGAAGCAGAAAGCTCTTCCTCCCCTGAACAGTAGCAAGTTACCCAGTATGTCTGCGGTGGGGTCTTCTCCCCACCAGATAACCCATGTGCAGCCTGTTTTCGCCCCCTCTCTGCATGGGGGGGCACCATTATTTAAGAAACGACACAAATGGACTCTACTCAGCGGTCCAGCTCCGGTCTACTCCAGCTCCCCCCTCACTATGCCTGCCTCTGCCTGGGATCCTCTAGGGTCAGCAGCGCGGGAAAAGTGCTTTTTAAAAGGAAAAAAAAAAACCCGGGAGGGGCCGTAGACGGTGGAAGGCAGGGCTTAGCAATGCATGGGCATCCTTCAATGTCCAGTGCGGGAAGGGAGGCTTTTAAAAGGGCACCATTGTGTGTGTTCATGCTGCTGGATGGAAACAGGAGCAGAGGTGGTTTTTTAAAAGGTTTGTTGACACAGGCATTCAATTTGACACATTTACAGCATCGGGCTGAGCATTAAAGAGGAAGTAAACCCTTACAAACCACTTTGACCTACAGGTAAGCCTAGATTAAGGCTTTACCTGTAGGTCCAAGAAATATCTCCTAAACCTATATGGTTTAGGAGATATTTGCCCGAAAACGGGCACCGCTGTCTACGGCGCATGCGCCGTAGACAGCGGCGCGCAGGCGCACTAAACGCGGCAGTTCCAAGAATGGAGCTGCCGCATTTGTCGACTCCCGTGCGCATGCGTGGGAGTGACGTCATCGCGGCTTTGCCGAATGACAGCGGCGGAGCTGCGAGACGCCACTCCCGTGCGCATGCGCGGGAGTGACGTCATCGCGGCTTCGCCGCTGTCATTCGGCGGAGCTGCGAGACGCCACAAGCAAGATGGATGCGGCGGACTACAGGGGACAGCGGCGACTTCGCTGGCTCCTGTGTCAGGTAAGTGGCACATAATGGGCTACTATGCGATGCATAGTAGTCCATTATGCTTTACCTTTGCAGGGAAAAAAAGAGGCAGTAAACTCATCAGGGTTTACTTCCTCTTTAATAGCCACGATTGAGCTGGACTATTGTTCATGCAGTTGATGCACTCCTTTTGGTAGTTACCTCTGCTTTGTTCTATGAGCGGAAGGGAGGTAAAAAACCCTCAAGGAGGTTCTAGTAAGACTACTAATCACATAGCAGCCTAGAAACCTCAAAGATGTCGTCATCCCCTGAGTGTGATATGGCTGATCCGAGTGAGCCATCAGGAGGGGCAAATGTTGCAGCTGCTCTTGACACTGCAGTGCCTATGTATATTACCCAGGAGGTTTTTTTTTTTTCTTCAACCATTTTAAGCTTGGAGCAAAAAATGTATGCTTTAATTGCATCCCAGAGTGGGACTTAAGCGTAGCAGGTCACCGTCCATTGCGCAGGACCCTCATTCTGAGGAGCAAGGGCAGATTATTTGCCTTCTAAGGACCAGGAAGCGCTAATGTCTCTGCGTCTGAGGAAACTTGAGGTGACGTGAAAAAAGGTGAAATTCGACTTCTGATGTGTAGAATAATACCACCACCACCGTGATAAAGAAGAGGAGAGGAGGCTTACCAAATGACGTGGACTCAGAGGAAGGCTTACGCCTCTCGAGTCATATGGGCCTGTAGGTTAGCAAACCAGATAATCGTACATCTAGTGTGTAATCTCCCGCAAGTCTTCAGGTCATGAAATCATTCGTAGCGATCCTCCTATAGTGCTCATCCCACGAAAATAGGGGGCTCAGGTATCAGACCATGGAAGTAGAAAACTAGCATAGCGTGATACCGTTTTTAACATCCAATTTATTAAAAAAATAATAAAATTTACACTCACATTTGGTTCATTCGTAATAACATTCAGAAAGTAGCGATGTCTGTAATGTAGTAGTGTCATCTGTTGCTATTTTGTATGTTACTGTGTAGTAGTCTTCAGTAGTGTTGGCAGCTGGGTAGAACACCTCTTTTCACAGCGCAGTATTTTTTTACACCTTTATCTCTTTGATATGTGTAATGAGTTGGCTCGGACAACTCAACCATTGTCAACTGAAATCTGGCCTGGTCATTCTTGTACTGTATGTGTATAATAATTTAACATCCCACATGACTCTACCAACCTATTACAACAGAAGGTCCATGCTCTGGACTTTCCAATACATTTATCCTCCAGTGTGCATCAGAGCCTCAATTGGTGGTTGCTATCGAAGAATCTTCAAAAAGGAAATCCTTTCTGCTAGTCACCTGGAAGGTGGTAACAGATGCCAGCCTTTTAGGCTGGGCAGCAGTTCTGGAAGAAGCATCTGTCCAGGGGAAATGGTCCATCTCAGAGAGCCTATCAATATTCTATTCCCTTCACCCCGACGTGTCAAAAATGGGGAGTTCTGGACATGGATCTGTTTGCGTCCAGGTTCAACAACTTGGTCTTTGTCTTTCCTTGGAATCAGTTCTCACTGATCTATGTGTTCACTGCCGCTTCCGCGGCTTCTTTGCATGATCGAGCAAGAAGGGAAGGAGAAGATTCTTGTGGCCCAGGATATCTTGGTTTGCTGAGTTCATAAAAATGGCGGTAGGGAACCCCTTTGACCCTACCACTGTGGCCAGACATTCTCTCGCAAGGTCTGCTAAATTTGACAGTTTGGTTATTGAGACCCATATTCTAAAGGACCGTGGGCAGTCGGCTTCAGTAGTTTCTACTATGGTTAATGCTAGGAAGCTGGCCTCCAGAATCATACTATAGAGTCTGGAAGGCATATGTCTCCTGGTGTGAATCCAGGGGTTGGCACCCCAGAAAATGTCATAGGTAGGATCTTTGAATTCTTACAAAATGGATTAGAGATGAAGCTGGCCTTGAGTACTAGCAAAGTACTTATCAGTGTCCCGTCCCCCCCCACCCCCCCCAACGACCACTTGCCTCACATTCTCTGGTTCGTAATTTTAAATCTAGTCCTATCAACTTTACAAATGCTGTTTTTTGAGCCTATTTAAGATATTTTCTTGGTCCTTTTGACAAGGAAATTCATTTCCTTGGTTGCCATATCTTCTGCTAGAAGAGTATCACAGTTGGCTGCTCTTTCTTGTAAAGAGCCTTATTTGATTTTGCATAAAGATGAGGTTGTATTATCTCATCCTAAATTCCTACCAAAAAGTAGTATCAGGTTTTCGTTTTAAACCAATATTGTTCTGCCGCCTTTTTCCATAGCCTCCATTCTGTGAAGGAAAAATCATTAGATTCTCTTGATGTGATGAGGGCTGAGAGCGGTCAGGGTCTATTTTGAAAGTGACCGCTCAGATTCGTAAAACAGATGTTTTGTTTGTGTTGCCAGATGGTCCTTAAAGAGGACAGGCAGCATCAAAATCTACTATTTCTAAATGGATTAGTCAAGTGATCAAGTCTATGGTTTAAAGAGGAAAATTCCTCCTTTTCATATTAATGCCACACTCCATTCCATCATCAAGCCTCCTTGGCTCAGATCTGCAAGGCTGCAACTTGGTCTTCAGTCCACACATTTACCAAATTCAATCAAGTAGATGTAAGAGGTCATGAGGATAGAGCTTTCAGGCGCAGTGTGCTGCAGTATAAGTTCTCTGGTCTTTGTGCTCTACTTTTGTTGGCTTCCCTCCCTTCAGTTGGCATTGCTATGGGAAATCCCACATAGTACTATGGCTCTGTGTCCCGTGATGTACGATAAGAAAATAGTATTTTTAAAATGGCTTACCTGTAAAATCCTTTTCTTTGAGGTACATCATGGGACATAGCAGTCCCTCCCCCGTTTGGTATACACGAGTATTGCTTTGCTACAAAACTGAGGTACTCACACCAGTGGGAAGGGTTATATAGGGAGGGGACTTTTTAATTTAGGGCTTGCCAGTGTGCAGCACCTGAAGGTGGTCTATTAAACCCACATGGTAAGTACTATGGCTTTGTCCTGTGATGTACCTCAAAGAAAAGGATTTTACAGGGAAGTAGTTTTAAAATCCTATTTTTTTCTCTGACTTTACTCAATATTCTGCAATGCATCGCTGCCTTTTCTGGCCTCTACAAAGCAGCTTTGTTTCTGCGATTCCTCACCACAAGCCTTGGAGACCATTGCCTGGACTTCTCTGGAATTGAAAGTGTGGGGCTAACCTTGAGTGTGAATTTCATGCCCTGGGCTCTGCATTGAGCGATTTGCAGACCTTCTTTGGTCTTTTTCGCAGACAGTGGGGATCGACGTATAACACACACCCACGACTTTCCCCCGATTTTAAGGGGGGAAAAGTGCGTGTTATACGCCGATAAATTCGGTATGTCTTCTGCCATTGATTCAGATTTGTAGTGGATTGTTTCAGACCTCACTGATGCAATGTGTATTTCCCCTTCATCTGGAGGATCAACCTGCTGTTCTAGGCCTTGGGTCTTTTAGAGCTGCTACACATGCAAATACTTCTCCATTTGACCTGCTACTTGAGTCATTCCTCATTCTAGCATGCTGACTGGAAACACTCGGAAAGACCCTGGACCCCATCTAAAAGGGTCAAAGCATTCCCCTTTTAAGAGTAGATGTGTAAATCGGTCTGTAACTACCATGGATACACCAGTGACCTGCCTTGAGTGCTTTTTTCATATGGACATTTTCCTCTGTTTAACAGCGGATTGTTAAATTGGTGCTGAACAGGATGGGTGCCACTTTAACACCCATGCCCGTGTTTGTTTGTTTTTGTCCGCATTTTGACAGCAGGATCTAGGCATAGCCAGAGGAAAACAGAAGTCTGTTTTATATCAGGATACCACTGATTTTACTGGACATGGCTTATCTGTTATGCTGACTCTCTTACCCCATGATCTCGTACTTTGAGTCATTAACCTGGAGTGGGAGAAAAATTCAGGAATACTTGTTTTGGGTCAGTATTAAAGCTAGAAAATGGGCTTGACAACCAGGCATATGCATCCTTTTTAGATGGTAACCTCCATGTTTCTATGACAGATTTATTCAAGGATTTTTATTTTATTTTTAATATTAATTTATGGCTTAGATGGGGAATATATTATGTTTGGTTTTTTTTTTTAAGGCCATCCAAAGATACTGTATGAGATGTCAATCCAGAGGATTATCTTTAGGTTACAATGGATCTTATTTACTAGCATTCTGCATGCACTCCCTAACAAGAATTGGCCGAAAAATAGTATGATGGGAATAATTGTGTTCTCCTGCAGTCAAATGTTGGCAATGCATACATGTACACGTTCACACTGACCAAGTATGTACATTTGTTTCAGGATCATGTGACCTTTTTGTTATCTGTAATAGTCATAGTAATTGGGGTTTTAGTATTTTAATCTGTTTTTAGCTATTTTTGGATGGAGCTAAAAATAGCTACTACCTGTAAATGATTATTCTCATGATTTTCTTTGTTCCTTCTCTAGATTAGTGCTGTTCGTCTGCCCCGTGAACCCAGCAATCCAGAGAGATTAAAAGGGTTTGGTTACGCAGAGTTTGATGACTTGGACTCGCTTCTGCGGGCTTTGAGCCTTAACGAGGAAGTAAGTAAATCCTATGATACCAGATATTATATTACCTGTTTGTACAGATGGTGAGGGCACAGAGTATTGACCTACCATCCATCTCCAATCTCTGTAGACCTCTTCAATTAAAATTGGTATTTGGTATATATCCTCACCTGACTGCCTAAACTGGCCAGCTTTCTTCAAATGGAGCCTGAGCAAACAGAGGATAGGACAAGTTATCGGTATTAACCATGGTCTTCCTGCAGCTGATTTCTGAATTACTGATTTACTCGTCTGTGTGGAAGTATCAATCTCGCTAGAGACAGCACTAGAGGTTGACCGATATATCGGCCGATATTTGGCATTTTTTTTTAATTAATCGGCATTGGCTGATTGTGCTAATAAAACGGTCGATTTATATGTTCAGCGCGACTTGCAAAAGACTTATGTAATAGAAGTCAATGTAAGTTGCCTGAAGTTAATCAGTGGAGCAACTTTCCTCCTCTGGGCAGTCTGCCAAGAAAAGAGCAGAGATGCAATGTTTCTTCTTCAATGAACTGAAGTCAGTGTAGAGTTTAGTTTAACCATTTAAATACTAAATCTTTTCTGACACTTGTTGCTTACAAGTAAAAATCCAGTATTTTCTGCTAGAAAATCACTTAGAACCCCCAAAATTTTTTAGCAGAGACCCTAGGGAATAAAATAGCGGTTGTTGCAATATTTTTTGCGACACGGTATTTGTGCAGAGGTCTTTATAACGCAATTTTTTTGGAAAAAATGTTAGCCCCCCCCCCCCTTTTTTTTTTTTTTTTTTTTTTTTTTTTCTAAATTATACATACAAGTGAACTGATTGGAGGTTTGTTTTGTTTAATGTTTAAATGTAATTTTCTATATCACCTTATTACTGAAGGCTGCTTTCACACTGGAGCGGGCAGGGGTTGACGGTAAAACGCTGCTAGTTTTAGCAGCGCTTTACTGTCATTTTAGTGGTGCTATTCGGCTGCTAGCGGGGCACTTATAACCCAGCTGGTGGCCGAGGAGGGGGTTAAATGCGCTTGTGAAGCGCTGCTGCCAAATCGCATTGCAGGCGCTTCAGCAGTGGTGCCCATTGATTTCAATGGGCAGGAGTGGTGGAGGAGTGGTATACACCGCTCCAAAGATGCTGCTTGCAGGTGCTTTTTATTTTATTTTTTTTTAACATCCTGACAGCACATCTCCTCATTGTGAAAGCACTCGGGCTTTCACACAGACTGCAGGGGAGCTGTTTTGAAGGCAATTTACAGGCACTATTTTTAGCCCAAAAGCGCCTGAAAAATGCCCCAGTGTGAAAGGTGTCTAACTTGGATTTTATGAGATGAAGGGGGGAAAAAATCGGCATCGTATATCAGCCGCCGCGATTTCTAAATATAGGCTAGAGAAAAACCCATATCGATCAACCTCTAGACAGCACTATGCTTCCTCTTTTCAAAGTCTCCCGGTAAGGAGAACAGTTGGAAATATAGTAGCAACATCACCAAATCTTACCCAAAATCTCCCTGATCCTAGCAGTCAAACATCAGATCAGGTCTTAGATCTCACACTGCATATATAGAACATATACACCAGGAGGTGCCATGTTGTTTTTCCAGGATAAATTCAAGGTCCTATGTATTTTCAGAATACCGCTTATGTATAGTTTACATTTCCAAGTGTTCCCCTAAAACGGCTACCCCTTTTATTTTATTTTTATTTTTTTTTGCAGCTTCGTAAAGGGGGTTGTAAACCCTTTTTTTTTTCACCTTTAATGTATCCTATGGGGCCACTCAAAAATTGAAGCTAAACAATCAGTTTTCATAGCAATGTCTAGTATACTCCAACTTCACATCCATAGTATCTCTACTTGTAACATGCTGTTTCTTTATATTTTTTAGAGTTGGTTGAATTTCCCTCTCCCTTGTGTGTTTAAAGGCCAAGTTTACCTTTAGCAACATGTTACAACTGTATTAAAGTTTTTAACCTGTTTCTATAAACTTCAACCCCAGAGTCAGTTAACGTTGAAATGGTTGTGCGGGGCTCTGCATGAACAGTTGTCATTTGTTCATAGTTATCTTTGAATAAGCTACAAGTCCCATCTGCCACGTCGGAGGGACTTTACGTTCTCAGTGGTCTACATGAGTGCTGATCACCACCCATGTGGCTCATTGATATTTCCTGCAGCACTGAAACTGTCAGCCTGTAGAGCGGGCCTGGTAATCCCATGCCGTTTTTTTTTTTTTTCAATGCCTTTTTATGTGTATTGCTGGGACCAACAATTCATTATAGCCCCGAGTACTTTTTAATTACTTTTTTTTTCCTTTTTAGAAATGTAATCTTGCTCTTGGACTGTTCTAAACATGGGAAAACTGTCACTTTGCAGGCATACTATAGACTCCCCCCAGACACTATACTTAAATGAAATATTCCTTTTTGTTTCACTTTAAGCATTATTAAAATCGCTGCTCCCGAAATAACGGCCGTTTAAAAATAAATGTTTGCATTGATACATGTCCCCTGGAGCAGGACCCAGGTCCCCAAACACTTTTTATGATTCCATGCATATAAGCCTTACAAATTAGCACTTTTGATTGCTCCTATAGACTTTTAAAGGGTGTTCTGTGTTTTTCGAATTTGCCACAAACTCCCCAAATTGGGCTCATCCCTATTCCGGACGCTGATATACATCCTTGTTTTGAGTAGGAATAATATTGTTATGGCAGCAGCTAGCTGCCATAACCCTGCTATCTTCATGTTCGACCGGCGGTCTGCTACAAGGTAAAAGTGGTCAGCGAGATCACTTTTATCGGCGGTGGGAGTGGGGGGGGCCTCCT
Source organism: Lithobates pipiens (assembly GCF_037356315.1). NCBI lineage: Eukaryota > Metazoa > Chordata > Amphibia > Anura > Ranidae > Lithobates > Lithobates pipiens. The sequence continues at coordinate 589,634,419 of NW_027507748.1, read as the reverse complement.
GCTGTGCTCCGGTGCCACCCACCACTTGCTAGAGCCATCAGAGGCGATAGGGTCCTTTCTGTGGCTGGGCATGTAGACGAGTGAGGGGACAATGGCCCCCACCTGTCTCCATGACATTGCAGGGTGACAGCGACAGCAAAACCTCACTTCTGCCCATAGCTCTTAAAGGGCCATTTTTTTATTTTTTTTTTATAAATCATTTCCTTTTTTTTTACTTTAGTGTAAATGAGATCTTCTTCTTTCTTTTCTTTTTTTTTTTTTTTTTTTTTTTTTTTTTTATCCCAGATCTCATTTAAGAGGACCTGTCATGCTGTTTTTTTTTTTTTTGTTTTTTGTTTTTTTCTATTACAAGGGATGTTTACCTTCCCTCTAATAAAAAAAGTGACAATATTTATTTTACCTTTCTATTTAAAAAAAAAAAAAAAAAAAAAAACGCGCCCTGTCCCGCCAAGGTTGCGTGCAGAAGCGAGCACATACGTGAGTAGCACCCGCATAGGAAAACTGTTCAAACCACACATGAGGTATCAACGCGATCAGAAGAGCGAGAGCAATACTTCTAGCCCTAGACCTCCTCTGTAACTCAACATGCAACCTGTACAACTTTTTTTAAACGTCGCCTGTGGAGAATTTTAAGGGTCAAAGTTTGTCACCATTCCACGAGTGAATGTAATTTTGACGAGTGAGATGTTGGGTATCAATTTACTCGGCCTAACATTATCTTTGACCATATAAAAAAAAATTTACTTTAGGCCCCTTTCACACTAACGTCCCGTTCAGGCCCGCCTGTCAGTTTTTCAGGCGGACCTGAACGGGTGCTCCATAGAGCTCTATGGAGCGTCGGATGTCAGCGGTGACATGTCCGCTGACATCCGACCCGCTCCGATCCGAAAAAGTGTGACGGAGGAAAAAGCTATTTTTCCATCCGTCTGCGGATCGGATCGGATGACGACGGGCATTGCGGTCCGTCGTCATCCGATCTCCCATAGGGGAGAGCGGCGCTGTGACAGGTCCGTCCCTGCACAGTGTGCGGAGACAGACCTGTCATCTCCCTGCTCAGCGGGGATCGGCGGAGTGATCCCCGCTGAGCAAACGGACATCCACGGGGCGGATCAGAACTGATCCGCCCCGTGTGAAAGGACCCTTACTGTTTATTTTTACTTCAAAAAAGTGTATTTCCTCCAAAAAAAGGTGCGCTTGTAAGACATCGTGCTAATACGATGTGAGAAAGTATTTCAATGGCCACCATTTTATTCTCAACAGTGTTGGAAAAAATGTTTGGGGGTTGTAAGTAATTTTCTAGCAAAAAACAAAACAAAAAACTGTAAATTTGAAAGTGTGTGTGTATATGAAATCTTGTACATAGTGTGGATTACACAACATTTGCTACATGGTTGTTATGAGCAATTCTAAAGTGAGTCTCCTTGAAAAGTCCACAGTTGTAGCTCAGTCATAGACCTATGAGCTGCGTTCATCACTGGGCTTTCTGGGGCTCTGTAAAGCCAGAACTGCTGAGTGTAGCAGAATCTCTCGTTGTCTATAGTTTTCCTTTGTGAGTGTGTGCAGTGTGGAATGGTACACATCAATGCTTCTGCTGACTCTTTTTTTTTTTTTTTTTTTTTTGTTACTCGAATAGTGTGTTGGGCAGTTCATGCTCCTGTTTCTAATGTGTTCAGTTGATTAAAGTTGGTAAAACCTTCCTAGCTTTAAAGCTGAATTCCAACTAAAAATGGGATTGTAAATGGCAGCTTAGATCATACCTTTTTTGTACCATGTTCCTCACTTGTCTGTAGATCCCTTAATATCCTGAGTTCTGCTTGGTATCATGCGATACACTGCTATATATTCGGCTGAGATGATGTTCCTAGCACAAGCACTTCCTGGAGGAGCAGAGTCGGTCAACTCCCCTTTGTAGTCCTTGAAACTCTGGTGATGCTGGACTGATACCCCCGAACCCTACTTTTGTTGCATTGCTTTATTTGTATATGAAGGAATCTCCTTCAAAGAAACTTCCCAGGGCCCTGCCTGGGTACTCTTGCAGTGTGTTAATTTAGTTATCTGGCTTCTCAGTAGTTTTAGCCACAATTTGGAACAAGCATGCAGCCAGTAAATTCAGAACGCTCTTGGATCAATGACTTGAGGCCAGGTGATGGGCTTGGCAGCTATCTAGCATTTTAAAAATTAGAGTCATAATAGTAGTTGCAGGTCGAAGTTCTTACATTATCACTTATTTTTATTGAAATTGTGTATTTCCAGTCTCTAGGAAACAGAAGGATAAGAGTGGACATAGCTGACCAAGCACAGGACAAAGGTAAGTAGTCTATGCGATAATGCATGTCTTTAACCCTTCTGCTTTGAACCTCAGGTGGCTAGACCTTTTTTTTTTTTTTTTTTTTTTTTTTTGCTACTTTTTCATTTGATTGTGTTTCACAGTTTTCACCTACAACTTTGAAAATACCACCCCTAGCTGCATTTTCTGAATGCACGTGACTTGTAATAAGTTTTTTCACAGTACGGTGTTACAACGTGAAGCAAAGCTTTTCTTTTTTTTTTGTTACCTGCACATTGACATGGCAGATCCTGTGTGCTGTGGTGTTAAATCCCCAGTGCTTTGTTTGCTGGGGAACCTCATGTTCTGTGTGCATTTGCTAATACAAGTGAATAGCTGTACACAGCCATGCTCTGGTGAACAATGATAGCTTCTGTCACAACATTTTTCCATGCATGCACCCATGTTCCAGGCTGTGAGGCAGCAAAACACAATGCCAAGGGGGGGGTGAATTTTGCAAGGCACCGTACCTTGCATTTAATGCACAATCAACCTATTAAGCTGATCTACTGTATCTTGCTTGAGAATAGCCTTATTTTTTTACTCCTGAATTTTGTACAATATTTAGCAGTCCTGTACAAGGACTTATTATTTTCCTAAGCGGTAACTTTGATTTACCACAATTTCTTTGTGTTTAGATCGGGATGATCGCTCATTTGGCAGAGATAGGGACCGCAATAGAGATTCTGACAAGACCGATTCCTCTGACTGGCGGGCGCGTCCTACCACAGATGCGGATGATTATCCTCCTCGCCGCGAAGAGGGCTTTGGAGACAGTAAGTGGTTGTGCTCAATAGAGATTCACTTTTGAAAAGAATCCTCATTGTCCAAATTTCCTCTGTGGGGGTACACACTAGTAACCTTTTTATTTTTATTGTTCACTGCACTAACACAAGCAACGTTAGTACATCAAGCGCTGGTTGGATGCTGGTCGGCTGCTGGTTTTCCTGTACGCACTGGCCAAATATTGAAAGATTTCTGTTGAACCGGCCAATATTTGGCCTGTGTGTACCAGCCTTTAAAGATGCACCTGGAGTGTTGCAAGCACTGTTGATGGATTTGTATCATATATATATATATATATATATATATATATATATATGTTATTATACACACTGCTTCAGTGCATGATAAGTATTTTTTCTTTAGACCTGTGATACTAATGCCAACCTTCTGACAGGGTATCGAAGTGATCGAGGTGACCGGTATGAGTCAGACCGGTATCGTGATGGCCCGCGCAGGGATGACCGCTACGATCGAGACAGAGGAAGGGATCGATACGATGACCGTGATCGCCAGGGTTATGATAGAGGCAAATATCAAACATGAGCAAAATACATAGTGTTTGACATGTTCAAATTTCATCACTTGTATTCATTGCACTTATTTAATTTCTATAATTGTGTGATTGGCCTACATTGATGGGGTTTGCAGCACACACACACCCGTGCAAAAACGCACACACGCTTATCAAGACGGGATCAAACTGAATTGGTAGCAGTAGTTTGATAACCAATCCGCTCTTTTCTTTCAGTTTAAAGAATAGGAGTTGAGGTGTGTGTGTGTGTATAAAAGACTGCTATAATAGGTTTATATAGCCATTAAAAAAAATCCTCTCACTGCAATTACTTGGCAAGGTTATGATGTCTCTGTAAAGGACGTCCCTCCCAATCTCCTTATACTCTCCATACATGCTCCCCCTCACAGTGCCTTCCTCTACAGCCAGCCTTTAGATCAGCTGTGTTGTTGAAATTGGGAGCAGTGGCGCTCCACCAGCTGTAGAGAAGCTGTGATGGAGTCTGAATAAAGTGAGTATGGGTTAAGGAGGTTCCTTCCAGACAATGCCAACGTCGTTTACCCCCACCCCCCGTGCTAGCAGTCGAGAAGGGGTCAAAACCACCGTCTTAATCTAATGTTCAACAATGTAGGTTTTTTGCTTAATGCTTTTTTTTTTTTCTTTTTCTCATCAGGTTATGACTCCCGGGGAGGTAGTGCAGGTGGAAGTGGAAGGAGAGCATTTGGCAGCGGATACCGTAGAGATGATGATTTCAGGGGTGGTGGTGGTGGTGGTAGTGGCGGTGGTTCAGATCGATATGGTGGCGATAGGTATGATGACCGGCGAGATGAACGACGAGATGATAGATCGGACAAGTGGAACGGCTATTCCAGGAATGAAGAAAAGAGGGAAGAAAGAGGAGGTATGTGCAAGTTTAAAATAAAAAATAAAAATGTAAACCTCGTCGCAAACTTTATTAAACTAGTTTATATCTGTTTGGGCACTGACTTGTACATATGCCAGCTGTTAAATCTTATATCCCATTTTTATGAATATAGGTCCTACCCAGAGGCCAAAGTTGAATCTTAAACCTCGTACTGCACCAAAAGAGGAGGAGACCAGTGGTGCTCCAGTTGCCACGAGTCGAGCTGCGTCAATTTTTGGGGGTGCCAAACCTGTGGACACAGCTGCCCGAGAACGTGAGGTAGAAGAGAGATTGCAGAAAGAACAGGAAAAAATGCACCGTCATTTGGATGATGACAGGCCTCGACAGATAGAGAGGAAGCCACGGGAAAGGTAAGAATGGGTTGAATAATTTGATGTACTCTGCTTTTGTCACTTACATTTCATCCATTTTGCTATCCAGCTTGGTTAAAGGGTAACTCCACTTTCATGAGGAAAAAATGGCAAATGGCATATGCAATTGCTACACAAGAGATATTGTATAAACTCATTGTCATGTTCAAGAAACCAGTTTGAGATAATTTGAGCTTTGTGAATGTTGCATTATCCTGCTGGAAGACCATGGGTACACTAGTCATAAAGATATGGTCAGCGACAATACTCGGGCATTTAAAAGATGCTCAATTGGTACTAAGGGGTCCAAAGTGTGCCAAGAAAATATCCCCCACACAATTACACCACCTGCCTGAACCATTAATACAAGGCAGAATAAATCCATGCTTTCATGTTAATGCCAAATTCTGATCCTACCATCTGAATGTCGTTGATGAAATCGAGACTCATCAGACCAGGCAACGTTTTTCCAATCTTCTAATTTTGGTGAACCTGTGTGAATTGTAGCCTCAGTTTCCTGTTAGTTGACAGGAGTGGCACCCAGTGTGGTCTTCTGCTGCTGTAGCCCATCTGCTTCAAGGTTTGATGTGTTGTGCATTTAGAGATGGTATTCTGCATACCTTGGTTGTAATGAGTGGTTATTTGAGTTACTGTTGCCTTTCTATCATCTCTCACCAGTCTACCCATTCGCCTGACACCAAGGCATTTTCTTCCACACATCTGACGCTCACTGAATGATTTCTCTTTTTGGACCGTTCTCTGTAAACTCTAGAGATGGTTGTCTGAATATCCCAGTAGTTCAGCAGTTTTTGAAATACTCAGACCAGCCTATTTGGCACCAACAACCATACCATATTCAAATTCTCTTCAATCTTCTTTCTTCCCTATTTTGATGCTTGGTTTAAACTGTTGTCAGTCAGTCTCCAATGGACACTACAGGTTCTGTAGAGCTTCAGGTACATCCATTTATCCCAGGGGTTGACAAATTTGCTTGGAATCTAGGAGCCAGCTAAAAAAGTTAGGAGCCAGGTCTGTGACGGCGATGGACGAGTGAGGGGAAGATAGCCCCTAGCCCCCCACCTGTCTCCAAGTCATTGCCCATAGCTCTTAGAGGGACATTTTTAAATTGCATTTTAGTGTAAATATGAGATGTGAGGTCTCTCTGACCCCAGATCTCATATATAAGAGGACCTGTCATGCTTTTTTCTATTACAAGGGATTTTTACATTCCTTGTAATAGGAATAAAAGTGGCACACTTTTTTTTTTTTTTTTTTTTTTTTTTTTTTTAAAGAACAGTGAAAAAAATAAAAAAAGTTAAAATAAGAAAAAAAAATTGTTTTAAATGCGCCCTGTCTTGCCAAGCTTGCGTGCAGAAGCGAACGCATATATGAAAGCGGTGTTCAAACCACACATGTAAGATATCGCTGCGATCGGTAGAGTAAGAGCAATAATTCTAGCCCCAGACCTCCTCTGTAACTCAAAACGTGCAACCTGAAGAATTTTTTAAACGTCGCCTATGGAGATTTTAAAGGGTAAAAGTTTGTCGCCATTCCATGAGCGGGCGCAATTTTGAAGCGTGACATGTTGGGTATCGAATTACTCGGCGTAACATTATCTTTCACAATATAAAAAAAAAAAATTGGGCTAACTTTACTGTTGTCTTTTTTTTTTTATTAAATAAAATTTTTTTCCCCAAAAAAAAGTGCGCTTGTAAGTCCGCTGTGCAAATACGGAGACGGGATACCCCCAGCTATGCTGCCCCAGGCGCAAGGTCGCTGATTCTAGTCGCCAATGCGACCTGGCGACCGGGTTTTGTCGAGCACTGATTTATCCAGTACCTTTCGGTCTTTGTTCTCATGGCCATTCAGGGCCAAAGAAAGCCTGCAGGTTCATTCATGCAATATGCAGGTCTTTGGCCTAATGGTAGCCTCTTTTTGAGTCGTATGCTCAGTTTTACTCCAGACCGTTGAAACAACATTCTGCCTGTTGGAAAAATTTACTTGTACTGCCCATTGCATCTTTGTACAGAACGCTCCTTGAAGTGTAATTTCCTGCTTAGTGTACCTTGAAAAGTATTCATACCACTTGAGATTTTCCACACTGTTGTGTTGCAACCAAAAACGTAAATGTATTTTATTGGGATTCTATATGATAGACCAACACAAAGCAGCACATAATTGTGACGTGGAAGGAAAATTATGAGTTTTACTAAAATGTGAAAAGTGTGGCATGAATTTTTCAGCCCCCTTTACGCTGATACCCTTAACTAAAATCTATTAGGAAAAAATTGCCTTCAGAAGTTGCCTAAATAGTAAATGGTCCACCTGTGTGTCATTTAATTTCCTTTTAAATCCCAATAAAATACATTTTAAGTTTTTGGATGTAACATGACAAAATATTGAAGATTTCACAGGGTATAAATGCTTTTTTAAAGCCTTGTATGCGATTTGGTGGATTTTCTCAGAAGTCTGTAATAACATGCAAGTACAATTTTTGGCATCCCCTGTAATAGAAACGTAGTTTGGAAGTTGCTTCCCAAGGGTTAAATACTTCAGAGAGATGCAGACACTGAAGCTTTCCCCATTGGAATACAAAGTTCTCTAGGTCAGCCATTTTCAACCAGTGTCCAAGCACTTGGGTGCCTTCAGGTTTTTCCAGGTGTGCCTTGGCAAAATGCCCAAAAATTGTATGAGCCAGAAGATGAATCAAGCCTGCCTTGTAGTTGCATAAAGCCACAGGTTTTTATTGTGCACCATTACAGCCTTCTAGCTGCCTGTGTCCTAACAACCAATGGCATTGTTTGGGAGGACGTTGGGCACATGCACCGCATCCTTGTTTTCTCATCCGTTGTCCCTCCTCTTCAGCACTGGGGTCACATTAGCCAAGTAAGCGAGAGAAACATCGGAATACTAATCGGTACCAGTGTGCAAAAGTGTACTTGCTTTGGAAGAATAAATCCTAACACTGGGTGTCCTACGCGTGTGGATGCTGCTGCGATACGTAAAACTATTTTGTTTTTTAACATTTTAAAATGGAGGGCCTCAAGATGCAAGGTGCAGAATTACAGGGTGCTTTGACTGAAAAAGGTTTGTGACATGCTGCTCTAGGTAACTATACTGAACCAGATCCTCCCATTCAGAATCTGTCTGCACTCACGTGACGCAAACCGTTATTTCTTCAGAGCCGAAAAAGTGTAGGAATCTACAAGCAAGTTTTAGAATTTCCACAATGAACATTGACTTCCTGGGGGATTTTATTTTTTATTTTTCTTTCCTCAACAAAAATGGAGTAGCACTTTAAAGAAACCTGTGTCTTGTAATGTACTTTGTACAGATCCTTGTATTTCTCCCTTTTTTTGCACTGTTAAATGCTGCTTTAATGCCCTGATATTACCCCTGAAGCCTCTTCAGGAATGTTGGACCCTCTAGTTAACCTCTGTGTTCAGTGGTTGCTCCTGGCAGCCTTATAACACTACAGGACAGTGCTACTAGAGTTCTTCATTCCCTGTCAGGTTTTTTTTCTAGGTTCTCTACCACTCCACCCACAATAATAAAATGGTGCACCATCAGTGTTGCAACCTTTTGTTGCTAGGATAGAAGCCACAGTTAATGCATGTTAGGGTAGTATTGAGTGGTTGTGCTTTGCTATGGGCATTTGAGCACATAGTGCTCTTGGTCACTCTAAAGTTTTTTTTTTTTTTTTGCTGAGCAGCGATTTTTATTTTTATTTAGATGTGAGGTTCATTTAATTTATTAACCTTGTAGGCATCCAAGCTGGCGAAGTGAGGAAAACCAAGAAAGGTCTAGGACTGGAAGTGAGTCGTCTCAAACAGGAACCGGTGGATCATCAAGGAGTGAGTGACATGCAGAATCTCTGCCCTTCTTAAATTTGTATGACTAATAGTTCATGTATAAATTGAGTGCAGAAACAGCTGAAGCAACTGAGAAATTCCTAAAATACTAGGTCTCTTGGATGTTTTATGCCTATGCACACACACTTCTACTTGGCTGACTAGCTCCCCCCCAACTTGCATGAAATATTTCTACTTGTGTATGCAGCTAAAGGGCTATTATGTTATGCATAGAGAATGATCCTTTATAATATGCATTCTAAAACTATTTGGAAGACCCTGTACAAGAAATGAGTTAGAAAACAGACAGCAATGCTAGTTTGTGAACAAAACCTTATTTAAATTCTGAAATTAAATCCCAACAATGGTGTGAGGACTGCAGTAGGGGAGCCGAGAAATCTGCCCTGAAAGAAACAGAGCCTGCTGTTCCTGAGCTACCCTCTGAAAATGTTAGATGCCTGGTTATTGTGAGCCTCTGGTTTCAATACTTTGAATAAATTACATGGAACTACGATATAGATTAGGCTTTCTGGCCCTTCTCTAACTTTCCTATTCCTAGAAAGTGTGAAAGCAAAAACGTTATCTTAAAGAGGAAGTAAACCCTTACAAACCACTTTGACCTACAGGTAAGCCTAGATTAAGGCTTACCTGTAGGTCCAAGAAATATCTTCTAAACCTATATGGTTTAGGAGATATTTGCCCGAAAACGGGCACCGCTGTCTACGGCGCATGCGCCGTAGACAGCAGCGCGCAGGCGCACTAAACGCGGCAGTTCCAAGAATGGAGCTGCCGCATTTGTCGACTCGCATGTGCGGGAGTGACGTCATCGCGGCTTTGCCGAATGACAGCGGCGGAGCTGCGAGACGCCACTCCCGTGCGCATGCGCGGGAGTGACGTCATCGCGGCTTCGCCGCTGTCATTCGGCGGAGCTGCGAGACGCCACAAGCAAGATGGATGCGGCGGACTACAGGGGACAGCGGCGACTTCGCTGGCTCCTGTGTCAGGTAAGTGACACATAATGGGCTACTATGCGATGCATAGTAGTCCATTATGCTTTACTTTTGCAGGGAAAAAAAGAGGAAGTAAACTCATCAGGGTTTACTTCCTCTTTAAGTCAGCCAACTAGCATTTAAAAATAAAGCCTTGAATGGACATAATCACACTTAGTCAAAAAAAAATATTGCAATTTTAGTGTAATGCAAAAATTTCCCAAATATAAAGCATGCATTATACATGCATTTTTAGGATTTTACAGTTGAGTTCAATAAATCTGTCTAAATATGTTGATGCATAAAAATGCATCATGGCATGTATATTGTGGGTTTATGTATATTCTCGCTCTCTTGCGCAAATATTTTAGGCACGTGCGAGGCCATGTAAAGTAAGAATGATTTTAATTTTATTTTTGTTCATCAATTTACAAAATGCAAAGTGAGCGAACAGAAGAAAAACCTAAATCAAAATCATATTTAGTGTGAATACCATTTTTGGCTTCAAATCCACATCAATTATTTTAGGTACTCAAAGTGATGGTGCACAGTTTTTAAGTAGTTTGGCAGGTGGGTTGTTAAAAAATCTTAATTATGTTGAGATCAAGGCTCTGTGGAGGGCCAAACCATTGCTTTCAGAACGCCTTGAAATTCCTAATCACATGGCTGTATGTTTGGGGTCATTGTCCTACTGCAGGATTAAATTTGGGGCCAATCACACGCTTCCCTGAAGGTATGGCACGATGGATAATTTCTGCCTTGAAGTGATGGTTTGGCCCCCACAGAGCCCTTGCATCAACATTGAGTCTGTCTGGGATTACATGAGACAGAGATATGAGGCGGCTAAATTCACATATCTGTGGTTGGTGTCCAAGATGTTTGAACAACCTACCCGCCAAGTTCATAAAAAATATATATATATTTACACCAAATATTGCTTTAACATGTTACCAAAGTCTATCTTTTATTTTTGCATTAAAATAATAAACCGGTTATACTCGCTGTGAGCATCCCCGAGCCGCCTCTTTCCGTGTCCTATGCTAGTGATATTTGGCTTCTCCTCTTCATATGTCCCCATGTGGAGTAGGGAGAAGAGATGCAGCCGGGTACAGCGCTGGATCTCTTTTCCCCTCTTCCCCTTCACATAAAGAAAGGGGGAGGACAAGGAAATATAAAACATTTTTTTCCCTTAATGCAAGGAATGCCTTTTTTTTTTTTTTTTTTTTTTTTTTTTTTAGCATTATCACTTTAATTTGGATTTATTTTGTTAATTTACTTTCCATTTTGTTAATTGATGAAATGAAATGCTTTTAGAAATAGAAGGGTTTATTTCCAATTTTATTTTTTTATTCTTTTCAAACCTGCCTAAAATGTTTGCACAGCACTGTATATAGAAATATCACTTGGATGTCGGCTACTTTGCTTAACCACTTTAGCCCTGGAAGATTCAGCTGCTCAATGATGAGGCTACATTTTACGATATGGCACTGCTTCGCTTTAAATGACTATTTGCGACGCTGTATCACAAACAAAATGTTGTTCCCACTCTCCTATTTTTGGTTAAAAAAAAATTGTAATAAGTTTATATTGGTTTGCACAAAAGTTAAAACCCTGTCGCCAGATAATTTAACAAAATATTAACTTGTAGATGATAAATGCATTTACTGTAGAGGGCTATGACATGCAGCTGGCTGAGCTAGGAATTGCTAGTCAAGTTTTCTAACAATTTAACCACTTCAATACAGGGCGCTTATACACCTTCCTTCCACTGACCAATTTTTCAAAGCATTCAACGCTATCGCCCTTTGCATGGTCATGCAACGCTGTACTTCAAACCATTTTTGTAAATTTCTTTCCCCCCACAAATGGCTTTCCCTTGGTGGTATTTGATCACCACTGGGGTTTTTATTTTTTGCGCTACAAATAGAAAATCAAAGATTTTGAGAGGGGGTTTTTCTCCATTTCTGTTAAAACTTTTTAAGTTTTCTCCTTCACTGATGAGGCAGCACTGATTGGCACAGATAAGGCACTTATGGGCATTCATAGACTGCACTGGCAGGCATCACTGATGGGCATAGTGCCATCCCTAATGGGCATACCTGGTGGGCACGTCATAGGCTCCTTACCGCGATCAGATGCAGTGTGTCAGACTGACAACCACCAATCTGCGTGCCCCCCGGCTTATCCTGCTGGAAGCCATATGACGCCCAGTCAGCATAACAGAACCCCTTTCCGGCCGTCGTTTCGCTATATGGGGTGTGGGAAGTGGTTAAAGGCGCATTGCAAGTGAATAAAAATTATCAAGGGGAAAACACTGCCAAGGAAGCATTTAAAATACTTAATTTTTCTGTGCTTTTACCTGCAATTATTAAAGTTGGTCAAAGGGTCTCTGAAATCTTTAAGCACTTACCAACCGCCTCACAACAATGTATGTCCCTCCTTCTTTTTTTTTTTTTTTTTTTTTTTGAAGAGGGCCATCTCGGTAACGGCAGCAGCTGCTGCAACAACTGACGTATCCACCTCTTCAGGCGGCAGTTCGGTAAACGATAATGGTGGTCTCGGCGGCGGATTTGCCGCTAAATCACTGTTGGCAGCAGGAGAGGTGCCACCCCTCTCCTGCACCCTCCGCCACTTACCGGAGCCATCGGCAAATGGTGGAGGCGGTTGGGTCCTATCTGTGGCTGGGTATGGAGACTAGTGTGGCTAAGATGACCATACCATAGCAGGGCGGAAGCAACGTCAAAACGTCACTTCTGCCCATACATCTTAAAGGCACTTTTATTTTTTTATTTTTTTTTCAAATGACAATATTTTTTTTTTTTTTTTTTAATTGTGTTTAATCCAAATATGAGATCTGGGGTCAAAAAGACCTCAGATCTCATATTTGGATTAAATACAATAAAAAAAAAAAAAAAAAAAAATTATTTGAAAAAATGAGATTGAAAAAGAGGACCTGTCATGCCTTTTTCTATTACAAGGGATGTTTACATTCCTTATGATAGGAATAAAAGTGACCCAAATTCTTTTCTTTTTACAGTGTAAAAAGAAACTTATTTTTTTGTTTTTTTATTTTATTTTTTTTTTGCGCCTCGTCCCGACGAGCTCGCACACAGAAGCGTGAGCAGAGCCCATATATGAAAACAGGGGTCAAATCACACGTGAGGTATCTCTGCGATCGTTGGAGCGAGAGCAGTAATTCCTGCCCTGGACCTCCTCTGTAACTCAAAACATGCAACCTGTAGAATTTTTTTTAAAATGTTGCCTATGGAGATTTTTAAGGGTAAAAGTTTGATGCTATTCCACGAGCGGACGCAATTTTGAAGCGTGACATGTTGGGCATCAATTTACTCGGCGTAACATTATCGTGCCCAATAAAAAAAAAAATTGGGCTAATGTTGTGTGTTTTTTTTTTTTTTTTTTCCCCAAAAAAATGCGCTTGTTAGACCGCTGCGCAAATACGGTGTGACAAAATATTGCAATGACTGCCATTTTATTATCTAGGGTGTAGAAGAAGAAGTAGAAGTAGTTTTCTAGCAAAAAACATGTTTTTAACTTATAAACAGTCTGAAAGAGGCCTGGTCCTTAAGTGATTAAAACGGGAATATTTAAAAAAAAAAAAAATGAAATGAAAGGGCGTTCAATAATTAAGGATTCTGGTCATGGTTTAGAGGGGTTCTCATTTTCCTGGTTATTTAAAGGGTTAAGTCTCCATGCACCTGAGCAAATTGAATTTGGCACACAATGAAAATATGCAGAAGCAGATGTTGCCTTTAGTAGAAACCGCATTTCTAGACCAAGTAGATTAAAATTATAGGTGGCTAAAGTTTTATGCAACCATTATCTGCTCTGTGCAACAATACTGCGCAGAAATATTTCTTTCGTCCTCTTCTGGCAGTCCCTGCAGGCTCCATCCTATTTTGTGACGCCTTCTTTAGCATGCAGGATGCTAAAGGAGGCATCCGTCCCAATCAGGTCCTGTGCCATGCTGTTTAAATCCATAGACACAGAGCGGCGATAGGCAAAGCCCCTGTTCCCACCTCACAGGAGTTTGGTGGCAGAAAAAGCCTGTTTCTCCACTGCCCTCCGTTTGTCCTGTAAAAGCAGAAAGTGAAGTGGAGTGACACTGGAGCCAGAGACATCTTTGGTTCATTGACATGGAGCCAGGCAACTGTGAATTGAGGGAGGACAGTAGGAAACATGTAAAACTATTTTACGCTTGTTCACACCCTTCCACCGTTCTCTATTGTAATGGGTCCCTTTACTGACAAATAGCCACGCTGGAAAACCTTTATTTTGCCCTTTTTACAGTAAAGGTTTAGATTTGCATAACCTTTTTGATGTGGCCACATCTCTGCATCTAATGAGCCTTATTTTTATTTTCTATCCACCAAAGATCATAGGGTATCTTCTGCATTCTTTATCATATGCTCAATTGTCAGTTGTCCAAGCTTGTGATGGGTTTAATTTAGGGTTTATTAGAATTTTTATTAGTTCAATTGTGCAGTTTTTGGATCTATTCACGTTTAGAAATTTTATGGTACTAAGAATTGACGAAGAGTGGCACTGAAAACTAACTTACTGCTGCAGTGTTAATACAAAAAATGTTAGTTGCGCTTTGGTCTCCACTGTGTTATCTTAGTGTGTGAAGTGATACACTGTTAAATTTCTGGTTACTGTTCCACAGTCTCACGACGGAGAGAAAGTGAAAAATCTGTGGAGAATGAAGTGTTTGGAAAAGATGAGGAATCTCCTAGCCTGAAGTCCCCCAAATCGGATTCCCAGCTCCCTTTCAAAGTTATGCCTGCCCCACCTCCTAAGGAGAATGCATGGGTGAAGCGTAGTACGGCACCTACCCCTTCTCGCTCCCTCAGTTCAGAGTCCTCTCAAAGGTAAGCACACCCAAGTCACAACTGTGGTCAAATATAATCCTGGGATCCCACCGCTCAATGCTGAAGCCTTGAACTGTACTGTTTGTCCCCTTGAGGTTTTAATATGGTCAAACGTTCTCTGCATTGCGCCTAAGACGTCCTGCTCTCCAGCTTCCCCTTTCATCTCCTCTCAAACTCTCCTCCAGGACTTTTCCCAAGCTTCTCCCATCCTATGTAACTCCCTACCCTAATCTGTCTGGCTATCTCCTACTGTCCCTGAAAACCCTTTTCTTCAGATAAAACTATCCTGCCAACAATTGTATTTTTACTTTCTCTGTCGGTTTCATCCCCCATTACCTTTTTGTATCACTTGACCCTCCCCTTTTTAGATGGTAAGCTGTAAAGAGCAGGGCCCTCTGATGCCTCATGTATTGAATTGTATTGTGCTAACAAAATATACAAAAATGTATTTTTGCACTGGGTGTGAAAGCGTACATAGAGAAACTCCCACTAAACATCAGAATATTGGATGTCAGAATCCATAAATACACATACAGTGAGTGCCCAGCCACACAAATAACAGTCCACAAACCTCAAGTGAAAACATCAGTGATGTGCAAATCTTCTAAAAACAGTAAACTCCAGGAATTGGTGAAAACCATAAACTATCCGACTTTGTTAACGTCAACAAAATATGCAGCCTCGGCTTGAAGGGGTTGTACCAAGGTGATGCGTGCAGCTGCATAAAAAGAATGTGTTCACACTGGTGATGAATGGGGATACAGGTTCTAAAAGTGATTGAAATATAAAATATAACTGAAAAGTTACTAGAACACAACATTACAAATGTTGATACATGCCAGTGTTGTGGAATGTCTGTGATAAAAAGAGAAATTAAAGAAGAGGAAAAAAGAAGAAACCGAAACCATGAAATATGGTGAAAGGAAGAGCGCTTGCAGTGAGACATGAATGGGGTTGTGAAATCTCGAAACATTCACCCTTGTCTTGTGAAGTAATATATGATAGCCAATTGTGTCTGCCCTGTGACAGATGTTCTGCCAAGAGACAGGCTAGCACGAAATGGGGACTTTGTATGCGTCCAACCCCTCCCCTATGCGTCCAAGGAAGCTTCATCCAGTGCAGCAGGGTTAAAACAGATGTAATAGAAAATACAGCATGTACTGATGCCTCACTGCTGGCCTTCATGAGTGGATCCGGCCTGATCTGACATGTTTATCCTTGGAATCTCTGAGACCGGAAGTTGGTGTCCTGTTATTGCCATTGATCAATGCCTGGAGGTCTGTTAATTACATGCCTGGCTGATCTGTGGTGGGGATCTTTCATATTTGATAGGCCAACCTTATTTGTGGTGAGAGGCACGTGTGTCTCCAAGAAACATTCATGGATTTGGATAGTTGAATGTTTTCACTTGTTCCTGGACTTTACTGTTTTTTAAAAGATTTGATTCTGATGTTTTCACTTGCTGTTTGTGGACTTTTGTTTGCGTGGGTGTGCAGTCAGTGTATATATTATAAATGTACTGCTCTCAAGCGCTGTGCAAACTGTTGCCGCTATATAAATCCTGTATTATAATAATACATTATATCATTTTCTATCTGAAAATTTAGTAGACTTGAACAGCAGATAACTAAAGAGGGGAAAAAACTGTCTTGGCCTAGGTTCACATTGATCCAATTTGGCATGTGCCGCACAGATTCCCAAAACTAGTTTCTGTACTACGTTTGGCGACTTTGGGGGTGCGATTTCAATAAACATTCGTGCAGCAACCCGCACAGATGTCTCTGAAATAGCTCCCAAAGTCGGACTGACGGAGTATGAAATTGTGTGAGTTCAGCTGAACTCGCACCATTTCAATCCCACTGACAATGTGAGCCTGGGCTTACTGTGGAAAGTGTAATATGAGCAAACTGGCAAATAAAAACAAGCCCTGATGGGCCATGACTTCTAAAGAACCTTCGCTCTTTAACACCCTTGGTAGTTCTAACATTATAATATAATAATTTGAGCAATGTCTGATAGGAATTTATGCATTTGATAAGTCATACGTTCTGCAAAGAAAAGACTGCCATAAAATTTAATGCTTTGGACAACTATGGTAATATTTTTTTTGTTCACTTCTAGTGGAGGGGAGAGACCTTATGATTCAGAAAGGCGGCAACATGTGCACAGAGGTAAGTCGCTTGTCAAAGGTGACCTATGTGTTAAAATGTTACATTTTTCCCAGAGCTAATTATTTATTTGTTTCTTAAAGCAGATGAGAACAAAGTAGATGATTTGGACCATGTGTCAAGGTCTAGTGGACGTGGCATTGGAGATCGCAATCAAGTGTCTGATAGGTAAGCTGGACAGGAGAGGAATTGCAAGTTAACTTCCCAGGGTAATTTTTTGGGGGCTTGGCAGGAAGCAGCACCCCCCCCCCCCCCATATCTCTACTACACAAGTGATGTGGATGCAAGGATCACCCCCACTGCACTATTGTATTCTGACAGCGGGGGCTAACCCTCCCAGAATACACAGATCAGCACTGCAAGCACTGATCGAATGTTGGTTGTCTAGCAGGACCATTAGATCGTTTTTAACAAACTGCTGCTGACCAGTCAAATTTTGATACATGTGTACCCAGCTTAAAGCGTAAGATGAGGGCAGTGATTTGTGATAAGGCTGATCTGATAAGTTTATTGATGGATTACAGTTCACAGTGCACTTGAATAAACTTGTTGCTTCTCCATGTACACTGGGAATGGCCTGCAAATCACACCATAACACAGAAAAGTGCATGGTCTACTTTTCGGAAAGGTGCTGCACCAAATCTCATGGCTCTTCAATCACATGGTACTGTTCAATCTGGTGTACTGTATTTCCGATCTCTGTTTGGGGTTCCATTAACATTGTATTGGTACACACACACACACACACACACACACACACACACACACACACACACACACACACACACACACACACACACACACGTGAGAAGCCACAGCTTTTGTATCAAGCAACATGCTCCTCTGCACTGTGGTATATAAAGTAATCACTTGCCTCCCGATCTCTTGCTCTGTGCTCATTAGCAGTATCATACATGTAATAAAATGCAAATAATGCTTCCCATAGTATATAACTGATTCAAACATTAGTTATGAGGCCACACATATAGTACTCTGGGAGGAGCATGCGTGGAAACTTCTAAGATTGCTGCTTGAGCAGGGAGCTCCACCCTGCCCCACTCTAACGGTACACCCGTATGTACAGAGGCGTGTGTGTTAGTGTTTTTTTCTTTTCTTTTTTTTCTCCTCTTATATTCACCGACCGACACAGCTCCTCTCTGTAACTACATGGGTTGGAGAAACTAGGCAAAATTGTTACACAATACACAGAACTTTAATCCCGCCCCGGTGGGGCGGGCCCCGTGCTATCATCCCTCCTCCTGCGAGCAGCTTCAGTTTTTATTTTGCCTAGCAAGGAGAATGACCTAGGAAACCCTGCGGGCCTCTCGGTCCATATTTTTACTGCAGGTGGGCTGCTTTTTGCACAAGAGAGATCCTGAGATCTTCTATCAACTGCCGGCTGGGTGACATGCTGATTAATGATATCCTTGTAGTCTCCCCAGTCCGGCCATCGTGCGTGAGCAGGCCGCAGCTACGGCTCAGCAGGCCACGACATACCTCATGCTCCAGAGGTGGTCGGTGAACTTCAGTGCTCCGGGGTATACATATGACCGGGCTACTGATGTCTGGATCACAATATACCGAGGCCAACGGCTACCCTGTAACTGCGCAGGTGTGGGTCTGTGATGGAATGTGTTCCAGCTCTTCAGGACTGGTAACTACGGCTTACTCTACTCCCTGCTTCGGTGGGGGGAGCACCTGGGCATTCCCTGGGGGGTCGAATCTGGGGGCCACCTCACCTCATCTTCTCTCCCAAGTCCCTATCACCCCTCCTTTCCCCCTCTGAGGGGGATGTCTGCATGCGCTGCGGGCGGTGTGTGTGTGGAGTTGCTGTTTCTCCCCTGTGGCTCTGCGGTTGCTGGTCAGTCCAGGTCTGGGGGTCCCAAAAAAGCAGTTTTTGTGGAGGTTGTCTTGCAGGCAGCTTGTTTTTATTTCTGCTCTCTTCACCACATGGCGTCGTTCCTGCGGCCGTCTTGTATTTGGGAAAGCTATAAATTCCCCTGGGGAGCTTCAGCAGCCATTTTCTTTAGGATTCCTATTGATTACATTGGTGGCCATTTTGTGAAAGCCTGAATGCTTTCTTCACCGCTGGCCTCTTGTTACAGCATGACATGTGCTTTCTTTTGTTACTTCCTGTATCCACTGTGTGTATGGGACACTGGATGGCTCTGTGCTGAACGCTGAAGCTGTTCTGCAGATCGTTGCACCGCTGTTGGAGCTGCTGCTGACCGTTTTTTCTCCTCTCTTCATCTGGAAACCTCCTAGGGACTACAGGCACTATTGTTGGCATTCACAGAACTCCCCAGGGTGGTGAGTCTAGCACTAAGTGCTAAGACACTGACTGAGTGGACAAAACTTTTGCACCGCAAACTGGGAGAGCAGCATGCCTCCCCTGTCTGCGTGGAGCTAACAGACCAACTAGTGCATGGCCTTAAGTACGTTTGACGCGACCCTGGATACTCTCCCTCTGCTATCCTGGGCCTCAGTGTCAGCCGTGGTGCTGAGGCGCCTTATTTGGCTGAAATGCTGGTCTGCTGACCAGGCATCCAGGAAAGCCCTAACGGATCTTCCCTTCCTTGGCGAACAGCTCTTTGGAGCCTTGTTGGATGATTTTATTAAAAACGCCATGGGTACACTACTCCCACAGGCCAGGAAGGCTAATGAGCCACGCCGCAGGCAAGGGCCCTCCTTTTCCGCTCACAAGTGGCTTTTTCGTCCGCCCAGTGCTTCGGCAAAAGGACCCCAGCCCGACAGGACGTCCGCGGACGGTCAGAAGCGTCCCTGGAACCGCAAGCCTGCGAACAAGTGCTACAGCATGAGGGTTTGCCCCCACACGTGTCTCGGGTGGGGGGGTCGTCTTCTGGAGTTTGCAGCCTGTTGGACCTCCCGGTTATCGGACCAATGGGTTTGCGATCTGATTTCTGCGGGTTACAAGATAGTTTCTCTCTTGGCCGCCAAACAGATTCTTCCCCTCCAGCATACCCACATCCCTGGTTCGCCGGGAGGCCCTGCTAGGGGCAGTAAGGGACTTTCTGAATCAGGGGGCGATTGTACCATTTCCAGGTGGATCAGACAGATTGTAGTACAAGCCTACGCCTTGAAGGGGCAGGTGACTCCCTTTCCAGTCACGGCCCACTCTACAAGAGCAGTCGGAACGTTTTGGGCCTTCCGACACCAAGCGTCTGTCGCTCAGGTGTGTAAGGCGGCGACCTGGTCATCTGTCCATACGTTTACCAAGTTTTACAAGGTAGGCGTCAGTGCATTGGCTGATGCTGGTTTTGGCCACAGTTTTGCAGGTGGCCGTGTAGTTGCTATTGAGTTTTTTCCCCCCCCTGGTTTTCTGATAAAAACACAATACTGTTTCGTTATTACACTGTTACATTACTTCCGCAAGGTTGCGGTCTGGGGGATCACTCCTGTTGAGGATGCCCGGTTTTGTGGTGGTTTCCACACACTGCTGTGGGTTTTTTTTTTTTTTTTTTGTGGGTTTAATTTCACTAGTTCCCACTTGCCATGGTGGATGAAGTTTTTAATGCTGTTTTTTCCCACTCCTCGTTTGGCACTGCTTTGGGATGTCCCATGTAGTTAGAGAGCTGTGTCGGTCGGTGAATATAAGAGAAAATAGGATTTTTGTACTCACCGTAAAATCCTTTTCTCTATAATTCAACGACCGACACAGCACCCACCCCTCCTTTTTCTATGTTATACTGCCTGGGGCGGGATTAAAGTTCTGTGTATTGTGTAACAATTTTGCCTAGTTTCTCCTAATGGCAGGCTATACAACCCATGTAGTTAGAGAGGAGCTGTGTCGGTCAGTGAATTGGAGAAAAGGATTTTACGGTGAGTACAAAAATCCTATTTTTTTCATAATTAAACCTTGTTGAATGGTTATCTTTTTAGCTGTCATTTCTGTACCAGTTATGTTTTGAAACTGTACAAGTGTTTGCTTAATGTTTTGGATTTGGAGGCATTTAAAAGTAAACTTAAAAAAAAAAAAAAATTCTCCTTTTTCTATTTACAGAGATGATGAGGATTTAAATGTAGGGTTGGAGCCAATGAGTAAAGATGAGCAGGCAGCTGTAAGTTATTTTTTATTTATTTTTTCCTACTTTACATCTGGTTTACTTGCTGAATTTAGGCTGCAGATTTTCAACGGTGGGTGTAAGAGTTCCCCTAAATCTAAACACTAATGGAAAAGTGAAAATCTAAATTAAGGGAACGTTACTGGTTTTTGGGTACTAAATCAGTAGTTTTGTCAAACTAGTTTTAGTTATACAGACACATTTGTATTTTTGTTTGAAGCACTTCAGGGTCAATGTATTTTACTTTAAACCATTGGAGCAAAACAATACATGTGAGCACCTCTAACAAGTTTAGTTGTGGCCTGTCCTCCACTGTAGAGGTTTCAGCTCACATCCTTTTTCTTGAAACTCTGGTTCAAGGAATGAGTGGATTTGTTCCAGTGGGTACACAGCAATACGTTTATTTTTATTTTTTTAGGATGTCAAATAGTTGGAGTCAATGTGTGTTTTATAACTGTGTATACATTTTTATTAAATCTGAAC
This sequence comes from Lithobates pipiens, assembly GCF_037356315.1. NCBI lineage: Eukaryota > Metazoa > Chordata > Amphibia > Anura > Ranidae > Lithobates > Lithobates pipiens. Next base: position 589,613,059 of record NW_027507748.1, on the reverse strand, counting down.
TCCAAGTAGATATAAAAAAAAGTGCACCATTAAATGGTGCTGTGCATTCATTAAAACACAATAAACTTGTGTTAATGTAATTAAAGCAAGTCCCCTAATTTGCCTCTGCTTTAGCCTTTTTTTATTCCAGTGTATAGTAGTCCTCTGTGGGGGAGCAGTACACATGTGCTGAACCGAACAGAAGGGAAAGTGTGCAGCTACACCTTCATTACACAATTACAGGCTGACACGGGAAAATGTTTATGATGAAGTTTATAACTTCTGTACCAACCTGGCCGTGCTTTCTGGCACAGGGCTGTGTACATCTCAGAACTCAATGGATTAAATTACAAATAGTTTGCAGTTAAAACTACTATACACATTTCAATTCTGTATGTAGACAGTTGCCTGTAGTTCAAATTTGACTTATTGTCATTGTTTCCTAATTAAGACTTATCTTTTATATTTAGTGAACAAATGCTAGACTGCAAATCCCTAATGTTTTAAAGGGGTTTTATTTAACCAGTTGATCTTTCTTTAACACTTTTTTGCACAGGTTTAAATCTTTTTTTACACAACTCACGAATATGTATTTTCTGAAAGTAGACACCCTAGAGCAGGGGTAGGCAACCCGGGGCCCTCCAGCTGTTGTGGAACCACATTCCCATGAGGCATTGCAAGGCTGGCAGTTGCAATTAATCCCAGAGGCATGATGGGACTTTTAGTTATGCAACAGCTGGAGGGCCATAGGTCTTTAGGCCTACCCCTGCCTTAAAGAATAAAATGTCACACGCTATTACTGCAAAGCTCTAGGAAATGAAAAATTTCAGTAAAAAACACACTGACGCAAATTTTAGAGTAAACAAACACTATAAATTACCCAAGTTTTTGGGTAATGCGTTTACTCGGTTGCCAAACCTTAAATTTATGTGTGAAATGCCAAATATTTTCTATAGCCATCAGTTTAGTGTTTTGCGGAGGAGGTCTGGTGTTAGAATTATTGCTCACATATGTAACTTGTATCGCAATTGACATTCTCTTGCGTAGGTGCCCTGGTGCATGCGTTTACGTTCGTGTGTGTGTGTATACCCAAAAACTTTTTTTTTTTTTTTTTTTTTTTTTTTTTTCCATCGTAGGGGACAAACGGTCCCCATGTGATTTTTGGTGACCAGTTCTCTTTATTGAGATATGCCGATCGAAAAAAACCTGCATGTCTCTTCTGTACTCAACTGAATGTTTTGCCATGCAGATTGCCAGAAGTGATGTCATATTGCTTTCCGGGTAACAAGAAGGCGGAGAGCAGATGTGTCTGCTCTTCTCCTTCCCCTTCTACCCGCTGGCACCCGTCATGGAGATCCTGGGCCTGCCAATGGGCAAGGGGGGCGTGGTAGCAGGGGGAGGAGACCGCCGGTACCAGGGTGTGTGAGAGCAATCGGGTGGCTCTGCTGCTACCCGAAATGCTCTCACCTGACAGGCAGGAGTCTGCTTGTCACTTTCACACACTCCCTGCCATTGGCAGCATAAGGGTTAAACCATTCTTTAAACTGTTTTCCATATTCACGCCAGTCTTTCATTATGTTTTTCTCAGAACATGTTATGCCAATTCTAATGAACCAGGCTAACATCCTTACCTAATTTTTATTTCTTTCTCTCCAATACGTGTAGAAATTCAGCCACGCAAGTAAATACGCAGCTTTGTCTATGGATGGAGAAGAGGAGCCTGAAGAATACGCTGACTAACCTTGGGAATACCTGTGTCTATTGGATTCCTTCCTCCCTCTCCTTTTAATCTCCCATATGCCCTATTCCATAAATCATTGGCATAAGCCAGAGCAAGAAAAGCAAACACCCCTTCCGGCTCTGTCCCCTCAGAAATCTAAAAGCAGTCTAACTCTGACACCTGCAACAATGATCTTCAGTTAGAAAAAACAATGAGCTGTTTGTTCTCTTGCATGCTGCTGCAGCTTTTTACCGTGTGCGTGAAATAGGAGGGGTGCGTAAGTGCAGTGTATGGTGAGGGAGCCCTTAATCGCAGTTCATGCTTTCTTTGGGAAAGGGAAGTTTAACAGGATTATCACACAGTATATTCAATGCTTCCCAAAAAAACCTCTGCTACATTGCACAAAGGTTATCATTTTTATGCCAGAGAATACATTAATTTCCAAGCAGCAACATCTCGCATATAAGGCTTTTGGGTGGCTCCCAGAGCTCTTATTTTAAGGTTATTCCTGCAGCACAGAGAACTTCATGGACTTGATGTGCTGGACCCTAAATGATTGCATTTTTAGCACATTTATGATAATAAAATGAATTAATACGAAGCCCTGATTTGCAGCTTCAGTAGTGAAATGAAAGCCTTCAGATGCTTGGTTTGCACTCAGAATAGAACAGTTTGCCAGAAGCCTGTCGTCCACTGTGGCAAGAAAGAGAAAAAAAAAAAAAAATCTGATAACCTAGCTTATATCCACAGACTCAAAACCATGTTGCATAGGAGAATCCCCCTCGACTTGGTGTGATGCTGTGGGTTTCCAGGAGGCTGCTGTAGCAATGAACTTTTTTGTTTGTAGGATTTTTTTTTTTTTTTTTTAATATCTGGAAGAGGTGGTGTTTGAGTGGCATGTTGCATCCAGACACTGCCTTTCACACATTCAACATTAGTACTCTTTCCTTCCACCCCCACCTCAACCCCTTCATCTGGCCTTCCCTAATTTATAACTAATGTGCATTGGAGAGCTGGGTCCTCGTCTCTCTCTCTCGGGCCAGTTCTTGAGACCTTGGTTTAACATTTTACACTTCCCACTGAAGTGTAATCTGAAGAAAATATATAATAAAAACTTGTAATGATTTGTAATCGGCTTTCTGGGAGATGTTTTATTATCATGTAAAGTACCTGACCAACCCTCTTCTTTTATTTTTTTTTTGTTTGTTTTTTTTCTGTTTATCAGCTCTGCCCCTCCCTCAAATAAACTAATCTTTAAAGTATTATGTCTGTTTAAATGTTTGTCTGTCTTTGTGTAAAAGATTTCATCTTCACACTGTGGAATAATTGTGTGGTTTTGAGGACCCCTAAATATAATGGGAGACATTTATTAAAAGCTGTGCTTAGTTCATTGTGGTCTTTTTTTTTTTTTTTTTTCCATTTTTAATAGTATTTTAGAAATTGAAGCACAGTTCTGCAATGTATTTTTAAAACATTTTGTTTGTGAATGCAGTGCATTTGAGGCAGAAATACTTTGGTTTTAAACCTGAATAGTTTTAAGATTTGCCTGAGTTTTTTTATTTATTTATTTTTTCTCATTGTTAGATTTACTTCTGAACCCTTGTACTCTAATAACTGGGTTATACTGCTGCCTATGTGAAAAATTAGACAAAGCCATTAGTCAATCGGGTAACCCTTCCCACACTTCCTTTATGCTTTGGGTTTTTGCTAGTGTCCTAGGACAGTGGACATTATTTTGGAGAAAAGGAGATATATATATATATATATATTCACTCCCCCCCCCCCCCCCCCCCTTTCCTAGACTCTTTGCCTTTCTGGTGTGGCTCAATGTACCGGTAATGTTCAAAGAGAGGGAGATTAGGGAAGTAAACAAGTGGCTGAAGAAAAGAGCTGGTGTAGTAAGGAGGGGTTTGGGTTCTGGGAGGACTGGGCCGACTTATCAGTCGATAGCTAGTACTATAGAAGGGACGGACTGCACCTAAATGAGGAGGGTACAGATCAGCTGTGAATGAAGATGGCCAAAAAGTTAGAGTGGGTTTCTTTTCTTACATCAGGGGGCACAGAGCCATAGTACTATGTGGGTTATATCGGACTGACAGGTGATGGACACTGGCACGCCCCTAAGACATGTACTCCCCTATATAACCCCTCCCATTACTGTGAGTCCTCAGTTTTTTTTTTTTTTTTTTCTCTCCAGTGTCTAAGGTGTTGGTCACGAGTAAAGATGTGCTGTGCTGAGCTTCACTGGTAGTAATCCTTGCTGGTGCTAGCCATGCTAACCTGATCCGTTCTGATGTATTTTCATGGGCTAAATGAATGGTACCCGGGCCTCGTGTCTGAAGAAGCAAGGTTTTGCTTGCGAACGCTTCTCTGAGAGCTGCGATCCAGTACTTTTTGGTAGTGAGGCCATAAAGTTTTGTGAGTAACCAGTGGTTCCCCGGTTCCTGAAGGTTTCCGAAAAGGTCTCTAAACCTACCGTGAAGGCTGCAGATTGGTTCTTTATCTCTGTAAGACCCTGCTGCGAGGATAAGGCAAGGGAGATTTTCTCAGGAATTTCTCCTTCTATGTATAATGTCATGCCTATGTGTCACCACTGGGGGGCTGTATTGAAGCTGGAAACAGCAGAAACCTTCATTCTCCTCTCCAGCCGCAACAGACCCTCTGGTAAGAAAAGGGAAGGGGGGGGGGTCTGGTCTCTTCCTGTGCCCCCAGATTGGATTTATTCCCCTTCGGAGGACAGGATGCCAAGACTGTTGCCTCTTAAAAAAAATAAAGGGTAGACTGAGGCTGCTCAGCAGAGGATTCCCCTACCCCCTCTCCACCATGCTGCAAATGCAGGAAAATACTTACCTTGGAAAAGGGGGAGTAGCTAACGGCGTCAGACATTGGCCACATGTTCAGGATGTGTTTTTAAAGCGTTGTGTGTGAAGCTGCTGCCTGGTGGTGGAGGGACAGAGCAAAGAGGTGGCTGGATCAGGTTAGGTGACACAGGCATTTCCCTTTGACACATTGTACTGTAAAAGGCTGGGATTAATAGCTATTGTACTGTACTATAGCCTAGCAAGTTTACATTCTTTTGCTGGTAGTGCCTCTGCTTTGTACTTTTAAGCTATGAGTGGCAAAGGGACCAGGAACTCCTCTAATGGGTCAATGGTTACACAACAAACTAAAAACCATTTCCAAAAGAATGTCCTCCTCAGTGTTGCAGCCAGTCAGATTGAGCAATCAGCGGAAACTGCTTGCAGTCACACAAGCAGTTTCAGCCCTCGAGTATGTTACACAAGAGGTTTTGTCTTCTACCATTGCTAATTTGGAAAAGATTGATTGCTCTTTTATCCCTCCATAGTGGGGTTAAACTTGGCAGATCCCCATCAAGTGCTTAAGACCCTCCTTTTGGAGGTTTAGGACGTTGGGGATCAGGCAGATTTTCCCAAAGATTTGGAAGATACTGGTTTATCCTTTTCTGAGGATCCTGATATAGGAGTAGTAACCTCACAAGACAGGTTGCTTGTGCACTCTTACCAAGTTGGTTTGTTCAACTTTTTTGCTGCCTGCAGCGCAGGCTCTTGATGATCCCATCTCTAAGTTAGGGTCATTAAAACCTCCTCCGTCTGGGGATGCCTTTCCTATACATGCATGGCTAAGGAAGCTTATGTATGCTGACTGGGAACATCCAGATTAGGGATGAGCTTGGTGTTCGAGTCGAGCGCATGTTCCACTCGAACACCGGCTGTTTCGGCGAAGCCAGAACTCTGGGCCATTCGCGCAGCGCTCATGGCCCACAATGCACTGCGCCATCGCAGTGCATTCCACAATGCACTGTGCCATCGCAGTGCATTGCTGGCTCATGATTGGCCAAGCATGCACTGTGACCCCGCATGCTTGGCCAATCACAGTGCCGGCAGCGAGGAGAGCCATGGTTAGCCACAGGCAGGATGCCTGTGGCCAATTATAGCTCAGGCTGTGTAGTACACGCCCCACACTATATAAGGCCACCAGCACGGCGGCCTTGTGTATTGTTCCGGCGTCTGCAGGAGTTAGTGTGTGTGTGCGCGCGCGCCTTCACCGCACAATACATCTGTATCTACCCTTCCTTGCTGTTCTGAGTGGTCTCTAATTGAGCCATCTGCAGGAGTTGGTGTGACTGGGTGTTTGTGTGCCTGCACTGCAGAATACACCTGTATCTACCCATTGTTGCTGTTCTCTAATTGAGCCATCTGCAGGAGTTAGTCTAGTATGTCTCCAGCGCAGTATACACCTGTAGCTACCTATATTGCTCTTCTCTAATTGAGCCATCTGCAGGAGTTAGTTGGTGTTGTGTGCCTCCAGCACAGTATACACCTATATCTACCCTTTATTGCTGGTGTTCTCTAATACAGGCATCTGCAGCCTTTACAGTGGGTGTTGTGTGCCTCCAGCACAATATACACTACCCAATTGCTGCTTTTCCCATCTCCCTGCAGGCCATTACCATGTCCGGAAGGCCAACAAGGGGAGGCAGGCAGGCACGAGCCAATAAGAGGGCAAGCAGGCTCGCTGTCTAGAGACAGCAGTGATGGTCATGAACGTGGTGCATCGTCATCGGCACGTGGCCATGGGCCACACTTATCCTTATTTTCAGCAGCTGGACTTGTTGAGCCGCATCATGCCGATGACTTGGTAGAGTGGATGACCAAGCCCTCTTCATCCTCTCACCCTGGCTCAGGGTACTAGCAAAGCAGCTGCCAATGCATCCTCTTCCCTCTTCTCAATGTCATCATCAGTGACTCCTTCCCTAGACCCACCACGTCCTCCCAGAGAAGTCCCCTGAACTGTTTAAGCACAGTGTTGGGTACATGCTGCAGGAGGATGCCCAGTGTTTTGTAGGCTCTGATGATGATACTCAGCTAGAGGAAGGCAGCAGCGTGAGCGCAGAGAGAGGGGATGCTCAAGAAGGACAGCAATCTGGCAGTCATGTTCCACCAGCTGCAGCATACTGCCAGGTTTGCTCCAATGCTGAAGAGGTAGGGGATGAGGGCACTGACTCCACCTGGGTGTCTGGTAGGAGAGGAGGAGGCACATCTCCAATGAGGCAGGATGCCCTCCAGGGGCCAGCACACCGACTGAATCACACCGCAGAGCTCCGCCTGTGCAGGGCGCTGCCTCTGCGCGTTATTCTAAAAGTTCTTTGTGGGCTTTTTTTTTTTTTTTTTTTGAGACGAGTGCATCAGATTGCACTGCTGCTATTTGCGACATATGTCTCAAGCGTATCTCGCGTGGCCAAAACATCAGCCACTTGGGCACCACCAGCTTGACCAGACATATGTTGACCTGCCATGCAGCTTGTTGGCAAGCTTACCTCAAAGACCCACACCAAAGAACAAAGCAGACCTCTCCTTGCTCCTCATCAGCTGGGATCTCAAACTCCACTAGACCTTCAGTCCTCTCTGAAACCGGCACTGAGAGGAATGAAGGTGTAGAATTGGGTGTCACAGCCAAGTGCTTGCGGGCACTCTGCTAGCAGTACACCCACGTCTGATTGTAGCAGGCAAATTTCCCTGCCCCAGCTGTGCCATTGCAGTGCATTGCTGGCTCATGATTGGCCAAGCATGCACTGTGACCCGCATGCTTGGCCAATCACAGCGCCGGCAGCGAGGAGAGCCATGGTTAGCTGATGCACTCATCATTAGACCTTCAGTCCTCTCTGAAACCGGCACTGAGAGGAATGAAGGTGTAGAATTAGGTGTCACAGCCAAGTGCTTGCAGGCACTCTGCTAGCAGTACACCCACGTCTGATTGTAGCAGGCAAATTTCCCTGCCCCAGCTGTTGGACCGTAGAAAGAAGTTCACTCCCAGCCATCCACATGCCCAGCGGTTGAATGGTAGCTTGGCTAAATTGCTAGCACTTCAACTGCTACCTTTTCAGTTGGTAGACTCGGCCCCCTTCTGTGAGTTTGTGCAATGTGCGGTTCCTCAGGGGCAGGTCTCCAAACGCTACTTTTTTTTCATGGAAGGTGATTCTGGCTCTACCGGCATGTGGAAGGCATGTCCTTGCCTCTCTGGACAGGGCGGTCAGCGGTAAGGTGCATATTACCGCTGACTCATGGTCCAGCAGGCATGGACAGAGATATTACTTGTCTTTCATGGCCCATTTGGTCACTCTTCTGGCAGCTGGGAAGGATGCAGGACAAGGTGCAGTAGTGTTGGAGGTTGTTCTGCCACCACGCCTCCAAAATGCTACTACTGGTTGTGACACGCCCCTCTCCTCCACCCCCTCCTCTTCTTCCTCCATGGCCTCTTCCACTGCTCTATCCTTGGTACCAGCGGTGCTCTGTAGGCGTTCAAGGGGCTACGCAAGTACGCAGGCAAAACTATGCCAGGCCGTGCTTGTGCTGGTTTGGGTGATAGGAGCCACACTGGGGCAGTTATTTTGTCAGCTCTGCAGGGGCAGGCCGAGAGGTGGTTGACGCCACGCCAGCTTAAGCCAGGATTGGTGGTTTGCGACAATGGCACCAACCTCCTCTCCGCCCTCCGACAGGGACAACTGACCCATGTGCCCTGTGTAGCTCACGTCCTTAACCTGGTGGTGCAGCGGTTCTTGGGCAGGTACGCCGGCTTACAGGATGTCCTGAAGTAGGCCAGGAAAGTCTGTGTGCATTTCCGCTGATCATTTAATGCCTGTGCTCAGCTGGTTGAGCTCCAAAAGGAGTTGAACCTGCCCAAGAACTGCCTTATATGTGACATGCCCACCAGGTGGAACTTAACGTTGGCCATGCTGCAGAGGCTGCACACACAGCAGAGGGCCATCAATGAGTATCTGTGCGATTACAGGGTCAGGGGAGTTCGGTTTTTTTCTCACCACGCCAGTGGGGCCTGATCAGGGATGCATGCACTGTCCTCTCACCGTTTGAGGAGGCCACAAGGATGGTGAGCAGTGACAATGCATTTATCAATGATACTGTACCGCTTGTCCACCTGTTGGCGCATATGCTGCGTGGAATAATGGACAGAGCCCTTGAGGCAGAACAGAGGCAGGAGGAGGAGGACTTCCTGGCTTTTCAAGGTCCCCTTTATCCAGACAGTGTTCCTGCTGTCCCAGCCATCACAGAGGAGGAGAATGATTGTGTCAGCATGGAGGTGGAGCCTGGCCCTCAGCAGCAGCAATCTTGTAGGGATGATTTGCAGTCCCAAGAAACTCGTGGACTTGTATGTGGCTGGGAGGAGGTGGCTGCGGATCATGTTGTCCTTGGTCACCCAGAGAACTCTGGCTCGAATGCCTCAGCTAACCTATGCTGCATGGCCTCCCTGATCCTGAAAAGCCTGCGGAAGGATACTCATGTTGTTCGGATCAAGGAGAGGGGCCATTACTGGCTGGCCACTCGCCTTGATCCACAGTACAAGGGTAAGGTTGCGGACTTTATCTTGCCGTCGCAGAGGCCTTGCAGAAAGGTCTGTGCAACGCGTTCCCAGAGACTGGGAGGTTACAAACTCCTGGTCCTGGACGTCTTGCTGAGGCTTTGGTCAGAAGAAGCGGTGGAGAAGGTGGCTGTTTGACCGATGCGTTCAGACAATTTTTTTAGCCCGCAGCCCCAAGTTATGATCGGTTCCAGCAACCGTCTGATTTACATGGTGCAGGAATACCTAGGGGCAAGGTCAGACCTGGACACCTTTCCCACCAAAAATCCTCTGGCTTACTGGGTCTTTGTCAGACACCCTGAAACAGATTTGACAGAAGTACTATCAAATCACTTGTTTATTAATAAAAAAAGTGTAGTCAAGCATAGCCAGAGTGGGTAGTCAGCCAATCCAAAGTTCATTAACCAGATCGGGTAATCAGCCAGGCCGGAAGTCGGGGATCTAAGGAGAGCAACCGCAAGCAGGATAAGTAGCCAGTCTTGAAACAAACAGCAGGAGTTGGTTCCCTGTGATGTGACCAACGCAAAGGCAAATGAAAAAGGGAGCAGGAAGGCTTTAAAGAGGCAGGTCAGACGAGCATCATCGGGAACAGCTGGTAACTGAGGAAAGAGAAGACTGCTGAGCGGCCAGCCCAGAGGAGGAAATCTAAGCCAGCCCTGACAGTCTTGAGGATGGATCACCTACAGAGCTTGCACAGTATGCAATTGAGCTACTGGCCTGTCCTGCATCCAGCGTACTTTCGGAACGCACCTTCAGTGCTGCTGGTGGCTTTGTAACTGATCACAGGGTGCGCCGGTTGCTTGATAATGATGAATCAGTCTTGGATCACCACCAGCTACCAAGCACCTGAAGCTGATGTAACCAAATAATTTTTTTTTTTTAATTATCACATCCCTTCAAGACTTCCTATGCTGAGTGACTGTCCTGTTATGTTGACTGTCTATCCTCTTCCTCCTCCGCTGATACCTTGGAAGAACATTTTTGGTTCTGGGTGATGCCACCAGCCCAATTTTTCAACCCCTGTTTAACAGGGGCATGTAATTACAATTTTTGATGCAATGCTTTGCAGCAGGGCTCATTCCTGCATTACAACTAGAGTATATGGGAGAGGTTGCAGTGTCGTGCCACTAGCACCAGTGCCTAAGGCCCAATTTTTCAGCCCCTGTTTAACAGGGGAATGTAATTACAATTCTTGATTCTACTTAACACAACAAACCTACATAGCCCCTGTCTTGTTTGCACTGCCTGTATACTCCTGTTCTGAGTATATAGGGCCTGGGGGCCCCACGCCTTATCTTTTTTTAAATATGGGTATGGGGTTCCCCTTAATATCTGTACAAGACCCAAAGGGGCTGGTAATGGACAGGGGGGCTACCTATGCCACTTTTCCTCAATGATGTTCATCCATATTGCCGGAATCAGATATTACATTAAAACCGCAAGCAGTTTTAAATTACTTTTTTTTCCGTTAAATGTCATTTTGTGCAGGGACTGTTCTAAACACGGGAAACACGTGGCACTTCACAGGCATACTATAGACACCCCCCCCCCCCAGGCACGATGTTTAACCCCCCCCTCCCTGGTGGTGTTCCCGAGTCTGGCTCGGGGTGGAGATTTTGTACCAAAGGCGGTAACCCCGTGCCAGACTCGGGACCACATCGCTGTATGCAGGAGGAGATTACTTGCCTTCTCCCCTGGATCCAGCGATGTCCCCCCCCCGCTGTACAAGCGGCTTGTCCTCCGCCGGATCTATTACGGAGCCAATCTCCGCTCTCTGCAAGCGTTGCGCCGCATGGGGACAGATCGGCGCCAATTTCAAAAAGTAAAACACACAGTATACATACAGTATAATGTAATCTTACAGATTACATTGCTGTATGTAATAATTATTTCACATCCCCTTTGTCCCTAGTGGTCTGCCCAGTGTCCTGCATGCAGTTTTATATTATAAAAACTGTTCTTTATGACTGGAAACTGGAGATTGACCATAGCAACCAAAACTGTCATTTTACATCAAACATGATTTTAGACCAGCTAGAAAACAGCGATAATAAATTGGAATCACTCGCAGAATTGAGGGATAGCGATTTGTGGGGAGATCCGTCATCAAATATTGAAAAGTAATGACTGACTATTCTGCAACTGAGCAAATTTCAGTGTTTTTGATTTGATTACATTTTTGAATAATTTTTATTATTGTTATATTATTATTTGGTACAATTATTTATAGTCATTTATTATATCATAATTTATGATTTCATTTTTCTAACTTTATCATACCCAGGATGTCTGCTAGACTCTGGTTTGAACAGATTTAAGAGAGTTATTCCTAGGAATTGCAGGACTACAATATAAAATGCCAAATTTTCATGCAAAATAATTGTACCACTTTTAGCACCTAAAATTTGAAATAATCATACCGCCAGGGAGGTTAAAGGAACCTTTCACTTTTTTTTTTTTTTCACTTTAATAGTCATTAAAATTAGTGCTCCTGATAAAGGGCAGTTTTTAAGAACATTTTAGGCATTGACCCATGTCCCCTGGGGCAGGAGCTAGGTCCCCAAACCCTTTTTAGGACAATATCTTGCATATTAGCCGTTAAATATAGCACTTTTTATTTAGAACATTCGAGTCCCGTAGACTTCAATGGGGTTCTAAAGTTCGCACAAATTTTCGGTCCGTTCGAAAGTTCTGGTGCGAACTGAACCGGGGGGTGTTCGGCTCATCCCTACTGGCCAATATACAGAGGTATTCCTTGTATCGGAAGGAAGAGGGGGAGGGGTGTGTCTATATGTTAAAAATGATGCAAGGGTGGTAGAGAGGAGTGACATTATGTATGGGACTAGGTGGGAGGAGGAATCAGTATGGGTAGAGCTTCAAAGAGGAAGTAAGTGGGAAATGAATAGTGGGGGTATGCTATTGGCCACCCAACATGGAGGAAGAGGAGATGGAATTACTATCTCAGTTAGAAATCGCAGGGAAATGTGATCATAATGTAGGACTTCAAATATCCCAATTTTAGCTGGGCAGAGGGAGCAGCTCACTCATTAAAGGTCCATCTATTGATGATTGTTTTACAGGACAACTTAATGTCCCAATTGGTGGATTCCCCAACTAGAAAGAATGCCTTGTTAGATCTATTAATTACGAATGATCTGAGTTTGATCTTGGATGTGGAAATACGCGATAACTTGGGATCTAGCGATCATAGGATGATCTCGTTTAGCATATCTCATAGGTAAAAGAGGCATACGGGTAGTATAAAAACACTAAATTTCAATAGAGCCAATTTTCCTGAACTGCGGTCATTGCTACATGACATTAATTGGGACCAAATTCTAGAACCATTGAACACAGAAGAGAAATGGGAATGCTTTAGGAACATATTAAACAAGGGTATCAAACACTGCATTCTAATGAGGAATAAATATAGAAGAGCGAAAATTAAACCTGGGTGGTTAAACCGTAATGTGAGTAGCCTAATCAAGGAGAAACGTATGGCCTTTAAAAAATATAAAGGGAATGGGTCATCTAGGCAGATCACAGCAGACAAGGCAAAGTAGAAGGCATAGTCATGGACAGTAGCAAAGGTCAGTGAGCCGGTGATCAGGAGAAAGGAGATCACAGATGTGGTCAAACAAACCGAGGTCGGTCATACACAGAACAGGAGACAAGAGCAGATTTGTGATCAAGCCAATGTCAGGAAAGAGACAAAAGGTATCCAAGGGCGAGCCGGGTCGGTAACAGGTAATCCAGGAGCATAAGCAAAAACGGGAACAGGAAACTGAAGAACAGTCAGCAATGACCATGTGCAACTGTCATTATTTTAAAGACCAAAGGGCACCAGAATCTGTTTTTCACTTGTTCGCCTACAATACCTGTGTGCGCAAATGGGCATGGCCTTATTGGAAAAATGGTCACTGTGCCAGGTCTATGGGCAATTCTCCTTTGACTAGTCTCCTGACATAGAGCTATACCTGGGCTTTGGCTTAGGGGCAGAAATCTGGGATTTTTTTTTTACAGAATTTCCTCTCACTGGCATTTTCCTGTTTTAACTTGTCGATTTCCTCAAGTAAATTATCAATATCCAACTCATCATTTAGATCATTAGATTCATTCTCCTGCAGGACCAGATTAACCACTTCACTTAAACACCTTCCTGCCCAGACCAATTTTGAGCTTTCAACGCTGTCGCACTTTGAATGACAATTGCGCGGTCATGCTACACTGTACCCAAATGAAATTTTTATCATTTTTTTCCCACAAATAGAGCTTTCTTTTGGTGGTATTTGATCACCTCTACGTTTTTTATTTTTTGTGCTACAAATAAAAAAATACGGAAAATTTTGAAAAAAAATATGTTGTTTTTTGTTTGTTTCAAAACTTTGTAAATAAGTACGTTTTCTCCTTCACTGATGGGGCTACACTGATGGGCACTGATAAGGCGACACTGATGGGCACTGATAAGGCGACACTGATGGGCACTGATAAGGTCGACACTGATGGGCACCAATGAAGTGGCACTGATGAGGTGGCATTAATGAACACTGATAGGCGGCACTGATGGGCGACACGGATGGGCACTGATAGCTGGCACGGATTGGCATGGGTGGGCGGCACAGATGGTCATGGATAGGCGGCACAGATGGGCATGGATAGGCGGCACAGATGGGCATGGGTGGGCACTGATAGGCGGCATGGATGGGCACTGATAGGCAGCACAGGTGGGCACTCATAGGCGGCATTGTATTATGTTATACTGTACTAATGGATGCCAATCAGTGCCAAACAATAATGCATGCCAATCGGTGATGCCCATTGTGGGCACTGATTGGCATCCATTATGGGCACTGATTGGCATCCATTGTGGCACTGACTGGCATCCCTGGTGGTCTAGGGAGGATTACCTTTTGCTGGGCATCCCTGGTGGTCCAGTGTGGGCATCCTCGGGGGGGCTGTGCTGATAATCGATCAGCACAGACCCCTCCCCCCTGTCAGAGGAGCAGCCGATCGGCTCTCCTCTACTCACGTCTGACAGACGCGAGTGAGGAAAAGCCGATCACAGGCTCTTCCTATTTACACTGTGATCAGCCGTGATTGGACACGGCTGATCACGTGGCAAAGAGTCTCCGTCGGAGACTCTTTACCGAGATCGTAGTTGCCGGGTGTCAGACTGACACCCCGCAACAACGATCGCCGCGAAGCGCGCCCCCGGGGGCGCGCAGCGGCTCATAATCCTGATCACGTCATATGACGTCCGATCAGGATTATGCAACCACTTTGCCACCGTCAATTGCCTATAGGGCGGGCGGCAAGTGGTTAAATTCTCCAATTGCCCTGAAATCCACTGCTGTGAGATTAGTTTCAACCTCACCTTTCTTATTTGTTTTTTTTTAATTTAAAGGCTTTTTAACAATTGTTTTCAAGCAAATAGATTTATGTTTAATTGTCTCAAATTTGTCTGTACTCATTTGGGCAAAATGATAGCCTCAATGATAGTACCCAGTTCTCCTCTGATAACTCATAGGATGAAAGCTTCATAATATTTAGTCTCCCTTCTGTGTGGTCTTCACCACTAGGGATGAGCCAAACACCCCCCGCTCCCGGTTTGGTTTGGGGCAGAGCATGCGAACAGACCAAAAATTTGTGCAAGCACGCAAACCCTGTTAAAGTCTATGGGACTCGAATGTGAAAAATCAAAAGTGCTAATTTTAAAGGCTAACATGTTAATCATAAAGAGTTTGGGGACCCGGGTCCTGCCCCCATGGGACATGAATCAATGCAAAAGTTTTAAAAACTGAATTTTTTTTTTCAGGAGCAGTGACTTTAATAATGCTTAAATTGAAACAATAAAAGTGAAATATTCCTTTAAATATCATGCCTGGGGGGTGTCTATAGTATGCCTGTAAAGTGGCACAGTGTTTAGAACAGTCCCTGCACAAAATTACATTTCTACAAGAATAAAAGTCATTTAAAACTGCTTGCGGCTGTAATGTAATGTTGCCCCCCCACAGCCCATTACCAGGCCCTTTGGGTCTGGTATGTATATTAAGGTGAACCCGCACCCAAATTTAAAAAAAAGGCGTGGTGCCCACAGGCCCTATATTCTCTGAACAGCAGCAGTATATCTATTTTTAAGCTTTTTGGATAACATAGGGAAGGATTATCATTACCCCTGTACCATTTGTTTTGCTGTCTCTGCCCTTGTTCAGAAGATTTCACCTCACTTTCTGTCCCAGTGAGAATTGGGTTTTGAAAATTTTGGGTTGTTATAGAAACAAGGATTGGTGATAAAGCATGCGTGGAGACACCTTTTTCCCATATTAACTCTTATGGCCTGTACACACGGTCGGATATTCTGACTACAAAATACGTCTGATTTCTTTCCAACAGATTTTGGCCCAAACTTGTCTTGCATACACACGGTCACACAAAGTTGTTGGAAAATCTGATCATTCAGAACGCGGTGATGTAAAACATACAACGGGACTATAAAGAGGGCAGTAGCCAATAGCGTTCGCCTCATAATTTATTCTGAGTATGCGTGGCACTTTGTCAGAATTTAAACAATCAAATTTTGGCTGTCGGAAAATTATAGATCCTGCTCTCAAACTTTGTGTGTCGGAAATTCCGATGGAAAAAGTCAGATGGAGCCCACACACAATCAGCTTTTCAGACAACAAGATCCGATCGCATGTTTTACGTCGGAAAGTCCGACCGTGTGTACAGGGCGTTACAGAATAGAATTTGCCTTCCTAGGGGTAGATTTCCTCTCACTTCCTGTTGTCTCCCTCTATTTGTAAGTAGGAGTCGTTTGTAAGTTGGATGTTTGAAAATAGGGGACCGCCTGTATATATTATACGGCCTGCCCTATACACTCGGCGTAAAATTAGGCCTTAGGTGTTGGTTGTACCAGAACACTAAGCCCTTACAGTTACTCTTGGTGGGCACTGGAACGTGCCCTTCTGTTAAATATTATATTAAGAATTATAATTACGTGCCACTGTTAACCACTAGCCTACTACCCACTGTCATACGATGGTGGGATGGTAAGGCTCTTGTTCTGGGCGGACGTCATATAACATGAGCCCATTTAAACAGGGCATGCGCGCTATCGTGTGTGCGCAGCCCTATACTGTCGGTGGCAGGTCACGGCTGATCACTGATGGTAACTCCCCCACTTTACATGGTGCAATCGGGAGCACGCTGTGTGTCCATCGGTGGTAGCATGTTCCTGGGAACCCTGCTCGCCACCGACGATAGAAAACAGCCATTGGCCAGGGCTGTGTACCACGTGATTGGCTGTGATCCATTCACAGCCTATCACTAAATGTAAACATAGAGCTGTAACTGTTACCAGCTCATCTCTCCTCACACACCGTTTCCAGTGTGAAGAGAGAAGAGCCAGGAGCAGTGAGTTACAGATCTATGTTTAGTAGTGTCTGCACCAACACCACACCTGTCCCATCACCCTCCCAATTGTCATCTGTCACCCAACAGTCACCCCATAAAAGTGCACCTGTCACATAAGAAAAGACTGCCATCAGTAATCATCAGCGGTGCAACCGTCACCCGTCAGTGACCGTGTCCTGTCACCCATCCGTGACCGTCAGCGGTGCACCTATCACCCATCAGTGACCGTGGCCTGTCATCCATCACCTGCCACCCATCAGTGAGCATCAGCAGTGCCCTCGTCACCCATCACCTGCCAGCCATCAGTGACCATCAGCAGTGCACCCCTCGCCAATCAGTGACCATGGCCTGTCACCCATCACCCCTTGCCCATCAGTGGCCGTGGCCTGTCACCCATCACCCCTTGCCCATCAGTGACCCTGGGCTGTCACTCATCACCTGTCACCCATCAGTGACCTTCGCCAGTCACCCATCTGTGACCATCACCTGTCACCGTCCGTGGCCTGTCACCCATCAGTGACCATCGCCTGTCACACTATCATCACCTGCCACCCATCGCACAGCCCATCAGTGACCATCACCTGCCACCCATCTGTCACTGCACAGCTAACCGCCACGCCATGCCCAAATGGGTATATAACAGTGAAGAGGCATTCCAGATCCTCTCCATGACTGTTGAGAGCACCGGGAGTTCCCATCAGATCCAATTCTGATTCCGAACCAAATTTGGCATTTGAAACGATCGAGAGTAGTAATGATTCGGATGAAGACTGGGTCCCTCCTAAAAGGGCATGGCACTCTGGAAACCAGGCAGCCGCCAGCAACCAGGATTATATTCCCAGGTCCAATACCAGCGCTGCCGCCAGCAATAGGCCCCAGGAACAAAGGCCCAGTACCAGCGCTGCCGCCAGCAATAGGCCCCAGGAACAAAGGCCCCGTACCAGTGCTGCTGCCAGCGATAGGCCCTGCAAACAAATACCCAGTACCAGTGCTGCCACATCACGCCAGCATAGGAAATTCAACTCCCCCAACTACTGGCGTGTCACGTCCCCCAAGAACCAGGGCCGCTACATACATGCCAGATGGTCTTGCCAAAACAACATGGCTGCCTTCCGACTTGGGATCACCCATTATTCCAGCTTTCACAGCACAGCATGGTGTGCAGGTCAACACCCAAAATTTCAGAGATCGATTGCTTTCATCTGTTTTTGCCCGACACTTTGCTGCAATTCATTGAGAACCAGACTAATTTATATGCCCAGTAGTATATTGCCAACAACCCCAATCATCTTATGCCCGTCCGTTTGAGGGGAGAGATCTAAATTTGGAGGAGTTCAAATTGTTTTTGGGACTCACCCTAAATATGGGGCTTACAAAAAAAAAATGAAGGACAAACCCCATCCACCACATGCCCATGTATTCTGCCGTAATGCCCAGGTCCCGATATGAAATGATTATGAGATTCCTTCATTTTAACGACTACACCCAGTGCCCTCCCCGCAATCATCCAAATTACGATAAGCTATATAAAATTCGCCCACTGATAAATTTATTTTCCCAATGATTTGCAGAACTCTATGTCCCCGAGAAGTATATATGGGTGCATATATATGTCCCTGATACCATTTTCAGGCCGGCTAGGAATAAAACAATATATTCCTAGCAAAAAAGGCCAAATACGGAGTAAAATTTTACAAGCTCTGTGAGAGAGTCACAGGATATCTTTATGCGTTCCGCATATATGAAGGAAGCGATTCCCAGCTCCAGCCCCCTGAGTGCCTGGCACAACTGGAAAAATCTTATGGGACCTGGCTTACCCACTCCTGAAAAAAGGATATCATATATACCTTGACAACTTCTATACTAGCCTGCCCCTTTTCAAACACCTATACATCGAAAAAAAAAACTCTGGCCTGCGGAACCTCCAGAAAAAATAGGAAGGGCTTCCCACAATCCATAGTAAACAAAAAGCTGCGAAGGGGGGGGGAAAGAGCAACACTGAGATGCAATGAAGGGCTGGCCTTGAGGTGGAAGGATAACAGGAATGTGCACATGATGTAGCGGGTTTCAGTTACATCAGAGGGGGCGGGGTCATCCACACGCCATTGGGGAAGCCGGGCTTTCCCACTTGCGTCAGAGGGGCTGGTGTCAGGGGACGGATGGCCCCGCCTTCCTCATATAAGAAATGTCAGGCTCCCACCAGTGGAGACAGAGGATGGATGGACTGCACTGCGCTGGAAGGAGAGATCACCCGTTGCTGGATCAGAAAAGCCATTGCTGGACCCCGGAGAGATGATCATCCGTTGCTGGATAGCAAGAGTGGATTACCACCGCTGGAACCTTTTTTTTATTTTTAATAAAGGACTTTTTTCAATGGTGTGTGTGTCTTTTTTTAACATTCGTTTACACTTTCTTTGTGAAATGGTAGGGGTACTTTTGTACCCCCTTACCATTTCAAACAGGGGGGGGCTGGGATCTGGGGGTCCACTTGTTAAAGGGGGCTTCCAGATTCTAATAAGCCCCCTGCCCGCAGACCCCCACAACCCTGGGGATGAGGCCCTTGTCCTCATGAACATGGGGACAAGGTGCTTTGAGGGGTCACAGACCCCCAAAGCATCCTCCCAATGTTGAGGGCATGTGGCCTGGTACGGTTCGGGGGGGGGCTGCTCTCTCGTCCCCCCCTCTTTTCCTGTGGCCTGTCAGGTTGCGTGCTCGAATAAAGGGGTCTGGTATGGATTTTTAGGGGGAACTCCATGCAATTTTTTTTTTAATTTGGCGGGGAGTTCCCCTTAATATCCATACCAGCCCTGAAGGGCCTGGTAAATTGAATTTGGGGGAACCCCACGCTTTTTTTTTTTTTTTATTATCAATGACTTTCAATGACTGTTCTCTGTATTACGGGGAACCGACAATTCATTATAGCCGCAAGTGATTTCAAATGACTTTTTTTCCTGCAGAAATAACACTGTGCAGGGACAGTTCTAAGCACGGGAAACATGCGCCCCTTCACAGGCATACTATAGACATCCCCCCAGGTAGGAAATTTAAAGGAATATTACACTTTTATTGTTTCACTTTAATCATTATTAAAATCACTGCTCCTGAAAAAACTGCAGTTTTTAAAACTTTTTTTTTGCATTGATCCATGTCCCCTGGGGCAGGACCCAGGTCTCCAAACACTTTTTAGGACAGTAACTTGCATATTAGCCTTTAAAATTAGCACTTTAAATTGTGAACATCGAGTCCCATAGACTTTAATAGGGTTCTAAAGTTCACACGAAGTTTAGGTCTGTTCGCAGGTTCTGGTGCGAGCCGAACAGGGGGGTGTTCGGCTCATCCTTAAAAATATACTAATTCTGGGTTATTTTTACCAAAGATATAAAGCAGTTATATGTATAAGCAAATTTTGGCCAAGATTTATGAAGAAAAGTTACTAATTTACAAAATGTTATGACAGAAACAAAGAAAGGCAATTTTTCACTTTTTTTTATAGCACAAAAAATAAAAAACCCATTAGTGATTAAAGACCACCAAAAGAAAGCTCTGTTTGTGTGAAAAAAAGGACGCAAATTTCATTTGGGTACAGTATTGCATGACTGAGTAATTGTCATTCAAAGTGTGAGAGCACCGAAAGCTGAAAATTGGTCTGGGCAAGAAGGGGGTTTAAGTGCCCTGTATTGAGGTGGTTAAGCAGCAGCATAAAAATTGGGCCTTAGGTGGTGGTGGTGGCACAATACTGTAAAGCCTCACAGATCATTTTGTTGAATGCAGGAACAGGTCCTGCTATGAAATATTAGATCAAAAAATTTAATTACGCTCCCCTGTTAAACAGGGGCATAAAAATTGGACCTTAGGCAGTGGTGGTGGTGCCACAACACTGCAACCTCTCCACAGATACTCTTGTTGAGAGCAGGAATGAGCCCTGCTGTTAAATATTTGATCAAAAAATTTAATTACACGCCACTGTTAAACAGGGGCAGAAAAATTGGGCTTTAGGCAGTGGTGGTGGTGCTCAGAACTGAAAATATTCCTAATAGCTATCATCATTAAGATTGAGGCGGAATAGGCTAGTCACTCAGCATATGCAGTCTTCAAGGGATCCCACATCCATAGACAAATCAATTGGTTACATCAGCATCAGGTACTTGGTAACTGGTGATCCAAGACGGATTCATTTTTATGAATGTGAGCCGATCAACAGAGTCTGTGGACAGGAGCACTCTGTGATCGGTTACAAAGCCTCCAGCAGCACTGAATGTGCTTCAGAAAGAATGCTGGATGCAGGACAGCCCAGTAGCTCAATTGCATATTGAGCAAACTCTGGCCAGTGGTCCATCCTCAAGACCCAGTGTCAGGAAATGTTCCATCCGCTGATAATATCTGTCTTTGGGCATGCAGTACTGAGGTCCACCAGCAGGTGTCTCCTGGCAGTTTGGAACTGTCAGGAGAGCTTTTCCCTGCTGATGTTATGTCATCTTTGGGCTGCAGTACTGGCGTCCACCAGCGGATGGATCCTGGCAGTGTGGAGCAGAAAGCAACTCCTTCAATCAGGTGTCACTTGAGGCCAATCACAGGCCTATAAATAGCTGGCAAGCACTCACATGTTTGCCATGGTATTGTCCTTGCCCCCTGACCTTCTGCTGTGTGAGCTGATCCTGATTTCTGAACCTGTTCCTGTGCCCTGAACTTGTGACCCATGTTTCTGATCCTGTTTCCCTGTCTTGGTCCCTACCCTGTTCCAGCTGTTCCTGTCACCCCTGCGCTGCAGTCTGATCCCTGTCCTGTGTTCCTTCCCCCATTGGCTGATCTCCCCCTGTATGACTTTGGCCTTGCATCTCTGATTCTGGAACTGCCCTTTGTTTATCTGCTGATCCTCTGTGCATGACCCTGGCCTGGCTTAGTTTATGATCCTGGTATTTCCCATTTTGTACATATCTGTCTGTTGTTATTTGGGGGTCTCTGTCTATTGGTTGGTTTATTGCACTGTGCGGTTGTATTTATATTGTTCACTTCCCGTTTGGGTTTCCTCTGTTGCAGTCCACACAGTTCTGGATTTATCTGATACGTGACACCCAGTAACCCAGTGGATGTTCTGTTGGAAAGGTCTCCAAGTCTGATCTTTCCCCTATATATTCCTGCACCATGTAATTCAGACGCTGGCAATAGTTGCTGGAACCGATCAGACCTGGGCGCTGAGGACTGAAGAATTGTCTGAAGGCATCGGTCAGCCGGCCACCTTCTCCACCGCTCTTTCTGTGACTTCATGAAGCCTCAGCAATATGTTGTCCAGGAAATTGTAACCTCCCAGGCTCTGGAAATGCATTGCACAAACCTTTCTGCAAGGCCTCCCGAAGATGTTTCATCCTCTGCTCCCTCTGCAAAGGCTAGATAAGTTCTGCAACCTTTGTAACGTGGATCAAGAAGGGTTGCCAGCCAGTAATGATCCTTCTCCTTTATACCCCGGATCCTAGGGTCCTTTCGCAGGCTTTGCAGGATCAGGGAGGTTATGCAGTGTAGGTTTGCAGAGGCATTCGATCCTGGGTCCTCTGGGTCACTAAGGATCGCATGATCCTCAACCACCTCCTCCCAGCCACGTACAACTCCATGGGTTTCTGGGGACTGAAAACAATCCCTTGAAGACTGCTGCTGATGCTGAGTGTTATCCTCCACCTCCATGCTGACACAATCTTCCTCCTCCTCTTCTTCTTCCTGTGTGATTGGCGGGCCTGTAGGAATACTAGTATCTGGATAAATGGGGCCTTGAGAGGTAAGGAAGTTCTCCTCTTCCTCCCACTGTTCTGCCTCAAGTGCCCTGCCCATTATTCCACAAAGCGTGTGCTCCAACAGGAAGACAAGAGGGACAGTATCACTGATGCATGCACTCTTACTGCTCACCATCCTCGTGGCCTCCTCAAATGGTGACAGGACAGTGCATGCATCTTTGGTCAGTAGCCACTGGTGTGGTGAAAAAAAAAACAAGCTCCCCTGACCCTGTCCTGGTGCCATACTCACACAGGTACTCATTGATGGCCCTCTGCCGCATGTACAGCAACTGCAGCATTGCCAACGTTGAGTTTCACCTGGTGGAGATGTCACAAATGAGGCGGTTCTTGGGCAGGTTGCATTCTGTTTGAATATCAGCCAGCCAAGCACTGGCATTATATGACCGGTCGAAATGACCACAGACTTTCCTGGCCTGCCTCAGGAGATCCTGTAAGCCCGGGTATCTGCTCAAGAATCGCTGCACCACCAAATTCAGGATGTGAGCCAAACAAGGAACATGGGTCAAGTATCCCTGTCGGAGGGCGGAGAGGCAGTTGGTGCCATACAACCATTCTTGGCTGAAGCTGGTATGGCGTCAAACAACTCTGAGCCTGCCCCTGCAGAGCTGACAGAATCTCTTCCCCAGTGTAGCTCCTGTCCCGTAAGCAGACCAACTCAAGCACCATGTGGCATCTTTTTGCCTGAGTGCTTGCGTAGCCCCTCGAACGCCTACAGAGCACCGCTGGTTCAGAGGAGAAATCTGCAGAGGAAGAGGCCATGGAGGAAGAAGAGGAGGGGGTGGAGGAGAGAGCTGTGGCAGAATCACCACTACTAGCATTTTGAGGCGTGGTGCAGAACAAGCTCCAACAATACTGAACCCTGTCCTGCATCCTTCCCAGCTGCCAGCAGAGTTACCCAATGCACTGTGAAAGAAAGGTAATGTCCCTGTTCATGCTTGCTGGACCATGAGTTAGCAGTAATATGCACCTTATTGCTAACTGCAATAAATAATAAAGGAAAGCACTTGAATCCACTCAAAAATCGAATTTAATTTAGAGGATAATTCAGTCAATATGACAGGCTTCCTTCCCAGGAGCACAAACGTACTATAGAGGCAAATAATGAGGGAGGATGTGAGACCATAGCGGACTCACAAATGCTCACATCGGGACAAGAAAGCTCAAGAATATAAAAAATGAAAAAATGGTAAACTTTATTAGAAAATTCACGTAAACATCTTAAACAGTAAAAAGAGACCCCACAGGTGAATCGCCCATCAAAACCTGTGGGGTCCTTTCTATAACAATACCAAATATACACAGGTGAAATAAATGGCTGTAGAAAAATGTGTAAAAAAGGATCAAAACAGAAAAACACAAGACATGTGGTATGCACCTTACTGCTGACTGCCCTGTCCAACGAGGCCAAGACATTGCCTTCCACATGCTGGTAGAGAGCCGGAATGATCTTATGTGAAAAGAAATAACGCTTGGGAACCTGCCACTGAGGTACCGCACATTACACAAATTCACAAAAGCGGGCAGAGTCTACCAGCTGAAAAGGCAGCAGTTGCATTTCTAGCAATTTGGCAAAGCTAGCGTTCAGATGCTGAGCATGTGGATGACTGGGACCTAATTTCTTTCGATGGTTTAGCAACTGGGGTAGGGAAATTTGCCTGCTAAAATCCGATGTTGGCGTACCGCTAGTACTTGGGTCACCTATATCTATACCTTCATTCCTCTCAGTGCAGGTTTCTGGACTGGAGGTATAGTGGAGTTGGAGATCGCAGCTGATGAGGAGCAAGGAGAGGTCCGCCTTGTTCTTTGATGTGGGTCTTTTAAGTGCTGTTGCCAACAGACTGCATGGGAAGTCATCATATGTCTGTTCAAGCATGCGGTGCCCAAGCGGCTGCTGTTTTGGCCACGCTTGATACGCTTCAGACATATGTTGCAAACAGCAATGGTGTGATCTGCTGCACACGTGTCAAAAAAGACCCACACCAAAGAACTTTTCAAAATATGTGGGGAGTCAGCAGCGCCCTGCACCTGCTTAGCTCTGCGATGTGATGCAATAGGGTGGCTGCACTTAAGCTGCCCCCTGGAGGGCATCCTGCCTCATTGGAGATGTGCCTCCCTTCCTCAACTTGGGTACCATCATCGGAGCCTTCAAATTGCTGCGCAGCCTCCTGCAGCATGTAGCCGACACTGTGTTTGAATAGTTTGGGGGACTCCTCCATGCATGATGCTGGGGCTAGGGAAGGAGTGACTGTTGACATGGAGCCGATGGAATAGGCTGCTTTGGCAGCTGCTTTGGCAGACAAACTACTCTGAGACTGGGTAACGGAGGAGGAGGAGGACTTTGTTATCCATTCCACCAACTCTTCTGTATGTTGTGGCTCAATAACACGGGCAGCTGCAGAAAAAATGACAAGCGTGCCCCATGGCCACGTGCTGAGGATGCACTGCGTCCATGACTAGCACTGTAGACACAGAGCCTGCTTTCCCTCTTTTAGTGGCATGTGAGCGTCTGCCTCTCCTTGATGGCCTTCCAGACTTGCTGTAAATTTTGTTTAGCAAAACCACACTACACTGTATTGTGTATTGTGTACACCACCAGGAAAGTAGTAGCAACTGCACTAGGGGTGCACGGTATTGTGTACACCAACAGAATTATAATAACAACTATGGGTGTACTGTATTGTGTACACCACCAGAAAAGTAGTAGCAACTGCACTATGGGTGCACAGTACTGTATACTGTATATTAGAGTATATTAGTATACTCTAAGTATATTCTAAGTATATTAGAAACAGTACACCAGGAATGGCCTGCAGTGAGATATAGCTAAACTGGATACAGTGGATATATATATATATATATATATATATATATATATATATATATATATATATATATGTGATATTAAATACACTGCAGCTAACTGAATAATCTGCCTGCCTGCTCAATCTAAATGAGACCCTCTCAACGTCCATGCCAACAACACACTACACAAGGCCAATGCAGGCGTCCTTATATAGTGTGGGGGGTGGACTTAGTCCTGCCCCTGCCTTTGGCCAATTGTGGCTCTCTTAACTGAGGGTGCTGTGATTGGCCAAAGCATGCAGGTCATGGTGCATGCTCTGGCCAATCATCATACAGCAATGCACTGCGCTCCCGCTGGAATTTGGCGCGAACGGCCCATGATGTTGGTTTTCAAAGAACGGGCGAACACTCATGTTTGACCCGACCAGAAAGCTCATCCCTTTTCACCACATATAGTTCTGTGCCTTTGTGTGTTTTGGGTGAATGATTCATATTCTGTTTTTCTGAAAAAGAAAATCCCTTTGGGTGTCTTAGGGATAGTTCCTATGTCTCTCACTTTTGTGTGTTGTACCATGAGACTTTCTCTGATTTTTTTTTTTTTTGTGACTGCTGTTCACATCAAGTTCCATCAAGTGTACTATCTACTTTAGTGCCATTATTGTACCCACAACCTTTACCACCATACGATGTCTCAGTTTGACGATTGTGCATTTCTTATTTGTTTGTTCAGCTTCCCCATCCATCTGATGACGTCTGTGAACGAGGCCCTTTCTTTTCTGAAATGAGTGATCTGCATAGGAGGAAAATGACGAGGAAGAAGTAGATGTTGAGTCAGATAGGTAGTTGGTGCTACTCTCCGAAAGTTTTGGGCATTATTCCACTGCCCTGCACTCACTGAAGGCTGTTTTATCTTGCCAATATTATTTTTCTCCTTTTTATGGAGAATATGTTATGAATTTCTAGATGTTCCTTAAATCAGACATTCACCCTCCTTGTGAAGTTCCCCCTTTCAACCCCTCCTCAACTCTACACAAATAGAGCAGTGTTTTTTTTTTTTTTTTTTTTTTTGTTTTGCTTTGTTACCTTTTTTTCCTTCATAAAAGTGTGGCCCGCCCCTCTGCGGACATCATTCGCCTAGACGAATGATGTGCATATCGCTCGCTGGGCCACCTGGGATATGCACGTCACATATCCCAGGAGGCCTTGAGTCTTCCATTCAGCTAATAGGAGAGGGCGGGCCTAGCAGCTTATCAAAATGTGAGGAACACAGATCTCTGTCTTCTTACAATTAAAGCACACCCCCCACGGGGGTGGGGGGGGGGGTGTGCTTTAATTGTAAGAATTGTAAGAAAGCACATCCCCCACCTGATTAACATCAGGGGCAAATGTGTCCCTAGGGGGAGCTTAGAAAGCACCCCCTAGGGACACATTTGCCCCTGATGTTAATCCCTTCTCTGCCAGTGATATTGGTACAATGAAAGTGCATATTTATTAGTCTTACTGGTCCCTAAAATAGTGTCCGATTTGTCCGCCGCAATGTCGCTGTCCTGCTATAAGTCGATGATCTCCGCCATCACTAGTAAAAAAGAGATCCCATAAAAAATATCCCATGGTTTGTAGATGCTTTAACTTTTGCGCAAACCATTCAAAATACGCTTATTGTGATTTTTTTTTTTTAACAAAAATATGTAGTAGAATACATATTGGCCTAAATTGTTTTTTTTTTTTTTTGGATACGTTTTATAGCAGAAAGTTTGTTTTTTATTTTTCAAAATTGTCAGCCTTTTTTTGTTTATAGCGCAAAAAATAAAAGCCATATAGGTGATCAAATACCATCAAAAGAAAGCTCTGTTTGTTGGAAAAAAAGGACATACATTTTATTTTGGTACAGCGTCGCACGACCACGCAATTGTTAGTTAAAATGTTGCAGTGCCGTATATCAAAAAATGGCCTGGTCATGAAGGGGGTAAAACCTTCTGGGGTTGAAGTGGTTAAAGTGTAAGTTCACCTTTTACAGAAAATTTGTAAGGTGAATTTACACTGGATCCCCTCCCCATCCCCCTTTGTCCCGCTGTAGTACCACGATCACCCGTTGAGATTGGCTTGCCGCTTTACCGATCCAGGGATTTTAAATCCCTATGGCTTTCTCTCCTCTTCTCCAGCACTGATAGGACAGGCTAAGCGGGTTCTGATTAGAATGCCTCCTATATGTACCTTTACGAGGTACATTTAGGAGATTAAGCCGCGGGGATTTTAAATCACAGCGGGTGATCGTGGGACTTCTGTATAGCAGGATGTGTGTGTGGGGGGAGGGGGGGCAGGCAATGGGGAGGTGTTTGTAGCACAGGAACAATTTTTGCAAATCGGTGCAGTGTCGCACCGTTTGGAACGGTGCTATTGCCGGCAATAGGCTGCCACTTGTCATGTGATTTGACCTGTGAAATCACATTACAAATCACTCCAATGTGGACGAGGGCTTATCTATCGCTCAAGGGACTTAACCACTTCAGACCCGGAAGAATTTACCCCCTTCCTGACCAGAGCACAATTTGCGATTCGGCACTGCGTCTCTTTAACTGACAATTGCGTGGTTGTGCGACATTGCTCCCAAACAAAATTTATGTCCATTTTTTTCCCCACAAATAAAGCTTTCTTTTGGTGGTATTTGATCACCCCTGCAGTTTTTATTTTTTGCGCTATAAACAAAAAAAGAGTGACAATTTTGAAAAAAAACACATTATTTTTTACTTTTTGCTATAATAAATATCCCCCAAAAATATACAAAAAAAACATTTTTTTCCTCAGTTTAGGCCAATACGTATTCTTTTACATATTTATGGTAAAAAAAAATCGCAATAAGCGATTATTGATTGATTTGCACAAAAGTTATACCGTTTACAAAATAGGGGATAGTTTTATGGAATTTTTATTAATTATTTTTTTTAAATGACGTCGATCAGCTATTTTTTTTATCGTGACTGCGACATTATGGCAGACACATCGGACATTTTTGACACATTTTTGGGACCATTGTCATTTATACAGCAATCAGTGATATACAAATGCACTGATTCCTATGTAAATGACA
This sequence comes from Lithobates pipiens, assembly GCF_037356315.1. NCBI lineage: Eukaryota > Metazoa > Chordata > Amphibia > Anura > Ranidae > Lithobates > Lithobates pipiens. Next base: position 589,584,879 of record NW_027507748.1, on the reverse strand, counting down.
CTGGCAGTGAAGGGGTTAACCACCAGGTGGCAGTGTAGGGGTTAAGTGTGTCCTGGGGGCGTGGCTGTGTTTTACAGATCACTGATCTCTGCTCCAATCACAGGGAGCAGAGATCAGTGTCACTTGTTGCTAGGCAGAATGGGGAGATGCTGATTACATCGGCATCTCCCCGTTCTTCCTCTCTGTGAGGCGATCGCGGGACCCGCACCCCCGCCGCCTTTGTGATTTTGCCTGTACGTGTCCTTCTGCCGACCATATATCAGCGTGAGGTGGTTGGGAAGCGGTTAATGTGCCAATGAAGAGCTGATTTTTTTTTTCTTAAGAATTCTCCTGAGACTTGAGAAAAGGGAGGATAGATCTAATTCCACTTATTTTAATTGGAAATCTGTCTGATAGCTGGACATCAGTTCCTCCCAATCCCTACTTTAAAAATCTCCAATTTTGAGCATTGTACCCAGATAGGCGTTTCCAGCCAGGGGCGGATCCAGAGCCTAGTCTCGGGAGGGGCGCTTGCAGAAAATATGTTTTTTTTTTGGGGTAAATTTATCAGGGAAATGGCTAGTGTTAGCACTTCAATCATCACGACGCCATGGTTGTTATGGTGTCAGGATGATTGAAGCACATTACTATTATTACATTGTTATAAAAAATTAAATGGTTCAACTCACCATAATGCAGCATCAGTGGGAGCCCCGAGCGCGTCACCTGCCACACGTTGCAGATTGTCACTTGCCACGTCGCCTTTCACCAGATTGTCACTTACCACATCCCATGCCACATGTTGCAGATTGTCACTTCCCATGCCACACGTTGCAGATTGTCACTTGCCACGTCCAATGCCACACGATGCAGATTGTCACTTGCCACGTCACCTGCCACCAGATGCAGATTGTCACTTGCCCCGTCCCATGCCACACGTTGCATATTGCCATTTGCCACGTCCCATGCCACACGTTGCAGATTGTCACTTGCCACGTCACCTGTCACCAGATGCAGGTTGTCACTTGCCATGTCACACGATGCAGAGTGTCACTTGCCACGTCTCGTGCCACACGTTGCAGATTGTCACCTGTCACCAGATGCAGATTGTTACTCGTCACGTCCCATGCCGCACAATGCAGATTGCCACTTGCCATGTCCCATGCCACACGATGCAGATTGTCACTTGCCACGTCCCATGCCGCACAATGCAGATTGCCACTTGCCACGTCCCATGCCACATGATGCAGAGATTGTCACTTGCCTGCCATAATTGTCTCTTGTTATAATTGCTATATAATTGTCCCAGGCAGCAGATTACCAGTAAAGCAGCAGAGAGATGAAGTAATCTCTCTGCTGCCGTGGCTGCCTGCACACTACACGGAACTTCAGGGATGCAGGACGGGCGCCGGGCAGTGAGAGATGATGTCATCTCTCTGCCTGCCCACCGGCTCCCTGATAGGCCAGCAGCCACTCACACACTGACACTGAGCCGGGCCGTCCGCGGAGCCACCCGCTGTCTCTCCCCGATGGAGCCGCCCGTGCTCTCTGCCATGGAGCCGCCCGCCGGCTCTCGACTCTCACCCGCGGTGACACCTACCACTCCTATTCTCGGAGGGGGCAATTGACCCGTTGCCCCCCCCCTGGATCCGCCCCTGTTTCCAGCTTAGTCAGTCATATCAGCTAACAATATGCTAAATGGAAATTTAGAATATCAAATCTTCAATCCTTGTTAGGGTCCACCCCACAGTCATAAAGAGCACAAAGATTTGGTGTATTATTCACCCTATACACGATATTCAAAAAGAAGGTTCATATGACTGAGGGTGTGGTTAATTTTGTTTATTGAAAATCTTACAAACAACAACTTATATACAATAAATCCATAATAAATAAATAAAACATATTTACAAAATAATTGAATATGACTATACAAAACAAGAACATAATAAATGGTGCAAACCAAAATGCATACAACATACAGTGCCTTGCGAAAGTATTCGGCCCCCTTGAACTTTTCAACCTTTTGCCACATTTCAGGCTTCAAACATAAAGATATAAAATTTTTATTTTTTGTGAAGAATCACCAACAAGTGGGACACAATTGTGAAGTGGAATGAAATCTATTGGATAATTTAAACTTTTTTAGCAAATAAAAAACTGAAAAGTGGTGCGTGCAAAGTTATTCGGCAAACTCACTCCAGAAGTTCAGCGAGGATCTCTGAATGATTCAATGTTGTCCTAAATGACTGATGGTGATAAATAGAATCCACCTGTGTGTAATCAAGTCTCTGTATAAATGCACCTGCTCAGTGATAGTCTCAGGGTTCTGTTGAAAGCGCAGAGAGCATCATGAAGAGCAAGGAACACACCAGGCAGGTCCGTAATACTGTTGTGGAGAAGTTTAAAGCCGGATTTGGATACAAAAAGATTTCCCAAGCTTTAAACATCCCAAGGAGCACTGTGCAAGCGATCATTTTGAAATGGAAGGAGTATCAGACCACTGCAAATCTACCAGGACCTGGCCGTCCCTCTAAACTTTCAGCTCAGACAAGGAGAAGACTGATCAGAGATGCAGCCAAGAGGCCCATGATCACTCTGGATGAATTGCAGAGAACTACAGCTGAGGTGGGAGAGTCTGTCCATAGGACAACAATCAGTCGTACACTGCACAAATCTGGCCTTTATGGAAGAGTGGCAAGAAGAAAGCCATTTCTCAGAGATATCCATAAAAAGTCTCATCTAAAGTTTGCCACAAGCCACCTGGGAGACACACCAAACATGTGGAAGAAGGTGCTCTGGTCAGATGAAACCAAAATCGAACTTTTTTCCCACAATGCAAAACGATATGTTTGGTGTAAAAGCAACACAGCTCATCTCCCTCAACACACCATCCCCACTGTCAAACATGGTGGTGGCAGCATCATGGTTTGGGCCTGCTTTTCTTCAGCAGGGACAGGGAAGATGGTTAAAATTGAGGGGAAGATGGATGCAGCCAAATACATGACCATTCTGGATGAAAACCTGTCGGAGTCTGCAAAAGACCTGAAACTGGGATGGAGATTTATCTTCCAACAAATCAATGATCCCAAACATACAGCAAAATCTACAAAGGAATGGTTCACAAATAAACGTATCCAGGTGTTAGAATGGCCAAGTCAAAGTCCAGACCTGAATCCAATCGAGAATTGGTGGAAAGAGCTGAAAACTGCTGTTCACAAACGCTCTCCATCCAACCTCACTGAGCTCGAGCTGTTTTGCAGGGAAGAATGGGCAAGAATTTCAGTCTCTCGATGTGCAAAACTGATAGAGACATACCCCAAGCGACTTGCAGCTGTAATCGCAGCAAAAGGTGGCTCTACAAAGTATTAACGCAAGGGGGCCGAATAATTTTGCACGCCCCACTTTTCATTTTTTTATTAGTTAAAAAAGTTTCAAAAATCCAATAGATTTCGTTCCACTTCACAATTGTGTCCCACTTGTTGGTGATTCTTCACAAAAAATACAATTTTTATATCTTTATGTTTGAAGCCTGAAATGTATCTTGTCTGTATGTATGTATGTACTGTATGTATTCTATCCTCCAACCACTCCATATCATCCTTGGACAAAACAGAGTCAATAGCCTCCCCCCCACTCTCCCTTCCCTTATCTTCCACCAGGCCAGCCTCTTCACCATCCTCCCCACTCCTCTGCACCCCATGACCCGTAACAGAGACCCTGCAGCGTCGAGGGAGGGGGACTGTCACCGCACTTGATGCACCTGCCTCAGCACCTCTTGCTGCCTCTGCAATTTTAGAAGACATAGACACAGAAGGATTGGACACATTCTTGGCAACTGAAACCTTACCTACAGACTGGGAAGACATGGGCACATTGGGTATTGGCACAGACTGGGGCACCACAGACACATTGGGTATTGGCACAGACTGGGGCACCACAGACTGGGGAGACACAGACACATTGGGTATTGGTACAGACTGGGGAGACACAGACACATTGGGTATTGGCACAGACTAGGGGGGACCGAGACACATTGGGTATTGGCACAGACACTGATGGACTCACAGGCCCTTCAGCTGCTGAGCTCTGAGCATCCTCCATGTCCAGACGAAAAAACTCTCTCATGAGCTCAGGCTTCTTGTGCATTGCCTCAGGACACTGACTGTAAAGCCCCATACACACTATCAGATTATCTGCTGAGTTTTTCCTTCAGATTTACCAAAACCATGTAATAGAAGGGCCTGCCTGATTGCATACACATTGAAACTCCTAAGGTTTGTCCTCATGTTATATGGTTTTGGTAAATCTGAAGGAAAAACTCAGCAGATAATCTGATAGTGTGTATGGGGCTTAAGGATGTCCCACTGCATTGCACAGATTACACCTGATATTACAGTCCTTCGCCAAATGCCCTATACCCTGACACAGAGAGCACTTCATCACTGGACAGGAGGATGCAAGATGCCCTTTATCTCCACACTTGTTGCAGAGCTTTGGCTGGCCCGGGTAGAAGATGGTCAGCCTGTCCCTCCCCAGGAAAGCTGAGGATGGCAGATGTTGGACAACATTGTCAATGACTTTAATTTCAGCTGCACAGACCATCCCCCTGTCCATATTCCCCGAACGTCCAAAATCTTTCTTAGGGGGCTCAGGATGTCCCCATACCTCCTCAACCATACAGTTAAATCCCCTTGTGGTATGGATTCATTGCGTACAAGAATTGTCACCATTTTAATGAGGGGCTGGCTTGATATAAGCTTAGGGATGAACCCTTTCCAGTCCGGCGGGCCCCTACACACGTGTTCAAACTTCTCCCAAAATATGTCCAAAGACTCCGGACGGATAAAGGACAAATCATACTCATAGGAACCTGCCGGACTGATAAGGGCGAAGATATCTTCAGGCCTAAACCCCATCTGCAGGATTTTATCCACCACTGTCCTCCTATGTGGGGGGTTCCCATTGTCTTCCCATTTCAATTGGACAACATTCCTCCTTTTAAACAGGGAGGAAGATAGAATGTTCCCATGCTCCTTCCCTGCTTGTTCCCCCTTCCCAGAACCTGTGGCAGCGACACCAGCATAAGTTTTTCTTCCACCACCAGCATTTGCAGTCTTGTCCTCAGATACATTCAAACCTGCTGGCAGAGAGTCTGAATCAGCTGGAATAGCAGTCTTCTGATTAGCAGAAGCAGGACCCACCCCCTCCCCCGAACACTCAGCTTCAATCCTGGGAGCCATCACAGTCTTGGCTGCTTTAGACTCCTGGAGAGTTGTAGCACTACTGCACCCAGCATCTCCTCCACCATTTACAGGAACAGCCGCTGTGCCTAGTCTAGGCAAAGTCTCTGTATTGTCCATAGACCTCTCTGCAGACTGAAGCTGACAGTTATTAGCAGATGTTATTGCTTGCTGTATATTGTCTATGGGTCTGGGCTGACTATCTTTAGCACTACAACCCTCAGCAGGCCCATTGTAATTAAAGTTCACATCATCCTGCACACACACTGTACCTGCTCTCCCCACAGGTCTTTCTTCCACAGGGCTGGGAACGGTGTCCATCTTCTCCTCACCATCCTGGGGAGCTGCATTAGGACTGGTCTCCAGTTTATTGATGAAATCCAGCATGTCGCAACCTCCTGCTCAGATGTTCCACATTGCTGGGGAGGGAAGGGGACAGAGGCCTCTGCCATTGAGGGCTCAGCAGATGTCTGAGGTGTTGAAGAGCTGGGCTCATCTTCCGGGCCCACTTTCTCACTCTCTGCTGACTCCGAATGTACTTGCATCTCCTCACTGGTTGGGTCACCTTCCATGCAGGAAGCGCCTCCTCTTCTCATGAGATTAAATCGCTCCTCATTTCTATATTTTTCTTTTAAAATGCCACTGTTCTCCTTCAGAGAGCTCACCAGCTCCTTCTGCCTCTTAACAGCTTGCTCCAAGTCCTTCAACTCAGGCCTCAGAGCCGGCCTCTTCTTGCTGTATAATTTGGCACAAACTTGTTTTTTTCTTCTGAAATTCAGTCATCAACATCAACAATTTCTCCTCTTCTTTCTCAATCTGCTTCAGCTTTCCAACAATCCTCTGTCTAAAGGCAGGCAGGGACTCATCACTCCTTTGGCCAGGCCCAGAATCTCCCCAGGATCCAGCATCCCTTCTGGGGCAGAGAAGCAACTCTAGCCCCTGGTCTCTGGAAGCACAGGAGCAAAGGAACTAGCAACCTCACACCTCGCTGTCAAGGAGTGGAATGGCAGTTTCCCACCATCCCTGTGCTGAGTTCCCCTGAGGGTGTGGTTGCCACCATCCCTGCTATTTGTACAACACTTCAAGTTACCTATTTTTCTTGAGGGGGACTTTGAGGGCAACCAATACAACAAAATTACAGTTCGTATAGTGTATTGGTCAGTAGACAAAATGCAACAAAAAAATGACCTCCCTCCCCAAGCTAACACCCCTCACAGTACAACTTTCCCCTCTTCTACAGCCTCGCCAGTAGGGTTGCCATCTGTATGGGTTTCACCCGGACAGTCTGGTTTTTGAATGATGTGTATGGGTTTTCATCTGCTCCAGACCCGTACACATCGGACTCCCCGAGAGTGATGAGCCTGCTCTGCGGATGATGTGTCTAACCTCCCTGTCTCACTAATGGCATAGTGTCAGTCCACCCCGCACTAATGCTGAGTGCAGGGGGGATCCAAAGAACTTCAATGAGCCCACACTGCCTGCCGCTGATTGCATGCAGGAGGGAGCTGGTGGGCAGGCCCAGACAAGGGGTGGCAGCTGAAGAATCCAAAAGCAGGGAGGAGGACGTGCCCATGTCTACTGCCAGCTTCCTTTCTATGGCAGCAGCACAGCCTTTCCCCTGGGCACAGGCTCCTCTCAGGCTGGATCGGGGCTTTAACAGAGGACCTCTACAGGTGGGCGGAGCAAGCGACCCTACACGGACTGCAGCTGATCACTGCTTCCTCCTGCCCAGCAGACATCCAGGCTCACCCTGGGGGGGGGGGGGGCAGACTGAAGAAAACAGAGAACGGATGCCACACTGTATATTCTCCTCCCGTGAGTACCAACCTGTTTTGCCTTCCAAACTGTACGATTGATTCTGTGCTGTAATCCTGTTCTGCATCTTGCAGTGCAGCTTTACTGACAGAGAAAGTAAAGATCTTGGTATTGTCAGGAATATATTGGGACTTTTCAAACTCCACATAGATGTATTCCACACACACTATATCTTATTTAAAATTATTATTTTTGATAATGTGGAATACTTCTATGTAGAACCTGAAAAGTCCCAGTATATTCCTGACATTGTCATGAGCATAAACAGCAAGAGACATACAGAGTACAGCCCATCTCCAGGAAAGGGAAAAGTCCACCTTTGCACTGCTGGGGGGAAATTTCCACTTTTACTTTTATGTTTTCATGTTCCAGCTGCACTGCTCTCCTCCTCCTCCCAAAGCCTCAGCATCCTTAACCCTGTATGGAACAATGAAGATGATTTAGTGTGACCACAGTCTGTCACAACTTTCACTGAAGCTGCAGGAGACCAATCACAATCAAAAAAAGTCCATTTGTTCCAATTTACTATGTTTATTATCCTTCAGAGAAAGGAACTGGAGAATAGACTCTCTGTCCCTTTCTCTTTTTCAAAAGTGAGCTATCAGGGGCCTATTTAGTCTCCTGACATTCCACCAAATAAATACATTTGTAAAAAAATAAATAAAAAAACGAATGACACCATCCACTGCCCTATTGACACCGTCCACTGCCCTTCTGACACCGTCCTCTGCACTACTGACACCGTCCACTGCCCTACTGACACCATCCACTGCCCTACTGACACAGTTCAGTGCCCTATTGACACCGTCCACTGCCATACTGACACCGTCCACTGCTCTACTGACACCGTCCTCTGCCCTACTGACACCATCCAGTGCCCTACTGACACCGTCCACTGCCCTACTGACACCATCCTCTGCCATACTGACACCGTCCAGTGCCCTATTGACACTGTCCAGTGCCCTACTGACACCGTCCACTGCTCTACTGACACCGTCCTCTGCCCTACTGACACCGTCCACTGCTCTACTGACACCATCCACTGCCCTACTGACACGTCCAGTGCCCTACTGACACCGTCCACTGCCCTACTGACACCATCCTCTGCCATACTGACACCGTCCAGTGCCCTACTGACACCATCCACTGCCCTACTGACACCGTCCTCTGCCATACTGACACCATCCACTGCCCTACTGACACCGTCCAGTGCCCTACTGACACCGTCCTCTGCCATACTGACACCGTCCACTGCTCTACTGACACCGTCCACTGCCCTACTGACACCGTCCACTGCTCTACTGACACCGTCCACTGCTCTACTGACACCGTCCTCTGCCCTACTGACACCATCGTCTGCCCTACTGACACCGTCCACTGCCCTACTGACACCATCCACTGCTCTTCTGACATCGTCCACTGCCCTACTGACACCGTCCACTGCCCTACTGACATCGTCCTCTGCCATACTGACACCATCCACTGCCCTACTGACACCGTCCAGTGCCCTACTGACACCGTCCTCTGCCATACTGACACCGTCCACTGCTCTACTGACACCGTCCACTGCCCTACTGACACTGTCCACTGCCCTACTGACACTGGCCACTGCTCTACTGACACCGTCCTCTGCCCTACTGACACCATCGTCTGCCCTACTGACACCATCCACTGCCCTACTGACACCATCCACTGCTCTTCTGACACCGTCCACTGCCCTACTGACACCGTCCACTGCCCTACTGACACCGTCCACTGCCCTACTGACACCATCCACTGCTCTTCTGACATCGTCCACTGCCCTACTGACACCGTCCACTGCCCTACTGACACCGTCCACTGCCCTACTGACATCGTCCTCTGCCATACTGACACCATCCACTGCCCTACTGACACCGTCCTCTGCCATACTGACACCGTCCACTGCTCTACTGACACCGTCCACTGCCCTACTGACACCATCCACTGCTCTTCTGACATCGTCCACTGCCCTACTGACACCGTCCACTGCCCTACTGACATCGTCCTCTGCCATACTGACACCATCCACTGCCCTACTGACACCGTCCAGTGCCCTACTGACACCGTCCTCTGCCATACTGACACCGTCCACTGCTCTACTGACACCGTCCACTGCCCTACTGACACCGTCCACTGCCCTACTGACACTGTCCACTGCTCTACTGACACCGTCCTCTGCCCTACTGACACCATCGTCTGCCCTACTGACACCGTCCACTGCCCTACTGACACCATCCACTGCTCTTCTGACACCGTCCACTGCCCTACTGACACCGTCCACTGCCCTACTGACACCGTCCACTGCTCTTCTGACACCGTCCACTGCCCTACTGACATCGTCCTCTGCCATACTGACACCATCCACTGCCCTACTGACACTGTCCAGTGCCCTACTGACACCGTCCTCTGCCATACTGACACCGTCCACTGCTCTACTGACACCGTCCACTGCCCTACTGACACCGTCCACTGCCCTACTGACATCGTCCACTGCTCTACTGACACCGTCCTCTGCCCTACTGACACCATCGTCTGCCCTACTGACACCGTCCACTGCCCTACTGACACCATCCACTGCTCTACTGACACCGTCCACTGCTCTTCTGACACCGTCCACTGCCCTACTGATGCCGTCTACTGCTCTACTGACACTGTCCTCTGCTCTACTGACACTGTCCACTGCTCTACTGACACTGTCCTCTGCTCTACTGACACCATCCACTGCCCTACTGACACCGTCCTCTGCTCTGCTCTACTGACACCGTCCACTGGCCTACTGACACCGTCCTCTGCCCTACTGACACCGTCTTCTGCCCTACTGACACCATCCACTGCCCTACTGACACCGTCCACTGCCCTACTGACACCGTCCACTGTTCTATTGACACCGCCCTCTGCTCTACTGACTGACACTGTCTGCTTTTAAGGTAGGTTAATTCATATTTTTAAAATGACATTTTATTTATTAATTTAATCATAATTTATGGGTACAAGAATGCGTTTTATTTAACAATGTCCCTTTCAGCCCATCCCAATGTAAACACTTGCCGTTTACTGTGGCGCACCTAGTGCACTGCATTTCTACTCTCCTTGAGGCACTGAAAGGTGTCCTAGGTCTTTTATAATCCTATAGTGTATACTCCACAAAAAAAAAAAATTGTGCTGCTAAAGTGTTCGGGTTTGGCTTGAAGAAAAGGTGGCAACCCTACTCGCCAGTACAATTTTACCCACCAGAGTACAGCTCTCCCTTCCCCCCAGTACAGTTCTTTCCCCCAATCCAGTACAACTGCCACCCAGCAAAGCTCCTACCCCCTTGTACAACCCCACAGTGCAGACCCCCCCCCTCGGTACTGTAACAAAACCCACTGTTACTGTGTTTTGAAAGGGGCTGTGGGCTTAACTCCTACTCACAGACTATGGCCCAGCAGAGAACGTGAGATTTGGAGGGCTATTTGCAGTCTCCCACCACCTGGAGAAGATGCCACCTCCAGACATTTGTGTCCGCGGTCGCCGGTTCATCGGACCCAGGTGAATGTGGTATCTGTGACTGGGCTCCTGGTGTCGTTTCCCCCTACCTAAACCTATTGGCCCGGCCGGGCTAAATGCTAAAAATATACTTTTATTCCACAATGTACTTTTAGCTGATAAAGGCATATACAAGATGGCGGTATTCCCAAAGCATGGGGCTGCAAGACTTGGGAGAAAACGGCATTGAGATAATGTAATGTAATGCTACGTCCCTTCTTCCCCATCCCTCCCCCCCCTCTTATTGCTGTGTTAATTGTGTTGGGTCCAGGCACATAGACAAAGGTCTGGAGACACCTCTCAGCAGGGGATGTATAACGAGGGGCTGCCTGCTTATCATAATCTCTTCATGTGTTTCAACTGTAGTTGTTTGAATATACAAGTATTGAGTTTCCATTGGTTCTTCCTTGTCCCCTACCCCCTCTATGACAAGGCTAAGAGGAGTGTTCCTAACTGCGTTTAAAGGTGCATGTTTGGTTTTTAATAAACAGTTTATGCTCTGGATGTTTAACCCTCAACACCTGTGTGGCTTGTCTCGTGATTGCGGGGTTAAGGGCTGGTTTTGGCGAGTCTGCAGGCTGCTGATGTGTTTGGAAGACTGGCAGGAGATGCTCAGCAGGGGTATCCGAGATCCGTCACAGTGGTGGCAGCAGTGGGATGTCTCATGCAGTCCAGGACATCCAAATCATAACCGAGATTTAAGATCCGGGCAACCGCCGAGGAGCGATATGGGGACCAGCCAGCATGAGAGCGGAGTTCTGGAGGAGGCTGCAAGGCATGCGGAAGCAACATCGGGGACCAGCGACACAGCACACCATTCTTGGCTGGGAGGATGTGATCTGCCGGCAACTCTGACAAGAGACGCTAAGCCACGAGCGGCACTATGAGGGGAAGATCCTTCCCTCCTCCACAGAGATGTACTGGACGCAGTACCATGCGCGAGAGGCGTTCCTGAGGGAACAACCGCAAGATGAGTGGAAGATGGAGCTTGGAAGATTGGTCTGGAAGGAGATGAGGCTGACTCCAGCTACAGAGCCCTCCGGTGGTTCGCGGCTCAACTGTGGCCAGGTACAGCAGATGGCAGCCCGACAGAAAGCGTTGCCTATGGTGCCGGGCAACCGCCGAGGAGCGATATGGGGACCAGCCAGCATGAGAGTGGAGTTCGGGAGGAGGCTGCTAGGCAACATAGGGGACCAGCAACAGAGCACACCATTCTTGGCTGGGAGGATGTGATCCGCCGGCAACTCTGGCAAGAGATGCTAAGCCGCGAGCGGCACTATCAGGGGAAGATCCTTCCCTCCTCCACAGAGATGTACTGGACGCAGTGCCATGCGCGAGAGGCGTTCCAGAGGGAACAACCGCAAGATGAGTGGAAGATGGAGCTTGGAAGATTGGTCCGGGAGGAGATGAAGCTGACGCCAGCTACAGAGCCCTCTGGTGGTTCGCGGCTTAACTGTGGCCAGGTACAGCAGATGGCAGCCCGACAGAAAGTGCTGACTATGGCGGCGTGGAGATGCTCCATGAAAAAATGTACGGAGACCCAGACTTTGGGAGCATCGAGGAGGGTCAGCTAGAAGACATCCTGGACTTCCGAGGTGAGGTGCTGGACCTCCCAGAAGAGGCATGTGACCTGGAGGAATTTGAGTTCCTGGTTGAGCAGGAATGGGAGCTTGAGATTGCCTACAAATGGCTGTTTGACAGTGATCAGCATTCCGGCATGGCTCCCATTGCCTGGGACTGTCCGGGAAAAATAGTGGACAGTTGCAAAGATGCAGAGCAAATGGCGCCAGGGGTGCCCCTACGTTTTCACGTCCTAACCGCAATGGAAGAAGCGGCGATGATACATAGGGCACTGCGAGTGCTAGAATGCCGGAACGCAACGGAGGTTCCCCAGGCAGCGAGACAAGCTAATAGCATAAAAGTCTCGGAAGGGGGAGTTGATACGGGCACTGGAAGGATGGTAGATGGTGATCAGCAGCAAGTCCAGAATATTGCATCCGTTGCCCCAGCAGAAGCGCAGGCTACGAGGCAGAGTGCCGCTGTCCTCTGCCCACCCGCAGAGTTAGATCCAGGGAGTCTGAGGGATGACCTCAGTGAGCTGTTTCCCCAGCAGCAGATATTCCCACCGGGAGTGGAGAAGCAATTCTCCCTCCAAAGCACTTGGACCCTATCCCAGTGTTTATATCCCCAGCATAAGTGCTGGCGAAGGAGCAGAGCGCAGCTGGCCTCTGCCCACCCTCAGAATTGGATCCGGAGAGTCCGAGAGATGATCTTCAGGAGCTGTTTCCCCAGCAGCGGATATCCCCACCGGGAGTGGAGAAAGCCATTCTACCTCCCAGGCAACTGGACACTACCTCGGTGATCACCTTCCCAGCAAAAGCGCAGGCGACGGAGCAGAGCGTCGCTGGCCTCTGCCCACCCTCAGGGTTAGATCCAGGGAATCCGAGGGATGACCTCAGTGAGCTGTTTCCCCAGCAGCAGATATCCCCACCGGGAGTGGAGAAAGCAATTCTCCCTCCCCAGCACTTGGACACTACCCCGGTGTTTATCCCCACAGCAGAGGCGCTGGCTACGGGGCAGAGTGCCGCTGGCCCCTGCCCAGCCCTCAGTATGCTTTTGGAGGGTTTGGGAGACAGCCCCTGTCAGAAGTCGCCCTAGCGGCTGGTCACAGAACCGGGAGGGGAGAATACCTTCCCTCCTCTCCAGCGGCTGAACTTTGCATATATCCCCCCAGCAGAAGCGCTGGCTATGGGGCAGAGTGCTGTTGATCTCTGCCCAGCATCAGAAAGAGAGATGGAGAGTGCGGGAGATAGTCCCTGCAAGATATCTCCCCAGCAGCTGGTAACTACACCAGGAGAAAATCAAGTACCTTTTCCTCCCCAATGGCTTAGCACTACCAGCCTAAGCTCCCTACCAGCTGAATCGCTGGCATCGGGGCAGAGGATTATTCAGCTCCCGCCAATACCTGCAACCAGGCCCCAGATCAGGGGAGTGCGGACAGCTGTTCCCACTCTGCAGTGGCTGTTATTTTTCAGGGGAAACCGTATGTGCGGTTTTGCGCCCCAGCGCCAGTCATATAATATATTGTGTGTAGTACCTCTGCGCTCGACCCTATAAGTGTACTGTAAGGGGAAGATGGGCTACTGCTGCAAGCACTGATAAAGGGAAAAACTCTAACCCTAATAGAGATAAATAGAATGTGTAATAGTGCTGCGCTGTAAGGGGAAAGGGGAAAAGGCAAGGGGGAAAACCAAGGGGGAGAAGGGAAAACCAAGGGGGAGAACGGGGAAAGTAAATGGTCGGGGGTGAATTAGACAATCAGAAGCAATGTTACACCAAATATAGCTGGTCATAAACCCTCTATAAAATCCCTATAGTAGATAAATAATATTGAGATCAAATGACAATTATTAAATAATGTGGATCAAAGTGTCATAGTGCTACACATATAATAATAATATAGCAAGTGCTAAGAATAAAAGTAGACAGTGCTAAAAATAAAGTGCAAAAATTCAAAGTGACTGGTGCAAATATGTATATCGTGAACAACTGAAATGATCACACTCGGAAATAAATCCGTAAAACACTCCGTATAAATAAATAAAGTGCTAACTCCGTAAAGCAATCCGTATGCATAAATAGGTAAAGTGCTAAGTGCCAAATAAGTCCAAGCAATATATCACATAGATGAATAAACTTGAAGTGAAAGCAGTGCATCTATTGCTGTCGTGATATTCAGGCAAAAAACAAATCCATGTTTTATGCTGTGCAAAACATGCAGGCAATCCAGTGGCACACTCCTTCTTTCCCCTTCGTGGAATAAATGGATGGGTGTCCCCTTACCTTACTGCTGTAAGGTTACAGCGCATAAAAACATATATTGGCCACTATGTAGTCCCCTCTCTCTCTTATACCGGATGGGTAGATGAACCTCATAAAATGCAAGAAACTTAGCCAGATAGTGTAGTATTTTCCAAAAGTAGATATTTTAATTAAACAAAATTGTCAGGCTACTCACATTTTAAAAGATAAAAACCGGCATTGAATGTAAACAGAACAGCAGGTGTGGGCGTCACTTCCGGTGTCTCTCTCTCTCTCTCTCTTTCCGCACGTGTTCGTCACTGTCACGCGCCAGTCATATTTTTCCTTTTACTGTTTGCCTGGGGTGGGAATTTGTGACTAACGCAAGTCCAGACCAGTTGAGGGTCAGTGACCTGGTTAGTCTGTTTTTAAAAGGGGAGAAATGTGACAAAACCCACTGTCACTGTGTGTTTTTGGAAGGGGCTGTGGGCTCGCCTCCTACCCACAGACTATGGCCCAGCAGAGAACGTGAGATTTGGAGGGCTATTTGCAGTCTCCCACCACCTGGAGAAGATGCCACCTCCAGACATTTGTGTCCACTGTCGCCGATTCATTGGAACCGGGTGAACGTGGTATCTGTGGCTGGGCTCCTGGAGTAGTTTCTGGTTACCTAAACCTATTGGCCCTGCTGGACTAAATATATACTTATATTCCAGAATGTACTTTTAGCTGATAAAAGCATATACAAGATGGCGGTATTCCCAAAGCGTGAGGCTACAAGACTTGGGGACAAAACGGCATTGCGATAATGTAATGCTACATCCCTTCTTCCCCATTCCTCCCCCCCCCCCCCCCTCTTGTTGCTGTGTTGTGTTGGGTCAGGGCACACAGACAAAGATCTGGAGACACCTCTCAGCAGGGGATGTGTAAGGAGGGGCTACCTGCTTATCATAATCTCTTCATGTATTTCAACTGTAGTTGTTTGAATATACAAGTGTTGAGTTTCCATTGGTTCTTCCTTATCCCCTACCCCCTCTAGGACAAGTACACACGGTCGGACATTCCGACAACCAAATCCGTCAGATAAATTCCAATGGATTTAGTCCAGAAGTGGTGTTGCATACACACGGTCGGACTAAGTTGTCGGAATTTCCAACCGCCAAGGACGCGGTGATGTAAGCCGCGTACGACGGGACTAGAAAAGGGAAGTTCAGCACCACGTCCGGCACCCCTTGGGCTCCTTCTGCTGATCTCCTGCTTATCGCATGTTAGTAGAAGTTTTGTGAGAGACGATTTGCACTTTTCAGATTTGTACTTCAGATCGTTTACTGCTCTTCAGTTTGTGCTTGTCGGTGTGTATCTGCTTATATCAGTGCGTGTAGTCAGATAGCATTTGTTGGTCATTGTAGACTATATCTTGGTATATAGCACGCTTTGATTTTCATTGCTTATTGTCTGCTCGTTTCTGGTTTTCAGTTCGTTCTTTCAGGCCTTGCTGTTTATTGGTGCTTTCTGTTGTCCGTTCTGACCAGCCAACCGTTTTCAAGCCATGTTTAGTGTACGTACTCGTCGTAGAGTTCGTGCTGCCCAGGGGCTTGGTGTTGGGTTTTTAGCTTTGACACAAGCGCAGTCCATGAACAGGATGAGGAGGAGTTCGTGGACCAAGAATTGGTTGCTCCAGCGTGACCAATTCTCGCACATGCTTTTGCTTCGTGAGATCTGGGAGAATAATCCTGATGATCTCAGGAATTATCTCCAGATGATGGACCCCGTTTTCCACCATCTGCTGGCTTTGCTGTCCCCTTATATCAGCAGGCAGGATACCTGCATGCGGCAAGCCATCACTCCGGAGCAGAGGCTCATCGCCACGTTGCACTACTTGGCGACAGGGAGAAGTCTTCAGGACCTCAAGTTCTCGACAGGCATCTCCCCCCAGGCTCTGGAAATCATTATTACAGAGACCTGTTCTGCCATCATTCAGGTCCTGCAGAAGGACTATATGAAGGTAAGTTTTCTCCTTTAACATCACATTCTATGTATTTAATGTTTGCTAATGTGTTGTATTTCTTTCCTCATTCCCTAATTACCATGATTGCAATATGCTCTAATTGATATGCTGTGCCCCTTTTGTCCTCATGCATGCTGGAAGCTTTTCAAGTTCCTTTTTTTTCCTTCATGCATATTTGCCTTCACTAACTTCCCCAGCATGCTCTTCTGGGGCCATAAACCTATAGCCTAGTCACTTAGCAATGTATTTTGTCAGCTCCATAGTATTGCTTTCCCCTAAACACCCCCTAAAATGTGTACAAATGTTATGTGTGTGCTTAAATTCATGCAGAAAGCCAGAATTTTTTTTGGGTTGGGCCAAACTCATTAGGAAACCCCCTCCCCTCAACTGCTAGGTCAGCTGATAGCAATCCTCTATCTGCTGACTTTGCCAAACCTAATACAAACTATACCTACCTTTTTTTTCTGGTCAGATTTATGGATGAATTCACCAAAGCATGTAGTGCAAGGGCCTGCCTTAATACTTTCAAATGCTACAGTTTGAAGTTTTTTCTCTCCTATTATTATCTTGATAGGTAATAGCAGAATGTCAAAATGTGCTTCCATTTGTTCCTTTTTTTTTTGTATTATGACACTTCTTACCTGTCCGGTGGGCTGCCAATAGTGTAAGTAAGGAGGGGTTGGCCAAAGTATCACACATTATTTATGCATTCAGCTCTCAATGAAGTGGAGAGGGTTACCTGTCCAAAACATCCCCCCCTCATTATTTGCAATGGGCCATCAGATGGGGGGGGGGGGGGTTGGGGGGGTGAGAAATCTGATAAGGGGACCTTATACTTTAGGCTTTAAATACTAATTTCCAAAAATGTTATACTGATATTATCCAAAAATGTTTGTGTCTAATCTGCTTGCAATGTTGATGTGCATAATTACTATTTTTTTTTCTTGTTTCACTCCACAGTTTCCTTCAACTCCATAGGAATGGCAGACTGTGGCCTCCCACTTTGCCAGCGGTTGGGACTTTCCCAATTCTGGAGGTGCAATTGATGGGAAATACGTCCGCATCGTCCCACCCCCCAACTCGGGGTCCTACTATTATAATTACAAGGGGTATAATAGTATCGTGATATTGGCGGTGGTGTCAGTGACATATGACTTCCTGTGTGTGGACGTGGGGAAAAATGGGCATATGTCGAATGGTGGCATATTCGCGCAGACGGAATTTTACTGGCGTCTCCAGAATGGCAGTCTGGGCTTGCCACCTCCAGAGGAGAATGTAGAAGGACTCCTGTTCACTTTCATCGCGGATGAGGTGTTTGCTCTGAAAAACCATCGGATGTGGCTTTTCCCAATGAGGACCCTCACCCCGGATCAGAGGATCTTTAACCACTTCAATACAGGGCACTTAAACACCTTCCTGCCCAGACCAATTTTGAGCTTTCAGTGCTGTCGCACTTTGAATGACAATTGCGCTGTCATGCTACACTGTACCCAAATGAAATTTTTATCATTTTTTTCCCACAAAGAGAGTTTTCTTTTGGTGGTATTTGATCACCTCTACGGTTTTTATTTTTTGCTAAACAAATAAAAAAATACCGAAAATTTTGAAAAAATTATGTTTTTTTTTGTTTCAGTTTCAAAACTTTGTAAATAAGTAAGTTTTCTCCTTCACTGATGGGCACTGATGGGGTTATACTGATGGACATTGATAAGGCGGCACTGATGGGCACTGATGAGGTGGCACTGATGAGGTGGCATTGATGGACACTGATATGTGGCACTGATAGGCGGCACTGATGGGTGGCACTGATGGGCGACACGGATGGGCACTGATAGGTGGCACAAATTGGCACTGATAGCTGGCACGGATTGGCATGGATGGGCGGCATGGATAGGCGGCACAGGTGAGCATGGATAGGTGGCACAGGTGGGCATGGGTAGGTGGCACAGATGGGCATGGGTAGGCGGCACAGATGGGCATGGATGAGCACTGATAGGCGGCACAGATGGGAACTGATAGGCGGCATTGTATTATAATATACTGTACTAATGGATGTCAATCAGTGCCAAACAATAATGCATGCCAATCAGTGATGCCCATTGTGGGCACTGATTGGCATCCATTGTGGCACTGACTGGAATCCCTGGTGGTCTAGGGTGGCATACCTTGTCCTGGGCATCCCTGGTGGTCTGGTGGCATCCCTGGCGGTCCAGTGTGGGCATCCTCGGAGGGGCTGCGCTGATAATCGATCAGCACAGACCCCCCCTGTCAGAGGAGCAGCCGATCGGCTCTCCTCTACTCGTGTCTGACAGACACAAGTGAGGAAAAGCCGATCACCGGCTCTTCCTATTTACACTGTGATCAGCCGTGATTGGACACGGCTGATCACATGGTAAAGAGTCTCCGTCGGAGACTCTTTACCAATATCGTAGTTGCGAGGGGTCAGACTGACGCCCCGCAACAACGATCGCCACGATGCGCGCCCCCGGGGGCGCGCAGCGGCTCATAATCCTGATAATCATAATCACGTCATATGACGTCCGATCAGGATTATGAAACCACTTTGCCACCGTCATTTTGTTATAGGGCGGGCGGCAAGTTGTTAATGTGCGGCTGACCAGAGCCAGAAGAGTAGTGGAGAACACTTTCGGGATAATGGACAGCCAGTTCCGCCTATTTTTGACGCCAATACACATGGCGGAATATAAACTAAATCATATTGTGCTTGCCTGTTGCGTTCTGCACAATTTTTTGAAATAACATTCCGTAAACTATGTGGCTTCCGTTGGCCCTGATGCAGACTTGCCGGAAAATGTCAACCTCATGGCCCTTAAAGCTGCCCATCCTGGCTCCCCCCCCCCCCCCCCCCCAAAGCGTCCATGAGGTCAGAAACCAATACATGGAGTACTTTGTGGGTAGGAGGTCATTGATATGCCAGACAATGTCTGAGAGGCATTTTTTTTTTAATACATTTTTCTTTGAAACTCCAATAATCTTTGTTTTCTTTTACTGCTTGGCTTTGTTTTAGGTGTCTCCTAGGTTTTTTTGGTGTTTTTTTGGGCCTTTTTCTACAACAGTGCAAACCCAAGTTCAGAGCAAGATGAGGTGACAGTCTCTTCTTCAGATAATCTTATTATGTTGTGGGTCTGCTACACACACACCTTCTTTTTGTTGATAATGTATGTAGTGCATTACTGAGAAAAATATTGCTCATTTTCAGCACCATAGCAGAAATATGTGAGATCATGAAAATGGCATGATTGGGGAAATTTAAACATCACTGTGGGTGTTATTTACTAAAGGCAAATCCAATATGCACTACAAGTGCACTGAAAAAGTGCACCTGAAACTGCACTTGGAGTGCAAAGTGGATTTGCCTTTAGTAAGTAACAACCATTGCCACAGAAAACAACAACTTTACTACAAATACTGCTTTTGCACATTGAAAAAGGAAGCCACACATTGTTGATAATTTAACTTTTTACTCAAAGCACATTCACATGTGCGTTTAGAAAAGGGGATTACAACAAACCAACATATTTGGTGTATAGAAAACATTATTTTGGTTAACATTTTACAAACTTGCCATTTTTGTGTAAACAGGCATGTATCAAAGCATAACATACAGAACACAGGAACTTACAAAGTTCAACTTTGAAAAGTGAAGACAATATCAGACATGAGTATGTACAAACTGTGCTGATATTGCCTTCATCGGATGGGGTGTCACCCCTGGAAAAGCCAAATTTGGAAGATGCACACAAATTCAGAATCAAAAAGTGGCCAGTTTCCTCCTGATCCCATGCCTAATGTCAACATGTGCTATCTCCCATCATGGGGTATCAATGTACATATTTTGGGGGTGCAACCCCTTCATCTCAGCCACTTTAGTAGCAAGGAAGGGGTTGCACCCACAAAACACATACATTGATCCCCCATGATGAGAGATAGTACATGTTGACACACTGTGTGCATCTTCCAAATTTGGCTTTTCGAAAAATCTAAAAGTGTTTTTGAAAATTTAAAAACGATGCTAGCTAGTTTGGGGTGTTTCAGACTCTCCCCAAAACATCAATGATATTCTTCATCTTTTTGTTGAACATCGTTGATGTTTTTCTGTATATTCTCTAAATCGTGATTGCACCCCATTATCTCCCCAATGAGGATCTGGGCACTTTCACTGGTAAAATGTGATTCTTCTTCCACAACAACATCCACCTCACCTAAAAAAAACTAAACAAAAACACACCATGTATTATAAATATGCAGACATACATTGATTAGCTTACCTGAAGCTGTGGTCTCTCCGACACTCACCTGTTGTGGTGCCAATTTCAACAATCTCTCCTTCCTCCTCCTCCTCTGCTTGTGCTTTTGGTACTTCCTCTTCTTTGGGAGGTGTGGGGTCCCTGGTGTCCTCAGATGTCCCGAGTCTTCTCTACCCTATGAGAATGTAAAAAAGGAATACTTAGCACACAGATATTTGAGGGCAGAAATAGGAATATGAAACATTGCTTGGAAGTGTCGTACAATTGTCTTTTTTGGCAGAGTTCAAAGGTGAAAACATTATTTTTGACACTTTCTAAAGCTGAAAAACTTACCTGTTGTGTGAACAAATGTAGTCAAGTGCAAATTGGCAAAACATCGTTTTTGGAGTGGGCTAACGAACGATGTTTATTACGAACGATTGAACCCATGAACATGAAAGGGGCCATTTTAAACTGTACAACATTAAATCAAAGCACATGGAGCAGTATGTAAGCAATAATAATAATATGAACACACGACAACTACTTACTTTTTTGAAGAACTCGCTTGATCCTTCTGTACCGATCGTGCTCCCTCAGTTTCAGGTCTGACCAGCGTTTTCTCAGTTGATCCTTGGATCGTCGTACCCGAAAAAATTCTTCTGAAGACTCTTCACAACTTTAGTCATGATCTTGGCCTTTCTGATATTTGGGTTTGGGTAAGGTCCATACTTCCCATCATAGTCGTTCCTCTTCAATATATCCACCATCTCCAACATCTCTCCAAAAGACATATTTGAGGCCCTAAATCTTCTCCCCCTCGTTTCAGGCTCTGGGCCTTCTTCGTCCTCCTCCTCGTTAGTGGAATTATTAGTGCGCACCTGCTGTGTCTCCGCCACGTGCTCTCCCCACTGCGCCAAAAGAGAAGGGGCGGGGAATAGTCTATAAAGAACATCAGGGGCAGGCAGAGTTTCACTCATGCGCACTGTATATAAAACGCAACACGCGTGTGTCGTACTTATGATCTATGAACAGAGTGAGGAGCTGATGCGCCGATCATGCAAACTAAGGTACAATTTTTAACTTGGTACATCACTAGCCTATACTGCTTCTATATAGGCCTATGTTGGGACAAGATTAGGAGAGTTTAGCATGACATTATTATTAGGGTTTGTCTTGTGTTGTGTCTTGTAGACAAGATGGATCCCTTCCAGAAATCACATTTTATGGGGCTATTCATTGATCTGCTCAGGGAGCTGCCCTGAACAACCCCTTTTATAAGGACCTAAGAAAGAGGAAGGCAGCGCTGGAGAAACTGCTTGGTTTTGTAAAGACCATGGTCCCCACGGCAGACATGACCTATGTGAAGGCCAAAGTTGGTGCCCTGAGGAGTACATATCTCAGGGAGCGCAAGAAGTTCCAGAATTCCCTGAGATCAGGAGATCCAGATGCCATTTATATCCCCAGGATGGTGTACTACGAGAGGCTGCATTTTCTGTCAGGAACCCAGGCCACCACTCTACAGTCTTCCTTCAAGGCTTCCTTCACCCCCAGCTGAGGCTTCCAATGTCCAACCTGGGCCTTCCAGGCAGCAACTTGTGGAGGGGCCCAGCTTGAGACAGTTATAGCATTGTTGAACATATTTCTTGTCGTACATTTAATGATGTTAACTAGATGTTATTATTGATCAGTAAGTTTTGATTTAACAAAGTGGTTTACATATCAATAGACAGTAGTGACCAAAAATAATTGGGACAAGAATGAAAAATGCTGGGCTCAGAATGATAGTCTGTTCTATTTGGTAACATTCAATTTGCAACAGTCATGAGCACTAAATTGTGTGATGACCAAAAAACTAAAACTATGTCCCATTTTCATACACAGGAAGACCTCAGTCGGGAGGAGGCTGTGGCAAGTGGCAGCCGGGAGGAGGCTGTGGCAAGTGGCAGCCGGGAGGTTGACCATCGCCCTCCTCCTCCTCCTCCTGCCACAACTACAGGAGCCGAGCCACAGCCTGGAAGGAAGCCTGGAGGGAAGTGCCTAAGGAAGACCAGAGAGTGATGGCCTGGGTTCAGTCTGGTCTGACAGAAGATGCAGGCTCTTGTAGGACCACAGCCTGGGGACATAGATGGCATCTGCTCTTCCTGATCTCTTGGACTTCTGGACCAAACTGCTCTCCCTGAGATTTATACTCCTCAGGCCACCAATTTTGCATTTTCAAATTAGTTCATGTCTGCCCTGGGGGCCAAAGGCTTCGCCAAATTGACCAGTTTCTCCAGTGTTGCCTTTCTGTTTATTTGTTTGACACCTAAATAAAGCGTTTTTTTTTGGTTGAAAAAATACAGTTTATTTGTGAGTAGGCAGGTACATTTCAAAAATACAAAGTCAAATTAATAACAAGGGGCACCAACACCAAACAAACTCCTCTAGATTAAAAAAGAAAACAATAAAATAAAAAGATAATAATGGTGTTGTGGTAAGTTGACACACAAAACACACCAAAAAAATTGCGAAGATGAATGAATGAATGAATGAAATACTTATATAGCGCACAATGCGAACTGAATCGCCTCTAGGCGCTGTGGCGAGCTTTGATCATCTGCTAAAAGAGGAAGGTCTTGAGTTTTTTCCTAAAAGCCAGGTGATTTTCTTCCAGGCGGATGTTGATTGGTAGAGCATTCCATAGCAGAGGCCCTTGGACAGCGAATCTCCGATCACCCTTGGATTTATACCGGGCTTTGGGCACGAGGAGGAGGTTTTTGTTGGCTGATCGAAGACTGCGGTTTGGTGTGTAATGATTTATTTTCTCCATTAGGTATTGCAGAGCTTCTCTATGCACGCATTTGTGGGTGAGGCAAAGGGTCTTGAACGTGATCCGATTTTTTACGGTTAGCCAATGTAAGCTCCTCAGTGAAGGAGAAATGGATTCCCAGGGTTTTTTTCCTGTTATCAGCCTTGCCGCCGTGTTTTGGATCAGTTGTAATCGCGCAAGTTGATATTGTGGTAATCCTATGTAAAGCGAGTTTGCGTAGTCCAGTCCTGAATTAATGATTGTTCCAACTACAACTGCTTTGTCATTCTTTGGGATAAAAGGGATGAGTCTGCGAAGCATGCGCAGTAGATGGTGAGATCGACTGACTACAGATCCTATTTGCGCATCCATTGACATTTGTGCGTCTAAAATAACCCCGAGACTCTTCGCTTTGGTCTTTGGGGAGATAGTCTGCCCAAAGACGGTTGGTGGAGACCAGGAGGTTTTGGTTGCGGGCTTATGATTTGGGTGTAAGATAAGAAGCTCTGTCTTTGATTGGTTCAGCTGGAGGGAGTTGGTGGTCATCCAGTCCTCTATTGATTTGAGGCAGTTTTCAAGTTGTTGTTGGTGATCTTTTTTTCCATTGATCCGGAAATAAAGTTGTGTGTCGTCAGCGTAAGAGTGGAAGCAGAGATCTGAGCATCTGATGATTTGAAGGAGTGGGCGAATGTAAATGTTGAAGAGAACGGGTGACAATGGAGAGCCTTGAGGGACTCCGCAGGTGACTGCCCGAGTTTCGGAGAGGAATTTTCCTAGTTTCACTGTCTGTGACCGATTTCCTAGGAAGGACGCGAACCAATGGAGATCTATGTCTTGGACTCCGGCTACTTCTGTGAGGCGGACGAGTAGAGTATTGTGATCTACTGTATCAAACGCTGCACTTAGGTCTAGCAGTACGAGGAGACACGGCTCTCCGTCATCTGCTGCTTCGAGGGCGTCATCCCAAATCTTGAGGAGAGCTGTTTCTGTTCCATGACCCGGGCGGAAGCCTGATTGCAGCGGGTCCAGGAGTTTGTGAGTATCCAGGTGAAGTTGTAGCTGATGTACTACAGCTTTCTCCATGATCTTAGAAATTGTGTTGAGGCTTGTAATCGGCCTACGGTTGTTTGGATCCTGAGGGTCCAGGTTTGGTTTCTTGAGTAGAGGTTTGACAATGCCTTGTTTGAGGATGCTGGGAACAATCCCTTCGTGGAATGATCGGTTTATGAGGTGGGTTATGGTTGGAGCCACGATGTCGGAGCATTCTTTCAGTAGTTTTGTGGGGATGATGTCAATAGGTGAGGTACTGTCACGCAGTTTATTAATGATGTTTTTTGCGGTGTCTACGGTAATTGGGGATAGTGAAAATTTTGGCGGTTGCGGTATGTTGGTGCGGACATCCTCTTTATGTTTTTGCTGGCTGAGGTTGGATGTTTTCTTCTGACAAATTGTTTCCCTGATGGTTTTGACTTTATCGATGAAAAAATCCGACAGTTTGTCACAGTAATCCTGGGATTCACTTTCTGGGGGTTCTAGGCACACCGGATTCATTGATTGATTAACCAGTTTAAACAGTTCCCGTGGTTGGTTTGCGGCCGTTGAGATTGTATATGAGAAGTGGTCCTTTTTGGCTTTGAAGATTGCTTTCCGATAATTCTGTCAGACCTTTGTAGTTAAATAGGTTTTCCTCGGTGGAATTTCTTCTCCATGTTCTTTCCGCTCTTCTGCGTTCTTGCTTTAGTACGGAGAGGGAGCTATTAAACCATCCAGCATTTTTCTTCCTGATGAGAGCCCTGCGTTTTGGTGCTACCGAGTCTGCTGATTGCAGTAATGCCTTGTTCAGGGAGTTGAGTGTTTCCTCCGTAGAGTGGTTTAAGGTTATTGTAGATATTTTTTTGGACAGAGTGGTTTTGAAGGCTTCGGAGTACAGTTTTTTATGCGATCTGGTCCAGTGCGTTGTTACAGGTTTCCGTTTTGCGTTGGTGATGTTGGTAGCGATTTTGAATTTGATGGCGTGGTGATCCGTCCATGGCAGAGTTATGTTGTCGAGTATGTTGACGTCGATGTTCTGTTTGAAAATGAGGTCCAGGGTGTGTCCTGACCCATGCGTGGGAGTCTTTATCAGTTGCTGGAGACCCAGTTCTTCTAGTTGATTGATGCAGGCAGTCGCGATGGGGTCTTTAGGCTCGTTTGCCCAAAGGTTGAAATCTCCGAGTGCCAGGAAATTTTTGAATTTTAGGGTGTGCATTGCAAAGGATTCCGTGAGGGGTGAAAGAAGATTGGACTTTGGTCCCGGTGGTCTGTAGCACAAGATGAGCAAACTGTCAAAAAAGGAGATGTTGATTAAAAAAACCAACCACCAAATTGAAAACCAAAAAAAAATAATAATAAAAATAATTGGGGAGATGTGACTAATTAAAATATTGTATTCATGAAATGAGGAAAAAGAATAAATATATAAGTTTGGAAGAAGTGTGTGTGAATATGAGCAGCAAAACAACTTCATTCTTGTAGCATTGTAAAGAAAAAGAGAATGCGCTGCATTCAAGAATTTTTGACATTGCAGCGTGGCGAATGTGCTATATTGATTACGAGCGGTAGTTTTACCTGACCGAGCGCTTTCGTCTCAGAATTTATTGTGAGCATGCGTGGCACCTTGTCTGTCGGACTAGGCTACACACGATCGGAACTGACTTGCATCGGATCATGTTGTCGGAAAATTTTATAGCCAAGCTCTCAAACTTGGTCCGTCAGATATTCCGATGGAAACAGTCCGATGGAGCCCACACACTGTCGGACTATCCGACAACACGGTCCGATCGGACATTTTCCATCGGAATATCTGACCGTGTGTACAAGGGCTAAGAGGACTGTCCCTAACTGTGTTTAAAGGTGCATGTTTGGCTTTGGTTTTTAATAAACAGTTTATGCTCTGGATGTTTAACCCTCAACACCTGTGTGGCTTGTCTCGTGATTGAGGGTTTAAGGGCTGGTTATGGCAAGTCTGCAGGCTGCAAGTGTGTTTGGAGAACAGGAGACACAGGTCTGGCGGAGATGCTCAGCAAGGGTATCTGAGATCCGTCACAGGTACCACTTTTCCCCCCTCCATAAAACACACTAGATCAAGGTAGTTCAGAGTAAGGGAAGAACTCCTTCAGCTGGGTCATGTGATTGGAACCGGGGAAGAGCGTTTCCCTCACTCTGGACTGACAAACTCCTTCAGGTGCTCAATGTTGATGTCAACACATGTTCTGTGGTCTGCCACAGTTGCTCTGGGGGGTGGGGGGATTCAGGGTGGACCCCCCTACCCCTCTTATCTACATCCCTGCACCCATACCTCTATGAGCTCACTCCACCCGATTGATTGGACTTTCCTGGGCCTTTCCCATACCTTCTGCAAGTTCTACCAGGTGGTCGTTTTCCTTTCATTTATTGCTTGGTGATGTCCCAGGAGATAGAAATATCCAGCCTTTATCCTGTACTTCACGACTAAAGTGGAATTAAACCCAAAACCAAAAAATAGAATATATTACAGCTTACTAATCATTATTTGTGGTGGCTGTATTTGTTTACTTTTCCCCCCTCTGTTTCCACATGGTAGTCTTGTCAGTAACATACATCTGTCTATAGAGTGGTATCATGGTGAACTTCGGATGCAAATAGAACTATAAACTTCACTGATCATTTTGTCTGCCTTTCCTTAAAGAGGGATTCCGCCCAAAAAAAAAATATTAAAAGCCAGCAGCTATAAATACTACAGCTGCTGACTTTTAATAAATGGACACTCACCTGTCCCGGGTTCCAGCGATGCCGGCAGCCGAGGCCGATCGATCGCTCAGGCCTCGGCTGCTGCCGCCGCCATTCTAGGTGAGGGAATCAGGAAGTGAAGCGAATCGACTTCACTTCCCGGTTCCCTACTGCGCATGCGCGAGCCGTGCCGCGCAATAGGAATTCTCCGCGCTGTCTCTGAGACCCGTGTGTGTCCTAGCAGACAGCGCGGCAGGGCAGGAAATGGCGTAGACTCCCGTGGGAGTCTATGCCCGGAAGTGGGTGAAAATACCTGTCTTTGACAGGTATCTCCACCCCCCTCCCCCCTGAAAGGTGTCAATTGTGACACCGGAGGGGGGGGGGGGTTCCGATCAGCGGAGGTTCCACTTTAGGGTGGAATCCCGCTTTAAGGTCACTCATAAAAATTATCATGGATTGAAGATGCATCCTACAATGGGGGCTACAATTGCAGTCCTTATTCATACACTCTCAACAAAAGGCCTTTCTCCTTATCCATCCCATTAACACCAGTGATCCAGAATCCAGACGTTACTCCTGGGGTATACAATAAACAGCTTTGGGGATTGGTAGGACTAGGTATAACTAGGTGCCTGCATTTTGCTACCTCACAGGGCTGGATGTCTTACAGCCCCCTCTGAGCTCTTGGTCAGCCTTCCTATTGTCATATTATTTAAAGTCTATACTGGATGTGGGACTATATGCCAGGCCACTGACATTCTTTGAGCACCTGTATGCAGAGGGGAAACACCTTCTGTCACTTTTGTACAAACGGATCATTGAGCCTCCAGAAGGTCATATCCCTTTGTACATACGTCGATGAGAGGCGGACCTACAAATTTATTTTACAAGACAGCAAATTAGCAGGATTATCTTATTGGTCCACAAATCTTCTATAGCAAGTTGCTTTCAAGAACAGGGATACGTGTTATTAGTTAGGTGGTATAGGTTTCTGGCCCTACTTAATAAACTTTATCTGCAATTCTCCAGGTTATGCTGGCATTGTAATAAAGAGCCTGGGACATTATTACACATTTTTTGGTTGTGCCCCTTACTTATACCATTTTGGAAGGAGGTGGGGAACATGATTAAACAACTGACATCAGTTGATCTTTGGGATATCTCTTGCACCTAAATGTGCTGCCCCTTCGACAAGATAAAAAATTGTTGATAACGCACATGCTGAATGCTGCCCAGGCATGTATCCCTGACTTGTGGAAGTCCACTACCACACCATCTTTGAAACATAGGTTCTCTAGAATAGATGAAATTAGGACAATGGAAAACATGACAGCATTTCTCTATGGAAGAGAGGAGGAAATTCGGGATACCTGGCGGCCATGGACAACCTTTACTTGTACATCCCTGTATACTGATTGTCTTCCTGTTTAGTTTAGGAAATTATGATTTACAAGGGTAGTTCCCGTGAAGTTCCCAAGTTCTTTATACTCTTTACCTTTTTTTGTTGTTGTTTATTTTCTAGTTATTTTTCCTTAGTAGATTTTCCTTCCAGACCCCTAAGTTTTGGGGTCAGGAGAAGGTTTCTTTTATCTTAAAGTAGGAAGGAATGGTATAATAAAGGAAGAATTTAAAGTGGTTCTTCACCCTAAAGGGGAAGTTCCGCTAGTATTATCCCTCCCCCCCTCCGGTGCCACAATCGGCACCTTTCGGGGGGAGGGGGGTGCAGTTACCTGGATAATCCAGGTAACTGCACCCACTTCCGGCCAGACCGCCGCAGACCCCCGCATCGCTCCGCCCCCCCCCCCCCGTTGTGTTCTGGGAAACACACAGTTCCCAGAGACACAGTGGGGAACCAGCGCAGCGCGACTCGCGCATGCGCAGTAGGGAACCGGGCAGTGAAGCCCTCATGCTTCACTTCCCGATTCCCTGACAGAGGATGGCGGCGGTGGCTGCAGCGAGACGAGCGATCGCTCGTCATCTGCTGCCGACATCGCTGGAACCTGGGACAGGTAAGTGTGATATTATTAAAAGTCAGCAGCTGCAATATTAGTAGCTGCTGGCTTTTAATATTTTTTTTTTAGGTGCAGCTCCTCTTTAAGCAGCGATATGAAAGTAACGCATTTCAGGTCGATAGTAGTTTTAATCATATATACTGGTTACACCTGGTGGTTCTATAATCTTGATTCCATTTGGTCATGGTAATTTCCATTAGGGTGGTGTATTAACCCGTAGTTGCTAGTTCATTAATTTAATATGTATTGCTGCTGGTTTGTTTGATTTATTTGACCAGGGCTGTTGGTTAGACTTATTCCCTATTCTAATACAGGTTTATCCCTTTTCTTATTATTGTTTATATGCTTTATTAAAAAAGAAACATTTTGAATAAAGAATTACACTTAAAAAAAAAGTAACATACCTCTCGTTTTAGAGTGCCACCACTCTGGATGAAGGGGTACGGAGGCAACTTTGGACAGCAGCATTGTAAATCTAGGTAGGGGGATGGGAGTGCTGGATATACTAGCATATTTAGATACACTAAAATTGAAGCCAAACTTTAGCTCACACTTTATAAGCAGTTACAATTTAATGGTTTTACATAAAAAGTTATCACTATAAACATCCCTGTCAGTGGTAAATGGTTTGTCTCATCATTATATCTGCTACATTAGCAGGACAGCTTGCTCTGTACAAGAAGAAATAACAGACTTACTAGCCAGAACACTAGGTGAAAATAAGGAAGCGAAATTGTATATATACACAGCATACACACATATTATATGTTACACAAGCTACAAACATATGTTTGTTATTTTAAAAAAGTGGTGGTTTCTATTAATATTGCAATTTATTAATTTATTTCCAAAATCACCAAAGCTACTGATTTATCATTGTTAATGCTATACAAAGGCTACTTCTGTAATCCTACATGGAACCACAAGATGGTGATGGTGATGTGTGTGTGTGTACAATATATATATATATATATATATATATATATATATATATATATATATATATATATATGCACACACACACATCTCTCACAAAAGTGAATACACCCATCAAATTTTTGTAAATATTTAATTATATATTTTTATGTGACAACACTGAAGAAATTATACTTTGCTACAATGTAAACTAGTGAATGTACAGCGCTTGCGTGACAGTGTAAATTTGCTGTCCCCTCAAAATAACTCAACACAAAGCCATTAATGTCTAAACCACTGGCAACAAAAGTGAGTACACCCCTAAGTGAAAATGTCTAAATTGCGACTCATTAGACCCCTTTCACACTGAGCTGCCACCAGCATCAGGGATAAAGCAGTGCTATTTTTAGTGGCGCTATTCGCTCACTAGCGGGTGGTTTTAACCCCTCGCTAGCGGCCGAAAAGGGGTTAAATCTGCCCGCAAAAGGCTGCCGGAGCAGTGTTTTGCCGGCGGTATTGCAGCACTGCCCCATTGATTTTAATGGGGTGCAGCGGTGAAGGAGTGATGAGTTCACCTCTTCAAAGAAGCTGCTGGCAGGACTTTTTCTGACACCCTGCCAGTGCACCGCTCCAGTGTAAAAGCCCTCAGACTTTCACACTGGAGTGAATGGAGCAGCTGTTTTAGGGCGTTTTGCAGGCACTATTTTTAACTCTATAGTGTCTGCAAAACGCTCCAGTGTGAAAGGGGTCTTAGTGTTACAAGGTCTCAGGTGTGAATGGGGAGTAGGTGTGTTAAATTTGTTGTTAGCGCTCTCACTCTCTCATACTGGTCACTGGAAGTTCAACATGGCACCTGAAGGCGAAAAAGGAGGATCTGAAAAAAAAGAATTATTGCTCTACATAAAGATGGCCTAGGCTATAAGAAGATTGCCAAGACCCTGAAACTGAGCTGCAGGATGGTGGCTAAGACCATACAGTAGTTTAACAGGACAGCTTCCACTCAGAACAGGCCCTTACCATGGTCGACCAAAGAAATTGAGTGTACGTGGTCAGCGTCATATTCAGAGGTTGTCTTTGGGAAATAGACGCATGAGTGCTGCCAGGATTGCTGCAGAGGTTGAAGGGGTGAGCTGGTCAGCCTGTCAGTGCTCGGACCATATGTTTCACACTGCATCAAATTGGTCTGCATGGCTGTCATCCCAGAAAGAAGCCTCTTCTAAAGATGATGCACAAGAAAGCTCACAGACAGTTTGCTGAAGATAAGCAGATTAAGGACATGGATTACTGGAATCATGTCATGTGGTTTGATGAGACCAAGATAAACTTATTTGGTTCAGATGGTGTCAAGCGTGTGTGGTGGCAACCAGGTGAGGAGTACAAAGACAAGTGTGTCTTGCCTACAGTCAAGCATGGTGGTGGGAGTGTCATGGTCTGGGGCTGCAGGAGTGCTGCCGGCACTGAGGAGCTACAGTTCATTGAAGGAACCATTAATGCCAACATGTACTGTGACATACTGAAGTAGCATGATGAGACTGGGCCACAGGGCAGTATTCCAACATGATAACGACCCCAAACACACCTCCAAGATGACCACTGCCTTTCTAAATAAGCTGAGGGTAAAGGTGATGGAGTGGTCAAGCATGTCTCCAGACCTAAACCTTAATGAGTATCCGTGGGCTATCCTTAAATGGAAGGTGGAGAAGTGCAAGGTCTCTAACATCCACCACTACCATGATGTCACCATGGAGGTGTGGAAGAGCACTCCAGTGCAACCAATGAAGCTTTGGTAAACTCCATGTGCAAGAATGTTAAGGGAGTGCTGGAAAATAATGATGGCTGCACAAAATATTGACACTTTGGGCCCAATTTGGAGATTTTCACTTAGGGGTGTACTCACTTTTGTTGCCAGCGGTTAAGACATTATTGGGTGTGTGAGTTATTTTGAGGTGACAGCAAGTTTCTCACTGTTAAAATAATCCTACCATTAAAATTGTTTCTTTGTCAGTGGGCAAATGTACAAAATCAGCAGGGGATCACATTTTTTTTCCCCCCCACTGTATGTACTAACCTCTAGCCATTTGTCCTCATAACTACCAGAATACACTATCAATGTCATACACAATACAGGCCTAATTAATAAAGCACATACCATGGTGAAACTGTAACAAAACGTCCCACAATGCGCTTGGGTGCTTTCGTCATATAACACTTCATCCAATCTGAATATAGATATTAGATATTAGCTGCATATTACAACCAGGAACAAGGCAGGACTCGTTTGGCTGCAAGCTGGAACTCAAACTGTTTATTGAAAGACATGTACAGAGAGGTAACATTTAGGGACAACTCCTCCTCCTCCCTTTGTACTCTTTGCTGGGTCATTTGGGGTGTAGTTGTATTTCATTGTTCTATTGTGTCTGTCTGCCTTGGGAGAAAAATATATTATGGGATGTATGTCTATGTGGGGGGGGGGGATTCCTCCAGCACCCCCTTCCTGCTGATAAGACTGTTTACTGATGAGTAGTTTGAATACACCTGACCTGTGTGTCTATAGTTATTGGACAGTTTACCCTGCCCTGAATGCAAAGGGAGGGGTTGCCCCCGAGTGTTACCTCTCTGTGCGTGTTTCAATAAACAGTTGATCTTCCAGCCAAACGAGTCCTGCCTTGTTCCTGGTTGTAATAAGCAGCTAATATATAGTAGCTGTATTCACACTGGAGCAGAGTGTGGGACGTTTCATTAAAATTGGTTGGCAGCAGTGGGATCGTGCTTCCTGGCCATGAACACGTCAAACCACCACCAGTATCCAAGGTCCGGATAGCAGAATAGGAGAGGTGCAGATACCAGCTGCCATGGAAGAGGAATTCCAAAGGAGGTTGTGAGAGATGCGGATTCAGCACAGGGGACCAGTATCAGTGCAGGTCCTGCTGGGATGGTGTGATTCTGTCCGCCTACAACTCTGTAAGAAAGTGCCAGCTCGCGAGCAGCATCATCAGGGTAAAAGTCTCTCCTCTGTCCATATAAGCTACAAGTGGCAGTATGAAGTGCGAGTGCTGTTATTGGGGGAACAACAGAACTAGGAGTAGACAGCTGTGGTTGGATGAGAGCTACAGAGCCCTCCAGTGGTATGTAGCCTGTGGACAGTGGATGACAGCCCCACTGAAGGCTTTGACTACAGTGGCCTTGGACTGTTGTACTGGAGGCTGTGCAAGGACTCTGACTTTGGAAGTGATCTGGAGTGGCATTTGGAGGAAATAAGGGAGCACAAAGACTAAATGTCTCCAAAGTGCTCTGGGCACAGGAAGTTTTGGAGTTTCTGGCTGTTCAGGAATGGGAGCTGCAGATTGCATACATGCAGCTGCTAGACTCTGTTCGGCAGCAGAGCAAGGCTCCCTTTGCTTGGGACTATGCAGAAGTACCAGCTGACAGCTCTGAAATCACAGTTGAAGAGTCGGCAATGTGGCATAGTAACAGTGTGCTTTGCCCACCTTCCCCGCAGCTATGGACGCAGATGTCTTATGGCGGATGCAGCAAATGCTGACTGACTTTGACGATTCTGTTTCTGCACAAGATGAGGTTGGATGGAGGAATGTGCTTGTCCAGCAGCATGCCAAGAATCGGCAGTGGAAAATCTGGAGATTGCCATCCCCAAAGCGGAAGTGCTGACAACAGGGCAGAGCTCTGCTAACCTCTGCCCTGCACCGATAGCATCTTCTGGGTTCTACAGACAGGATATGGCGAACCTCTGTCCCCAGACACCAGTTGCAAAGCTTGGGGATTTGATAGACTTTTCTGTACAACATGGTGAGCCTTCAGCAGGAGAGCTGATATCAGGGACAAACTTCACTGAGCTCTGCCCAGCATCAACAGCAGCATCTGTGGAGTTACAAGAGACTTCTCTAGCTGAAGTGCTAGCCACTCGACAGAGGGTCTAAGACCTCTGTCCCATACCTGTGGCAGTTCCAGGTGCCTATGGTGAGAAGGTGATGATCGCTCCCTAAAAGTTAGCCAGAGTGGATGATGTGGGGTCCTTAGCTGGAGTGCTAACAGGGCAGAATGCTACTGGCCTCTGCACACAACTGCAGCTTGAGCTGATATTGGTGGATGGGACTGCGGTCGCCACTGACACTAACCCAGCAGAAGAGCCGGCAAAAGAGCAGAGTGTTGTGCTGCTGGACTCTGCCCTCAATTTACAGAAGGTACATAATAAAGGAAGTTTGGGACTTTAAAATAAAGCACTTGGATTATGGAGGTAAGTTTTAACCATGTATCAATTTTTTTTTATTTTTTATTGTTGATTGTTCAGTAACAGATCATAAAAAATAATAAAGATCAAATTCATAAAGTATATAGGCGTAAATGTAGTAGAAACATGATATATAGTATTCACATATAGCAGCACATAATAGTAATGAATAAATTAATTGGGTAATATGGCATGGTAGTGCCTATGACAGCAAACACGACATCAGCAAGTACATCCACATAATAGATATGCATCTACTAGATGTAAAAATAAATTTTTAGTATATAGTTAAAAAGGTAAATTCATAATAAAATGAAATAAATATAGTTTCGTATAATGTATAACTGGGACATCAATTCAAAAGCTCGACGCGTTTCGTGGGTGTCTCCCCACTCATCAGGAGCTGATGCGACCAAAAAATTCCTATGGAATAGAATAAAAAACATATAATATACTAACCATATAAATAAAAATAAATTAATGGGAATTTAATGCGTGTAAATGGTTAGCCAGGACAGACTCACCCATCCGAGTGGAAAGTGCAGTGTGCGGCAGTGGGCACAGGGAGGGCCATGGGCAAGATCCCCCCCAGGGAACTGAGGCGGCATAGACATGGATGTGATATCGGGCAAAACCAAAGGGATACAGCAGTATTGAAGAGTATCAGATATGGAGTGTGTGGCAATTGTTGAGAACAACATATCTAAAAACAAAATGTTAATAGTATATATGATTAATGAGAATAATGTGTTACATGAGTAAAAAAAAATTTGATGGTGACCCTCACAGAGTACAGAGAGAGTGCTGGCAGGTGGCCGAGTTATACTATATAGTGAGTATATGCAGATGAATGTCAACGTGAATGGTGTGCAAAAATAAAAATAATGTGATAGTGTCTAAGAAAGTATGAGTGTGCAGGTTAATAAAAGGTGAAGAAATTTTCTTTCTCCTTTTACTCACACTTTTTCCTTTGTTTATTGGTAACTCTGTCACTCTCCCGGTCCATTATAGTCTATGCACACCACTTCATTAATTTTCTTCACCTTTTATTAACCTGCACACTCATACTTTCTTAGACACTATCACATTATTTTTATTTTTGCACACCATTCACGTTGACATTCATCTGCATATACTCACTATATAGTATAACTCAGCCACCTGCCAGCACTCTCTCTGTACTCTGTGAGGGTCACCATCAAATTTTTTTTTACTCATGTAACACATTATTCTCATTAATCATATATACTATTAACATTTTGTTTTTAGATATGTTGTTCTCAACAATTGCCACACACTCCATATCTGATACTCTTCAATACTGCTGTATCCCTTTGGTTTTGCCCGATATCGCCTCCATGTCTATGCCACCTCAGTTCCCTGGGGGGGATCTTGCCCATGGCCCGCCCTGTGCCCACTGCCGCACACTGCACTTTCCTCTTGGATGGGTGAGTCTGTCCTGGCTAACCATTTACACGCATTAAATTCCCATTAATTTATTTTTATTTATATGGTTAGTATATTATATATTTTTTATTCTATTCCATAGGAATTTTTTGGTCGCATCAGCTCCTGATGAGTGGGGAGACACCCACGAAACGCGTTGAGCTTTTGAATTGATGTCCCAGTTATACATTATACGGAACTATATTTATTTCATTTTATTATGAATTTACCTTTTTAACTGTATACTAAAAATGTATTTTTACATCTAGTAGATGCATATCTATTATGTGGATGTACTTGCTGATGTCGTGTTTGCTGTCATAGGCACTACCATGCCATATTACCCAATTAATTTATTCATTACTATCATGTGCTGCTATATATAAATACTATATATCATGTTTCTACTACATTTACGCCTATATACTTTATGAATTTGATCTTTATTATTTTTTATGATCTGTTACTGAACAATCAATAATAAAAAATAAAAGAATTTTGATACATGGTTAAAACTTACCTCCATAATCCAAGTGCTTCATTTTAAAGTCCCAAACTTCCTTTATTATGTACTGTTTACCGGTATGGAGGCACATACTTGTGCTTCATTTAAAGTCCCAAAATTCCCCCCCTTGTTGCATTTATATCGGGATGGAAGCACCTGGATATACGGGATTGATAGTGTTCCCCTATCTTTCCGGCGTGAGGTCCATTTACATATTGCTGATGTCTTTAGATTTTTTATCTTTATGTATCTACGTACATCTATTTTATTCAAGTTTATGTTGTACATTGACAGCATTACCGACACCGCATAAACATCCCACCTGGATATTTAATTAATAGGGTCCAGTGCTCGCTCGCTGGCCTTGCGGTTATTGTTATGTGTGGGGCGGTTGGGTATTTGGGTGTTGCTGGGCTCTTTCTTTCCATGCGGGAACTGCGATGCGCCAGCTGGTCCTCCCCTCCTCCCCCTTCAAATCTGATTGGGAGGTTCGGGTGGACTTTGCTTTGCGCATCGGCGCCACGTGTCCTACGTCGCGCGTGTGACGTCACCTTAGACGTCATCGCGCCAACGTTTTAGTGTTTTCCGTCTCTGTGTCTCTATTAGGAGGATCTGGCGCGCCTGTCGCTGGTTTTTTATCCAGGATAGGTGTGGCCCCTCCCCCTGTGTTTCACGTACGTGGCGTTGGCGGCATATTTAAACCCCATTCGGAGATAGCTGGGTATACGGCTGGTCTCTGCATGGGTTCTGCACACACCAGCCGTCTTGCCTGCTGGTGTTGTTTGAGGATCGATATCTAGGTGAAGAATCTTCTTTCTCCTTTTACTCACACTTTTTCCTTTGTTTATTGGTAACTCTGTCACTCTCCCGGTCCATTATAGTCTATGCACACCACTTCATTAATTTTCTTCACCTTTTATTAACCTGCACACTCATACTTTCTTAGACACTATCACATTATTTTTATTTTTGCACACCATTCACGTTGACATTCATCTGCATATACTCACTATATAGTATAACTCGGCCACCTGCCAGCACTCTCTCTGTACTCTGTGAGGGTCACCATCAAAAAATTTTTTACTCATGTAACACATTATTCTCATTAATCATATATACTATTAACATTTTGTTTTTAGATATGTTGTTCTCAACAATTGCCACACACTCCATATCTGATACTCTTCAATACTGCTCTATCCCTTTGGTTTTGCCCGATATCGCATCCATATCTATGCCGCCTCAGTTCCCTGGGGGGGATCTTGCCCATGGCCCTCCCTGTGCCCACTGCCGCACACTGCACTTTCCGCTCGGATGGGTGAGTCTGTCCTGGCTAACCATTTACATGCATTAAATTCCCATTAATTTATTTTTATTTATATGGTTAGTATATTATATATTTTTTATTCTATTCCATAGGAATTTTTTGGTCGCATCAGCTCCTCATGAGTGGGGAGACACCCATGAAACGCGTCAAGCTTTTGAATTGATGTCCCAGTTATACATTATACGGAACTATATTTTTACATCTAGTAGATGCATATCTATTATGTGGATGTACTTGCTGATGTCGTGTTTGCTGTCATAGGCACTACCATGCCATATTACCCAATTAATTTATTCATTACTATTATGTGCTGCTATATGTGAATACTATATATCATGTTTCTACTACATTTACGCCTATATACTTTATGAATTTGATCTTTATTATTTTTTATGATCTGTTACTGAACAATCAATAATAAAAAATAAAAATTTTTTGATACATGGTTAAAACTTACCTCCATAATCCAAGTGCTTCATTTTAAAGTCCCAAACTTCCTTTATTATGTACCGTTTACCGGGATGGAGGCACATACTTGTGCTTCATTTAAAGTCCCAAATTTCCCCCCCTTGTTTCAATTTACAGAAGAGGGAGTTCCTGTGAAAGTGGATGGGAGTTCTGTCTCCACTGACACAATCCCAGAAAATGGTGCAGCACTAAGGTAGGAGGATGTCAGCCATGCTTTGCAAGCACTGAGGGATTTTGACCTACCAAAAGTGGATGGGACTTTAGTCTCCACTTGTATACCCCAGGTATGCTGTGCAGTTGGCCCAGATCCTTAACAGCATGGCGGAGTGAGCCCAGCCACACTGTCTTCTTTCCAGCTGCTGACAGGATTCCGAGCAGAAGGGCCACTCCACGCTTCTCCCCAGCAGTGGGTCGGTCCTCTGAGAAAGGCAGAGGTTGGCTGGGTGAGTCATGCTCTGTTTGGGACAATGTGTTTGGATACAGGCATTGGGGGACTGAAACTACTAACTACTGAGCCAACCCGTCTGGGGTCTCTCCCTGTGTTAGTCCCCTGCCGAAAAGGGGATATGTGTGACGGGAATCACTTCTTTGGGCGGGGCGGGGCGTGTGGATCCCAGCTTACTTTGGAGAACTCTGGAAACTCTGTGTCCCGCTCCCCCCCCCCCATGTTTTTTTTTTTTAATCAAATAAAAAAGTTTATTGAAAAAACCGAACATCAATACAATCAGATAAAGTATCATTGCAGCTAGATATCTCAATACAGCTATTATTACATGTATCATATGGTAAGTACTGCCTTGACAATTATAGGAGCTCAACTAGCTGTATATATGTAATAACCTTGATTACTATAGTGCTGTCTAATTTTCCTGAATCATTTAACAACATTCTAGACTGTGTCCTAAATCGTGAGGAGTACTATAAAAAAAAATTAACACATAACAGTGAACATGTATGTGGGAGAACTAGTATTGGTACTCTTCATTCAGAGATAAAGCAAGAAAGTGTAACATCGCATTACTCCCTTTGCAGTTGTTGTTATTCACCATGGTTCTTCTATGCGTAATTGATATGAAAACCTTGAGTTAAACAATTATTTTGGTTATACCTTCCTCTCTAGTAGATCACATCTGTAGTAGTTTATCTTTGATTAGCTGGGTTGTATAACCAAGGCTGCCACATTGCATAACATTTTTTAAGAACATTTCTATGTTGGTAAGTATGTTTTTCTGGTTTTAGCATTAGCATATTATTTACCAATTCTACCCATCCTTCTCCAATTGGTACTCTCTGAGTTATCCAGAATCTCATGATCGCCTTGTGTGCTAGGTATAATAAGCGCATAACTGCTGTGTGGCCATTCGGTGAGAGAGAGGGTACCTCCAAGGTACCAAGAAGGCAAACAGCAGGGTCATGTGGAATTGGAAATTGAAATTCCTGAGAAATGGTTGATAGAACATAATGCCAATACCGGAACAATTTTGGACATTTCCACATCATATGCAATAGGTCTCCTTCATTTCTACTGCATTTTGTACATAGTGGGTAATCCCTGAATCCCCATTTGTGTCCTATAGACTCTGTGCAATAAGAATAAATGAGACAACCTATGTGACGTAGAGACTGATACCAGTGGGGCAGATGTTAGACATAATTCCCATTTCTCTCCATCAATAGGACCCAAGTCTTTTTGCCACCCCTTTCTATAGGGCAATTTAGAAGCATCATGTGTTGAATGTATTAGTCTAGCATACACTCTCAAAATCATGCCTTTCCTATCCTTCGTCAGCAGCACATCAGTCATCAGAGTATGTGTCAATGGCGCAAGAGAGGATATTCTACTTTCACTTTGTATTGCATGCCTGAGTTGCAGGTACTGATAAAACTGTTCTAGGTATTTCAAATTCGTCTTGTATGTCTTTAAAAGATTTAAATATAGTACCATTGAACTACTGGGGGATGCACCACACACCCTTTGTCTACAAAATAATATCTAGCATGAGGGACTGCTAGACCACCTTGATCTTTTGCTAGTTGTAGCGTGTGCAAACAAATCCGTGCAGGCTTATTACCCCATATTAGGTATCTGAACTGGGCATCTATTTGAGTAAATCATTTATGTGGAATCCATATGGGAGTGTTGTGAAATACATATAAAAGTTGTGGGGCCCATACCATTTTAATCAAGTCCGCCCTCCCGGTAACTGAAAGAGGTAACTTCACCCATGTGGATCGTTTCATTCGGAATTTATGATGCAGAGGAACCAAATTTAAAGTGAGGTACTGGTTGGGGTCTGGTGTCACCTGTATACCGAGGTAGCGAAACTCACCCACCATGAGTATGTCCCTTGCACACTCAGGTAGGGGTTGTGGTAGAAGGTCTAGGTGAACAAGTACCGATTTATTCCAATTAATACTGAACCCAGACAAATCTCTGAATTCAGCAATTAAACGCATCACATTCTTCAGAGAGTTGTCGTGTCTCCCAGATAAATCAGAGTATCATCTGCATATAAGGAGACAACATCTTGTTTAGGACCTCGGCGAAAGACAATAATATTTTGTAATTCTCTGACATGTATGGTTAGAGGTTCAAATGCTAAGTCAAACAACAGGGGTGATAATGCACACCCCTATCGATTGCCCCTAAAAAGTCTGAAAGGTTCCAATATGTCTCAGTTGATGCACATTCTCGCCGATGGGGTATTGTAAAGTAGCTGAACCCATTTCAAAAAAGAGGGGCCCACCCCAAATCTTGTCAGTACTTCCCATAAGTATGGCCATTTGATGCTGTCAAACGCTTTGGCTGCATCTAAAGAGAGGAGGGCCCTATTACCTGGGTTGTCTGTAGGCAGTTGTAAATTGAGAAATAGTCTACATAAATTTTGGGCTGTTGATCTTGTTGGTATAAAGCCGGACTGATCTCTATGTATCACTGTTTGAATACATTTGGCCAGTCTGTTGGTCAAAACTCTGGCCAACAGTTTGACATCAAACGTATAAAATAATAAAAACAGTGTAGCGCTTCAATAATAATAAGTGTAATCAACACAAATTATAAAAATAATAATAGCAAAACAAAAATCGCACAAAACTAAATGCCTGAAAGTAAAAGTCCAACATAAGGCACTCATTCCACTATGTTGATGGCATAGGAGTGGCCAGACCGTCACATGGAAGAAAAATGGTGTACTGGACGAATATGT
Source organism: Lithobates pipiens (assembly GCF_037356315.1). Taxonomy (NCBI): domain Eukaryota; kingdom Metazoa; phylum Chordata; class Amphibia; order Anura; family Ranidae; genus Lithobates; species Lithobates pipiens. Next base: position 589,543,577 of record NW_027507748.1, on the reverse strand, counting down.
TCATGCAGGTAGACTTGATTGTAAACATCAGTGAATAGTAGATAAATACTTCTTACCGGAACAGTTGGACTCACACAGTCATATGACGGCTGAGTCTGGAAGGCTTGGGGTCACAGTCAAGGACCAAGGAGTATGAGGAGAGAGGTCAGCTGAGCTAGTGGAGGAACTCCAGGCGGCCGTAGGCTCAAAGATGGATCCTTTCAGATGGAACATCAAAGGTCGAAGTAATCAAGCTCAAACGCAGCCCGCTGGACCAATACTCCAGCCTCCCCCGAATGGGGAGGGGGGTGTTTGTAAAGTTTTAAACCAAAACCATGGAGAAAAGGGAAAAGAAAAAAAGGCTCCACATGGTGCGGGTCAAACGATATAAAAACGTTGGTTTATTGAAGTCAAAAGGTAATAAATGACTTAGTGATCACATAAAAAAACGAAATGAACTTAAAAGCAATGTGGGGTACCAACAGCTCGCCCGACGCGTTTCGACATATGTGTCTTCAACTGGGGCATGTTGGAACCCACCACATTGCTGACAAATATATAGAGAATGAGAGAGAGGTTCCGCCTAACAAGAGGCGGGACATCCAATCTCAGACAACCTCTTAAAGCTACAGTATACAATTTAGTCAAACCAAAGTATACCAATTCAGACACTATAAGCAAATGCAAATAACATCTCAGAATGCCACACATGCAGACTGTTAGATGGGTATTGATGACAATAAAATCTGGAAAATAAATAAAAAATAAGCCACCATGCTCACGCATGGATAGCACTGAATAGATTACATTATTCATAGCCTAATCAGATATATAGATGCAACATAATACAAATCACTTATGAAGCATATGCAAAGGACACATCAAGCAATAATACATAAAGGTAAAACCTACGTTGTTAGTATACATAAAATACATTAAACCTTTACCAGAGACTGTCAGTTTGTATTTGCATTATTCACAGTCTCATCAGACTTATAAATTGCAAACAGCCCTAATGCTCATACAGAGCGCATACAGAGAGCACATCCAGTTCTAGTACAAACAATCAGATATGCACTGTCAATTATACATAAGCTGCACTATACTATCCCAAGAGCAAGCTGGTTTGTTTATATTGTAACAAAAACAGAGCTATGAAGTTCTCAGCGGTAATATCTAATAGAGATCTATCATTAGATGTCTCTTACTTGTTGTACCAGCAATGTGTGACCTGGGGATGTGCATAAGTAATCATGGTGATAATTGATACGTGATGATCGGTTTTGTAAAGTTTAGATCAGGTAATCTAAAGTGTCATAACATGAAATGACACAGGAACGACTGAGCCAATCACTGAATACGTGTATCATGTGGTTAGATGTGGGAGTGGTTGAGAAGAGCTCAAGTGTATGGAGTAGGGGCGTGTGTATTTGCATATCATTAAGCAAGAGTGTAAGGAGGAGGTGTCTTTCAAAGCCTGGCGCCAAATTACTCCTTAATATACGTTCCACGCTGCAGATCACAGCAAACTTCGTGAGCGCTTATAGGTGCATGCCGACGAAATGGGGCGTGTGCGTGCAAACGTCACATGTTGCGTAATCATGCAAAAAATGAATAAACAAAAGGGGGCGTGTGAACATCACGCTCTATATCTCTCCACGGAGGTGTAGAGGAGGGGAAAGCATTTCCATCTGGCGCCAACTTCCCACATGGAGAGCGTCACACGCCACTGGGCGTGGCCAGCAGCATAAGGGCCAATCCGAGGATCTGTCAATATACACATGCGCCCTGACTAATGACGTAATTACGTCATGTCATGCGCAGTGATGGATCAGGGGTGGAAGCAACGAGATGATCGCGGGGACTATGGGAGATGTGACAGTGTCACGTCACGTCCAATAATAGAGCCCGACGTAACCGTGGTAACCACGGAAGCGTCACTGCATTTAGAGACAAAAGGATACTGCAAATAAAGGAACGCAAGTACACGAATAAAAAGAAAAGACAAATATCACTAAACAATCAGAATATACTTCTTACTCTGGAGATTTTACCACTAATAGCCAAAGGTTATGTGAAGTGAAAAATTGGGAATAATCGCATGGGTCATATGTAATGCGCACAAATTACGCACATATTGACCTAAAAAATATAAATTTAAATTTTGAGGTACCAGAAACCCAAAAAATGGCCTTAAAATATAATGAATATGGCATATTCTCAACTAATGCCAAAAGTGAGGCTGAACATAAAAGTGAGAATGTGAAAGGAAATCAGTCCCAGATCCCACATGATCTAGAAAAAATGCGTAATAAACGCATATAACCAGATTCAGGCAGAGATCTGAAAAGGAGATATGTGAAGGAAAAAAAAAAAAAAAATTTAAAAGAAAAAATATGATGGGGACGCAAAGTGTATGCGGTGAATAGGGCTATTGTGTCACAGAGAGCACGAATTTAGAAAGTGAAAATAAAAAGTGAGACGTGAAGTGCCCAATAAATAAATAATGGGTATATTGGTGTGTAATACCGAGAAAAAGGAGGGCTGGGGAAGTAGTTAGAAATATAAGACAAATAAATAATAAAAATAATAATATAAGGCGCTAGTGATCCATAATAAGATAGATTAGGCCTGATTAATATTTAATTAAAAAAAGTCAAAACAGCAACAAGTGATAAATATAAATGGTCTTTTTTTACAACTTTCTCCACACAACACAATGATATAAAGAGAATTATTAACAGGCACTGGAAGGTACTACAAAGTGACAAAGTTTTGGGTGGGATGATTCCAAATAAAGCTGGAACTATCTACAGGGGAGCTCGATCCATACAAAATGATATCGCTCCTAATGTAATAGACATTCCTAAATCAATACAATTTTTCCCTCAGAGTAAGGGTTACTTTCCCTGCAGAAAATGCAACGTCTGCCTACATAATATGCTGGGTAAGGGGAAAAGTGACTCCTTTACATCCTCATCCACTGCACGTAGATACCTCATGAAACACTTTACCACTTGTGTCACGAGGTACATTGTTTATTTGATTACCTGCCCTTGCAACCAACAATATGTTGGCCGCACTATTCGTAATTTCTCCATTAGAGTCAACGAACATCTTAGTAAAATCAAAAAAGGGTGCGATAAACACCCTGTTCCGAGACATTACCTTGAAAAACACAATAGAGATCCTACGGGTACCCGTTTTCAAATCATTGACAAATTTGTCCCAAACTGGAGGGGTGATTCATGCCTGAGGGGGGTCTCGCGTCTCGAGACATTTTGGATCTATGAATTGAGGTGCTACTCCCCCTTTGGCATGAACACAGACTGGGACATTAACAGCTTTATTAATCAGGCCTAATCTATCTTATTATGGATCACTAGCGCCTTATATTATTATTTTTATTATTTATTTGTCTTATATTTCTAACTACTTCCCCAGCCCTCCTTTTTCTCGGTATTACACACCAATATACCCATTATTTATTTATTGGGCACTTCACGTCTCACTTTTTATTTTCACTTTCTAAATTCGTGCTCTCTGTGACACAATAGCCCTATTCACCGCATACACTTTGCGTCCCCATCATATTTTTTCTTTTAAATTTTTTTTTTTTTTTTCCTTCACATATCTCCTTTTCAGATCTCTGCCTGAATCTGGTTATATGCGTTTATTACGCATTTTTTCTAGATCATGTGGGATCTGGGACTGATTTCCTTTCACATTCTCACTTTTATGTTCAGCCTCACTTTTGGCATTAGTTGAGAATATGCCATATTCATTATATTTTAAGGCCATTTTTTGGGTTTCTGGTACCTCAAAATTTAAATTTATATTTTTTAGGTCAATATGTGCGTAATTTGTGCGCATTACATCTGACCCATGCGATTATTCCCAATTTTTCACTTCACATAACCTTTGGCTATTAGTGGTAAAATCTCCAGAGTAAGAAGTATATTCTGATTGTTTAGTGATATTTGTCTTTTCTTTTTATTCGTGTACTTGCGTTCCTTTATTTGCAGTATCCTTTTGTCTCTAAATGCAGTGACGCTTCCGTGGTTACCACGGTTACGTCGGGCTCTATTATTGGACGTGACGTGACACTGTCACATCTCCCATAGTCCCCGCGATCATCTCGTTGCTTCCACCCCTGATCCATCACTGCGCATGACATGACGTAATTACGTCATTAGTCAGGGCGCATGTGTATATTGACAGATCCTCGGATTGGCCCTTATGCTGCTGGCCACGCCCAGTGGCGTGTGACGCTCTCCATGTGGGAAGTTGGCGCCAGATGGAAATGCTTTCCCCTCCTCTACACCTCCGTGGAGAGATATAGAGCGTGATGTTCACACGCCCCCTTTTGTTTATTCATTTTTTGCATGATTACGCAACATGTGACGTTTGCACGCACACGCCCCATTTCGTCGGCATGCACCTATAAGCGCTCACGAAGTTTGCTGTGATCTGCAGCGTGGAACGTATATTAAGGAGTAATTTGGCGCCAGGCTTTGAAAGACACCTCCTCCTTACACTCTTGCTTAATGATATGCAAATACACACGCCCCTACTCCATACACTTGAGCTCTTCTCAACCACTCCCACATCTAACCACATGATACACGTATTCAGTGATTGGCTCAGTCGTTCCTGTGTCATTTCATGTTATGACACTTTAGATTACCTGATCTAAACTTTACAAAACCGATCATCACGTATCAATTATCACCATGATTACTTATGCACATCCCCAGGTCACACATTGCTGGTACAACAAGTAAGAGACATCTAATGATAGATCTCTATTAGATATTACCGCTGAGAACTTCATAGCTCTGTTTTTGTTACAATATAAACAAACCAGCTTGCTCTTGGGATAGTATAGTGCAGCTTATGTATAATTGACAGTGCATATCTGATTGTTTGTACTAGAACTGGATGTGCTCTCTGTATGCGCTCTGTATGAGCATTAGGGCTGTTTGCAATTTATAAGTCTGATGAGACTGTGAATAATGCAAATACAAACTGACAGTCTCTGGTAAAGGTTTAATGTATTTTATGTATACTAACAACGCAGGTTTTACCTTTATGTATTATTGCTTGATGTGTCCTTTGCATATGCTTCATAAGTGATTTGTATTATGTTGCATCTATATATCTGATTAGGCTATGAATAATGTAATCTATTCAGTGCTATCCATGCGTGAGCATGGTGGCTTATTTTTTATTTATTTTCCAGATTTTATTGTCATCAATACCCATCTAACAGTCTGCATGTGTGGCATTCTGAGATGTTATTTGCATTTGCTTATAGTGTCTGAATTGGTATACTTTGGTTTGACTAAATTGTATACTGTAGCTTTAAGAGGTTGTCTGAGATTGGATGTCCCGCCTCTTGTTAGGCGGAACCTCTCTCTCATTCTCTATATATTTGTCAGCAATGTGGTGGGTTCCAACATGCCCCAGTTGAAGACACATATGTCGAAACGCGTCGGGCGAGCTGTTGGTACCCCACATTGCTTTTAAGTTCATTTCGTTTTTTTATGTGATCACTAAGTCATTTATTACCTTTTGACTTCAATAAACCAACGTTTTTATATCGTTTGACCCGCACCATGTGGAGCCTTTTTTTCTTTTCCCTTTTCTCCATGGTTTTGGTTTAAAACTTTACAAACACCCCCCTCCCCATTCGGGGGAGGCTGGAGTATTGGTCCAGCGGGCTGCGTTTGAGCTTGATTACTTCGACCTTTGATGTTCCATCTGAAAGGATCCATCTTTGAGCCTACGGCCGCCTGGAGTTCCTCCACTAGCTCAGCTGACCTCTCTCCTCATACTCCTTGGTCCTTGACTGTGACCCCAAGCCTTCCAGACTCAGCCGTCATATGACTGTGTGAGTCCAACTGTTCCGGTAAGAAGTATTTATCTACTATTCACTGATGTTTACAATCAAGTCTACCTGCATGAACATATTCGTCCAGTACACCATTTTTCTTCCATGTGACGGTCTGGCCACTCCTATGCCATCAACATAGTGGAATGAGTGCCTTATGTTGGACTTTTACTTTCAGGCATTTAGTTTTGTGCGATTTTTGTTTTGCTATTATTATCTTTATAATTTGTGTTGATTACACTTATTATTATTGAAGCGCTACACTGTTTTTATTATTTTATCTGTTGAACTTTGTTTGTTTTTAGTGTTGGCTGCTGTTTTGGCTGTTGTGGCCATCTTTTCACAAACTATAGCGCAGTGTTTTTCCCTTTTTATATGACATCAAACGTAAGCAATGATATACGTCTATATGAGTCTGGGGACAAGGCATCTTTACCTGGTTTCAATAGAACTACTATAAGTGCTTCACTTATGGATGGGGGGAGTTTTCCAGTTTCAAATGCCCTGTTATAAACCTGTAAAAGAGTTGTGTGGTGTAACGTTTATAGACTTCTGGCGGTAGTCCGTCCACCCCCTGTGCCCACCCATTTTGTGGGTGAGCTAGCGCTTCTAGAAGCTCCTCCTCTGTCAGTGGGTCATTTCGTTGGTTCGTATCCAAAGTGGACAAACAGGGTATGGGATTTATCTAGAAATGGACTGGGATGCCAACTACACTCTTTTGGTATTATCGTTGGGGTCATCTACATAGAGTGTTTCTGCCTTTTGTGCTTCTTCTAACACCAAATTTTCCCATTCTTTAGTTTTTGTTTTTATATGGGATATCTCACTAATAAATTGCCCACGTAAATAAGCTTTAGCCACCTCCCATACCCTGTCTATGTCTGCTGACCCTATATTTTGTTTAAAAAAGGAGGTCAAAAGTCCTGGGAGTGGATCAGAGTCTGGCAGGAGCGACAGCCAGAAGGGGTTACGCTTCCATAAGCTGCTGCCTCTGACCGTTCCCAATCGTACATCTATTGAAAGCGGTGAGTGGTCTGATATCTGCCTGGCATGGTATTGTGAGGAGTCAACCATGGGTAGCATATACTCATTACCCAACCCTAAATCAATATGTGATAGGCCTCCTATCGAGGCTGACTGGCATGAATACACTTTAGCATCAGGGTTACGCATTCTCCAAACGTCTGTAAGGCCCATCTCCAGAAGAAGGCAGGCAAACGGTGTAGGGCCCTGCTTCCTTTGTGATCTGTCCTCGCCACGGACACCCAGTTTGTCTTTCTCAAAATTAATATAGTTGTTGAAGTCCCCTACTACCAATATTGGTATTCCTGGGAAACGGGACATATAATCAGCTAACAATGTGAGGAGACTGGCCGAGAACGGAGGAGGAATGTATAACCCTGCTATTATGCATTTTGTCCCATAGAGGTAGCACAATAGAAATATATAGCGACCATCTGGATCTATTTTAGTTTCTAGAGGAGAATTGCGTACCTCTCTTAATCAAGACACTCACTCCCCTGGAATACACCGAATATATGGCGTGATATTGATGACAAAACTGTCTTTGCGCAAATAGTGGGGTGGATGTTGAAGGGGAGATGGGGCTCCTGTAGGCATATCACATCAGCATTCAAACGTCTGATCGTGCGTAACATGGCCAGACATTTGACCGGATTGTTTAAGCCCCGGATATTCCAGGACAATATTCTAGTTGCCATAGACATTGGGATGACATGACCTGAGAACGTTATATATTCAGGCAGCAATTATCCTCGACAACCTGCATGCTGAGTTTTTTGCCAAAGTAAAAATGAAAGTAATGAGAGTCTTCAGTTTCAGCAAATGGAAAGTCAGTAGTTCCAGTGGAGTTGCAGTATCGTGGAAGGAAGGAACCATAGTCAATGGGTAGAAGAAGAAAGAGGCCCTGGTAAAAAAATTCAGGAAAAAAAACAAAATATAAATGGCCAACAGGGCCATGCAATTTTGCCATAAATCAAGTAGAGGTCTGTACCAGACCACCTTGGGGGCATCGGTGTCTTAAAACTTCTCAACAGCAAGAACGAAAGCCGTAGTTATACACAGAACTTAGGGAAACGAGCGGTCGTTTAGATTAGTTAGTTACCTCCGCCTTGCCATAATGACAGTGGAAAGAATGAAAGCGTGGTGAATCGCTGCAGTCAGATCCGAAACTGTATCTTTTAAGATGGTGCAGGGTGTCTATTGCGAGCTTCACTGATTGTTTGCTCTTCTCTATCCAACCGTTGTGCGGCCACAGATGGTGTGTCAAAAAATTGTACCAAGCCCAGGACCTCAACATGTAGATGGGCTGGGTACAGCATAGCGTATTTAAGTTCTAGATATCTGAGGTGACATTTGACATCTGTAAATTTAGCTTGCCATTTCTGCAGTTCAGCAGAGAAATCCCTGAAAAGGGATATCTTGGTATTAGCGAGTTTTAAAGCAGCTGGTTTTATCCTGGCGTTGTGTAGGATCACATCTCTATCTTTATAGTTGAGGAGCTTGAATAGAAAAGGCTGCTGGAGGTCTAGCCGGCCCCCCTGTGTGCACGTTTCACCGAAAACATTGGGGAAAACACTTCCCTGCCAAAGGCAGTAATCAGCCACTGTTCAATGAACTCCACAGGGTTCTTTCCTTCCAATGCGTTCAGGAATTCCTATAGCTTTCAGATTGTTTCTCCTCATTCTGTTCTCCAGCTTGTCTAAACGAGCAGCGTGTTGTGAAAGCAGGGGGTTGTTATATGTGAGATCTCTCTGCATGGGCGCCATGTCGTCCTCTATGGAACTCCCTCTCCCCTCACAGGGTCTATGGAGAGCGGCATGGAGAACAACTTTTCAGCTGCCTCCCTGTGTATCTCCTTGGCAGAGCGCTGTGCAGAGGTGCCGTTTTGGCCCATGAGGTCCGAGGACTGGGACGAGTTTTGCCATTTTGTGGTGGACATCGGGCTCGTAGCGGCTATACAGCAGTGCTATAAGAGTCAGGGGATCTTCCGACCACCAGTGGGTTGTCTTCAGAGCAGGATAGAATGATTTCCCAGGATGTATGAGTGGAGCTTTGGTGGAGATATCTGAAGGTGCGTCCGGCTACATCCGCTGCCTGGTCACGCCCCCTATGTTTAAATGACCCTGTGTCCATTAGGGGCACAGGGTAACCAAGAACCCCAGTCTGATCTCTGCTAGTCGGATTTGCTGTACAGCCAAACTGGAATATTGTATATATCTATATATTGTGTGTTGTCTCATGTTGTTGTGGACTCGTTGCTGGGATCGTTTGGGGTGCGGTTGTATCCCATTGTTCTATTGTGTCTGTCTGCCTTAGGAGAAAAGTATATTATGTGATGTTGGTCTATGTGGAGGGGGGATTCCTCCAGCAGCCCCTCCCTGCTGTTTACTGATGAGAAGTTGGAATACACCTGACATGTGTGTCTATTGTTGTTGGACAGTTTACCCCACCCTGAATGCAAAGGGAGGGGTTGTCCCTGAGTGTTACCTCTCTGTATATGTGTTTGAATAATCAGTTTGATGTTTTTTACCCTACATTGAATTATGGCTAATGACTGGGTGAGCTAAGGGGTCTTGAATAGTGTTGGTTCTGGACAAAGGAAGCATTTACGGCAGACATAGTCCTGTTGAGGATGGGGATCTGTCACAGACATCATATGGCCTTGTGATGTGTGGATATGGCCTTGTGGATTCCCTTAAAGGGGTTGTAAACCCTGCTGTTTTTTCACTTAATGCATCCTATGCATTAGGTGAAAAAACTTCTCACAGTGATCAGCCCCCCGTTCTACTCACCCGTTCCCTCGGTGGAGATGAGCTGGACCTCTCTGTCCGGGGTTCCTGGATCTTGATTGGATAGATTGATAGCAGCACAGCGATTGACTCCCGCTGCTGTCAAACAAATCCTATAATGCAAATGCCGGGGCTGAGTCCGGCATTCTGTGTCTATGCATGCAAATGCTGCACTCAGGCACACTCACAAGGTAACCCCTGGGAGAGCGCTTCTCCCAGGGGGGTTAACCGATGTGGGGAGGAGCCGCAAGCGCCGCCGAGGGACCCCAGAAGACTAGGTTCGAAACAAACTGCACAGTGGAGGTAACTATGATATGTTTGTTATTTAAAAAAAAAAAAAAAACTAAAGGTTTATAACCACTTTTTAAGTCACTGTCGTTCACAAATTAGCTTCTTCAGGACAAACTGAGGATCGGCTGAGGAGATTTTTGGAGGCAATTGCTAGGCATTCATTCATTGACAGATACAGCCTTCTTTATTCAGAACCATAGGGTTATATCACCCCCTACAGGAGTAGGACACTAGGCAGAATCAGTATAGATTCATTAACTGTTCCCTGCCTGATCTGAAGTTTATTCAAAAGAGAGCTTGAAGGTACATGGCATAACAAAAGAACAGGGCCTGTAACACACACATGGAGATGAAGAGAATAAACTACAGAGACACCAATGAAGGGTTAACTATGCAGAGGAGTTGGTGGGAGGTCATGTCTCACATGTAGTTGCTATGTATAACCAGGACTGGTTGGAATGCTATAGCAGCTAGCCAGTGGGAGAGTGGTACCAGGCATGGGTGACGCGTCCTTTGGTGGTTAGGGGGTCAGTGCTCTGATTGTGGCATTAAGACCCAATGGACCTAGCTTCTGGTACCAGAGAGTGAAGGAGTTAACGTGCACATGATCTCTGGTCTGCCACTGGTAATGAGGTGGCAGAGTAGCGGGGCTGGTGAAGCAGGACACAGGCTCTGTGGTGTCCCCCTTAAAATGCTGCTTTCCAAAGATAAGGTGTACAGTTTAATGGGAGAAGAGTGTCTCACAGGAAAGAGCCTCAAGTTTGATGTATATCTGTGCGAGGTGAACTGCTCACTTTTAAGTAGAGGGTACTCGCCTTAATGCTGATCTTTGGTTGACTTCATCCCTGCCTGTTTCCAGGCACTAGGGAGCATGAGTGGTCCCTATCCGTGGGCCGGATTGGAACCAGCCCCACAACCTTGTGTAGTCTCCATCAATGGGGCGGTTTGGCCCCAGCCCTACAACCTAGCATAGTCCCAATCTACAGGGCAACTATAAAATTTAGAATTTCCCCTTTCTTTCTTTCTTTCTTGGTAACAATGGTCACTAGCATAAATAGAGGGGTCACATTTTTTTCAAGGATACAGAAAGCAATAAAAATTTGGCAGAGTCTAACCTATCACCACACTTTACAAAACCCCCAAAGTTCTTGCATTTAAATACACAGATAAGGGTAACTTTGTAATTGTTGCTGGAGGAGTGTTTTTTTTTTTTTTGAATGCAGAAAATGTACTGTATATGTTATAGTACTCCCTAAAACAGAACCAGGACCTCCAAAAACAGATCTCAGGCCCAAGTAAAGAGTTTTTTACTTTGCACATTTATAGCTAGATTTTGTGTTTGTCCCTGTAGTTCTCCTTTAAGGACAATATATTTTTCATTTGCAGTGTCTGATGTCTGTATATGCAGTGTTCATGTTGTCACATGGAAAGTTTTACTCTTTGTACAGGCATGAGGGGATGTGACCATATGTGGAGGAGGAGTGGTGGCTTTGTGATAGCAAAGGATGCCACAGATTCTTGGCCATGGAGGAGAGTTAAACAGCTGTGGAATTTATTCTGTCAGTACCCCCTCCCTTTTGCCTAAATCTGTACCTTCTCCTCATCAAGGGGCCCAACTTGTGTCAAAAGCTTCTCGTATATCACCCTCCAATGAAGTCACTCCTTGGAAATTGTTCTAATATCAGAGTTTTAGACAAGAAGATAGTTTTAAATGTTTTGTTTTTTTTTTGTTTTTTTTTTACTCTGATGACTGAAGCTTTTAAAATGAATTATAAAGGTAAGCTACAAGGGGACTTTGAAAAGTGAAAATATTAATACACCTAAGCTCTTTAATTAAATTATTATGCATGTCCCAATAAGTTTGAAGTGCTCAACACCAGTTAAAATGTATGACCAAATGGACCTTAGTATATGGTGGACCTGAAGGTCATGATGACAGGAGAAATGTAAGGAGCGTTGAGATGAATACAAGTAACCTTATGCTACTGCATTGCTTGTACATTGAAAATTGTCTAAACGTGTTCAATAAACACCTTTTTTAACAGAAAGGGAATTGGAATAGCACTATACCTTGATAGCAGTGTTAATTTCATCAACTAAAATGACTAAAACATTTTAGTTGACTAAATGAATACTATTTCAGTCAACTAAAATACGACAAACTAAAACAATTGAGATGACTAAAATGCAACTAAAACTAAAATGGCATTTTAGTCAAAAGACTAAGAATAAAACTAGATTGAAATTTGACTTTGAAATTAACACTGGCCTTTAGTGCATGTTCATACCTCAATACCTTAAATAATAACATATGAGATTTTTCACTCCAGCAGTATATAATGAGTTTAGAAATTGTAGAGAAATGTTAACTAATGCATTACAATTTAATTACACCCATTTGATTTCAGCTGACGTAAATGAGTTTTAGTCAAACAAAATGTACTGGAGATTTAGTCAACTAAATACGACTAAAACAAAAACAATTGCAGAAGACTAAAATGGGACTAAAACTAAAATGCCATTTTAGTCCTAAGACTAATGGCGTGTACACAGGACTGGTTTTTCCGTCAGAATAAACTCTGACAGTCTTTTCCGACTGAGTTTCGCTGAAACGTACTTGCCTACACACGATCACACCAAAGTCCGTTCATTTAGAAAGCGGTGACGTACAACACGTACAATGGGACTAGAAAAAGGAAGTTCAATAGCCAGTAGCCAACAGCTGCCCTTGCGTTTTTTGGTCCGTCGGAATAGCATACAGACGAACGGTTTTCCCGATAGGAATTGATTCCGTCAGAAAGATTTAAAACATGTTCTATTTCTAGGTCCGTCAGAATTTTTGAAAAAAAAAGTCAGATGAAGCCCACACACGATCGGAATATCCGATGAAATGATTCCATCGGACCTCTTGTGCCGGAAAGTCCAGTCGTGTGTACGCGGCATAAGACTAAAGCTAAATCGAAATTTGCTGCCAAAATTAACACTGCTGTTAATACCATATATACCAGCATATTATTTTTATTATTTTTGAAAAAAAATAATAAATAAAAGGAGGATCTGAGCCCCGCCGAGATAGACAGAGCCGAGTGTACTGTGTACTTGGCTAGGCTCAGATCCGCTTGGAGTCACGCCCAGTCCTGCCTCCTAGTATTTACGTCCCACTATTGGACCAGTGTTGTGTCCATCATAGGAGCCGGGCCAAGGGGCGGGACTGCAAGAGGAACCGAGTGCACAGGACATCCGGCTATGTCTATCTCGGCGGCAACATTTTAAAATGATCAAGCGTTTCTACAAAAGGCATGGAAATGCCTCTCCATGGTAATTCTTCATGATGACATGGCTCATGTCACCCATGTGACATGAGCCTAACACTCCTACATGTAGACATCAGCAGGCAAGTGTTAGCATATGATGTATTGACATGGATTTTGGATGCTTTTTGCTTAGATTACATTTGATTACATTTGACTTCAATAGCAAAATGCAGATCAATGCACTCAAGACTAGTGATGGACGAACTTCCGACGGGATGTTTCGCGAACGCGGGCCGCAAAGGCGGCCAATAGTTTGCGAACCGTAACGTTCGCGGCGGGCCCCGTTGACTTCAATGGGAGGCGAACTTTGCAAACCTACAGGTCAAATTTGCAGCCACAAAATAATTACTAGCTGTGCAAACATAGTCCCACCACATGGCCAATGACATAACACATGTATGAGGTGAATCTGGGATCGACAACTACAAGCATTCTTTTTTTATATGTGAAATTGTTGTGACAATTCAGGACTGTGGAGTGCATGAAGGCAATGGAGGAGAGGGAAGGTCAGGGTAGGCAAAGAAGATGGTGCAGGAGATGATCACCAGCAGCGTGACATACAGCAATGACACCTGCACCGTGATAGAGTGATCTGACACCAGCACCGTGATAGAGAGCACTGACATCAGCAGCGTGACATACAGCAATGACACCTGCACTGTGATAGAGTGATCTGACACCAGCACCGTGATAGAGAGCACTGACATCAGCAGTGTGATATAAAGCACTGACACCAGCACCGTGATATACAGCACTGACACCAGCACCGTGATAGAGAGCACTGACATCAGCAGCGTGACATACAGCAATGACACCTGCACCGTGATAGAGTGATCTGACACCAGCACCTGAAATGGATATTTTGATGATAGGCAACTCCTATCCTCATATTGATTAGTGGTGGCGAACCAGCCAGGAGGGGTTATCAGGTGACCCTGAGTATCCGAAACGAAGAGCTTGAGACGATCCGGGAATTTCTGATAATCAGCCGGCTAAGGTAAGCCTTTTGCTTACATCAGGAGTTATCAGACTTCCTTGATCGGTAAGGCATTTTCGGGATTAAGGGGAGTAAAATAGGTACCCTTTGTCCCAAAAATGCCTTACCAATCAAGGAAGTCTGATAACTCAAAATGTAAGCAAAAGGCTTACCTCAGCCGGCTGATTATCAGAAATTCCCGGATCGTCTCAAGCTCTTCATTTCGCATACTCAGGGTCACCTGATAACCCCTCCTGGCTGGCTCACCACCTGAAATGGATATTTTGATGATAGGCAACTCCTATCCTCATATTGATTAGTGGTTCCAAATTAATAACTACTGCAGTAGGGAACAGACACAAAAGATACGCTCAGCATCTTTCCAATAACCGTTCTCCTTTATTATGACGCATTTGAAGGCTTTTATACACATGATTACTTAGGTATCACATTAATATTACAATTGTACGTTTATGGTAACAAGGGGCGTTACATAGGCAGGCTAATTCTAATCTGGACTTGAAAGAATGCAAAACATGTACTGAAAACATTGTTAGTGCCGTGTGCACAGTGAGGGCATTGTGCAATACATATAAAATAGAATACAATTATATACAGAACCTACAAATTTCCATTACAGTTGGTAGCGGAATGTACAGAGTTATTATAGGCGAATTCTGCGCAGGGCAGGAGAGAAGATCAATCGTCTTGGAAGCAGGAGCAAAAGCAACGGAGGTATTGCTCTAATGTTTGATTCGTTCTCTGTTTGCCCGTTGCTTTGCGGATGGTATGCGGAAGATAGAGAGGTCTTGATCTCCAGAGCCTTGCAGAGATCCTTCCAAAATTTGGAGGTGAACTGAATTCCCCTATCAGACACGATATTGGAGGGGACGCCATGTAGCCTTATGACTTCCTTGATGAAAATATTTGCTGTAGGCGCAGCAGAGGGAGTGCCGCACATGGGTGGGAAGCGTACCATCTTCGAGAGGCGATCTACTACTACTAGGATCGTGGTAAACTTGTCTGAAGATGGCAGGTCCACAATAAAATCCATAGAGATCTCACTCCAGGGAAGTTCGGGAACACGTAAGGATCTCAGGAGTGCCCAGGCTTTGGTGTTTGCCCCCTTATTTCGTTGGCAGATAATACAAGACTGGACATAGTTCCTGCAATCCCTCCTCCAACCCGGCCACCAGAAGGAACGATAGATCAGATAAGCAGTCTTCTGGACTCCAAAATGTCCTGCCATCTTATGATCGTGAAAGGTCTGCAAAATATGGAGCCTTACAGAAGGAGGAATGAATATCTTGCTGTGTGCCCATAGTAAACCATGTTTCTTTTCTAAGGAGAATGCTGTAGTTTCGGAGATTTGATCGGTGGCTTGTTTAATGGCTGTTTCTAGGTCAGGCTTGGAGGAAGTTGTGTGGAGACAGAATAGTTGCAGGTTCAGATGGTTCTTCGGCTTCTGGAAACATTAGGGAGAGTGCGTCTGCTTTTCCATTTTTGGAACCGGGCGGTAGATGATGTGGTAATTGAACGTGGAGAAAAAGAGGGCCCATCGTGCTTTTCGGGGTCTGAGGCGTTTGGCAGCTCTGAGGTACTCCAGGTTCCTGTGGTCTGTGAAGATCATGATGGGTTGGGACGCACCCTCCAATAGATACCTCCACTCCTCCAGGGCGAATTTTATAGCGAGAAGTTCTCGGTCCCCAACATCGTAGTTCCTCTCCGGAGGACTGAGTTTCCGGGAGGTGAAGGCGACTGGGTGAAGGAGAGCCTTGGGGCCACTTTTTTGAGAAAGGATTGCCCCTGCTGTGGATTCGGAGGCATCTACCTCCAATATGTAAGAAAGACTTGGGTCGGGATGCCGGAGGATAGGGGCTGATGTGAAAAGTCTCTTTAGTTCATCAAAAGCTTCCTGGGCTTGGTGAGACCATTGGAATTTAACTTACTGACGGGTTCGTTGAGTAATAGGGGAAATGATCGTGGAGAATCCCTGAATAAACCTGCGATAAAAGTTGGCGAAGCCGACAAATCACTGAACGGATCTCTTGTCTGTGGGTGCTGGCCATTCTTGGATAGCTTTGACTTTTTGTGGGTCCATAGAGATTCCCCCTGTGGTGATGATGAACCCGAGGAATTGGATAGGGTCTCTTTCAAACTCACATTTCTCTCCTTTTAGGTAGAGCCCGTGTTCTCTGAGGATGAGGAGGATCTTCCTGAGGTGTGTTCGGTGTGTTTCTAGTGAGTTGGAGAAAATCTAAATATCGTCAAGATAAACAATTACGAAGTTGTCTAGATACTCACAGAATATATCATTGACGAGGTGTTGGAATGTGGCCGGGGAATTGCAGAGCCCGAAGGGCATCACTAGGTATTCACAGTGCCCGAATCTAGACCTGAAAGCCATTTTCCACTCATCTCCATCGGAGATTCGGACTAAATTATATGCTCCCCGCAGGTCTAGTTTAGTGAATACCTTGGCAATTCTTAGGCGTTGGAAGAGTTTAGGGATAAGGGGAAGCGGGTACCTGTTCTTAAGAGTAATTTTATTAAGTTCCCTGTAGTCCACACATGGCCTGAGCGAACCATCCTTTTTTTCTCAACGAAAAAGATGCCTGCGCCAGCTGGAGAAGAGGATGGTCGGAATTAATCCTTTTTCTAGGTTTTCATCTATGTAAGAGCATAGATCTTCCAATTAGACATGTGCAAAAGGAAAAATTTAGTTTAGTTTCATTTTGTTTTAATTAGTTAATTAATTAATTTTGTTTAGTTATATTCGTTAAATTCGTTTAATTCGTTTTCAAATTTCGTTTAGTTTTCTACCAAATTCGAATTTGAAAATATTTCAACCAAATTCGAAAATATTTCTACTGGATTCAAAATGATTTCAACATGATTCGAAATTATTTCAACCGGATTCGAAAATATTTTGCGACCCGACTTTAGGGCCATGTATCTCGGGGTCACTTGGTGCTAGAAACCCATTGTAGCATTGTAGTGCTAGTTCAATTGTGTTTGCATACCAAATTTGGGGTTTCTAGCTATAAGTGACCCCGAGATACGTGGCCCCAAAGTCGGGTCGCAAAATGTCATTCTCTGCTGCAGAAAAGTACTTGCCATATTGCCCATATCTGGGGGTCACTTGGTGGCAGGTGATGTGGCAAGTGGACAATCCACAACTTGGTCACGTGGCACTCGTGGCCGGTCACGTGGCACTCGTGGCCGGTCACGTGGCATTCGTGGCAGGTCACGTGGCACTCGTGGCAGGTCACGTGGCACTCGTGGCAGGTGTCGTGGAAAGTGGACAATACACAACTTGTGGCAGGTCACGTGGCAAGTGGACAAATACAATACACAACTTGTGGCAAGTGGACAATGACATACAGCATATGCACTTGCCTTGCGATCAACATCCGTGACTTCTCCTGTATTTGGCTGCATCCACCTTCCCCTCAATTTTAACCATCTTCCCTGTCCCTGCTGAAGAAAAGCAGGCCCAAACCATGATGCTGCCACCACCATGTTTGACAGTGGGGATGGTGTGTTGAGGGTGATGAGCTGTGTTGCTTTTACGCCAAACATATTGTTTTGCATTGTGGGCAAAAAGTTAGATTTTGGTTTCATCTGACCAGAGCACCTTCTTCTACATGTTTGGTGTGTCTCCCAGGTGGCTTGTGGCAAACTTTAGACAAGACTTTTTAAGGATATCTTTGAGAAATGGCTTTCTTCTTGCCACTCTTCCATAAAGGCCAGATTTGTGCAGTGTACAAAAGATTGTTGTCCTATGGACAGACTCTCCCACCTCAGCTGTAGTTCTCTGCAGTTCATCCAGAGTGATCATGGGCCTCTTGGATGCATCTCTGATCAGTCTTCTCCTTGTCTGAGATCAAAGTTTAGAGGGATGGCCAGGTCTTGGTAGATTTGCAGTGGTCTTATACTCCTTCCATTTCAAAATGATCACTTGCACAGTGCTCCTTGAGATGTTTAAAGCTTGGGAAATCTTTTTGTATCCAAATCCAGCTTTAAACTTCTCCACAACAGTATTATGGACCTGCCTGGTGTGTTCCTTGGTCTTCATGATGCTCTCTGCGCTTTCAACAGAACCCTGAGACTATCACAGAGCAGGTGCATTTATACAGAGACTTGATTACACACAGGTGGATTCTATTTATCACCATCAGTCATTTAGGACAACATTGGATCATTCAGAGATCCTCGCTGAACTTCTGGAGTGAGTTTGCTGCACTGAAAGTAAAGGGGCCGAATAATTTTGCACGCACCACTTTTCAGTTTTTTATTTGCTAAAAAAGTTTAAAATATCCAATAGATTTCGTTCCACTTCACAATTGTGTCCCACTTGTTGGTGATTCTTCACAAAAAATTAAAATTTTATATCTTTATGTTTGAAGCCTGAAATGTGGCAAAAGGTTGAAAAGTTCAAGGGGGCCGAATACTTTCGCAAGGCACTGTATATATAAGTAAGTATAAGTAACTAACCATCTTCCAAATTTCTAATTCAAATAGAAAAGGTTAGAACAGAATAGAAAAAATATATTTGGGGTTTCTAGCTATAAGTGGCCCCGAGATACGTGGCCCCAAAGTCGGGTCGCAAAATGTCATTCTCTGCTGCAGAAAAGTACTTGGCATATTGCCCATATCTGGGGTCACTTGGTGGCAGGTGACGTGGCAAGTGGACAATCCACAACTTGGTCACATGGCACTCGTGGCCGGCCACGTGGCACTCGTGGCAGGTGACGTGGCACTCGTGGCAGGTGTCGTGGCAAGTGGACAATACACAACTTGTGGCAGGTGACGTGGCAAGTGGACAAATACAATACACAACTTGTGGCAAGTGGACAATGACATACAGCATATGCACTTGCCTTGCCATCGACATCCGTGACTTCTTCAATCAGGCATGCTGACAACTTCATTGATACCATAAATATAAATGAAATAAGATGTGTGTGTTTTTTTTGCACTGGTACACAAGTATGCAAGTATGAGAAGTTGATGTGACAGATGTATATAAGTAACTAACCATCTTCCAAAATGTCTAATTCAAATAGAAAAGATTAGAATAGAATAGAATATAATTTAATAGAAAGAATATACAACCATCTTCTGAAATTCGAATTTGAATAGAATAAATTAGAATTTCCAATTGTATGAATTCATATTTTTAAATTAATTAAATTTAAATTTGGATAGAAAAGATTATAATAAAATAGACGAGAAAAATGATAGAACAGAACAGAATAGAATATATTATATTTTATTCTGTTCTGTTCTATTGTTTTTCTAGTCTATTCTTTTATATTCTATTAAAATCTTTTCTATTAAAATCTAAATCATTATATACTAAATTCAAATTTCGGAAGAGGGTTATTTCTATATATATATATATATATATATATATATATATATATATATATATATATATATATATATATAGAAAAACACACACATCTTATTTCATTTATATACACATATCTCTGGGCCACTTATAGATAGAAACCCCAAATTAGGTATGCAAACACAGTAGACCTAGCACTACAACATCTCCAAATCTGGAGTTTCTAACACCAAGTGACCCCGAGATATGGACAATATGTCAAGTACTTTTCTGCAGAAGAGAATGACATTTTGCAACCCAATTTTGGGGCCATGTATCTTGGGGCCACTTGTAGCTAGGAACCCCATTTTGGTATGCAAACACAGTAGAACTAGCACTACAAAATCACCAAATTTGGGGTTTCTAGCACCAAGTGACCCCGAGAAACGTGGCCCCAAATTCGGGTCGCAAAATGTCATTCTCTGCTGCAGAAAAGTGCTTGACATTTTGCGACCCGACTTTGGGGCCCCATAACTCGGGGTCACTTGGAGCTAGAAACCCCAAATTTGGAGATGTTGTAGTGCTAGTTCTACTGTGTTTGCATACCACATTTGGGGTTTCTAGCTATAAGTGGCCCCAAAATATGTGGCCCCAAATTCGGGTAATTTTTTGAATTTGATTCGAATTTCGTCCGAATTCGGTTGAATTCGTTAACATTGTAATTAGGTAATTCGGATGCATCCGAATGTCCAAATAATGAAAATTCGTCCGAATTTCGATTCGGAACGAAACAAAATGCACATGTCTGCTTCCAATTCGGTTTCTGATAATGGGAAGATCCGCCCGAATGGTATTTCGGATCCGGGTAGCAGATCAATCGGACAGTCATAGGGCCGATGGGGCGGCAGAGTATCAGTTTTTTTCTTGTTGAAAATGTACAAAAAGTCATGATAAGCTGAAGGAACATGCAGGAGATTATCAGGACTAGTCTGTATTGTCAAGCAAGAGGTGGACTTGTGGGAAGTCAGCAGGAGACAGTGCTGTGAACAGTCGGGAGAAGAAAAGCCTACTTCCTTCTTGTTCCAGTTAATCAGTGGGTCGTGGGCTTGTAACCAAGGAAACCCAAGGATGATTGGAAACATCAGAGAATTGATAATGTCAAAGCAAAGAAATTTCCGATGGCTAGAATCTGTGGATGTCAGGATCGGTTTAGTTTCTTGGGTCACGGGACCAGAGCAGAGTAGGGAGCCGTCAGCCAGGTGGATTTGAAGATGTTGTTTTTGCAGAGAGGGATGTGCAGATTCTGAGCTAAAGTTATGTCCATGAAACAACTGCAGGCTCCAGAGTCAATGATGGCTGCCAGCCGAACCTCCTTTTCCGCCACCTGTAATGAAATCGGGAGGACAAGGTGAGATTGGATGGAACCCCAAATTTGAGAATTCGCAGCAGCATGAGGTCGGCACTTACTGGGTCTTACAGGACAGTTGCGCAGAAAATTACCCGATTCACCACAGTACAAACAAAGGTTAGCTTGACGCCGACTGAGTCTTTCGCCAGGGGGGAGTGGAGCCTGGACTAGGCCCAGCTTCATGGGCTCACTATCAGTAGAGGAGGAAGGGACTGGAGCAGGTGTAGGCACAGGGGGTACCCGGGGTAGCATCTACGTGAGATTAGATGACTGAAAACGCTCAGAGCGACGCTCCCGTAGACGTTGGTCAAGCTTGGTAGCGAACTGGACCAGGTCTTCTAAAGATGCAGGGGTATCGACCCAGGCTAATTCATCTTTTAAGGTCTCGCAGAGGCCCAGGCGAAATTGGTATTTAAGGGCAACCTCGTTCCAGTCAGTGTCCTCAGACTATTTCTGAAACTCTACAATATAGTGTTCTACTGGTCTTTTGTGCAGGATGGCTTTGGCTGTAGCGGTGCGTTGAGGGTCATCGTACAGTTGTGACATGGCTTCAAAAAAGGTCTCTACGGAATCAAGAAGAGAGCTCTTCTGTTCCAGGAGGTTATGGGCCCAGGACTGCGGTTAATCGGATAGTAGAGAGATGATGAACCCCACATTCACTGATTCAGAGTGGAAAGTCTTGGGCTGCAGAGCCAGGTACAGGAGGCATGCGTTTTTGAACACCCTAAACTTTTTTCGGTTGCCTGAAAAACGCTCCGCAGTAGGGACCCTGGGTTCCCTAAGAGTCATGACTACTGCAGGTATAGCACCGCCTTGAACTTGTGAAGCGGAAGAGCTGCTGGCTGTAGAAAGTGAAGGATCTGATGGATTGGGAGAGATCTCCAGGTGCTGTAGACAGCCTTCAATCTACAAAGTAGCCATCCTGGGGTCGCTGCACCGCCTGAGTGAGGGCTGCAACCTGCTGACAGAGAGCCTCAAGAGGTGAGCCAGCTCTGTCGGCTTCTGAAATGACCAGTTTGTACTGGTTTGTACTGTCAGGTACTCACCAGAGCCAAAGTGCTGAGAGCAGCTTCCCTTGCAGCTGGGTGCACAGTTCCCCTGAGGATGGAACAGTGGCTACAGGGTACGGAGGGGCACGGGTTGCTAGCAGGTGACTTGTATGCAGAAGGTCTTGAAACTTGTTAGAAGGGAATGCCCAGCAGGGGTTCTAACAGATTAGATCAGAGTCCAAGAGCAAGCCAGGTCATGCACAGAGGTCAGTCCGTAAATCCAGGCATCACAACACCAGGAATAGGCAGAGACAAGTCCTTTCATAGGCCTGTCAGGCCAATCAGGTGATGAGCATAGCCGTGTGCACAGGTGTGCGCATGCATGCACGACGTTGTATTGTATCGCACATATGCGTACGCCAGGCTGTGGAACTGTGTGCGCGCGGGCCCGCTAATTTGTGCACCCGTATACGTAACCCTGCCGTATCGCGCACCCGTGTGCGCCATTGCGCCGTTCTACCACGCCGGCGCGCGGGAAGTTCCGACCTTGAAATCTGGTGATTCTATGACACCTACCTGCAGGTACCATAGGGTGGAGCCCCATTGTCTATCCATCCCATTTGCTTCCAGCCAGTATCAGGAATGACATCCTGGATGGCAGGGACTTCAACCTTGCCTCTCTCCTCATTTCGGTTCACGATTTGGCGGAGAATAAAGCCTACACTTGGGGTAACGTATCAGTGGTCCTTAAAGCCAAAGACCCCAGGCTTAACTGGAAATTGTCAGTTCCAGAGTTCACATTGGCCTTCGGCATGCTGAGGGATGTCCTGTGTTCAGCCTCTCCCAGCAGAAGGGAGACATGTGCAACTGAATGACATGTGCGATTCAGAAGCGTTCGCATCGAAGTCAATGCGCCTGAATTCGCACCTGAGCCAGACCGTACTGCTCAGAAAACTGACAGGAGTCCTTTTCAATTCGCACTTAATCCGCACTCAGGCAGCATCACACATATGTGAACAGGCACAACAGAAAGCAATGTAATGCGAATTGGATGCAGTTTACGACGCATCCAATTTGCATATGCGTGAATCTAGCCTGAGGGCCCACTGTATCACATAGACATTAAAAAAAAGATAAACAATCATTATGAATAAATATACTATGAAAGGAATAGGTGCATTAAGGCCCGGTTCACACCTATTCAAATTGGATGGGGCTTACACCACATCCAATTTGCATTACATTTTAAAATACGTTCATTTGAATGAGGCTGGTTCACATATGTGCGTTGCATTCGCACTACGCATTGCCCAAAAAAGTGTGCGTTTTCTGGCCATTGCAGTGCGAATTGCAAGCACATTATCTTCTATGGGAACACATCTGATTCACAGATGCATTCCGTTGGGAACAGGATAAAATCCTGACTCGATCCTGATGTAAACCTGACCTGATACTGATACAATCCTGACCTGATCCTGATCAAAAACTGACGTGAAACGCTGAACAACTACTTTGTCAATTAGCTGTGAAAACGGAGCTTCATTTCGCACCACACATGTGTTAACCCAGCCTAAATGTGAACATACGTTTTTGCGATACAGCACAGCGTCACTTTAACTGTCAATTGTGCAGTCATGCAATGCGTTACCCAAATAAAATTGATGTTCTTTTTGTGCTCACCAATAGAGCTTTCTGGATTATTGCTCAGCAGTGAATGCATTTTTTTGGTAGTACCTCTGTGTTTGTGCTCAGCACTATGACCATAGAGGGTGGTAGAAATACCCAAAAAAACAAGGGCACAAAGAGGTCGCCCTCAGGCCCTAAGGACCCTCCTTCTGCAACATCACCCCCCCTGAAAGATCTAGGGGGGCTGGTCAGAGTGAGCCATCAGGGTTGTCAGGGGCTGCAATTTCTTCCAACACTTCAGCCCCTGTCTATATAACTGAGGAGGTTTCCTGCTCAGCTATGAGTGGATTGGAGGAAAGGTAGCGGCTAAACACACATTTTCACAGAGTAGAAGAAAGCGCATTAAGTCCCCTTCTACCACCCAGGATCCTCAAAGAGAGGAACAGTGGGAGAGGGAAGATGAATCCCCCTCAGGGGACCGTAAAGAGACTGATGACTCCTCTTCTGAGGGATCAAGTGGGGAAGGACCTTCTTCAGCTTCACAAGCTGAGAAGTTTATGGTGCATTCTCTTACTGAATTGGTCTGCTCCACATTTAAACTACCCTTAACTGAGTCGACTCCTTGTTTGGGTTCACTAAAGCCTCCTCAAGCTTTGCGTGCCTTTCCTGTCCATTCATTGCTGAAAAAGCTTATGTATTCTGAGTGGGATCACCCAGATAAGCATTTTTTCCCTCCTAAAAAGTTTTTAACACTTTATCCTATGGAGGAAAAATATACTAAGATGTGGAGTATACCAGCAATTGACGCTGCAATCCTCTGTGAATAAAAGTTTGACTTGTCCGTTTGACAATGCACAAATGCTTAAGGATCCAAAAATATAAAAAATTGGAATTCCTGTTGAAAAACGTTTTTTCCTTGGCAGGTTCAGTAGCTCAACCTGCAGTGGCGGCAAGAGGGGTATGACAATCCTTGAGAGACCATTTGAAACAGGTGCTCAAGGTTTTCCCTGAACAGCAGGCCCCGGATTTAGCCGAGCTGCCAGCGGTTTTGTGTTTTGCAATTGACGCAATCACTGAATCTATTTTCAAACCTCTCGCCTTACTCTTGGGTTGGTTCATATGCATAGAAACTTATGGTTGAAATGTTGGTCTGCCAAAGTGCCATGCAAAAAGTTCCATGCTGGGTTTCCTTTCCGCAGTGAAAAGCTGTTTGGGGATGATTTGGACAAATATATTTTTAAAAATTATCAAGTAGGAAAAGTACCCTTTTGCCAGTTAAGAAAAAGAATAAACGTCCCTCATTTAAATGGGCTCTTTCTCCAGTGCCAGGAGCATCAGCCTTCAGGCATTCGCGACGGCCTCTATCGTCAGGTTCAAGAGGTAAACCTCAGGGTCAACCCCAGGGACAAAAGAACGCCTGATGGGGGAAACCCACCTTTTTTTTCCCTGCTCACCAGAAATATGTGCGTTTCAAAGTAGAAAAACTTCATTTTCAGTTTGTAGTGTTCTTCCTTTTGGTCTGCTCCAGGCCACCTATTTGCAGTTGGTCTCCCTGAAATGGTATATATTTTACAGTGGAAAGAAGGCAAAGTTGCATAATTTTTTGGGTCCTTCCTCCGAGTCTGTGTCACTCCTGCCAAGGTGATTTTACATCAGCTATATTCATCTCCACTGGATTTCCCTTGGACCTCTCTGGCTTCCTGTTTCATCTACACGGCCTGACATCTATTTGATTGTTTGCAATCCATCCAATGGTTTTCTTTGTGAATGTCATCAGGAGAACAGAGTGTACCTACAAGATTTCAGGATTTCGGTGACAGTCTGGTCCACTTGCTGATTGGAGTTATCCATGCTTGATTGATCAGTTGTTGCTGACAGTCGGATCCACCGGTTCCGGTAAGCGTGCATAAGTCATACCATTTGCCTGAAAGATATTTCCATGTGATGGTCTACACAACTTTAAGACATCTTCACCAGGATACTCCTTCATTTTTATGAAGGACACTTTTACTATATGTGTTTTATTTGGGGACTTTTAGTTTTACCTCTACTGTTTCCTTTTTAGGTTATATACATACACATATTTTTTAGTGATTTTTGTTTACACTAATTCACTTGTTTGTTTTAGTGCCACACTTTTTACCCTCAACAGTTTGTAGCCTTGCCTTTTGGTCTAGCTACTGCACCTCAGGTGTTTACAAAACTTCTGGCTCTTCCTCTGGCCAGACTAAGGACTCAAGGTATAACAACAATAGCTTACCTAGACGACCTGCTCTTGATATACCGGTCAGTATCCCACTTGGACCAAAGCATGGTCACCACAGTCAACTACCTGGAATACCTAGGTTGGGTCCTCAGCCTAGAGAAGATTAGATACTTGGGTCTGGTTATAGATACAGCCCAGAAGAAGGTGTTTTTACCCCAGGCAAAAATCAGCGCCATAAAAGAGCTGGTTCAGGTGGTCAGGGCAAAGAAGGGTTCTTCTATTCGCCTTTGTATGAGGTTGTTGGGGAAGATGGTGGCTTCATTCAAAGCAGTTCCCTATGCGCAGTTTTATTCGAGACTGCTGCAAAACAGTATCCTGTCTGCCTGGAACAAGAAGGTCCAAGCACTAGATTTTCCAATGCGTTTGTCTCCAAAAGTGCGCCAGAGCCTCAGTTGGTTGAGGATATCCGAGAATCTGCAGAAGGGGAAATCCTTCTTACCAGGTACCTGGAAGGTGGTAACAGATGCCAGCCTTTCAGGTTGGGGGGCAATCCTGGAAGATGCATCTGTCCAAGGGAAATTGTCCAGAACCGAAAGGATCTTACCCATCAACATTCTAGCAATTTGGGCAGCGTACCTAGCCCTAAAGGCCTGGACATTCAGGTTGTGGGGTTCTCCTGTCAGGATTCAATCCGACAATGCCACAGCAGTGGCTTATGTCAATCACCAAGGGGGCACCAGAAGTCAGACAGCCCATGGAGAGGTAAACTATATCCTAACCTGGAGATAAAAGCATGTGCCGTGCATATCAGCATTCTTCATTCCAGGGGTAGAGAACTGGCAGGCGGACTACTTAAGTCACCAGCAGTTGTTCCCGGGGGAATGGTCTCTTCACCTCGACATCTTCCTGGCTATATGCCAAAGATGGGTCGTAGCGTCCAGGTTCAACAACAAAGTCGACACTTTGTGTCAAGAACAAGGGATCCACTTACATGTGGAACAGATACGTTGGTGACCCCGTGGGATCAGTTCTCACTGATTTATGCATTCCCTCCTATTCTGCTGCTACCTCGACTTCTTTGCAGAATCAAGTGGAAAAGGAAGTCGGTAGTTCTTGTGGCCCCAGCATGGCCCATAAGATCTTGGTATGTAGAAATAGTAAAGATGGTGGTAGGGGCCCCATGGCCCCTACTATCACATCCAGACTTGCTATTGCAGGGACCAGTGTTCCATCCTACTTTACAAACGCTAAATTTAATGGTTTGGCTATTGAAACCCACATTATGAAGAAATGTGGGCTTTCAGGCTCAGTGATATCTACTTTGATTAATGCAAGGAAGCCAGCTTCCAGAGTCATTTATTATAGAGTCTGGAAGACATATGTCTCCTGGTGTGAAGCCAAAGGTTGGCATCCTAGAAAGTATGTCATAGGTAGAATTCTTACCTTTCTGCAAATGCGGTTAGAGATGAAACTGGCCTTGAGTACTATCAAAGCCCAGATCTCAGCCTTATTGGTATTGTTTCAACATCCGCTTGTATTGTATTCTTTGGTCCGAAGCTTTATACAGGGGTAATGCGGTTTAATCCACCGGTTAGAGCACCATTGAACCCCTGGGACTTGAATTTAGTTCTGTCGGCATTACAGAAACAGTCTTACAACATATTCACTGGGTCCTTTTGACAAGGAAACATTTTTGCTACAAAACTGAGGTACTCCCGGTAAGGGGAAGGGTTATATGGGGAATTGAACTTCCTGTCTAGGGTGTGCCAGTGTCCATCACCTGAAGGTGCCATATAACCCATACAGTAATTACTGTGGCTCTGTGTCCCGTGATGTACTCCAAGAAAAGGATTTTACCGGTAAGCTGTTTTAAAAATCCTATTTTTTTACTTTTACTGTACAAAACACAATATAATACTCAATTGTTTGGTGCAATATAAAAGATGATGTTAGGCCAAGTAAATAGATTTTGAACATGTCACACTTTAAAATTGCGTACCCCCATGCAACAGTGGCACACTATGTATATTTTATTATCCATGGGCAATGCGTTAAAAGCCTATACATGTTAAAGGGGTTGTAAACCCTCGTATTTTTTCACCTTAATGTATCTTATGCATTAAGGTGAAAAAACACCTGGCAGTGACCTCCCCATGACCTCATAGCTGTGATCAAGCTCCTTTGAGGCGTGAAACATGTTAGAGATCCATGCTGTATGCTGTGTTCTGACGATATAAGTGTATTTTTGGATTTTATCGAAAACCAATAAAAAAGCCTTTTTTGAAGTACGGCCATCCAGACTTCCTTTTTTCTACTCTACTATGAGCAGAGTCCAATTAGGGTGGATACCTTTGCTGTGGGACTGGAGACTAGAGCGGTATCTTTTCTCCCGCTACTGTTAATCAAATCCAATGACGCGGGCGCTGGGGGCATGACTGAGTCATACATTCGGCAGCTATGGACACTGAATGATGGACTCGGGAGCGCACCTGCAAGGTAACCCACCGGGAGAGCGCTTCTCCTAGGGGGTTATCTGATGCGGAGAGGAGTTGCGAGAGCTGCCGAGGGACCCCAGAAGATGGTGTTCGGGGCCACTCTGTCCAAAACGCACTGCACAGTGGAGGTATGTGTGTTTTTTTGTTTTGTTTTTTTTAATTATCAGAGCTTTACAATCACTTTAACATTTTGGATTTAAACAAAAGCTTTTAATCATATCAAGGTCGGTATGATCCGTTGTTTTTTTTCAAACCACTAAGGATTTGTTTACAACTGTGAAACTGGAAGTGATGAAATGCTCCATCCCTTACCATAGAGATGATTGGAGCCATTCCGGTCTGCAATCAGCTGGTGGAACCGCCGCCTGCACACTCAAGTCTCCTAGGGGAACGGGAGAGCCAAAAAGACCTGCGAAAGGCAGCGAGGGGGGGTAGTCCCCTCCTGCTGCTTGTAAAAGCAATCCAATGGCTAATAAGCTGCTAGGATTGCTTTTACAAGAAAGCCGATTGCCGGCTGAAAAAAACAATACCCGCATGATGCCTGCGGTTGCGTGGATCAACCCAGTATAACCACTCAAAGTCTGGCGATGTGCAGGTATGCCGTTGGTCGTCAAGTGGTTAATTGTTATCTGTGTCCACGCTGGGGAGATTCACCAGTCTCTATATTAGCCATTGCCACCAGGTCTGAAAGCAAGGGAGAATCCAAAATTTTGAGTTGTCATCTAAATAGGAATTAAGAGGAATGGTTTCAAAGGGGCATTTACCAACCTAACAGGGTAGAACTTTCCTCATTTTATGTTGTGTTTATGGAACAGAAGAATAGGAAAATTCTCCACAGCGAGACAGAGTTGGAAAAAATATCTGCCATTGGTTGTTACAACTCACTTCCATCCAAAACGAAAAAAAGTTTAGAAAAAGTATATATATAAAAGTATATGGCTATGTCCTATATACCATAGTTGAATTTGAAGCAGTGGCTTAAGATGTATTTTAACTGCTTCAATACTGGGCATTTTCACCCTTTTCCTGCCCAGGCCAATTTTCAGCTTCCAGCACTGTCGCACTTCGAATGGCAATTGCGCAGTCATGCAATGATGTACTCAAAGATAATTTTGATAATTTTTTTAGACAGAGCTTTCTTTTGGTGGTATTTAAAGGGGATGTAAAGGTTTGAATTGCTTTAAATAAAAATAACAAACATGTCATACTTGCCTGCTCTGTGCAAGGGTTTTGTGCAGAGCAGCCCCGATCCTCTTCTTCTGGGGTGCCCCGCCGGCGCTCCTGGCCCCTCCCCTTTTTTGGGTGCCCCCACTGAGAGCCACTTTCCATGGGGCACCTATGCACTCCCGAATCCCGCTGCTGCATCCATTGACACAGACAGCGGGCCTCGATTCTGCCCCCCACGTCACTGGATTTGATTGACAGCAGCAGGAGCCAATGGCTAGTGATAGGCAGTACTGATATGCAGCACTGATAGGCGGCACTTATAGTAGGCACTGATGGGCATGGATAGGTGGCAATGATGGGCACTGATAAGCGACACTGATGAGCAGCTCCCATCCTCCTCTTCTCATGTCCTTTACCGGCCCCTCCCCCATGCCAAGTGCCCCCATAGCAATCTGCTTACTATGGGGCACTTGTGTGAGCTCGCTCCTGAGCCTGCTCTGTGTGTCCATAAGACTATGGACACAGCACTCCTGATCATTCCCTCCTGTTAAGTGCCCCCACAGCAAGAAGCTTGCTACAGGGGCACCCATGCTGAGCCACAGCTCCCCGTATTCATTTAGACACAGAACCGCGACCTGGCCCCGTCCCCTTCTCTCCTCATTGGCTGATTGACTTTGATTGACAGTAGTGGGAGCCAATGGCACCGTGTTGCTGTCTCAGCCAATGAGGGGTGTCCCAGGCAGCCAAGACACTCCTACAACATTGCTGGATCTAGAGGGACCTCAAGTAAATATTAGAGGGGTTTAGAGGGGCTGCTGCACAAAAGGCTTTTTCTCTTAATGCATCGAACAAAGAAAATTCTGCCTTTACATTTTAATGCAGATAAATGTTCTGTCTGCCACTGCGATGTTTGCTGGTTTATCTCCAAATCTCCACACATCACATTACCTAACAGGTCTCTTCACACCATCAGATACAATGTGACATGCAAAACCGTAGGAATAGTATACCTTGCAAGCTGCTCCTGCGGATGTTTCTATATTGGCAAAACCAAACGCCCGTTTTTTAAACGTATCAGAGACCATATGTCACCACTATTCAAACGATTGTGCACTACAGCATTGAATAGACACATAGGTATCTCTCATAACTTAGATCCCAATGTTGTATATTTTTTGGCCCTTGAGCATGTACCTCTTCATGCTCGAGGGGGTGAAATTGATACCCGTTTACTGCAATTAGAAACAAAATGGATATACACTCTAGAGGCCACAAATAATCCAGGCTTAAATGAATATATAACCTATAAGCATTTCCTTTAATTAACTCTGTTTTGTTCTATGTTTAGCATTTTGTATTTACATAACTCAAGAATGGATTTTCATCAGTATTCACATAAAAATCTACACTTTATGGATTTAGGAACCAGCTCTCCATAATTGCTATATGATTGACTGCTTCCCTCCCCCTTATTCCCCACATTTAAAGATAAATTATTTCCCCCTTTTTTTTTTTCCCCTGTGTTTGTCTGTTTGTCTGTATATGTGACTGTGTGAATGCATGTTTTTATATTCGTATGTGTTCACCTTACTGCCCTTTTATTACGTATGTCTATCTATTTTTGTATTTAATTGTGGTTCCTTTGGATCACCATATAGTGTTATATTGATGTAAGGATGCTATAAGATTTTTAATGGACCTTATTATCTACTTTTCTGCTACTTGTTGTTGTGTTATATTCACTGAAACAATTTACTGATTAATCTACTGTCCCCTGTATATTTATAATAGCGTTTTATTTTTGTATTTTATATATATTTTTTTTTTTATTATATGATCATCATACCATTACCCTTCTACTGCTTATTTTGGTATCTTTGTGGATTTGGTCTATAAATGCAGCCCATTACCCTGCTAGCTCACTTATTTTACTAATACTTATCTACTTTTGAATAACAATTGTTTCTCTTTCTGATAGGGACCCTTTTGTGGGAGCGTACCTGTCTCCCTTATCCCCGGCATTGGTGCCTGTATGGACGCACGGGTCGAGCTGTGTGGAAGCCCGACCCGTTTGAATGCAGGCTGCCTCGTGAGAGTATTGTGTCCCGTGGTGGTCATTTAGAGGTAGCAGTTTGCTCTGCTTAGCGAACCTCTACGCTGCCATCTCTGCGATCTCCGTATATGCCTGCAGCGCCGTTCGGGTTTCCGTGGTTACGGAGCCGCCGCCGCAGTGCATTGTGGGGATTGTAGGCTCAACCTCCCGGGACGCATGCGCAGTCATGCAGTTTTGTCCGCTCTCACCCGGCGTAATTGATTTGACGCCGAGTGTCTGAGAGATAAAAGGCACACCCACTTTGCAGGTGTGTCGGCTCTGCAAGACACTACAGCGAGGATACTATTGTCTAAAGGTTGCTTTTTTGACTAGAACATGGACTTTCCACACAGCCCATGCCTCTTGTCCTAGTTTTAAGTTATACCTTCCCCTCTTCCTCCCCTCTTTCTTTTTTTGGGGTCTCCTCGTTACTTATCTGTTACATATCGATACCTATAGGGTCTACATACATTGGCTGATTGACCTGCTTGCTGTAACCCATTGCCAAACTCCTCCATCACAGTGCGAGCTTGTATTAAGTCCAGTGGAACACTGCAATTACTCTCTTTTGTCTGTTCATGGTAAGCGTTTTTTTTTTGTAGCGATCTATTTAAGAAATTTGAGCACAATGCCATCCTTAAAACCATAGCTTAACCCAAAAAAAAAATTTCTATGAATAATTTTATCCATCCATGTACTTTATTTCATCTGTACACTATATATATTGGCCTCTTCTAGGGTAACTCCTTATTGATTTAATCATAATTTAGGTCCACACCCTGACACTACATCCTATCCTGGACCTGCTTACTCGCAGTTATCTGTTCCTTTTATGAGACACACCAAATACCAACTTGCTCAGGTAGGCTCTCATTGATGTTTTACCTTAAATTACATTGGCATCTCCCTTAATTCGGTAAATCGATCACGGGAGCCCTTTCAGGCCTCTTAAATTCTAATGATAGTGGATATCTGTCTGTTCCATTTATCTCCTGCAGCCACCATTTGGGGAATTTTGGGACTGGTCCGCTCTCCACGCATTAAAGGTGTCCCTATTATATCGTGTGGGCGGGGCTCTTGTTTGGAGTTAGGTAGGCATAGCTATTCAACTTAATGTATAACTGGCTTTTCCAGCCCAATAATATATATATATATTTTTTTATTTTTATTTGTGAGCGTGTTCAGAGTCTGGGCTGCATTTCATTTTTATGACCTAATTCACTAAATCTGTTGTATTTTGTCCACAGTGAATCTCTTTTCTTGTTTTATATACTACTTTATGTCAAATTACTGGCTCCCCTGAAGAAGCCTTTGTGTAGGCGAAACATGTCGGGATTCCATCAGAATAGCCAAGAAGTTTTCGATCTGAATTAATTGACGGATTCTGGTCATTGTACTTTTAATCATTGTACTGGTATTGATATCTGTGATTTCAAAATTTTGAACTTACCTCTATTTCTATTTTTTATTATTATATTAAATAAAGTTGTTTTTTTCTATTTTTATACTATACAGTTTCTCTATTTCTATAGCACCGTAATAATCCCGCCCAGCCCCTTCCGTCTTCTTCATCATATTATTATTAACATCAGTATTTTTTTGCAAACACATTTTTTATCTTTGATTTTTACACTGCAGCTGGAGCTTCATTATTTGAATTGCAACTTTCCACCATGGACATCCTAGCTTGGCTTTTGGAGTACTGCACCTGGAATCCGTTGGTTGGATGTGATGGAATAGCCTGGAAGTGACCATCAGGAACTGGGTTCTGTTTAGGGAGCTTTACCAGTGTTGCCAACCGCCCATAGATTTATGGGCAGCCCGTACATTTAAGTCCATTTTCGGGGTGCCCGTAAATGTCTGTTATGGGCAGCGGTGCCCGTAAAAAAAGATGTCCGCAAGCCAACTATGTAAGTGCGCATGCGCATTTCCGAAGCCGGCTGGGCTCAGGAAAACTCGTACCCGCTCAGCCGGCGTTGCATGCGCAGTAACATAATGGCGCCGTCTGCAGCAATTTTTGAGTGCACTCATTTCTAGCTGTGACACGGAGACCTGCGACACGCCTCCTGTAATCGCTGCCATAGATGGAGAAGGAGCGGAGTGAGGAGGAGAGGATGACAATGACATTAAGATGGTGAACTTGGAAGATTGGCTGCAGAAGCTCTAACCATAGTGGGACTGAGGACAGAGAAGGAAAGAGCCTGTAGGATTGACTGCAGAAGCTCTAACAATGGTTACACTGGTCAGAGGGAGCAAAGAGGTTCTGCAGCAGTGCCACTTCTGTTATAGGTACATCTGTAACACAGCCAAAAGTGAACCTGTAAAAGACTGTCTGTAGAAGCACTTACTAATTCCTGACACTGTAAAGAGAAAGCAAAGAGGCTCTGCAGCAGTGCCACTTCTGTTTTTTCTAGATCTGTATACAGTGGGGGCAGAGGGTGACAGACTGAAACATGGCATTACTGGGGCGTGAAGCCATGGCAAGCAGGGGAACAGAAGGATACCGATGTGCTGCCCTGTGGAGAGGTGAAAGACACAGGAGCAGGACACACTGATGTGGAGACTGTAATATGATGGTGGACAGAGGGGGAGGCTACTGTGAGGGGGTATGCAGCCTCTGTCCACCTCCTGTAGTATGTCCGCAGCCTCTGTCCACCTCCTGTAGTATGTCCACAGCCTCTGTCCACCTCCTGTTGTATGTCCGCAGCCTCTGTCCACCTCCTGTAGTATGTCCTCAGCCTCTGTCCACCTCCTGTAGCATGTCCGCACCTCTGTCCACCTCCTGTAGTATGTCCACAGCCTCTGTCCACCTCCTGTAGCATGTCCGCACCTCTGTCCACCTCCTGTAGTATGTCCACAGCCTCTGTCCACCTCCTGTAATACGTCTGCAGCCTCTGTCCACCTCCTGTAGTATGTCCGCAGCCTCTGACCATCTCTTGTATCATGTCTGCAGTCTCTGAGGGCGATCCTAGAAAGGAGTCAAGATTAGGAGCGCTGCTGAAATGGGGGTCACGGGACAAGACAGACATGTATGGACTGTAGAGAGGAGACTATACAATAAAACCAGAGCCACTAAGCTGGAGCCCTGCATGGTGCACCGGAGAAGAGGTCAGTGACAACGCTGCCAGGCAAGTCTGAGGGGGATCACTGATGTAGGGACGAGTAAATACAAAATTGTAAGGGGGCACTGATATAACCCTATATGAGTAACCCCCCCCCCCCCCACCTTAGTGGATTCACTCTGCAGAAGGTGATCTCTAGTGCAAATTTATCTACACAAATCTCCTATTCCTCATATTTCTTTAACTCATAAAAAATAATAATAATAAAAAAATTGTTACAAAGTTACTTGAATAAACCACCAACATATTTGTGATATACGGTAATCAGTCCTAAAACTGATCTAGTCTAAAGAGTCAAGACGCAGTTAACTGAGCAGCCTGTAACTCAGTACATGCATAAATAACATTGTAATGCAGACAGAGCTAAAATATTCAGACACTCTGTCAGCACATCCTTACACATAAAGTATCTCACAAAAGTGAGTACACCCCTTGCATCTTTGTAAATATTTTATTATATCTTTTCATGTGACAACACTGAAGAAATGACACCATGCTACAATGTAAAGTAGTGAGTGTATAGCTTGTATGACAGTGTCAATTTTCTGTCCCCTCAAAATAACTCAACACATGGTCATTCATGTCTAAACTGCTGGCAACAAAAGGGAGTACACCCCTAAGTGAAAATGTCCAAATTGGGCCAAAAGTGTCAATATTTTGCGTGGAGTTAACCAGAGCTTAACAGGTTGCCACTGGAGTCTTCTTCCACTGCTCCATGACAACATCATAGAGGTGGTGGATGTTAGAGAACTTGCACTCTTCCACCTTCCGTTTGAGGATGCCCCATAGAAGCTCAATAGGATTTAGGTCTGGAGACACGCTTGGCCAGTCCATCACCTATTCCCTCTGCTTCTTTAGCAAGGCAGTAGGTGTGTTTGGGGTTGTTATCATGTTGGAATATTGCCCTGTGGCCCAGTCTCTGAATGGAGGGGATTATGCTCTGCTTCAGTATGTCCCAGTATTTGTTGGCATTCATGGTTCCCTCAATGAACTGTAGCTCCCCAGTGCCAGCAGAACTCATGTAGCCCCAGACCATGACACTCCCACCACCATGCTTGACTGTAAGCAAGACAAACTTGTCTTTGTACTCCTCACCTGGTTGCCGCCATACACTCTTGACACCATCTGAACCATATAAGTTTATCTTGGTCTCATCAGACCATGGGACATGGTTCCAGTAATCCATGCCCTTAGTCTGCTTGTTTTCAGCAAACTGCTTCTGAGTGGAACCTGTCCTGTTAAACAGCTGTGTGGAGCTTGCCACCATGCTGCAGCTCAGTTTCAGGGTCTTGGCAATCTTCCTACAGCCTAGACCAGTGATGGTGAACCTTGGCACCCCAAATGTTTTGGAACTACATTTCCCATGATGCTCAACTACACTGCAGATTGCATGAGCATCATGGAAAATGTAGTTCCAAAACATCTGGGGTGCCAAGGCTCACCATCACTGGCTTAGGCCATCTTTATGTAGAGCAATAAATTATTTTTTTCAGATCCTCAGACAGTTCTTTGCCATGCGGTGCCATGTTGAACTTCCAGTGACCAGTATGAGAGAGTGAGAGTGATAACACCAAATTTAACACACCTGTTCTCCATTCACACCTGAGAGCTTTTAACACTAACAAATCACATGACACAGGGGAGGGAAAATGTCTAATTGGGCCAAATTTGGGCATTTTCACTTAGGGGTGTACTCACTTTTGTTGTCAGTGGTTTAAACATTAATGGCTGTGTGTTGAGTTATTTTGAAAGAACAGCAAATTTACACTGTTATACGAGCTGTACATTCTCTTACATTGTAGCAAAGTGTAATTTCTTCAGTGTTGTCACATGAAAAGATATAATAAAATATTTACAAAAATGTGAGGGGTGTACTCACTTTTGTGAGATACTGTAAGTGCAAAGTGTCTCTTCCATTTCACACTGCTTCCATTTATCCTGTACCTTGTGCCACCATTTCTACCACCCTTGAAACCTTCTACTAGCACCTATCTTGGACTTTACTATCACCTTGCTTATTAATCACTGTCCTGTCCTCTACCGAGCACAGGATTCTATACACTTTATACACTTTAGCTATATGATCCTCACAGTAGTCCATTCTTGGTTTCAGCACTCATGGAAATTCCATGACTACCAACACTTTCTGGAGATCTATATCCCCTGCACGCTGTCCATTTTGGGCAATTGCCTGCATCAAGCTGCCTCAGCTCCTGGTGGTGATGCCCCCTCGGGGGCTCCATGATCCCTAGTCCCACACTTAATTCTAAAGTTACCCATGTAAGTACTATTGTAAGTGAGGGTCCCTTTGGGTTTATCATTTTTATATATATACCACTTTTCCATCATCATCTTCTTCCTTGAAAGCATCAGACCAAATCAAAATTCCTTATTATATACCTCAATCACGCGCATTCTCCTGAAGAATGGATCAATCCATGAAACGCTTAGAGCTGATATA
Organism: Lithobates pipiens; assembly: GCF_037356315.1. Lineage (NCBI taxonomy): Eukaryota > Metazoa > Chordata > Amphibia > Anura > Ranidae > Lithobates > Lithobates pipiens. The sequence continues at coordinate 589,506,411 of NW_027507748.1, read as the reverse complement.
TGCTGTTCTAATTCTTCTATGTTCTACCAGTCATCTTTTATATGCTATACCATATTACTGTTTGTAACTATGTGAATATTTACCTCTACCAGATGTATGTGTATGTATGTATATACATCAACTGTACTTGGAGATTTTACATCTACCATAATTACCATTATGTATTTTGTTATCAACAGATTATATTTTTATATATATTAAAATCATTTATTAGTATCTATGTGCTTCATTTAAAGTCCCACTTCCCCATCCCCGTTTTTTCTCTTGTGCCACTATGTCTACTTGTATTTCTTTAAACTGACTTGACAATAAGTTACTTTTTTCTACTACTTCCTTATTTGTCTTAGTAAGGATGGCGGCACCGGGACACGATACGAGGGACATATCGTCCTGGACAGGTAAGTGTCCTTATTAAAAGTCAGCAGCTACAGTGTTTGTAGCTGCTGACTTTTAAAAATCGTTTTTTAAGGCTGGAACACCCCTTTAACTTTGCACTGTATAACCCATAAAGCCATGCAAAGAAATCCTGTTTTGCAAAGCTGATAAAATATAGATTTCCAGGGAAAAAAGAAAGGACGTTTGACACAGACAGCTATGTTAAATGGGATCTTGTCTCTGATATTTAAGGACATTAGGCCACTCTGCACTATACAGCTATACAGTTGTAGTTAACTTTCAAAGGAAATGTAATTTACTATATAGTACAAATTTATATTATTAGCTTAGGTATTCAACGTATTTCAACTTCTTGCTTGCCCAGAATCCCGCTTTTATTTCATTCTCAAATGTTAAAGCAAGACTATAGGCACAGTAAACAAGGAATTTCTTATACAAAATGTTATAGTCTGGACTCTAATACACTGATCTTAATGGGTTGTTCACTGTACACTTCTTCCATTCGCAAACCGTCTTGCATTCTTTTTACAGAATACAAGTAAATAGTGAATCGAGGAGGTTCAGCCAGATGTCACAATCTCTGCTACTCCAATCAAAAAACACGTTGCATTCTGTCAAAGGAATGCAAGTTGTTTTGTAAATGTCTGACCCGAAAGAAAGACATGAATGTAGAGTGAAAGAAAAGCACAGCAGGAGACATTGATTCGCCACCCATCATTACATGTAATTTTTGTTTACATGGCAAATGCAAAAAACAAAAAAAAAAATTACCAAGAGTGCAGCTTTAATTATTTACTACTTACTTTTAATACCTTTAAAAATTGGTCTTACAGAGTTTTTATAATAAGTAAAATCTGAAATATTTTGTATTCAAAGATATATGGTTATGCTTCCACTGTTGCATGAAGGTCAGCATAATGTGATCTAGACCTACTTGAGGCTCATATTCTCTGCAAAACCGGAAAAGACTAGCTAAAAGTAGTGTAGCTGGCATCTGTGTGGGCATGTGATGTACCTTGCCTAGTAAAACAATGCCCCTCTGAGGGATCAGAACAATACAGACTAATTATAGAAGCTCAGACAAATGGACATTCTTTGTGCCAAAGTTGCACGTAAAGTAGTAACACTTTAAAAAAATATACATTTTACTAGTATTACTTCATTAATAAAAGAAGGAGCACAATCAGTTTGAAAAAAAAACCCCATCATAGTCTACCATTACCTATTGTAGAGTTTTATACATATTTATATATAAAAATGTTTTTTTTTTTAAGACTACACCAATAAAACAATTATTAATTATTTCTAAAAAAAATCTCCTCCACATCCAACAGTAAATGTTAGGGCATTGCTTCCATTCCACACATCGACTGCATCTTGGTAGAATATACTACAGTGGGGGAAATAATTATTTAATCCCCTGCAGATTTTGTAAGTTTGCCAATTTACAAAGAAATAAAGGGTCTATAAATGTTATCATGGGTGTATTTTAACCACTTGCTTACTGGACACTTAAACACCCTTCCTACCCAGACCAATTTTCAGCTTTTGGTGCTCTCACACTTTGAATGACAATTACTCAGTCATGCAACACTGTACCCAAATGAATTTTGTGTAATTTTTTTCCCACAAATAGAGCTTTCTTTTGGTGGTATTTGATCACCTCTGGGGTTTTTATTTTTTGCGCTATAAATGAAAAAAGACCGAAAATTTTGAAAAAAAACGCATATTTCTTTGTTTCTGTGATAAAATTTTGCAAATTATAATTTTTTTTTCATAAATTTTGGCCACAATTTATACTGCTACATATCTTTGGTAAAAAATAACCCAAATTAGTGGATATTATTTGGTCTTTGTGAAAGTTAGAGAGTCTACAAGCTGTGGTGCGAATCATAAAAAATTGATCACACCTGACGTACTGGTGGCCTATCTCATTTCTTGCGACCAGAACAAGTCAGGAAAGTACAAATACCCCCCAAATGACCCCTTTTTTGAAAGTAGACATTCCAAGGTATTTACTAAGATGCATGGTGAGGTTTTTGATGTTGTCATCTTTTTCCCACAATTCTTTGCAAAATAAAGATTTTTTTTTTCTTCTCACAAAATTTTCAATGTAATAGGTTATTTCTCTCACATGGCATGTGTATACCACAAATGACACCCCAAAATACGTTCTGCTACTCCTTCTGAGTATTACGATACCAAATGTGTGAGACTTTTACACAGCCTGGCCACATACAGGGGCCCAATATTGAAATAGCACCATCAGGCGTTCTAGGAGCATAAATTACACATTTAATTTCTCAACCACCTATTACATTTTTGAAGGCCCTGGAGCACCAGGACAATGGAAATGCCCACAAAGTGACCCCATTTTGGAAAGCTAACACCCCAATGTATAATCTATGAGGCATATTGAGTCGTTTGAATGGTTCATTTTTTTTCCAGAAGTTTTGGGAAAATGTGGAAAAAAAATGAAAACGCATTTTTTTACGCAAAGTTGTCCATTTATAAGATATTTCCAACACATAGCATGTACATAGCAAAAATGACACCCCAAAATACGTTCTACTACTCCTCCTGAGTATAACGATACCAAATGTGTGAGACTTTTACACAGCCTGGCCACATACAGAGGCGCACTGGCAGATGGTGCTGGCTATTTGCTCTGGCTAATTGCTCTGGCAAATGGGGCTGGCAGATGGCACTGCGGCTGGCAGATGGCACTGGTGCTGGCAGGTGGCACTGGCGCTGGCAGGTGGCACTGGCAGGTGGCACTGGCACTGACGGCACTGGGGCTGACGGCACTGGGGCTGACGGCACTGGGGCTGACGGATGGCACTGGCAGGTGGCACTGGTGCTGGCAGGTGGCACTGGCACTGGCGGCACTGGGGCTGACGGCACTGGGGCTGACGGCACTGGGGCTGGCAGGTGGCACTGGCGCTGGCAGGTGGCACTGGCAGGTGGCACTGGCAGGTGGCACTGGCGGCACTGGCACTGGCGGCACTGGGGCTGACAGCACTGGGGCTGACGGCACTTCGGCTGACGGATGGCGCTGGCAGATGGCACTGGTGCTGGCAGGTGGCGCTGGCGGCACTGGCGCTGGCGGCACTGGCACTGGCGGCACTGGGGCTGACGGCACTGGGGCTGAGGGCACTGGGGCTGGCAGGTGGCACTGGCGCTGGCAGGTGGCACTGGCACTACTGGCAGATGGCACTACTGGCAGATGGCACTGGGCTGACAGATGGCACTGGGGCTGACAGATGGCACTGGGGCTGACAGTTGGCACTGGGGCTGACAGATTTTAGTCAAGGTAAAAATATGTCACTCATAGATCCTCTCTCTCCTCACACGCTGTCTCTGTGTGAGGAGGGAGAGACACGGCAATGGGAGATGATCTCATATGTTTACATTTGAGATCATCTCCCATTGGCAGCTGCGATCACGCTGTGATCTATGTTTGCCTGTCTCCGGGAGACACGGCGATCTATGTTTGCCTGTCTCCGGGAGACACGGCGAGTACAAAACTTCCGCGATGCGCGCCCCCGGCGGCACGCATTGCGGAAGTAAACACAAGGACGTCCAGGGACGACCGCTCGAAGGAACCCGCCTGCTCTACGGCCGTCATTCGGCTATAGGGCGGGCGGGAGGTGGTTAAATGATAGACAGAATGAGAAAGAATATCAACAAAAAGATACAAATGTTATAATTTGAGTTTTCAGTTCAGTGAATAAAAAATAAGTATTTGATCCCCTACCAACCAATAATAATTCTTGTGGTACACGGATTAGTCCTGTCAATTTAAGAAGGTGCCCCTAACTACAATCCATTATGTGTATAAAAGATACCTGTCCACAGAAAATCTTTCTTCCATTCAAACCTCACCATCATGAGCAAGACCAAAGAGCTATCAAAGGATGTCAGGGACAAGATTGTAGACCTGCACAAGGCTGGAATGCACTACAAGACCATCAGCAAGAAGCTTGGTGAAAAGGAAACAACTGTCGGAACAATTATTTGCAAATGGAAGAAATACAAAATAACCATCAATCACCTGCGATCTGGAGCTCCATGCAAGATTTTGCCTCATGGGGTAAGGATGATCATGGGAAAAATGAGGGATCAGCCAAGAACTAAACAGGAGGAACTTGTAAATCATCTCAAGGCAGTTGGGACCACACAGTCATCAAGCAAAACTTTGGAAACACAATACGCCGCCATGGATTGAAATCCTGCAGCGCCAGCAAGATCCCCCTTCTCAAGAAGGCACATGTACAGGCTTGTCTGAAGTTTGCAAAAGAACATCTAAATGATTCAGAGAAAGATTGGGAGAAAGTGCTGTGGTCAGATGAGACCAAAATTGAGCTCTTTGGCATTAACTCAACTCGCTGTGTTTGAAGGGAGAAAATTGCTGACTGTGACCCTAAGAACACCATCCCTACACCATCCCTACAGTCAAGCATGGAGGTGGAAACATTATGCTTTGGGGCTGTTTCTCTGTTAAAGGTACAGCCCACCCTTGCCGCATTGAGGAGCCAATGGACAGGGCCATGTATTGTAAAATCTTGGATGAGAACTTTATTCCCCCAGCCAGAACACTGAAGATGAGTCATGGACATGGTCTAACAATCACCTAAAACATACCGCCAAGGCAACAAAAGAGTGGCTCAAGAAGAAGCACATTAAGGTCATGGAGTGGACTAGCCAGTCTCCAGACCTTAATCCTATAGAAAATGTATGGAGGGAGCTGAATGTTTGAGTTGCCATGTGACAGCCAAGAGGCCTTAAGGATTTAGAGAAGAGCTGTAAAGAAGAGTGGACCAACATCCCTCCTGAGATGTGTGCAAACCTGGTGACCAACTACAAGAAACATCTTATCTCTTTGCTTGCCGACAATGTCTCTTCATCAAATACTAAGTCGTGTTTTGCTTAGGGATCAAATACTGATTTATTTTCATACATCAGGGGACACAGAGCCATAGCTATGAGTAAGCACTCTTGGTAGTGTGAAACACGTTAGCTATTGTGCTTTGCTGTGATCCACTTTTGTGTGATTCTGCTTCACGAATAAAAGGCATTTGAATTTATCTTGGAGTGTTCTTCAATTATTTGCAACAAGTATATGCCGTGCCTGCACCTGGGTTTCTCCATTCCTGGAGGGGCTGTTTTCTTGGATTTGTGGACTTACTTGGAGCGGTGGTTCTCTCACATTTGGACACAGAGCCATAGTAGTTACTATGTGGGTTATAGGCCACCTTCAGGTGATGGACACTGGCATACCCTGAATTAAAAAGTGCACTCCCTATATAACCCCTACCACTGGTGGCAGCACCTCAGTTTTTTCGCCAGTGTCTAAGGTGTTGGTCACAAGTAAAGATGTGCTGTGCTGAGCTCCACTGGAGCAATCCTTGCTGGGGCTGGCTATGCAGACAGATCCAGTCAGAGTGTCTAATCTTGGCGGTATTGAATGGTACCCGGGCTTTGTATCTGAAGAAAAAAGCTTTTTGCCTGTGAATGCTCTCCTTTGGGAAGTTGGACCCTGGGATGCAGTATTTTTTGGTATTAAGGCCATAAAGTTTTTACTGCCAGGGTGCTATTACAGGTCCAATGTTGTGTTTTGAAGCAGATGCTTCTTCCTCCGGCAGAACGACAGACCTCCGCCAAGTCTGGGGGGGGGGTTCTCTCTCCCCATAGATGCCCCCCTATGCCAAAATGTCTACCCCTCTTATTTGGGGAAGGAAGCGCTGCAATTTTTTGTAAAAAAAAACAAACGTTGTGAACGGCACGCCCCTCGCGGCTTACGGACTCCCCGCCATTTCTCCATCCTCCAAGGGATCAGACAGGAGCGAGAGCCCCCGCCGCTCACGTGGGAAAAAGGCTCTTTTTCAAAGGGAGGGCCGTAGGTGATGCGGGGGCAGGGTTTAGCGTGGCGTTGGCGTCCTCCGACGTCCAACATGATAGGGTTTGTTTTTAAAAAATCCTCCATGTATATTTTGTAAAACTATGGAGGGACACAACAGCAAAAGTGACACAGAGGTTTTTCCCTCTGACACATTTACTGCTGCACCAGGCTGAGCCTTAATAGCGGTGTTGAAGCTGAACTATTGCTCAAGCAGTGCATGCGATTTCTTCTGATGGTACCTCTGCTTTGTGCATCAGATTAAGGTCAGAAGGGGGGTTAAAACACCCCAGAAATAGAGCTAAAGGAGCCCCCCTCTAGTTCTGGTAAGCCTACTCATCTCTACAGATGGCATCCTCCCCTGAGAAGGAGTGACTGGTTAGAGTGAGCATGAGGGACATGAAATGTTTCCAATTGTTTTCAACACTGCAGCCCCTGTACATTTTACCAAAGGTTCTTTTTTCCCTCAGCCATGATGGGTTTAAAAAAAATAAAAATAAAGTTTAGCGACTTTAATCGCACAGGTTCTCTTTCATTGCCAAGGACCCTCAAACGGGGAAACTAGGGGTGGGAGAAGACGAATCCCCTCAGGGGACCATGGATGACTTCTGAGGTGTCAAATGCGGGAGAACCAGCTGGTTTCAATGTCTCCACATTTATGCTCCCTTAACTGAGTGTTAATTGCTTGTGAGTTCCTTTTGTAGAACTTCCACAAGGTCCTCTTGCAGGTGCTGGCCTATAAACTAGCCAAACGCACAACTGCTGAGATGCCTACAGTGGTTTGTACCGGTATAGGAGACCGCCTGAGAATACCAGGTGCTATAAACCGTTGTGTGCACATTGTTGCTAAACACAAACAGCTAAACGCATGAGTGCAGGAACGCACATGCAGAAACTCCTGGCTAGTCTTCCTTTTGTGGTGGAACAGCTATTTGAGGATGTTTAGATAATTCACCCAAAGAAATTCTAGTGGGAAAAGTACCCCTTTTTTTCCTTTCCTTTTTTTTTTCTTTTAAGTAAAGGAGTAATTATATTTTTATTTTTAAAAGCTTTAAAAGATACTGTAGCCTCCTTATCAGGAGGCGCCCCGCAAGCTTAATAGGGGGAATTCTTCTGCAGTTCTCATAGATCTGACAGGAAGACGAATGGGGGACTTCCTCAATAGCTCCAATCTGGAGTTCCAAGAGTTCCTGACTCCTCATTTTTTCTCAGATCAAACATTCCTAAGGATCCAGAGAAAAAAAAAGTTTTTCTCTCCGCATGGAATTTATCCGATCAGTAGTCTCCTTCCTACAAGGGGGAGAATGTCTAGGATGCTTATCTCCATGTGCCGATCTTCCCCGCTCACCAGAAATATCTACGCTTCGAGGTAGAAAATCTACATTTCCAGTTTGTAGCTCTACCTTTTTCAGGCTAGCTTCTGTACCTCGTGTGTGTATAAAGATCCCTCCTTTAGCCAGGTTAAGGGCTCAAAGTATAACGATACAAGCCTATTTAGATGATCTACTCTTGATAGGTCAATCGGTAGCCCAAGGTCTGGTTACCTCAGTCAGCTACCTGGAATACTTGGGTTGGATCCTCAACCTAGTAAGATCCTCCTTAAGACCATCAGGGAGATTGCAGTACTTAGGGCTGATCATTGATACAGTCCACTAAAGGGTATTTTTACCGCAGAAAATAATCAGTTCCTTTAAAGGAACTGATTCAGTGGGTCAAAACAAAGAAGTATCCTTCTATTTACCTTTGCATGTGTTTATTAGGAAAGATGGTGGCTTCTTCAAGGCCGTTCCTTATGAGCAGTTCCATTTAGGACTGCTGCAAAACAGTACCCTGTCAACTTGGAACAAGAAGATCCAAACTCTGGGCTTCCGTTGCGTTTATCCACCAAAGTGCATCAGAGCCTTATTTGATGGTCGATATCCAAAAATATTCTAAAAGGAAGATTTCTACCTTTCTATCAGTTACCTGCAAAGTGGTAACAGATGTCAGCCCTTTTGGGCTGGGGAGCAGTCCTGGAAGAAGCATCTGTCTAAGGGACATGGTCCAGATTAGAGATGACCTTGGCCATCAATATTCTATTCTATCAAGATTTGAGCAGTACGCCTGGCCCTGGAGGCCTGGATGCTCAGACTATTGTCCTGTCCGGATCCAGCCTATGGCCACATCAGCTTGAAAGCGCCTGATCTCGTCTGATCTCGGTGGCTAAGCTGAGTCAGGCCTGGTTAGTACCTGGATGGCAGACCGCATGGGAATACAGGTGCCGTAGGCTCAATCCGACAATGCCACAGCTGTGGCTTATATCAATCACCAAGGGGGCATGAGAAGTCCTGCGGCCTAGAAAGAGTTGCATTTTTTTCTGTCTTGGGCAGAAAGCAACATTCCTTGCCTATCAGCAATTTCATTCCAGGAATGGAGACTTTGCAGGCGGACTACTTGAGTCATCAACTATTGTTTCCGGGAGAATGGTTCCTTCACCCCGTCATCATTCTGTCAATATGCCAAAGATGGGGAGTTCCGGGCATGGGTCTATTGGTGTCTGGGTTCAACAACAAGATTGACAACTTTGTGTCAAGGACAAGGGAACCGATGGCATACGAAACAGATGTCTTGTTATTTCCATGGGATCAGTTTTCACTGATCTATGCTTTCCCTCCTGTTCTGCTTCCACTCCTTCTTTGCAGGAGCAAGCAAGAAGGGAAGGGGGTGATTCTTGTGGCCCGGGAGATCTTGGTTTGCCGAGATCATAAAGATGGTGGTAAGGGACCCTTGGTCCCTACCACTGTGGCCAGACCTTCATTCACAGGGTCTGGTATACCATCCTTCCTTATAAACGCTAAATTTAACGGTTTGGCTATTGAGACCCACGTTCTAAAATAAGACCGTGGGCTGTCAGCTTCAGTAGTTTACTACTTTGGTTATGCTAGGAAACCGGCCTCCAGTGTCATATACAAATGAGTCTGGAAGGCATATGTCTCCTGGTGTGAATCCAGGGGATGGCACCCCAGGAAATATGTCATAGGTAGGATTCTTGAATTTCTACAGATGGGGTTAGAAATGAAGCTGGCCCTGAGTACTATCAAAGGCCAGGTATTGGCCTTATCTGTGTTTTTTCAACAACCACTTGCTTCTCACTCTCCTGTTCATAACTTATTCAGGGGGAAACATGGATTAATCCTCCAGTTAAATCACCCCTGAATCCTTGGGCCTTAAGATTAGTCCTGTCGGTTTTACAAAAACAGCCTTTTTGAGCCAAAACTGTATTTTTTCCTTGGTCCTCTTGACGAGGAACATTTTTTTCCTGGTTACCATATCTTCTACAAGAAGGGTATCAGGGTTGGCTGCTCTTTCTTGTAAAGAGTCATATTGGATTAAGGATAAGGTTGTATTGTGGTCTCATCCTAATTTCCTTCCAAAGGTAGTGTCAGGTTTTTTTCATTTAAACCAGGATATTGTTCTGCCTTCTTTTTTTTCAGAACTTTGTTCTCTGACAGAAAGGTCACTACATTCTCCTGATGTGGTGAAAGCGGTCAAGGTGCATTTAAAGGTGACCGCTCAAATACATAAAAACAGATGTTTTTTGTTTGTGTTGCCTGACGGTCCTAAAAGAGGACAGGAAGCATCAGAATCTACGATTTCTAGGTGGATTCATCAAGTGATTGTTCAAGCTTTTGGCTTAAAAGAAGAGAATTCCTCCTTTTTCATTTTAAAGGCACCCCACCAGGGCCGTTAGTGCTTCTTGGGAAGTGCATCACCAAGCCTCCATAGCTCAGATCTGCAAGGCCGCAACTTGGTCTTCAATCCATACATTTACCAGATTCCATCAAGTAGAAGCAAAAGATCATGAGGATATCGCCTTTAGGCGCAGTGTACTGCAGGCTGCAGTATGAATCCTCTAGTCTCTTGGTGCCCTACTATTGTTGTGTCTCCCTCCCTTCAGTTGGAATTGCTATGGGACATCCCACATAGTAACTACTATGGCTCTGTGTCCCCTGATGTATGAAAAGAAAACTGGATTTTTAAAAACAGCTTACCTGTAAAATCATTTTCTTTGTAGTACATCAGGGGACACAGAGGTCCCTCCCTCCTTTGGTATACACCTATATTGCTTTGCTACAAAATCGAGGTGCTCCCACCAGTGGGAGGGGTTGTATAGGGAGTGCACTTTTTAATTTAGCGCGTGTCAGTGTCCACCACCTGAAGGTGGCCTATAACCCACATAGTAACTACTATGGCTCTGTGTCCCTTGATGTACTTCAAAGAAAAGGATTTCACAGGTAAGCTGTTTTAAAAAATCCTGTTTTTACTTGCTGAACTGCAACTCAATTTATAACATTTGTAGCATGTGTTTTTTCTGGATTTTTGGTTGATGCCCTGTCTCTATCATTTAAAATAAACCTATAATAACAATTATAGACCCTTCATTTCTTTGTAGTGGGCAAACTTACAAAATCTGCAGGGGATCAAATAATTATCTTCCCCACTGTATATGGGCTTATTAAAAGTATTGTACACCCACATAACCAATTGGATTTCAGCTTTTAACATGATTCAGGCTTAAACCCAAATGTGGGGTAACATGAGAGGGTTTTGATCCAGCTATGATAGCCATATACATGGTGGTCATTACCACATAACACCACACCACACCGGAAAAGTGGGAACCCGGTTTTAAAGTGTATTTTACACTTTTGCAGCCATACTGGTTTAATGCCTTTACATTTGTTACATGTTACCATTTGTGGTGCATAACTTAAAGAAAAATATTTAAAAATTGCTGCTTACATTTTTATGTGAAAAATTTTATGTAGCTTTTCCCTTTTATGTAATGTTAAGGAGGGAGCTGTGGAGGTATGTTTACAATACTTAAAGTGGTTGTAAACCCTCTTATATACCCAGTGAAGTGAATAGCCACAGTATTATGCATAGTATTGATATAATCATGCTTTGGAAGTTTCTTGGATACAGCAAACTGCTTTACTTTTATGGAGAAATATATTACATGCCGTTTATCATCATGGAGAAAGACAGGAAGAGAACACAAATGAGTGAATTGAACATAAGAACTATACACTATAATCCCACAGCGCTAACTGCTGCATAGCTAGGTGTAATGCATACAGTATTGTCAGTTTATTGACAACTTTACATTACACGCTGTTTCTCTTCAAACACCCCTTATCTTTTTTTTATTTTTATATATAATGTACTCATTTATTTATTTTTTTCCCCTTTAAAATACATAGTACAAATTATCAAACATTACAAAAAATTTCCATAATGAAATAGAAAATACCCCCACTCCACCCACTCTCCCATCCTGATCTGTTCCCACTATCTTCTTTAAACAGTTTCTATCATATCCTGAGCGCATTTATCTGACATTTTATATCTGTACCATCTTGCCCAGATTTCTCTATGTTTTTTAGTCTTTCCCTGCTCCACGCAGCTCAAATACTTCATACTGCCAATGTGTTCTACTCGCTGTAGCCACTCTTTGATACTTGGCTTCTCGATACAGAGCCATTTTTTTGGAATAAGAGCTTTTGCTGCGTTGAGCAGGAATGGGACCAACGTTTTTTTATATTGTTTCACTGATTTAGTAGTTTCATGAAACAAACAGTTCCACGGTTATTGGAGAAGCCTTTCTCCTGTTATCACCTCTACGGTATATACACTCCAAGATTTTTTTTCCAGTAGACCTTTATCTCTGGGCAATCCCACCATATTTGAAATGATGTACCTAGCTGTCCACAATTCCTCCAACACAAGGGAGACTTAGCTGGCTGAATTTTATTGATTCTGTCTGGTGTCAGGTGCCAACACACCATACACTTATAATTTGCTTCTATCGTGGTTATGTCCGATGTATAGTTATATACTGCATTTATAATTTGCCTTTCATCTAATTTTTTGCTCATGTCTCGTTCCCATTTTCCTATACAAAGTAGAATTCCCTGTCCTTCTAATTCCGATAGGATCTCATACATCTAGATGTGCTATGTCTTACAGGTTTTTTTACATTACAGAGCTTTTCTATTGGTAATAAGTCCTTCTCTCCTCTAATTGGTTGTGGAATAGTGCTTACAAAATGTTTTAATTGGAAAAAAAAACATTCTTCTAAGTGTGACCACCCTTGTGTCGTGTTTAGACCCTGTTTTGGCCTACCGTATATACTCGAGTATAAGCCGAGATTTTCAGCCTCTTTTTTGAGGCTGAAAGTGCCCCCCTCGGCTTATACTCGAGTCATCGCTGTCTGCCTGCTCGATCAGCGTGTCGAGCAGACAGACAGCGGCCATTCTATAATTCAAAAGCCGCGCCTCCGGCTCCGCCTTCGCCTGTGATAGGCGGAACACTGAATTTCCCAGCAGCCTGTGTTCCGCCTATCACGGACATCGTCTCATCCTCGTACTACGGACGAGGATGAGACGATGTCCGTGATAGGCGGAACACAGGCTGCTGGGAAATTGTGTTCCGCCTATCACAGACAGGGAGGCGCGGCATTTGAACAGGGGAATGGGCGCCGACGAAGAGCGGTGATCCTGGGACGGGACCGGACGGAGGCTCGGCTCGGGACGGGACGGGACCGGACGGAGTCTTGGGACGGGACGGGACCGGACGGAGGCTCGGGACGGGACGGGACCGGACGGAGGCTCGGGACCGGACGGAGGCTCGGGACACAGGTAGGCTGGACACACAAGGCCACACACACACACACACACACACACACACACACACACACACACACACACACACACACACACACACACACGGATGGATGGATGGACACACACACAGGGATGGATGGATGGATGGACACACACACACACAGGGATGGATGGATGGATGGACACACACACAGGGATGGATGGATGGATGGATGGACACACACACACACAGGGATGGATGGACACACACACACACAGGGATGGATGGATGGATGGACACACACACAGGGATGGACAGGCATATCTCACCCTCGGCTTATACACGAGTCAATAGGTTTCCCAGTTTTTTGGGGGTAAATTGGGGGCCTCGGCTTATACTCGGGTCGGCCTATACTCGAGTATATACGGTAATTTTACCTAAGATTATAATGTCCTTTAGTTGTGCATTGCCCATTTTCTTTCCCATTCGCAAACACCCCTTCTCAACAGCATGTGCTTTGTCAAATTATATTCAGCTTCTTCTGGAAATAACTATTATGTTTCTTAGATAAAGGCTTGGCGAGTGCATCGACAGTCATCTCCTCTGACGGGCAGTATTGAATGTCAATAACACCTTACTCTTGATTGGTCCTCAGTAGGTGATACTTGACGTCAATGTTTTTGGTCCTAGGGTTGACCCTTTCTGATTGTGTAAGCTTTATACTTCCCTGGTTGTCTTCAAAAATGGGAACTTGTTTTGACATGTCTATCCCAATGTCCACAAATGTTGATGAATCCATATCACTTCTTGACACACACATTCTGCTGCAATGTACTCTGCTTCAGGTGAAGATAGAGCAACAGTTTCTTGCTGTTGACTAGACCATACTAGTTCCAGTTCCTTCCCCATACTGGAAGATGAATCCACTTGTGGAGTCTGTGCAGTCTCGGGCACCAATCAGCATGCACATATCCGACCAGTTTTGGATTGGATGTCGCTGGTAACCGTAACTTCATTTGAATTGTTCCTTTGAGGTACTACATCACTCTTTTTAATGCACTCCAGTCATGCTGACAAGGAGCTGAAGCTTTCCTGCATAGTATGCCACTGTTGCGGCTAGTCTAGTCTTGTCACAATGGCAACATATAGCAGCTTACTGATTGCTCTGCATTACATTTCCTTTTTGGGTGTCAAGTTTTGCTTCATTGCTCTTTTGATAGCCTGGTTCCATAAAAGTTTTCACTTCCTTTGCATCTTGCATGTGGAATTGTTCCAATATTTCTGAGATTGGTTGAGAAGATAACTTCCATCTCTCTATTTGGATTTCCAGATAGTAGCTAATATTCCAACGTTTGATTTCAAAATGTACTTTCAGCTTGTGAAATATATGATTGTAATCCCCTTCTTCTTCAAAACAGGTTATAATGCCATCAACATAGATAAGGATGTATATCCGTCTTGATTATTAGAGAAGAGACAGGGGTCTGCTTTACTTCTTGAGAATCTCTCTCTGGTAAGTACTTTGTTCACTTTCTAATTCCATGTCCTTGCCGATTGCTTAAGACTGTAGATGCTCTTCTGATGTTTACACACAAGGTTGTCTCCTTGCTCAAACCCTCGTGGTTGCAGAATTCTCTTCTCTTTTTTTTCAGTACCTGGGGCGCTGCTGGATTTGCTGCTACTTGTAGTATCCTCTTCAATGTCTGGATGTGCCTGGGCCCATAACCTATTATGCATAGTAGTGATATAATCATGCTTTGGAAGCTTCTTGGATACAGGAAACAGCATTACTTGCCTTCAACCCTCCAAAAGAGCACAATTGTGATAAAATCCTTCTGCATCTGTGAGTAGTACAGGGGAGGGGGTGGAGAGCTGAAGTTAAACTCTTATATACTATGTGAGAGCTGATCAGAGGAAAGGGACACCCCACCCCCCCTCCACATAGGCAAAGGAACACACAAAGCTGTATTCTGAATAGAAAAGCTGTGTTCTTATCACTCTCCTGATCACAGATTGTGTTAGGAAAACTTCTCAGAAGTGACTCCTCCTGATAACAGAGGAACAAAGCACCAGAGAGAAATGACACTTAGAGCATGGAGAGACAACAAGCAAACACTACAGATATATGTGCTTTGTTCAGATTTAATGACTGGTGTTTACAACCACTTTAACCCTGTTGGTGCTGGCAGATTTTATTACCAGTTGTAAATTAGATATGCACACTATCTATCCTGACAAAGGGTTAAATATCTCAAGGCTTGGGTAGTATAATGTATGATAATGCACATTTTCTGTTTCAGTCGTTTTTTTTAAATTGTTTTCTGCACATGAAAAATAACAAGACATTATAGTACAAAAGGAAGCCATCATCAATATACATTTGAAATTCATGCTATAGGTTGGACAACCAAAATGGAGTGTAAAAGAGGTTTATGCCTGCTTACATCTGGTATCAGCATTGCAATGAATAGTGAGTAAGACTGCGCACTAACTGTGATAATCTCCCAACTAATAGTTTTTGCGAACCACCTTATGCTTGAAGATCTAGACCAGCAGGGTACTATATCCTAATAATGATTGGTCAAAATTAGAAGGCATTTAACTACTTCAGCCCCGGAAGAATTTACCCCCTTCCTGACCAGAGCACTTTTTGCGATTTGGCACTGCGATGCTTTAACTGACAATTGCACGAGTGTGCAACTTTGTACTTAAACAAAATTGACGTCCTTTTTTTGCCCACAAATAGAGCTTTCTTTTGGTGCTATTTGGTCGCCTCTGCAGTTTTTATTTTTTGCCCTATAAACAAAAAAATAGCGACAATTTTGAAAAAAAAAGCATTATTTTTTACTTTTTGCCATAATAAATATCCCCCAAAAATATATAAAGAAAACATTTTTTTTCCTCAGTTTAGGCTGATATGTATTCTTCTACATATTTTTGGTAAAAATAAAAATGCAATAAGCATATATTGAATGGTTTGCGCAAAAGTAATAGCATCTACAAAATAAGGGATAGATCTATAGCATTTTTTTTTTTTTTATTAGTAATTGCGGCGATCTGTGATGTTTATTGTGACTGCGACATTATGGCGGACACATCAGACAATTTTGACACATTTTTTATAACCATTGGCATTAATACAGCAATCAGTGTGATTAACAATGCATTGATTACTGTAAAAATATCAATGGCAGTGAAGGGGTTAACACTAGGGGGCAGTGAAGAGGTTAACTGTGTTCCCTGGGAGGTGATTCTAACTGAAAGGGGAGGGACTAACTACAGGAAGTGATAGATTGTGGTTCCTAGCTAATAGGAACACATGATCTGTCACTCCTGTCAGAACAGAACAAGGAAGTGTGTGTTTACACACACTCATCCCTGTTCTGTGTCTCCAGCTCATGATCGCCCCCCCCCCCCCCACTGTGCAGCACCTGCCGGACCCCGCAAGCCCACGTACAGTTACGTGCTTTCGCACAGGGGAGCCAACCTGCCGCAGTAAAACTGTGGCGGCTGGTCGAAAAGCTGATAATGAGTTATGTGTTTGGTGAAATTTACTCTCAGTATTGTGGAAAACTTTTCATTTTTATGTTAATGCATTTTTTACACGTTCTTACAGCTGTCTGGTATAAACACATTGCCATCTATTCTAAATAATAGAAGCTACTTATATGTATAAACTTGTTCCAAAGAAACAACCAAAAAGGTAAGAAAGATATTTTTTTATTACCCTGTTTCCCCTAAAATAAGACCTAGCGTGAGTGTCGGTGATGGCTGCAATATAAGCCCTACCCCCCAAATAAGCCCCACCCTCTTTCCCCGAAAATAAGCCCTACCCTGAAAATAAGACATAGAAGGACTTTAACTAGGGCTTATTTGGGTGGTAGGGCTTATATTGCAGCCATCGTCGACAATCACGCTAGGTCTTATTTTAGGGGAAACAGGGTATGTTAGGTATGCTGTGTAAATGGAAGCACACAACACACATATAGTGGGAATTTCTAAAATTTGACTGCATAAGTGTAAATACACTTTAAAGGGTTAGTTCAGATCTATAAAAGAAAAAAACTACTATGCATTCACACTACACCATAGCAGCCACCTATGCTGATAAGATCTTACAACCATGCCTCTCCTCTGGTATCATAACTTGTGGGCCACGTTCCCAAATACAGAAGCTTGCTGGAAAAAACTGCCACTGCTTTACATGGCTTTACATGGCTCTAAACCATCTTACTAATAGCTATTAGCTATTAGTAGGACACAACACCCCCCCCCCCCCCCCCCAAGACACTTTCCTTTTGCCAAAGGCTGTGCATATGCAGTGGGCTCTCCTCCTTGGAGGCTTGGCTCAGCTCACCAGCTACGAAAGGTTTGGGAGAGCGAGCATACTGTGCTGGAAGGCGTTCATTATAATGGCCGCTCTATCATAGAAGGCAGGCTTCTGTTACCCTGAATATGGCCCACAGGTATGTTGCCAATGGAGAGGCATGGTTGAAAGATCGGATCAGCATAGGGTGCTACTATGGTATAGTGTGACTGCATAGTAGTTGTTTTGTTTATATCTGAATGAACCCTATAAGGTAATTTACATTTTTTTTTATATTGCTCAAGCTGGCCACAGATGGATTGAAATTTGGCTGGTTCAACAGGGACCAGACAATTTTTTATTTTGTTACCATTTAAAGTTTTATCGTGTGCACCAGTAAGTACAATACAAATCAAGCATTGATATAAGGTACTGTAAGGGCAGCACAGTGGTGTAGTGGTTAGCACTCCCACCTAGCAGTAAGAAGGGTTGCTGGTTCAAATCCCAACCATGACACTACCTGCCTGGAGTTTGCATGTTCTCCCTGTGCCTGTGTGGGTTTCCTCCAGGTACTCCGGTTTCCTCCCACAATCCAAAGACATGCAGGTAGGTTAATTGGCTTCTGTCCAAAAATTGGCCCTAGTATATGAATGGGGACCTTGGATTGTGGGCTTCTTGAGGGTAGGGACCAATGTGAGTGTGCAATATACAGGCATAGGGACAATTGTAGACACTCACTCAGGTTGAACTGGATGGACTGGTGTCTTTATTCAACCTTACTAACTAACTATGAAACTATGAAGAATAGACTTTCTAGGTACATAGCGAATAGGATGATATCAACATGGCAACAAAGAGACTACATTATTAAAATGCAACAGTGTAAGACACTAAAATCATCCAGAGACTGGTGTACACCAACACATTTTCCAATAGGAAGAAGAAGGCATTACATCACAAAAGTTAGAAGACAAAAAGGCAAGTGTAAGAATTAAAAGAGACAAAGCAAGCTCAATTGGGTAAGACAGGAATTGAACCGAAAAAGAAAACTGGTTGAGAATGCATGCAGTTATAGTTGCTCAACAGAGGAGGCCACAAAGGTGTTGTAGTCTTGTGTGTACCGGAGACGTGCCAGTAAAACCAGGTTTTAGTGAATTGTTCCTCTTTTCGTTTTTATGCATCCTGTTAATATTTCCATCAGGTTCATTTCATTCACCACAGCTATCCACTGACCAACTGATGGGGGTTCCGAGCATTTCCATTTTTGCAGTATACATATTTTAGCGACATTAAGAAGATGGATCAAGAGGGACTTCTTATATCTATGCCTCAAAATCGGAGTAAGGTGAAGCAAGCACTGCGTCGGATCATCTGCTAGTGAAATGTCTGTCAGACTAAAAACCAATTTCCGAATGGTGTCCCAGAAGGGGTGGATAAGGGGGCATGTCCAAAATAAGTGTAATAGGGAACCCTCTCGCTGCTGAAAACACCAACAAGTGGAGGGTACTGAAGGGTAAATCTTATGTAAAAGCGTGGGCACTCTACACCATCGGGTCAGAACCTTAAACCCCATCTCCTGGAGACCAGTAAAATTTTGATCTATCTATGACTGTTCCCATTCAAGAGGAGTCACTCTAATGATCAACACCTTTGGAATGGGACTGTTGGTATATTTTTGTTCAATCATCATCTGAAGACAATTGACTGCAGATCTAATTTGTGTATTTTGGTACCGAAGGAGTCTCGCTGTCAGAATACAAAAGCGTAGCAAGGATTCCCCTATCCATGTCACCAGTGAAAGATTGCCTAGGAGTGCAAACTATTATTGAGTCTCCTTCTGAGATCCATGCTTCTAGTTCTTGGGGTGGTCATCAGCAAAGGTCCAGAGGACTAATGGCTCAGTTATAAGGCCTCATGTCCACTGTAAAGCTCAAAAATGTATTTTTCCCTACAAGAATTTTCAGCATGAAAAACACAGTAAAAACTGGGTTTTTGCACGTGTGTTAACACGTATTAATGCATGTTCCCACGTCTGGCCCAGAATTCTGGCCATTAGAATGAATTAACATGGGAACGTGTTAGCACGCCTAGCATTGAAGCGCGCTAATGCACATTTTTTTCACTTTTCAGCTTTTTGTATGCTCAAAAGCTCCTATCCTAAACACACAAGTGATGTTTTTTTTCTGCTTGTAAACTCCTGTGCCACTAAAATCGTGAAAATGCTTATAGTGTTCATGGACACATACAGTAGGCTAACATAGAAGAGAGATAATGGGCAGAGAAAAGTAAAAGCTCAAAACAGCTCAAATACCCGTAGGAGCTTCTTTGAGCTGCAGTGTGCATGAGGCCTAAAGAAGTACAACAGGGGATGGGAAAGTGACTCAAGAAAGGGAGGACAACAAAGAGGAGGGAAAAAAAGAGATGATACGAGGGGCAGTAAACGGTCTCTTCCACTTTTTGTTTTCAAGACAATAGCAATGCCTAGGGACCCTATCAGTTAAATAAAACGGTATGGAATAAAATGGATCTGTTCCCTTTGAAAGAATCAAACACTTTCAGAACAGAGTATATACACTATATATATATATATATATATATATATAATCTCACAAAAGTGAGTACATACCTCACATTTTTGTAAATATTTAATTATATCTTTTCATGTGACAACACTGAAGAAATTACACTTTGCTACAATGTAAAGTAGTGAGTGTACAGCTTGAATAATAGTGTACATTTTGCTGTCCCCTCAAAATAACTCAACACACAGCCATTAATGTCTAAACCAATGGCAACAAAAGTGAGTACACCCCTAAGTGAAAATGTCCAAATTTAGCCCAAAGTGTCAATATTTTCTGTGGCCACCATTATTTTCCAGCACTGCCTTAACCCTCTTGAGCATGGAGATCACAGGTTGACACTGAAGTCCTCTTCTACTCCTCCATGATGACATCACGGAGCTGGTAGATGTTAGAAACCTTGTGCTTCTCCACCTTCTGTTTTGAGGATGCCCCACAGATGCTCAATAGGGTTTAGGTCTGAAGATATGCTTGGTCAGTCCCATCATCTTTATGCTCAACTTCTTTAGCAAGGCAGTGGTCTTCTTGAAGGTGTGTTTGGGATCATTATCATGTTGGAATAGTGCCCTGCAGCCTAGTCTTCGAAGGGAAGGGCTCGTGCTCTGCTTCAGTATGTCACACTACATGTTGGCATTCATGGTTCCCTCAATGAACTGTAGTTACCCATTGCTGGCAGCACTCATGCAGCCCCAGACCATGACCCTCCCACCACCATGCTTGACTGTAAACAAGACACACTTGTCTTTGTACTCCTCCCTTGGTTGCCGTCATACATGCTTGACACCATCTGAACCAAATAAGTTTATCTTGGTCTCAGACCACAGGACATGGTTCCAGTAATCCATGTCTTTAGTCGGCTTTTCTTCAGAAAACTGTTTGTGGGCTTACTTGTGCATTATCTTTAGAAGAGGCTTCCTTCTGGGATGACAGCTATGCAAACCAATTTGATGCAGTGTGTGGCAGATGGTCTGAGCACTGACAGGCTGACCCCCCACCCCTTCAACCTCTGCAGCAATGCTAGCAGCACTCATACATCTCTTTTCCCAAAGGCAACCTCTGGATATGATGCTCAGCATGTGCACGCAACTTCTTTGGTCGATCATAGCAAGGCCTGCTCTGAGTGGAATCTGTCCTGATAACCAGCTGTATGGTCTTGGCCACCATGCTGCAGTTCAGTTTTAGGGTCTTGGAAATCTTCTTATAGCCTAGGCCATCTTTAAGTAGAGAAACAATTCTTTTTTTTTTAGATTCTCAGAGAGTTCCTTGCCATGACGTGCCATATTGAACTTCCAGTGACCAGTATGAGAGAGTGAGAGAGATAACGCCAAATTTAACCCATCTGCTCTCCATTCGCATCTGAGACCTTGTAACACTAACAAGTCACATGACACCAGGGTGGGGAGTGGGTGGCCAGTTGGGCCCAATTTGGACATTTTGACTTAGTGGTTTACTCTTTTGTTGCCAGCAGTTTAGACATTAATGGCTGTGTGTTGAGTTATTTTGAGGGGAGAGAAAATATACACTGTTATACAAGCTGTACACTCACTACTTTACATTGTAGCAAAATGTAATTTCTTCAGTGTTGTCACATGAAAAGATATAATAAAATATTTACAAAAATGTGAGGTATGTACTCACTTTTGTGAGATACTGTGTATATATATATATATATATATATATATATATCACACACACACACACACACACACACACACACCAAATAAACAATATGTAGCATTCCATTGACTTATCCATAGGGAGGGATTTTCTAGCTGCTGCAGTCAGCTCCTTCTGATAACATTTACCCATTAGAGGAATAACTGACCTGCAGTGTCTGAGTGCTGCCAGCTGCTGGGACCCAGGAGCCAGAAAATAACTGTATGTTTTTTATCCTAAGAAACCAAATAGTTATTTTGGTCTTAATCCAACATATGAAATATCCAGAGAGTGGAATGAAACACTGAATGTAAGGGGATTCAGGGATGGCTGTAATCATACACGCTGTGAGGGAGGGATCTGGAAATCTGGATGAAGAGACAGAAGAAACATTTTAAGTGAAGTAAAATAGAAACCTTTTCTTCTATACAGCAGGACCTTAGCGAAGATGTAAATCAATCCTTTTTATTTTATCTCTTTACATTGATGCTGCTTACAGTGCACTTTGTTTATGTAGCGGCGGCTCCTGAAGAGCACGCGCTATGCATTTTTCAAAGTTATACCCAAACCAAACTGCAGTTTAGGCAAAGTTTATTTGTCTAAATTGGACCTCTGCATCAGTCTGACTGGACTGTGAGATGTTCAGCCTTGCCACAGGGGGCACTGTCTCTTGTGGTAGGAGTGGAACTACGGTCTGGTTAGGTGTTTAAGTTACTCTCTTTCGGGGCCAGGTCAGTGGGAGTGGCCCTCTCGCTGTTCCCTCTGGGAGAGGGTATTTAAGATGCGGAAGTCACATGGTTCGGGGTTCTGGTCCAGTATGATGTGCTGATTGCATGGCCCTGGTCCTCCTGACCAGCCCCCAGGAAGGCTATGGCCTTCCTGGGGGCTGGAACTTTAATGTTTTGGAGCTGGCTAGCCCAAGGCGAGGAAACTAAAGGAGGATTCTGAGGTGGTTGGGTGCCGTCTCCAGTTCGGGAGAGACCCAGTGTACTTCAAGCATTCCGGGGGGGGGGGACTCTTTAGAAGAACACCAGGTATGGGTTGGTTTTCTTAACAAGAGCCTCGAAGGGCTGAAGTAACCGAGAGAATCCGGTCTTGTTGATATCGCCAAGCAGGCTGAAAGATCCAGGTATCCTACAAGTGTTCTGAAGCTTAGTTTCCCTACATGTTCTGCAACAACGGGTGTGACAGAAACTTTGTTCCTGAGTAAGCACCTTGTTGGCTGCTAGGCCTTGTGAGAGAGGGACTGTCCAACCTGGATCTTCATCCAGCTGCGAATGGCTATTCTCTGGATGCAGTCAAAGTAAGCAAGTTCTTTAATGTTTTTGGACTTTGACATTAAGAGTACCTGAACTTCCTTTTCCAACCCTCTGATCCCAAGTTGAAAGACTGCTCAATGGTTTGAGTTTTGCAAATAAAATCCATTCAAGTGGATCTATTGTCAGTCTCAAGTTACTGGGCCATCTACCATGGGACATCCCCTAGTCGTACAACAAGGAGAACTGAAGGTAATGGTAAGCCCAAAAATAAACAGCCGCTCCTTCAGGGGTTAGTGCTACATTTATCAAGTGAAAACCTGTAAAAACAGAACACAAGGGTTTCCATTGCTGGTCTTGGTTTGTAAAAATAGAGCTGTCATGCTGATCCACTGACTCTGTACAGTCCTGCTTTTATTTTGTCTTCACTTGCTGCATGCTTGTCTTGGGTCAGTGATTTAGAAATTACCGAAGCCAGGCAGCTTTAATGTTCAGATTAACTTAAAGCCCAACTCCAGTCACAAAAAAAAAATTATATTTGCAGTGGTCCTTCCTCACACTGCAAAAATTAAAAGCTAGTTTTTCCCTTGGGAGTAGAGGAATCAGTTTTTTCCTGAAAGGCTCCATGGCAGCATACGTGTGGGTAGCCCCGCCTCCACGATTACCCAATAGGACCCAACTCCCATAAATCTTTGCTCCTGGCCACTATCAGTGTTCCTTTTTTGTCCTCCCCAGTAGGACCAGATGGTTTCTTTCCTGGAAATAAAACTTCACGACAATCGATTGGCTGATTGACTGAGAAATTTTCCTCCGATAGGCCCTGACTGTTAAGCAGAGTATGGAGAGTATTTGCAGAGTAGCGCTGAAGAAAGGATTTCCTACCTGAGTGCGCACGGTCTGTGTCCCGTTGCTATGGGTGACCATTATCTGCTGGAGGTATGGCGTGTGTGTTCCAGTCCGTTCGGCCAGGTGATCGTTGGTGGAGTGGTGAGCCTTTTATCTATCCATGGCAGCATTGTATTTGTGTGTATTTCTTTTGTTTGTCTTGCGGTCTCCTCCATGCTGTTTGCGTTCGCTTTCGCGTTCCAGCAAACCTCTCTCCTACTTCCGGGTTATGCAGGCGTTCTGCGCATGTGCGAACCCGGTATGAGACCGAGGCTTGGTTCCCGCGCATGCGCGCGAGCGCCTCGCGTCTGACGTCGGCGATGACGTCACGGGCGCCAAATTTAAAAGGCTTTGGAAGCTGTCAGAACCCTGGGAATGTTTGCAGTGGTCGCAGCGACTTCCCGGGGCTGTCAGTGCGGCGGTTTAAGGTAAGAGCATGTCCCTTAGGCTGGGGAAATGCTTTTTTAGAAAAAAAAAAAAAAAATGTTTGTTTTATTTTTCTCTTTGGTTGCAGTGTTTCTTAACCACTTGGGGACCGCCGTATTGCCAATGTACGTCAACACAATGGCACGGGCAGGCACAATCACGTAAATGTACGTGAATGCCTTCTAGCGGGTGGGGGGTCCGATCGGACCCCCTCCCGCTAGATACGGCGGTCCCTTTCGGTGCCGGAGCGATCGGCGATGAGGGGATGGCCGTTGGTTTCCGCCCATCCCCTCTCGATCGCTCCTGGCCAGTGACGAACTTCCTCCCCTGTGAAAATGTAAACACAGGAGGAGGAAGTGATGTCACACTCCTCGTGGCGGTCTTTTTGAACCGGACAGCGAGGAGTGAAGACCTTCAAGTAAGTGCACCAACAGTCCACTGACACATAGGTACACACAGGCACACATTTCACCCCAGTCACCCCCCGATCACCCCCCCGATCGGCCCCCCGCCCCCCCCCAGTCACAGTGTCACTAATGCAGTGTTCATTTATTTATTGATCACTACATTTAGTGTCAGTTGTGACTGTAAAAAGTGTCAGGGCAGCTAGTGTTAGGCCCCTTTAGGTCCAGGGTAGCCCCCTACCCCCCCCCTAATAAAGGTTTAACCCCTTGATTGCCCTCCCAGTTAACCCTTTCACCCTCTTTTACCAGTGTCACTAAGCGATCGTTTTTCTGATCGCTGCAATAGTGTCACTGGTCCCGCTAGGAAGCTAATTTTTTTTTTAGGTTCAACGCCAGGTTTTTATACCGTTAGGTACCCCGATATATAACATAATAAAGGTTTTAACCCTTTGATTGCCCCTAGAGTTAACCCTTTCACCAGCGATCGCTGCATAAGTGTCACTGGTGACGCTGGTTAGCCAGTTAGTTATTTAGTTATTTAGGTTTCCCGTCAGCTTTTTATAAAGCTTCAGGTACCCCCATATAAATACCCAATAAAGGTTTTAACCCCTGATCACCCGGCGGGTGATATAAATTTGGTTTTAGGGTCAGAAAGGGTCTGCGTCGCCCCAGGCAGTGCTAGGTTAGTGCCAGCACCGCTAACACACACGCGCAAAGCATACACCTCCCTTAGTGGTATAGTATCCGAACAGATCAATATCTGATCTGATCAGATCTATACTAGCGTGCCCAGCAATTTAGGGTTCTAAAAAAACGCATTGTTAGCGGGATCAGCCCAGATACCTGCTAGCACCTGCGTTTTGCCCCTCTGCCCAGCCCAGCCCAGCCCACCCAAGTGCAGTATCGATCGATCACTGTCACTTACAAAACACAACACACATAACTGCAGCGTTCGCAGAGTCAGGCCTGATCCCTGCGATCGCTAACAGTTTTTTTTGGTAGCGTTTTATACAGTCGCTGACAGGCTAGGTGCTTTTTTACCTGTGAGTCTCACTACTGTACCCCTAAATTTAGAGCCCAAAATGGCAAAGCGAAGGTACACTAGTGAAGAGGCCTACACGTTTCTGAGCATGACAGATAGTGAAGAGGAAGACACTGATCTGTCAGATTCAGGCTCAGAATACGAACCTGTAGAGGACAGCGCCTCCATGTCAGATAGCTCTGACGACGAAGAAGAGGTCCCTGCTATTGTCAGGCGTACCCGACCCCGATTTTCTGATGTTGTTGAGGTGCAGGAACCGCAAGTCCCTCGTATGGAGTATAGAGCCAGTACTAGCGCCGCTCATCCTTTTGGTGAACTGGCAAGCACCAGCGGCCTAGTACACCCTGGACGTACATCCAGCACTGCAGTATCACGTGGTGACGTGGCGAGTCCCATAAGTGCAGTTCAAGCTGGCGAGGTGGCAAGCACAAGTAGTGTCCCGCTGCCACCAAGAAGAAGACAAAGACAGGCCCGTCGTACCCATAGTGCCCTTCCTGCAGAATTCGCCAATCCTGATTGGGTGCCCACCACTTCTGCAGAACCCGTACTTCCCCCATTCACTGCCCAACCCGGTATTCAGGTGGATACAGATGATTTTACGCCACTCGATTTTTATTCTCTGTATCTCACGGAAGATCTCTATAGATCTATTGTGGACCAAACCAATTTATATGCTGGTCAACGCATCGCCGCTAATCCCCAGTTGCCGTCTCTTGCCAGAGATTGGAAACCAGTTACGGTTTCCGAATTTAAGACGTTTTTGGGCCTTTCCCTCAACATGGGCACACACAAATTTATGCGGATGCGGGCTTATTGGTCCACGCATCCGGCTGACCACATGCCCGTGTTCTCTAACTCCATGTCCAGGAAACGATACGAGCAGATCTTGCGGTTCTTGCACTTCAGTGACAATGAACTTTGTCGTCCACGTGGAGACCCTGAATACGATCGGCTCTACAAAATTCGGCCCCTCATAAACCACTTCAACCAACGTTTTGCAGACTTTTACTCCCCAAAAAGTTGTCTGCGTTGATGAGTCCCTGGTTAAGTTTACTGGTCGCTTGTCATTCAAACAGTACATTCCCAACAAGCGTACCAGATACGGGGTCAAGCTCTATAAGTGCTGTGACAGGGCCACAGGCTATGCATGGAGCTTTATGGTTTATGAGGGTAAAGATAGTTACGTAGACCCGGAGAACTGCCCTGATTACATAGGAAGCGCTGGCAAGATAGTGTGGAAATTGGTGTCACCCTTATTCGGAAAGGGGTACCACTTGTACGTGGACAACTATTACACCAGCGTGCCACTGTTTAGTCATTTATTTGATAATCAGATTGGAGCATGTGGCACCGTGCGACCTAATCGCCGGGGCTTTCCCCAGCGGCTTGTAGATTCCCGTCTTAGGCTGGGGGAGAGAGCCTGCTATCGGTGTAATAATTTGCTCGCTATGAAGTGGAGGGATAATAAGAATGTTTTCGTTCTTACCTCCCTTCATGCAGACACGACGGTCCAAATTTCTACGGCGACTGGTATTGTGGAGAAACCCCTCTGTGTCCACGAATATAACAAAAATATGGGAGGGGTGGACCTCAATGACCAGATGTTGGCGCCGTATCTAACTTCCCGTAAGACCAGACGCTGGTACAAAAAAGTGTCTGCTTACTTATTTCAATTGGCTTTGCTGAATGCTTTTGTGCTATACAAAACTTCAGGCGGAACATTAACCTTTCTTTTCTTCCAAAGAGAGGTTGTCACAGAGCTTCTGTTTCCAGACGGTTCTGTACCTCACCATTCCCAACCAAATGCAGTAAGCCGGCTGCATGAGAGGCATTATTCTTATGTCCTCCCGAGTACCCCTACCCAACGAGCCCCCCAAAAAAGATGTCGTGTCTGTAGCAAGCGCGGATATAGGCGTGACACCCGTTCTTATTGTCCACGCTGTCCTGGCAATCCTGGTCTTTGTCAGGGTGAGTGTTTTGAACGCTACCACACACTAGTGAAGTATTAGCGTAGGGTACAGCATTTCACAGGCTAGGCACACTTACACAGGGTCTCCCAAGATGCCATCGCATTTTGAGAGACCCGAACCGTTACAGTTACAGTTTACAGTTCAAAAAAAAGTGTATAAAAAAAAAAAAAGTAAAATAAAAAAACCAAAAAAAATATAAAATATAAAAACCAAAAATAGTTGTCGTTTTATTGTTCTCTCTCTCTCTCTCTCTCTCTCTCTCTTCTCTCAAATTTTTTATACTTTACTGTTTACTGTGTTATTGTTAACCATTTTTCATGTTTTCAGGTACGCCATTCAGCTGCAGCGTGGATTTATTTATCTTGACAGCAACAGCGTTTGCTCCCACGATACATAAAGCCGCGACTCCAGTGCTGTAGGAGGTGATTTCACCACCACAGTTAAAAAAGAGCATATATGCCGAAGCATGGGGGCATAAGGGGTGGAGGAGCGATTTTGCTCCTAATGCCGCGTACATACGGTCAAAATTCCGACGGAGGGCTTGCCCGTGGAAAAGTTTGAACGTATGTACGCAGCATAACTTTTTTGCGGGAGGATGCCCCCATGCTTCGGCATATATATATATTTTAGGCACAGGTTGTGTTAAAAAATGTTTTATTTTTTACTGTTTTTTTTGGCAATTGCTTTGCAGGTATGGTATGGTAAGGTTTTACTGGGATGTTACTTTGTTTTAACGTTAACCATAATTTGCTTAGCAGGTACGCCATTCAGCTGCAGCGCGGATTTATTTATCTTGACAGCAACAGCGTTTGCTCCCACGATACATAAAGCCGTGACTCCAGTGCTGTAGGCGGTGATTTCACCACCACAGTTAAAAAAGAGCATATATGCCGAAGCATGGGGGCATAAGGGGTGGAGGAGTGATTTTGCTCCTAATGCCGCGTACATACGGTCAAAATTCCGACAGGGGGCTTGCCCATGGAAAAGTTTGAACGTATGTACGCGGCATAACTTTTTTGCGGGAGGATGCCCCCATGCTTCGGCATATATAAATGGTGCATGTATGTCCATCATTAGAAGTGGGTGGATGAAGGGAGGTATCTAATGGTGGGCATACCCACCGATCAATCTCTTTTTTTTCGTTCAGACAACATGACTCTCAGTAAATAGCTTGGGGTGTCTACTTTCCAAAATGGGGTAATTTGGGGGGGTTTTGTGCTATTTTGGCATTTTATGGCCTTTGCACCCTTAGAAATCCTGAAGGTGGTGATTGGTTTTCGGGGTGCCGTACGCGACTAGACTCCCAAAAAGTCCCACACATGTGGTATCCCCATACTCGGGAGAAGTAGCTGAATATATTTTGGGGTGCAATTCCACATATAACCATGGCATGTGTGAGCAATATATCATTTAGTGACAACTTTTTGTCCTTTTTTTTTTTTTTTAGTCATTATTCAATCCCTTAGGACAAAAAAAATAAATATTCAATGGGCTCAACATACCCATCAGCAGTTTCCTTGGGGTGTCTACTTTCCAAAATGGGGTCATTTGGGGGGGTTTTGTGCCATCTTGGCATTTTATGGCCGTCAAAACTGTGATAGGTAGTGAGGAGTAAAATAAAAAAATTATGCCCTTAGAAATCCTGAAGGCGGTGCTTGGATTTTGGGGTCCCGTACGCGGCTAGGCTCCCAAAAAGTCCCACACATGTGGTATCCCTGTACTCAGGAGAAGCAGCAGAATGTATTTTGGGGTGTCATTTCACATATGCCCATAGCATGTGTGAGCAATATATCATTTAGTGACAACTTTGTGCAAAAAAAAAAAAGTTTGTAATATTCCCGCAACTTGTGGCAAAATATAAAATATTCCATGGACTCAACATGCCTCTCAGTAAATAGCTTGGGGTGTCTACTTTCCAAAATGGGGTCATTTTGGGGGGTTTTGTGCTATTTTGGCTTTTTATGGCCTTCGAAACTGTGATAGGTAGTGAGGGGTGAAATCAAAAATTTGCACCCTTAGAAATCCTGAAGGTGGTGATTGGTTTTCGGGATGCCGTGCGCGACTATACTCCCAAAAAGTCCCACACATGTGGTATCCCCGTACTCGGGAGAAGTAGCGGAATATATTTTGGGGTGCAATTCCACATATAACCATGGCATGTGTGAGCAATATATCATTTAGTGACAACTTTTTGTACATTTTTTTTTTTTTTTTTTTTTTTAGTCATTATTCAATCCCTTAGGACAAAAAAAATAAATATTCAATGGGCTCAACATACCCATCAGCAGTTTCCTTGGGGTGTCTACTTTCCAAAATGGGGTCATTTGGGGGGGTTTTGTGCCATCTTGGCATTTTATGGCCGTCAAAACTGTGATAGGTAGTGATAGGTAGTGAGGAGTAAAATAAAAAAATTATGCCCTTAGAAATCCTGAAGGCGGTGCTTGGATTTCGGGGTCCCGTACGCGGCTAGGCTCCCAAAAAGTCCCACACATGTGGTATCCCTGTACTCAGGAGAAGCAGCAGAATGTATTTTGGGGTGTCATTTCACATATGCCCATAGCATGTGTGAGCAATATATCATTTAGTGACAACTTTGTGCAAAAAAAAAAAGTTTGTAATATTCCCGCAACTTGTGGCAAAATATAAAATATTCCATGGACTCAACATGCCTCTCAGTAAATAGCTTGGGGTGTCTACTTTCCAAAATGGGGTCATTTTGGGGGGTTTTGTGCTATTTTGGCTTTTTATGGCCTTCGAAACGGTGATAGGTAGTGAGGGGTGAAATCAAAAATTTGCACCCATAGAAATCCTGAAGGTGGTGATTGGTTTTCGGGATGCCGTGCGCGACTATACTCCCAAAAAGTCCCACACATGTGGTATCCCCGTACTCGGGAGAAGTAGCGGAATATATTTTGGGGTGCAATTCCACATATAACCATGGCATGTGTGAGCAATATATCATTTAGTGACAACTTTTTGTACATTTTTTTTTTTTTTTAGTCATTATTCAATCCCTTAAGACAAAAAAAATAAATATTCAATGGGCTCAACATACCCATCAGCAGTTTCCTTGGGGTGTCTACTTTCCAAAATGGGGTCATTTGGGGGGGTTTTGTGCCATCTTGGCATTTTATGGCCGTCAAAACTGTGATAGGTAGTGATAGGTAGTGAGGAGTAAAATAAAAAAATTATGCCCTTAGAAATCCTGAAGGCGGTGCTTGGATTTCGGCGTCCCGTACGCGGCTAGGCTCCCAAAAAGTCCCACACATGTGGTATCCCTGTACTCAGGAGAAGCAGCAGAATGTATTTTGGGGTGTCATTTCACATATGCCCATAGCATGTGTGAGCAATATATCATTTAGTGACAACTTTGTGCAAAAAAAAAAAAGTTTGTAATATTCCCGCAACTTGTGGCAAAATATAAAATATTCCATGGACTCAACATGCCTCTCAGTAAATAGCTTGGGGTGTCTACTTTCCAAAATGGGGTCATTTTGGGGGGTTTTGTGCTATTTTGGCTTTTTATGGCCTTCGAAACTGTGATAGGTAGTGAGGGGTGAAATCAAAAATTTGCACCCTTAGAAATCCTGAAGGTGGTGATTGGTTTTCGGGATGCCGTGCGCGACTAGACTCCCAAAAAGTCCCACACATGTGGTATCCCCGTACTCGGGAGAAGTAGCGGAATATATTTTGGGGTGCAATTCCACATATAACCATGGCATGTGTGAGCAATATATCATTTAGTGACAACTTTTTGTACTTTTTTTTTTTTTTAGTCATTATTCAATCCATTAGGACAAAAAATATAAATATTCAATGGGCTCAACATACCCATCAGCAGTTTCCTTGGGGTGTCTACTTTCCAAAATGGGGTCATTTGGGGGGGTTTTGTGCCATCTTGGCATTTTATGGCCGTCAAAACTGTGATAGGTAGTGATAGGTAGTGAGGAGTAAAATAAAAAAATTATGCCCTTAGAAATCCTGAAGGCGGTGCTTGGATTTCGGGGTCCCGTACGCGGCTAGGCTCCCAAAAAGTCCCACACATGTGGTATCCCTGTACTCAGGAGAAGCAGCAGAATGTATTTTGGGGTGTCATTTCACATATGCCCATAGCATGTGTGAGCAATATATCATTTAGTGACAACTTTGTGCAAAAAAAAAAAGTTTGTAATATTCCCGCAACTTGTGGCAAAATATAAAATATTCCATGGACTCAACATGCCTCTCAGTAAATAGCTTGGGGTGTCTACTTTCCAAAATGGGGTCATTTTGGGGGGTTTTGTGCTATTTTGGCTTTTTATGGCCTTCGAAACGGTGATAGGTAGTGAGGGGTGAAATCAAAAATTTGCACCCTTAGAAATCCTGAAGGTGGTGATTGGTTTTCGGGATGCCGTGCGCGACTATACTCCCAAAAAGTCCCACACATGTGGTATCCCCGTACTCGGGAGAAGTAGCGGAATATATTTTGGGGTGCAATTCCACATATAACCATGGCATGTGTGAGCAATATATCATTTAGTGACAACTTTTTGTACATTTTTTTTTTTTTTTTGTCATTATTCAATCCCTTAAGACAAAAAAAATAAATATTCAATGGGCTCAACATACCCATCAGCAGTTTCCTTGGGGTGTCTACTTTCCAAAATGGGGTCATTTGGGGGGGTTTTGTGCCATCTTGGCATTTTATGGCCGTCAAAACTGTGATAGGTAGTGATAGGTAGTGAGGAGTAAAATAAAAAAATTATGCCCTTAGAAATCCTGAAGGCGGTGCTTGGATTTCGGGGTCCCGTACGCGGCTAGGCTCCCAAAAAGTCCCACACATGTGGTATCCCTGTACTCAGGAGAAGCAGCAGAATGTATTTTGGGGTGTCATTTCACATATGCCCATAGCATGTGTGAGCAATATATCATTTAGTGACAACTTTGTGCAAAAAAAAAAAGTTTGTAATATTCCCGCAACTTGTGGCAAAATATAAAATATTCCATGGACTCAACATGCCTCTCAGTAAATAGCTTGGGGTGTCTACTTTCCAAAATGGGGTCATTTTGGGGGGTTTTGTGCTATTTTGGCTTTTTATGGCCTTCGAAACTGTGATAGGTAGTGAGGGGTGAAATCAAAAATTTGCACCCTTAGAAATCCTGAAGGTGGTGATTGGTTTTCGGGATGCCGTGCGCGACTAGACTCCCAAAAAGTCCCACACATGTGGTATCCCCGTACTCGGGAGAAGTAGCGGAATATATTTTGGGGTGCAATTCCACATATAACCATGGCATGTGTGAGCAATATATCATTTAGTGACAACTTTTTGTACTTTTTTTTTTTTTTTTTTTTTTTTAGTCATTATTCAATCCCTTAGGACAAAAAAAATAAATATTCAATGGGCTCAACATACCCATCAGCAGTTTCCTTTGGGTGTCTACTTTCCAAAATGGGGTCATTTGGGGGGGGTTTGTACTGCCCTGCCATTTTAGCACCTCAAGAAATGAGATAGGCAGTCATAAATTAAAAGCTGTGTAAATTCCAGAAAATGTACTCTAGTTTGTAGACGCTATAACTTTTGCGCAAACCAAAAAATATACGCTTATTGACATTTTTTTTACTAAAGACATGTGGCTGAATAAATTTTGCCCTCAATGTATGACTAAAATTTAGTTTATTCGATTTTTCTTATAACAAAAAGAAGAAAATATCATTTTTTTTCAAAATTTTCGCTCTTTTTCCATTTATATCGCAAAAAATAAAAATCGCAGAGGCAATCAAATACCATCAAAAGAAAGCTCTATTTGTGGGAAGAAAAGGACGCAAATTTCGTTTGGGTGCAATATTGCATGACCGCGCAATTACCAGTTAAAGCAGCGCAGTGCGAAATTGCAAAAACACCTCTGGTCCTTAAGGTATTTATTGGTCCGGAGCTGAAGTGGTTAATTGTGGGTTTATTGTGAATATGGACGCCTTACTGCCTCCTAGTGGCCAGCCCGCTCATGTTAGGTAGGTCTTTAGTATTTATGCTTTTTATATATTGGAGAGAGTGTTTGGCATAGGTAGGATTGACTGTTTATCCTTTTCTCTCTCTGTCTGTTTTACCCTTACAGCCCTTCTGGGTCTGATCCACAACCTATCACTTCTAGACGCAGTGGATCATCAAGATCACACCGCCATAAATCCTCCTCAAGATCTAGCCAGCATAGGTCAAGATCTGAACAGCATAATAAAAATTATTCTCACCCCCCTGCTGCTCACTCCAGCAAGCGTACGGGAAAATCATGCTGGGGGTGCAGGATGCCTGTTCCTTCGGACGTATCCTTATGCGATCATTGCTTCTCCAAAGCTGCAGATGAAAGGGATGATGCAGACCAGCGTTTGGAGTCAATAGTAAGACGGGTTGTGAAGGAGTCTCTGCAGGAGAGGGATGCTCTACAGCTGTGTGAATCCCCGTCAGAATTATTGGCTCCTCCACCTGGAGAGAACCCATTGCAGGAGACATGGGAATCCTCTCAGCCAAGCCGCCTATCTGCTCCCATCTCAGATAGTGAATCTGACTGTGAGGATCCTGGTTTAGGTTTTGACTATGGACTGGTGCCTTCATTGGTCAAAGCAGTGAGAGAGGCTCTGAAGTGGGAAGACCCTATTACTTCCCCACCAAAGCAGAGAAAGTTCTTTAAACAGCTCAATAAGGAGCGACAATTTTTTTCCCTTCCTTTCAGAGTTGGGTGACATTATTACAGAGGAATGGAGCAAGGTGGATAAAAAGGGTTCTATGCAGTCAAAAATCCTGAAATTATATCCCTTTAAAGAAGAGGATGTGAAGCACCTGGAGTCAGCACCACTGGTGGATGCAGCACTCATGCGTTTGGTGAGATATGTAACCCTACCCTTAGAGGATACGGTATCCTTTAAAGATCCTTTGGAAAGGCGGATCGATTCAGACCTTAAGAGGATATATCTGACTTCTGGAATGGCTTGCAAACCAGTGCTTGCAATGGCAGCGGTATCCAAGGCCATAGAATCATGGGCTGACTCTGTAGAGGAATTCCTGAGGGGTATTTCTATTGAGTCAGCAAAAGACTCCCCTATTCAAGAAATCAGGATGGCGTCTGCCTTTTTGGGGGAGGCATCTATTGATGTTATCCGCCTGATATCTCGGGATATGTTAGCAGCAGTCTCAGCTCGCCGTGCGTTATGGCTCCGTCCATGGCTGGCGGATCCAGCATCCAAACAGGCCTGGTGCCGTATTCCCTTTGAGGGGTCATCTTTGTCCGGTAACAAGCTGGATACTGCCATATCCCGGGCTACAGGTGGGAAATCTGGGTTTCTTCCCCAGGACAGACGTCTTCAAAATCAAAGGCGTCCATTTCCTAGAAGACAAGGCCCTGATCGTGCCAGGGAGGCGCGGAGCTATAGACCTGGTCGAGAATTCTCAAGGTCATGGAGATCCAGGCAATCTTCTTTCAAAAATACCTCAAAAGGGGGTTCGTCCGGCAAGCAGGATTCCGCGAAATCCTTTTGAAATTGGGCCCGCTCAAACTTGTCAGGTGGGGGCTCGTCTTCTCCACTTCAGGCATGTTTGGGCGGCCTCAATTCGGGATTTTTGGACTGTAAAAACAATTTCCTCAGGTCACAAGTGGGGTTTTATCAGCACCCCAAAGCTAAGATTTATTCCCACAAATCTTCCAGAATCAAAAGAGAAGAAACAAGTCCTATTGACCTACGTGAACTCTTTACTGGATCAAGGCGCAGCCGTTCCCGTTCCAGAAGAAGAACGTGGAGAGGGCATGTATTCCCCTTTGTTCTGGTTCAAAAGAAAAACGGCACATGGAGGCCGGTAATAGATTTGACCCATCTCAATTCCTTCATTCGCAAAGAGAAGTTCAAGATGGAATCTCTGCTTACCATCCAGCAGTCCGTGTATCTGGGGGACTGGATGATATCAGTCGATTTGAAGGACGCTTACTTCCATGTTCCCGTGGCAAAGGAGTTTCAACAATACCTCCGCTTTGCAGTAGGCATTCAACATCTTCAATTTACATGTCTTTCCTTTGGGTTAACAACGTCCCCACGGGTCTTCTCCAAAGTTCTTTTGGCAGTTGTGGCCTTTCTCAGAGTCAAAGGTGTTCGTCTCCATCACTATCTCGACGACCTTCTTCTGCTATCCCAGAACAAAGATCAGCTCTTGGAGCACAAAGACCTAGTCATCTCCACTCTACAGGAGTTCGGGTGGCTTCTGAACTTAGAAAAGAGTCACCTAGATCCAACTCAGTCTCTTGTTTTCCTAGGGGCGCAGTTCAACACAGCAGAAGGTACTATCGCCCTTCCAGAAGAGAAGGTTGGAGTCATACGAGACAGGATTCATGCAGCCCTTGCAGCATCCCATCTCTCGGCTCTCCAATGTCTGAGGGTGATTGGCACAATGTCAGCCACCATTCCCATGGTAAAGTGGGCCCAGTGGCACACTCGTCCCTTTCAGAAGGGGTTTCTACAACAGTGGGACTTATCCAGCCAGACACAGCGCATATTCCTCACTCCAGCCATGAGGACGTCTCTTCTTTGGTGGCTACAGGGGAAGAACCTGCGCAACCACCATTCAATCATTCCCATCTCATGGGTCACGGTAACTTCAGATGCCAGCAACCGAGGATGGGGCGCTCACTGCCTTTCAGAGGTCGCTCAGGGCAGGTGGACGTTTCCATCACAGAGAGTCGTCTCCAATGTTCTGGAGCTAAGAGCGGCCTTCCAGGCGCTTCGGTCATTCCATCATCTGACAGCGAATGCCTCGGTCATGCTAAGGTTGGACAACACAACCGCGGTGGCTTACGTAAAGAAGCAAGGGGGAACTCGCAGCTGGTCCCTGTTACAGGAGACGGAGCCAATAATGAATTGGGCTCAGAAGAATTTGTCCAACCTTTCTGCAGTCTACATCCCAGGGGTGCAGAATGTTCAGGCGGACTTCCTATCGCGTGTCGAGTTGGACAACAACGAGTGGTCTCTACACCGGGAAGTATTCGATTGGCTCCTGACCTTAGGATTGTCCCTGGAAGTCGACTTGTTCGCTTCCCCGTGCAATCGGAAGCTTCCGAAATATTACTCAAGGTTCAGGGATCCCCAGGCATATGGGATAGATGCCCTCACAGAACTTTGGAAGTTTCAGACAGCTTACGCCTTCCCTCCAGTTCCGGTGATCCTGCAATTCCTTCGGAGACTCAGGTCAGAGAAGGCGGAGATTCTCGCAGTGATTCCTTTCTGGCCCAACAGACCTTGGTTCCCTCTACTGCTGCTCCTCAGTTTTCGAGAGCCAGTTCCCCTGCCTCTCAGGTCGGATTTGCTATCTCAAGGCACAAGGTTACATCCATGCCCATCATGTCTGAATCTCAAGGTATGGTTTTTGAGAGGGAAAGGCTAGAAGCTCTTGGTTGTCCGGAAGAGGTCATCCCAACCCTTCTCAATTCCAGACGCGGGAGTACTAATAGGGTATATGAGCGTATATGGTCCAAGTTTTCGGCCCATATGTCCACCAGAGAAAATTCTTGCAGTTCTCCAACAATACAAGACATACTAAGCTTTCTTCAAACAGGCCTTGATTTACCTCTAGCTATCAGTTCATTGAGAGTCCAAGTATTGGCTATTTCAGCCTTTACGGGTATTTCCTGGGCAAACCATGCACTGGTACAACAATTCTTCAAGGGAGCTACCAGGCTCAGACCCCAAAGAAAACCAAGGTTTCCTAAATGGGACCTCCCTTTAGTGCTGGATTTTCTCTCAAACCTTGGAAAGGATTCTACGGAGCCTCTGTCCATAAGGGATCTCACTCTCAAGACCATCTTCTTGGTAGCTATAACCTCAGCCAAGAGAGTTTCTGAGATTAGGAATCTAGGTTCGGAAGAACCCTTTCTGACTTTCTTTCCAGATAGGGCAGTATTGATTCCCATGTTGGGATCGCATCCCAAAGTAACCTCGGTCTTCCATGAGAATCAGGAAGTTGTGCTTCCCACTTTCAAAAACTCAGAGAGTCAGGATGTTCATCCTCTGGACGTAGGACACGCGCTGAAACAATATTTGGAAGTCACAGCTCCCTTTAGACAAACGAAATTTCTTTTTGTTCTCCCTCATGGCAAGAATAAAGGATTGCGAGCTTCGGCTAGATCTATCTCTACCTGGATCGTTCAGATCATTCAGAGGGCATACAGAGCAAAGGGCTTGGCTCCTCCTGAGGCATTAACGGCTCATTCAACACGGAGTATTTCAACATCGTGGGCAGCTTCTCGCCATGTGGCGCCTGAAGTTATTTGCAGAGCGGCCTCTTGGTCTTCTATTAATACCTTTGTTTCTCATTACTGTGTAGAGCCAGCGGCTCTGTCTTCTGTTAATTTTGGTTTGCAAGTTTTGTCGGTTGACAATGCTAAATAAACTTTTGTTCTTTGCTCGACATTTTGCCCACCCGGGTGTGTTTGGCGAGTTATTTCCCACACGTATGCTGCCATGGAGCCTTTCAGGAAAACGGAAAATTTATATCAAATACTTACCGTAATTTTCCTTTCCTGATAGGCTCCATGGCAGCAGGAGTTCCCTCCCAAATGTCTGGAGTCGGCTAGTTACGGAACACTGATAGTGGCCAGGAGCAAAGATTTATGGGAGTTGGGTCCTATTGGGTAATCGTGGAGGCGGGGCTACCCACACGTATGCTGCCATGGAGCCTATCAGGAAAGGAAAATTACGGTAAGTATTTGATATAAATTTTCAGTTTTTTTTACTAAAGGCAAATCCACTTTGCACTGCAACTGCACTGAAAGTGCACTTGGAAGTAAAGTCGCTGTAGATCTGAGGGGGACATGCAAGAAAAATAAAAAACAGCATTTTAGCTTGCACATGATTGGATGATAGAAATCAGCAGAACTTTCCCTCATTTAGATCTTCCCCTCAGATCTACAGGGACTGCACTTCCAAGTGCACTTGCAGTGCACGTGTAGTGCAAAGTGGATTTGCCTTTAGTAAATCAACCCCAAGGTGTAATACTTGCAGGGTAGGGGCAAGGAAGTGCCCAATGTAGTCCCCCAAATTGGCCATTGGTTGGGAAGCCTGTAGTGAAAAGTATACACTGCAGTGAAAATGCCCAGATAGCTGCTAAATGACCACAAAGTAGTGAATGGGGTGTATCCAGGGCTGGTGCTACCACTACGGTAGATGAACTGGGCAGCGGATAAGGGCGCAGCCACAGCCAGGCGGACTCTGGGAAGACTAATGTAAGGGAAGACTTTGGGGATACTACTGAAAGTGAGGTCTCTGTTGTAAGGGTGAACTCTGGGAACCCTAATTTTAGGGGGGACTCGGAGGACCTATATTTAAAGAGAGGGGGCTCTTGGGACCCTGATGAAAAGGGGGGAGACTTTGTGGAACCTAATGAAATTTGTAAACTTTGTTTTAAGGGGGGTCAGGCCTGGGGGGCCCAGGCCTAAAGGTGTGTAAGGGGCCCCAAAATTTCTGACAGGTGCTCTGTTCCCCACACACTGTGCCGACGTTCCGCATACTGCTGCAGGATTGGATGATGTTAGCTGCAAACTTCAGCCAATCCAATGAAGAAGGGGTATCCAGCCAATGAGTTGAGCGTGCAACATCACTTCCTCCCAGCTCTCAAGTCAATCTCCACAATGAGCTAATGTTGGCAAGGAGATGAGAAAGCATCACCGTATAGACTGCATTTGTAGCCTTTATTTTGTATGGGGGGGGGGGGGGGGGTTGCAAGTAGTTTGTCTTGCCTATGGTGCAAAATAGTCTAGCACTGGCCCTGGATGTATCATAGGGAGTTTCAGCCCTGTCCCTGCTAGTGTGGGGCATCTTGAGTAGAGTGCTCTGTGTAAATACTCTGACAGGAGTCCGCTGGCATCTGTAGTTCATAAGAGGAAATGCAAGGACCAAGGAAGCAAAGCAGTCATCTTTGAAGAGCTAGCTTCTGTATTTGTCTGGTTCATCAATTGCAGCCATTAATGGCTCTCTTGGCATCCTCCACCCTCACATCCTTTATCTGAAAATTAAAATAGCTAGGTGGAAGATTGTCAGCTAAATTTCAACTGCACCCATGCAGTCACTCTGCAGGTATTATGGCAGCTATGGGGTTCGGCTGTCAGAATACAACAGCTGGCAGTAGGAGATATTATCATCATTGCTGTTTATCACGGATGGGGAAATTGGTACATTTCGTTTGTTCATTCCATAAAATCTTACAGTGTATGGCCTGTTTAAAATTACAGCAATGCCTGTTTTTTTTTTTTTTTTTTTAACAATAGTATAGCAAACATTTTACAACCATGCTTACAAATGTAAAACCCTAACAACATTTAAAGGGCATACAAGCACAGGTCTGGAATAATAAACTCAGAGAAGCATACACTGGTGAATAGCTACGAGTTATTCATTTCAGTTTTTCACCTACGTATTGCTGTTCCTGTCCCATTAAGTGCACTTGCTGTAAGTCTGAGGGGTAGATCTGAAATGAGTGGAAGCTCTGCTGATTTTATCATCCAATCATGTGCAAGCTAAAATTCTGTTTTTTATTTTCCTTGCATGCCCCCCTCGGATCTACAGCGACTTCACTTCCAAGTGCACTTGCAGTCCAAAGTGGATTTTCCTTTAGTAAATAACCCCCAATGTGTGGTCATCTCCACTCAACAGACATTGGTCATTTGATGGACTTTTGTTGGAGGGACAGGTTAGAAGATTTTCCCTGATCAGTGGCTGCAGCCAAGTGAATGCTGCCATTGATCAGTGTATTCTGACAGTTGTGGGTGCTGCTGTCAGATTACAATGTCCCAGCAGATGAGGATTCCTCCATCCACCTGCTGGCTGGACATGGCCAGCTTTATTCCCAAACACACTTACTGCAGGCTCCTTGTTGTCTTCTACTTAGAGAAGTATAGGCTTGTCTTTGCCTATTTGTACATACCTTGGTGGATGCAGCATCAGACCAATGCTGCAGCTGCCCCCCGGCATCTCTTCACTGAGAACCGAGCCACTAAACACCACCGATAGCTCGGTTCTCACTCCTCCCAGAGTGGACAGATGCTGACTTTCAGCATCGCTCCTGTTCTGCTTCTCCATGCTCATTGGAGTGCTGAGCTGTGGAGGGGCGGGGAGTGGCCATCTCAGCGGCTCGCTGAGACACTGAGACTGCCATCAGTCCAGGCAGCTGGTGGATCCAGACTTCGGAAGTTGGGATAACAAGCTGCCTAGACTGATTGCAGTGACATCAGCGGAGAGTGGACTTGGCCCCTCCAGGATGGTACAACAGGCAGTCTATCTGCCTAGGAGGAAGCATACACCATTCCAAAACCAGCCGCTGTAATATTTCATGCCATACACAGAGTGGTGCACTGACGCACCTGGTACATGTGAGTACCCCATTGGGGGATTGTTCTTATTTGTTTAATAAAACGTTTTAAGCGATATCACACTATTGAGGCTTTTTATTTCCCATTATTCCCGAGATACTGCGTGGGAAGCACAGAATCCTGTTACCATTATAGAACCCAGGGGTGGTTCACAAGCGTGAATTGACTGAGCATAATTGCTAAGTTACATGCTCCAAGGTGAGCATTTAATACCTAGGGGGTCTGTCAATCATCTTTAGATGCATGGATTTATAAGCATGTCAGCAGTGCTATTACTGGATACCACGCATATGCACTTTTTTCAATAGGTCTGTCTCATTATTGTTTTATAAAAATAAATGTTTTTGCACAATAGCACTTTTTGCTATTTAAAGTGGGACTAGTGTTGTTCCCTATATACCACCGGACACTAATATCTGTGTTACAAAGCACTTGGATGTACATGAGCACTTTATTATTAATGTTTTAATTGACATATTTATTATTTTTTTTATTCTGGTTATATCACATATGTCACTTACGTCACATTAACACTACACGTGTTTGTTTAATCTTCAGCATGCATTTATTGTGTAATATTCTAAAGTGCAGCATATAATTTACTATTTTTTAGAAAATGTCAGTGTTTTTGATTTGATTACATGTCTAGGGTATTGTCCACGTGATGGCTGTTATGCCATTTTATCAAACACCACCTTACCTATTTAAATAAATCAGACCAAACATACTACTTCGGTTTAAATGGCCATAGCAGCCTTTTTATTACAATAACAACCATGAAAATCACTTTCTTACATAATATAACCAGTAATAAACATAAAAATACACCATAACCTTTCAGACTAAATGTAACTCCCTGCTTACATGTCTTAGGATTTTTGAAGGCCCCCTTGACTGAACAACTAGCTGTATCTGGCCCCACTTTATCCTTTTATGGCCCCAGTCACAGCTTACACCAGTTTGGGGAAAATTGTTTGTCAACTTCTCCAGAGTGCAAGTTAACCAGAGTGCAAGTTTACTAAAACTGGTTTAAACAGTGGTTACAATAACTGTATTAACACACAAACTTAACACAATAATGCAATGAATAATTGTGTATTGTTAGCACTACAAAGTTTCCTTAAATGACCCCTGCAGGTGCGTCTCCAAGTGGGACTAATGCTCAAGGTGACAAAGCCTTGACCCTGGTCACCTTCCCACTTCCAGTACGGCCGTATAACCACACTATGAATGGTATTAAACAACACAACACAGTACAATTGCTCAATAGCTCCCCTTGAGGTGTAATGCAGTTGTTTGCACCTAAATAAAGCACAAAGTTTCCAAATGAGAAGTGTAGTCTCTGTTCTTCTTTCTTCTGATAGCTATTATACTGCAGCTTTTGTAATTCAAGGGTTTAAAAAGTACGGAAATGGTATAAAGTGAAGAGTGGTAATAACACACTTATAAATGTCTCCGGTGTAGATATCACTTAACCATCAGTCACCTATCAATGAAATCCACTTAAATGAGACCCTTTCTTGTGGAAACCGCATTTGCCGACACTAGCCCAACTGAGAGGCCGGTCTCGTACTTTTATCAAGCACTGCTGTCCCTCACTTCTACTGGTACTCCCACATTCCTACGATACTGGGAAAGGGAACTGCATACGGATCTCTCACCGACCCAGAAATCACAAATCCTAACCCTCGCACATACATCCTCCGGATTCTCTAAAGCGTCAGAAATGGCATATAAACTTTTGACCAGATGGCACTACACGCCTGTGGTATTACACAGGTTTTCTCCTCAGTCCTCACCACTGTGTTGGCGGGAGTGCGGGGAGGAAGCTACTCATGCTCATATTTGGTGGTACTGCCCGAGGATCCGCCCATTCTGGCTGGCGATTCTATATTGGATTAAAGAGATCCAGGGTTGGGAGGTCCCTAACGACCCGTGGTATGTTCTGTTCCACTGCACGGGGAAGCCAACAGGCCCTTATAAGAGGTCGATTACACCCCACCTTCTTAATGCCGCAAAAACCCTCATTCCACAGTTTTGGAAATTGAGGAAGATCCCTACTCTCGGACGTTGGTTACTCAACGTGGATACCACCTATTACATGGAGGACCTGACTCTCTCCCTCCGTGGTAAATCTGAGCTGGCAACGAAGATCTGGGCCTGTTGGGTTGCCTTTAAATACTCCTCTAGCTATGCAGACATAATGTCTCAACCACTGTGATGTGATTATAACTCTTAAGGTTTCTAATGTATTCTGGAGCTGGTATCAGAGGTGGACCTGCCTTCCCTCCCCCCCCCCCTCCCTCCCCCACTCCCACATCCCCCTCACTTCTCTATGTCTTTTTCTTCCTTTCTTTCTTTTCTTTCTCTATCTCTGTCCATTGTATTCTCTCTTTAATAATGGAAGAGAAGGATGTATTTTTATTACCGCAGAGGTCGAATGGTTCCAGCAGCGGTGATTTGTACCGATCACCTGATCCTGCGCCTTTGCAGGCCTGAAGGTGGTCCCAGTTTGTAAACTACCTCTAGTAGCTAAGCCCTCGTGGGCAGTATGTTGCTCTGATCCGTAGTAACTAACGATGTAATAACACTGCCCCCTATGTTGGTTTATGTATTGCCTACTATGCTATTGTACATGCTTCTTTTCTTCAATAAACATTAATTAAAAAAAAAAAAAAAAAAAATGAGACCCTTTCTGTGGAACTGCAGGTCTCAGCAACACTGCACGATTAGTCTAAGTATGTAAAGTGCTGTATATAACTTCTGGGCAACAGCCCTCTCACCATACCAGACCTGGATAACTGGATGCCTCCACTCGGGTGGTCTCCGTCCTGCTGCCAGCCAGCTCCATCACGCTGCACCACTCCGCTAGATGACCGGGACCCTCGTTTGGCTCAGTCAGGCATTCTGGATCCTCAGACTCTCAGTGGTTGCTGTTCCGCTTCGCACGATGCAGGCCGCGGCTCTTCCAGACGCACTCCCACAGATCCCTGTAGGCAGGCCACGCATCCCAGCAAGAAAAAGAAAATGGCCGCGCTGGGCCTTTTATTACTTACCCAGCATGAAGTTCAGCCACTCAGTGTTCATGGGTTGATGTATATGTATAGATGACCTGATTATTACAGTACCACTAAAAATGTAACATCACGAGAAGACCTGCGGCACTCGTGGTATGGGAGGACAGGTCTAGCAAACAATGACCTATCTCTGCTACTGCATAAATAAATGTATGTACCAAAATGGCCCAGAGAAGCTGGCAGGGAGCTCTACTTTAAATTTTGAATCACATGAATGTTATACAACACTTAAATAATTGCAGATTATCTTAGATTTCCTAACCGGTTGCCATTTGGCATTTTTCCTAGGGTGTTATATTGAAGGTGTGTTTCATTTGGCCTTGCCTGTTGATGTACACAGACTGCCGAAAGATATATTAGAGAACATTTGATGGGCAGATACCTAATGAGTTACTGGAATGCTGGA
Source organism: Lithobates pipiens (assembly GCF_037356315.1). NCBI lineage: Eukaryota > Metazoa > Chordata > Amphibia > Anura > Ranidae > Lithobates > Lithobates pipiens. Next base: position 589,462,087 of record NW_027507748.1, on the reverse strand, counting down.
CACAGCTCCTTACTCAGCTGATGATGAGAGCTGTACATGTGGCAAAGTCCTATCTGTCTCCTATCTCCAGCAGGTTGAATGAAAAAAAAAACCTGTTGACTGTGGTCGGAGCCGCTATAGTAACTATGCAAAGTTAGTATAGCGATCTCCCCCACTGAGCTATTGTGTTCTGACATGGGCACGCCCCCTTGCCAGTACATTCCAATCAGGGCTCTCTGCCACTGGCTGAGAGTGCCGATCAGGAGTTGGTCAGTTGCAGGTTTTCCAGCATGCACAACCATCAGAAGCCGGCCTCTGTCGGACAGGTCGACATACACACAGGCCAAATGTTGGACGTTTTTGTTTTTTTTAACCAGCAAATGTCTCCTGTCAGTGTGTACTTAAAGTGTTACTAAACCCACAACAGTAAAATCTGTCTGTATATGCAGCATAGCATTCTTGTTATACTCACTGTGGAACTTAAGGGGTTAATCCTCTGCATTGTGTAAAAAGGCTGTTTTATCCAGTATGCACAGATCCTCCCCCTCCTGCAATGTCTAGCTTGGGAAGGCCAGCTAACACAGGCAATAGCCAACCTCCACATGCTCAGGTATATCTTTTATGCTGGAGAGAACATTTCCTTGTTCTCAGAGATGGCCAGATCACATGATATTGGCATCACACATGTGGGCGTGTATACAGGCTGCAGGGGAAATCCCCAGCCACCTGAACTCTCAGCTGGAGAAACTCTGCAGTTTATAATGTAATCATGGTATACAGATCATGTGGGAACTGTGGAGGTGGGGGGGGGGGGGGGGTGCATATGAACTATTTTCATATTACTGAGTTTAGTAACACTTTAAATCTGTGGAGAAGCTCATTATTGACCATTACGATGGGTCAAACACAGCCTGATTGTCACAAGCAATGCTCAAATGTGGAACATTCATTATATGCTTATTTATGACCAACCTGGGCAATATCATCTCCATTTTGCTGCAGTAGTTATATCAGATGCTGCAAAGGCACCTACACACAAATTGATTGTCACCTAACTCAACTGCCATACAGAAAAATGTATTGTGGCCTAAAGTGACACTAAGCAATATCCTTATTCTTCAAATATAACCCATGCTTATCCAAATTCTAATGGCCCTGTAGATTAGGTTTCATTAAGTAATTTCTTATTGTGTTCTTCTGGCTCTTTGTAATTAGATATGCATCAATTAGTTTAGTTACAAATTCGTTTTTGGACGAAATTCAGCATATTCGTTAATTCAGAAGCATTTGAATGAACGAATGACTCTTTTGATGAATGCATATGAAAAGGAATTGTCAGAACGAAAATCCGAAAAAATGAAAATCCAAAAATCTATAAGAACGAAAAACGATTCAACCTACGAGTTTAACGATTCGATTACATTTGGATAATTTTGTTTTTCATATTTTCTATTATAATTACATTATTAACTATTATTATAGTTTTTATTATTATTATTTATTATTATAAACTATTCATTTATAGGTAAAATAGCTGAAGTCAACAATTCTTTTGTTTAGGTATCTGTGCCATAGCAGCTAATTTGGAATACATTAGATTTACATTTTTATTGGAATCTCCTTTCAAATTTGGCTAAAGTAACTGTTAGTGAACGTAACAAATACAAATGCATCCAAAGTTACAAATTATCCAAAGTAACAAATGCTGCATCTAAACCAGTAGAACAGAATGAAAACGAATGCATCTGAAATTACAAATGACTCAAAGTAACAAATGCCGATCATATTGAATGATCCGATATATGAAAAAAACAAAAAACGAATGAAACAAAACAAAGCAAAACTAATTTTTCGGAAGTGCACATGTATACTTGTAATGTCCTCTCTATTTCCACCTCACTTAAAGTGGTTGTAAACCCTTACAAACCACTTTGACCTACAGGTAAGCCTAGATTAAGGCTTACCTGTAGGTCCAAGAAATATCTCCTAAACCTATACGGTTTAGGAGATATTTACCTGAAGACAGCCACCGCTGTCTACGGCGCATGTGCTGTAGACAGTGTCGGCTCCCGTGCGCATGCGCGGGAGTGACGTCATCGCTGCTCCCGCGAATCACTGCGTCGGAGCAGCGAGACCCACCAAGAAGATGGACGCTCGGAACTACAGGGGACAGCGGTGACTTCGCTGGCTCCTGTGTCAGGTAAGTGACACATAATGGACTACTATGCGATGCATAGTAATCCATTATGCTTTACCTTTGCAGGGAGACAAAGAGGAAGTAAACCCATCAGGGCTTACTTCCTCTTTAAGTTTGGAATGAACGTTATTGCAGTCATGCTCCCTCACATTGATGGTCAGTAAAAAAGGTGCCCCCTTACATGAAGGTCAATGGTATGTTATATGAGAGGCAGAATGTGATCATTGCTTGAGGAACCCCTAGCAACCTCTGGCGGAACCCTGGTTGTGAATGGCCGACCTAGTCCATCTCCAGAGTGAGCAAGAGAGGGTGGCTACATTCCTACATACAGTGGAACCATGGAGAAGGCATATAGCCACCCTCCAACAAGAACTCAGATCACAGCTGAAAGCAAAGGTACTTTTTTTGAGTTAAGAATAATAGTTATTTTACAAGGAATTCTAGACAAAACTTACAATTTTCAGGGTACTTTACTAAGTACTCATTCATATGGTTAGCTAGTAGACATGTGCATTCGTTTTTGTCCGAATGCATTTTCGTCCGAATTTCAGCTATTTTCGTTTTCGTTTTGACAAACGATAACGAAAGCACAGAATCTGAAAAACAAAAGATCCGACATAAATAAATGCTTTATTTTCGTTTTCGTTGTTACAACAGTTCGATATAGAATAGGAGATTCGACGTGACTCTGACAATAACAATCTGTGTTTATAGAACCTGTGGTCGAATGTGCCTAACCTTACCTCTATTAGTCCAAGATTATATAGAGAAAATATTCGACAGAGAAAAAAGATTTGACAGAGAGAAAAGATTCTGCAAGTTACTGTCCTAAAAAGTGTTTGGGGACCCGGGTCCTGCCCCAGGGGACATGTATCAATGCAAAAAAAAGTTTTAAAAACGGACGTTTTTTCGGGAGCAGTGATTTTAATAATGATTAAAGTGAAACAATAAAAGTGTAATATTCCTTTAAATTTCGTAGGGGGGGGGGGGGGTGTCTATAGTATGCCTGTGAAGGGGCTCATGTTTCTGGTGCTTAGAACTGTCCCTGCACAAAGTGTCATTTATGCAGGAAAAAAAGTCCTTTAAAATCACTCGCAGCTATTATGAATTGTCGGCTCCGTAATACAGAGAACACTCATTGAAAGTCATTGATAAAAAATAAAAAAAATACATTTAAAAAAAAGCGTGGGGGTCCCCCAAATTCAATTACCAGGCCCTTCAGGTCTGGTATGGATATTAAGGGGAACCCTGCGTCAACTTAAAAAAAAATTGACATGGGGTCCCCCTAAAAATCCATACCAGACCCTTTATCCGAGCACGCAACCTGGCAGGCCGCAGGAAAAGAGGGGGGGACGAGAGAGCGGCCCCCCTCCCCCCTGAACCGTACCAGGCCACATGCCCTCAACATTGGGAGGATGCTTTGGGGGTCTGGGACCCCTCAAAGCACCTTGTCCCCATGTTGATGCGGAGAAGGACCTCATCCCCACAACCCTGGCCGGTGGTTGTGGGGGTCTGCGGGTGGGGGGCTTATCAGAATCTGGAAGCCCCCTTTAACAAGGGGACCCCCAGATCCCGGCCCCCCCCCTGTTTGAAATGGTAAGGGGGTACAAAAGTACCCCTACCATTTCACAAAGAAAGTGTAAAAAATAGTTAAATAAGACAAACACACTTTTGAAAAATTCCTTTATTAAAAATAAAAAAAAATTAAAAAAAGATTCCAGCGGTGGTAATCCAGCGACGGACGATCATCTCTCCGGGGTCTAGTGATGGCTCATCTGAATCAGCGCAGCAAATCCATTCATCTTCTGTCTCCACGGAGGAGACACTGTGGGGATTCCGGCGGCCTGACATTTGTTATATGCGGAGGGCGGGGCCACCCATCACCTGACCCCGCCCCCCTCTGATGCAATGGGAGGCCCGGGCTTCCCTGTGACGTATGGGTGACCCAGCACCCCTCTGATGTAACACAGGCAGGTTTCCGTTACATCAGAGGGGGGCGGGGTCACCCATACGTCACGGGGAAGCCCGTGTTTCCCCTTGCGTCAGAGGGGGCGGGGTCAGGTGACGGGTGGCCCCACCCTCCGCATATAACAAATGTCAGGCCGCCGAAATCCCCGCAGTGTCTCCTCCGTGGAGACAGAAGCTGGATGGATTTGCTGCGCTGAATCAGATGAGCCATCGCTGGACCCCGGAGAGATGATCGTTCGTCGCTGGATAGCAAGAGTGGATTACCACCGCTGGAATCTTTTTTTACACTTTCTTTGTGAAATGGTAGGGGTACTTTTGTACCCCCTTACCATTTCAATCAGGGGGGGTGCGGGATCTGGGGGTCCCCTTGTTAAAGAAACATGCGCCCCTTCACAGGCATACTATAGACACCCCCCCCCCGTACGAAATTTAAAGCAATATTACACTTTTATTGTTTCACTTTAATCATTATTAAAATCACTGCTCCCGAAAAAACGGCCCTTTTTAAAACTTTTTTTTTGCATTGATACATGTCCCCTGGGGCAGGATCCGGGTCCCCAAACACTTTTTAGGACAGTAACTTGCATATTAGCATTTAAAATTAGAACTTTAGATTTTGAACGTTGGAGTCTCAAAGACTTTAATAGGGTTCTAAAGTTCACACGAAGTATGCTATATATATACCAGCTCAGTCGAATCTTCTTTATACATTCGACAGACACCATAAGCCTTCAAAGACAGATTCGACCGTAATTCATGTGGATTTTCGGACGAATGCAATTTTTGAACAAAAAACGAATTTCGGGAGTAACTAAATAAATAAATTTTTCGGATGAAAACGAAATTCTGAAACAAAATATTTTACTCTGCATGTGTCTATTAGCTAGACTGTAGCATTCAGAAGTGGCTTAATTCTGCATCTGGAAGCCTCAGCACTATGACTGCATATAAACTGTATGATTTATTTTTTATTTAAATAATTTTTTCTTTTTTGTAGCAGTTAGGTTAGGTGCTGTACCCCCAAAGACAAGGAGGGCTGATATTTTGACATTTCCCCTCAGGGTGTAGATCCTGGCAATATTGAAATAGATGGACAGGTGGGCATTAGTCCCTTTATACGCCAATAAAAAGGAGTTTATTGACTCAAACGCCAAAGAGAGAGGGGTAGGGAATTCAAAACACCCATTACAGACCTGCAGACCTGAACTCCAACAACAGACACAGCACAGGAAAAGGGCCTTTAAGCTGAACCCAGCAACCTGATGCCACGTACACAGGACCAGACTTTCCAGAAGACTAGGTCCGAACGGATTAATCCATCGGACAAACCGATTGTGTGTGGGCTAGTCTGAACGTTTTTCGAAATAATAAATCAGATGGACCTAGAAATAGAACATGTTACAAATCTATCTGACAAACTCAATTTGACTAAAATCGTGAAAAACATTCATCTGTGTGCTGGTCTGACGGACCAAATACGACGCAAGGGTAGCTATTGGCTACTGGCTATTGTACATCCTAGTTTAGTTTACGTCATCACGCTCAAAATGAACAGACTTTTGAACAGACTTAGTCCGTTCGTGTGTGGCCAAGTGCGTTCGTTCGGAAAGTCCGTCGGAACTCCGCCAAAAGTCCGAAAGACGGCCGGACCTAGTCTGCCGGAAAGTCTGGTCGTGTGTATGAAGCAGCAGCAGTTGTTTCCAGTAACAAACTTTTTTGCCAAATATTTGGGGTTGCATTTAATATGTGCAAAGAGAGATCACACAAATACTTATACTGTAAGAATAACATTTATTAAAAGTAATGACAAGATGAAGAAAATATGACTAGAGTACTTAACTAAAGATGCTGTTTCCATCACGGGTCCCTCCCATGATGGCTTTGGCTGTGGTAATATAGAACTTGAATGTAAGGAAATGACCACTCATAAAGAAGAAAGTGGGCTTGGCCACATCCTGGTCAGTTAACAATAAAATGTCTTTGGTATAAGGTAAAGCCATGCTTATGTCCTTATATGGCTTGTAGGGCCCCTTAACCAGAGCTTGTTTATTTGATATTTTTGAGACCACTAGACAACATTAACTAAGGGAATATGTAATATGCAATTTCTCCATCACAAACATATCTTCATTAGCAGTAGCAGCCTTAGTAATCCTCCGAATGCTTTCCCAGCCTCCTTCATAGGACCCTGCGCAGCATAGTCAGCTCTGGTACTCCATGCAAAAGCATCACTTTGCCTTCCCCATCCTCTGCAAGACTCCCTGGGCCCAGGGCCTCAAGTACCAGGACCCACCGGTCAGGCAGGCTTCTTCTGCTACCAGGCCTTTGCTCCAAGCACATGCAGAGGCCTCAGCTTGGCTGCTCTTTGCACACCCTCTCCAGGCCGCAGCCCAGGTAAAGAGGGAGATCCTCTTTTCCAGCATGCACCAGGGACAATAATCTTTCTGGGTGGCTAGAGGAAACATAAATAGTCATAACTCAGTTTTACTGTACCTTCTTATACTATGATGGCCAACTTGAATCAAAAAACAAAAACCAGAGTCAACAATTGCCTAAAATACTATATTACTTTAGAACCCTGCTTATATCGGTACCGGTATAGGGATTATAATAAATATTCAATTTTTTGTTGAAGTGCTAAGGGCAGCAGGCTGACTCAGACCACAATGTTTGTGCCCAAGGACCTGGGTGGCCCGGGGGTTCTGGACTTCCGGAAATACTACATTGCAGCCCAACTGACACAGTTGTGTCATTTGCACTACAATCATTATAGACTGGACTGGGTGTCTGTAGAGGCCCAGGCCTGTTCCCCATTGCCAATAGACTTGGTACTCTGGATCCCTTCAAAATATAGAAAGGCAATCCTATGCCCCACACTCTCCCATTCTGTCAGTTTATGACACTCGACTTGCAAACGATGGCCCCTATGCTCACAACACTCCCCTGTGGTGCCCCTCTTTAACAATCCTCTATTCCCGCCAGGTATGATGCCCACCCTCTTTCGTTGGTGGGTGGACAAGGGATTTTACTACATAGGACACTATTTTTACCATATGGCCCTCTTCGTATTTTGTGCAGGATTTTCAGATGCCCCCCTTTGAGAGTTTCCACTTACAACAAATACAGCACTTCTTAGGTTCTTACAAAAGAACGGTTCCGGTTTTACAGTGTGAACACAGGTAGAAAGCAGATACATACAAGAGTCTTTTCAGAGGGAATGTATCTCCATGTTATATAAATCCTTTGTTTTCCCCCTCATCCAAACTTCCTTATCAAATGGCTTGGGAGAGGGATCTGGGCATTACCCTGGAGGTGGAGGACTGGCAATCCTGGACTGCACGCATTCATAAGGGTATAATGAATGTTTCCCTGATTGAAGCAGGATACAAGGGGATTGCGCGATGGTACCTTGTACCAGAACGCCTCTCCAAAATGTATCCGGATTTGTCCTACTCCTGCTTTCCGGGCTGTGGACAGGTTGGCTCTGCCCTTCATATATGGTGGACTTGTCCTAAGGTCCGTCATTTCTAGATATGGGTTTATTCCTTAATTCATTCAGTTACTATGGTTAACATTACTAAAGACTGTTGCTTAATGAACCTGTGGAGAATACCTCAAGGTACACACAGACTCTAATTTATTATATGTTTTTGGCTGCGAAAATATCCATCGCTACTTCTTGGAAAAGTCCAGTGATCAACTTGGCTTTAATGAACAGAAAACTAACCTGGATCATGCTCCATGAAAAATTGGTCAGCATCCTATGGTACAAACGACCCCTGTTTGAAAAAGTGTGGACCCTTTTGGCTTTCTTACCTGCAGGCACCGAATCACTTGGGATTAACAATGGATCGGTCCTGGGTTGGACTCCTGGACAGTTGTGGTCTTGCCTCTTTGTTCTCTTCTCTGACTCACTTCCCTCTCTTTCTCTAACTTGCTTCTTTTATTCCTTCACTCAACTGCAAGATGGGCTCTCTGGTCAGACCCGCTATCTCAACTTTGAGGCTCCTGTCTAGGTTTTGTATGTAAAAATGGCCCTCAAAGGATATGTCACTGCTACACTTGATTTTTCTACATATACAATATTTATATATTTTTTCGTTGGGCTACGATAATTCAGTTCAGTGTTGGATGACACAATGGTCACTATGGTTGGTCTGATGTAAGGCCTTCGGGTTGTTTGACCTATTAGTGACATATAAATTAATATGTTTCTCAAAATTTGTTTTCTTTTAAGTTGACCATGTCACAGTCTTTAATACCCAATGGCGGATCTCCATGGAAATAGGTCTTAATTCCTTAACTTTAAAACATGCTATTGATGACTTGTTGTTGACTATTCATGTCATTAGAGCCATTTTGCACTCTTTTGTATTAATTACAACGTTTTTAGTTTTTGATTGTTATGTTCGTTGTTTTTATGTTCAAGCCTGGGTATGTCCAATAGGCTCTATTTTGTGTACAAAAAATCCTAACAAATAGTGTAGAATGAGCGGCACTTAATACTAAGCGCTTTAACCCTCTTTTCATAGGGATGAAGAGTAAAAATCTCCAGGTGCCAGTCAGAGATAAATGCACAAGCCTCGGTTTATCCTCTTTAAACACTCCACATGTAAATGAAAAAAAATATATAGCCTCCAATAGTGTAAAACCTTCACACACTTTTATTCTCATAAAACTTCACTACATTGTACTCACATGTGGGATATCAAAAGCACACCATAAATAAATGCACAGCACTCCAAAAACATAAGTAGCTGGATAATGGATGGCTGACCCAGGGCTTACGAGATTGCGATATGTTAGCTGTCTAGCTCACCCCTCCTCGTCCCAGCTCCCGCTAGCAGCCAACCGGTGTGCACTGGTCAGCGTTCCGTGTCTACCTCAAAAGATCGCCAAGTAGCCACGCCGGCATGTTTCGACATGTTTCGCTGACATGTTTCGTCATAAAATTGACTTAATCATGGGATATTAAAAATAATAAATGGTATCAACTCATATTAGTACAAAAAATATTAAATTTGTATATATATCTGCATATATAATTACTCAGTGAATCAACAAATGAATATCATAACACAAACACCCTGTGAAAAAAGTGACAATATTCCAATCTCTAATGCCGCGCACACACGACCGGACTTTTCAACATCAAAGGTCCGACGGAACGATTCGATCGTGTGTGGGCTGCAGCGGACTTTTGATTTTCAAAAGTCTGACAGACTTTAGAAATGGAACATGTTTCAAATTTTTCCGCCGGAACTCCGCCGGACCCAGTTCCTACCAAGAAATCCGCTCGTGTGTATGCTAGTCCGACGGACAAAAACCGACGCGAGGGCAGCTATTGGCTACTGGCTATGAACTTCCTTATTCTAGTCCGGTCGTACGTCATCACGTTCAAATCCGTCGGACTTTGGTGTGATTGTGTGTGGCCAAGTCCGTTCATTCGGAAAGTTCGTCAGAACTCTGTCAGAACTTCGTCAGAACTCCGTCGAAAGTCTGTCGGACCTAGTCCCTCGAAAAGTCCGGTCGTGTGTATGCGGCATTATTCCTAGAGTATTACGAAAAAGTTCATATAGTATGGAAAAGATAAAATATATAAATACAGGGCTCGCAAATATAAATATATGTGAAAAAATAATTATATATAAGGTGAACCAACATAAAGTCCAAAAACACTGAAAGTGCTCCAATCCAAAGTGAATAAAAACTTCAGGTGCACAACACCCCATTGAGAGTCCCCACTCACCAGATCCACATGAACCCCAGCTTTTCAGTCTGGAGGGTCAATTCAGGCTTGGTATAGGTGTCTTTATGATGGTATGCGGAAAGCCAAGTCAGCAGATCTAAGGTTCCTCAATGAAGAGTTTAAGCCAAATAGACATGTACCCAGAAGTAAAAAAAAGGGGAACTAATAGTGAAGTACCACCAAAAATCTATTTATTTGAACAAAAGATGGGTACTTACAAAACGAAGGGATTAACAAGCATCAAGCATGAAACAGATCGTATGAAACCATTGTAAGTAGCGTGTGTTCCAAACGGCCGAAACCGACGTCAGTGTTCCCGGAAACAGCATCAACGTTTCGCCCTCCCACAGGGTATCATCAAGGACCTCTCATGTAGACTGTAAAAAAATTGGATGAATGGTGTAAAATCAAAAGGTGATTTGTCTGTTGTTTTAGTGATCTTCCACCACACCACAGTGCTTGTGCTTCCACTCCCCTTACAAAGTGGCACTCACCAGCTGCATTTTCCTCCCACTTTCGTGTTTGGCTCAATTTGTCTTAACCCATTTATATATGGGGGTTTAGATAGAATTTCCAGACTTCAGCCAAGTATGACACACTTCTCTAATGTTTCAAAATTGTTTGCTCCACATGCAAAATAAAAGAATGTTACAATAGTGTGATATAGTCTCAGACAATTTATTTAAAAACTTGAACACTCCCACAACATTGCACTCACATGTGCCCAAAGCAAAACACGCCAAACGTTGTCACATCACAGAAATCCATGCACTAGTAACTGGATCTATAATGATCACGGCGGACCCAGGTTATGCGGTAGCTGTGTAGCAATCTCCCCCACTCCCGGTGCAGTGTATCACGTATCACTGTCCTATGCCCTGCTCAGTTCATTGCCATATAGCCCCCCCCGACATGTTTCGTCATAAATTACTTATTCATGGGATCCTGGTTGCCTCCCCACATGCTTGACACTCAATGAAAAACCAAATTAGTTTATCTTGGTCTCATAAAACCACAGGACATGGTTCCAGTAACCCACGCCCTTAGTCTGCTTGTCTTCATCAAACTGAATGCGGACCTTTCTTGTGCATCATCTTTAGAAGAGGCTTCTTTCAGGGATGATAGCCATGCAGACCAATTTGATGCAATGTGCGGAGCATGGTCTGAGCACTGACCCCCCCCACTCCTTCAACCTCTGCAGCAATGCGTTGCATACACACGGTCAGACAAAGTTGTCAGAAAATCAGATTCGGAACGTGATGTCGTTTGTTCGTTACGACAGGACAACGTTCAGGCTAGTAGCCAATAGCGTTGGTCTAGTAATTTGATCTGAGCATGCGTGGCACTTTGTCTAATCGGAATTCTCTACAAAGTCCAATCGGATCATGTTGTCGGAAAATTTTATATCCAGCTCTCAAACTTTTTTGGTCGGACATTCTGATGGAAAAAGTCAGATGGAGCCCACACACAGTCGGATTATCCGACAATACGGTCCGATAGGACATTTTCCGTCGGAATTTCAAACCGCGTGTACAAGGGCTTAGAGTAAAAGTAGTGCTGCGCTGTATAAATAATGGAATAAAGTGCAAAGAGTGCTCTAAGGTAAATACACTAAAAACACACTGATAAAAGGCAATGCATGTAAACTTAAAACACAAGATAAAGTGCATATAAACTTCAGCACAAGATAAAGTGCATGTGAATTGACACATATAAGCTTAAGCATGTAGTAAAGTGCATAGATCACACATAGGTCATTGTTGATTCTAAATAGGCCAATATGGCCTATTTAGGATCAACAATTACCTATGTGGAAGTCATATTTATATTTATATAAGTCATATTTATAGGTAACACTGTGATATTAGCAGCTGGCAGTAGAGGACAGCGGATGCCTACACTACTTTCTCAGCTGGCAAAAATCTGAGTTTCTCAACAGTATATATATATATATATATATATATATATATATATATATATATATAAATATATATATACACGTAATATATATATTACACTTACCAGCCATTTTATTAGATACGCTTGTTCAATTGCTTGGTATCACAAATTGCTAATCAGCCAGTCACTTGGCAGCAACTCAATGCAATTAGGCATCTAGACGTGGTGAAGACGACTTGCTGAAGTTTAAACCAAGCATCAGAATGGGGAAGAAAGGAGATTTAAGTGACTTTGAATGTGGCATGGTTGTTGGTGCCAGGCAGGCTGGTCTGAGTATTTACTGATCTACTGGGATTTTCACACACAACCATCTCTAGGGTTTATAGAGAATGGTCCAAAAAAGAGAAAATATCCAGTGAGTAGCTGTTGTGTGGAGAAAAATGCCTTGTTGATTTCAGAGGTCAGAGTAGAATGGGCAGACTGGTTTGAGATGATAGAAAGGCAACAGTGACTCAAATAACCACTCGTTACAACCAAGGTATGCAGAATACCATCTCTGAAGGCACAACACATCGAACCTTGAAGCAAATGGGCTATAGCAGCAGAACACACCTCCGGGTGCCACTCCTGTCAGGTAAGAACAGGAAACTGAGGCTACAATTCACACAGGCTCACCAAAATTGGACAATAGAAGATTGGAAAAACGTTGCCTGGTCTGATGAGTCTCAATTTCAGCTGTGACATTCAGATGGTAGTATCGGAAATTGGCGTAAACAACATGAAATCATGGCTCCATCCTGCCTTGTATGAACGATTCAGGCTGGTGGTGGTGATTAGGGATGAGCTGAACACCCACCCCCCCACTCCACGGTTCAATTCACAGCAAAAAATGCAAACAGGCAAAAAATGTGTTCGAACAGGCAAAGCCCCTTAAAGTCTATGAGACACGAATGTAAAAAATCAAAAGTGCTCATTTTAAAGGCTTATATGCAAGTTATTGCCATAAAAAGTGTTTGGGGATCGTGGTCCTGCCCCTGGGGACATGTATCAATGCAAAAAAAGTTTTAAAAACTTCTGTTTTTTTGGGAGCAATAATTTTAATAATGCTTAAAGTGAAACAATAAAAATGAAATATTCCTTTAAATATCATGCCCGGGGGGTGTCCTTAGTGCCTAGATAGTAGCGCATGTTTATAACAGTGCCAGAACAAAATGACATGTCTAAAGGAAGAAATGTCATTTAAAACTGCTCGCGGCTGTAATGTATTGTCGGATCTCGGCAATATAGATAAAAATACCAAAAATACCAAATAAAAATGGCGTGGATGTCACCCCCAAAATCCATACCAAGCCCTTCAGGTCTGGTATGGATATTAAAGAGGAAGTAAACCCTGATGGGTTTACTTCCTCTTTTTTTCCCTGCAAAGGTAAAGCATAATGGACTACTATGCATCGCATAGTAGCTCATTATGTGTCACTTACCTGACACAGGAGCCAGCGAAGTCGCCGCTGTCCCCTGTAGTCCGCCGCATCCATCTTGCTGGTGGCGTCTCGCAGCTCCGACGAATCACAGCGGCGAAGCCGCGATGACGTCACTCCCGCGCATGCGCACGGGAGTCGCGTCTCGCAGCTCCGCTGCTGCCATTCGGCGAAGCCGCGATGACGTCACTCCCGCGCATGCGCACGGGAGTCGACAAATTAGGCAAATCCATTCTTGGACTTGCCGCATTTAGTGCGCCTGCGCGCCGCTGTCTACGGCGCATGCGCCGTAGACAGCGGTGCCCATTTTCGGGCAAATATCTCCTAAACCATATAGGTTTAGGAGATATTGCTTGGACCTACAGGTAAGCCTTAATCTAGGCTTACCTGTAGGTCAAAGTGGTTTGAAAGGGTTTACTTCCTCTTTAAGGGGAACCCCAAACCCAATTTTTTTTAAAAATGGTGTAGGGGTCCCCCAGGAACTATATACTCTGAACGGCCTCTGAATGGCCTCTGCAAAAAATTGGACCTTCGGTATTGGTGGTACCAGAACACTGTAAGCCTTCACTACAGGAACGGACCCTGCTGTGAAGAATTATATAAAAAATTGTACGTAAATTGTACGTAAATGCCCCTGTTAAACAGGGGCAGAAAAATTAGGCCTTGGATGGTGGTGGTGGTGCCACAACACTGTGACCCCTCACAGATATTCTTGTTGGACTCATCAACGGACCCTGCTGTTAAATATTATATCAAACATTGTAAGTACAGGCGGTCCCCTAGTTACAAACGTCCGACTTACAAACGACTCTTACAAACGGATTGAGACAACAGAAAGTGAGAGGAAATCTCCCCCTAGGAAGGAAAATCCACTCCTGTAAGAGTTATTATGGGAAAAAAGTACCTCCACTGATGCTTTATCACCAAGTCTTGTTTCCACAACAACCCCAACATTTTCTAAATCCAATTGCACCAGAACACTGTAAGCCCTCACATTTACTCTTGTTGGGCACAGGAACAGGCCCTGCTGTGAAATATTATATCAAAAATCGTAATTGCATGCCCCTGTTAAACAGGGGCAGAAAAATGGGGCCTTGGGTGGTGGTGGTGCCACAACACTCACAGATACTCTTGTTGAGTGCAGGAACAGGCCCTGCTCTGAAATATTAGATCAAAAACTGTATTTACATGCCCCTGTTAAACAGGGGCAGAAAAGTTGGGCCTTGGGTGGTGGTGGTGCCCTAAACCAAAAATATTGTTAGAAGCTAGCATCATCATGATTGAGGAGGAATAGGATAGTCAGCATAGGCAGTCTTGAAGGGATCCCACATCCATAGCAAATTCAATCAGTTACATTAGCATCAGGTGCTTAATAGCTGCTGATCCAAGACTGATTCATTTTTATGAAAGTGAGCCTATGAACAGAGTCTGTGGACAGGTACACTCTTTGATCCATTACAAACCCTCCAGCAGCACTGAATGTGCATTCAGAAAGCACGCTGGATGCAGGACAGGCCAGTAGCTCAATTGCATATTGAGCAAGTTCTGCCAGTGGTCCATCCTCAAGACCCAGTAACCCAGTGGATGCTCTGTTGGAAAGGTCTCCAAGTCTGCTCTTACCTTTAGATATTCCTGCACCATATAATGCTGACGCTGGCGATGGTTGCTTGAACCGATCAGAACTTGGCGCTGAGGACTGAAAAATTGTTCAAAGGCATCGGTCAGCCGGCCACCTTCTCAACCACTCTTCCTCTGACTGAACGAACCCTCAGCAACACGTTGTCCAGCACCAGGAAATTGTAACCTCCCAGGGACTGGAAATGCATTGCACAAACCATTTCTTCAAGGCCTCCTGGAGATGTTTTATCCTCTGCTCCCTCTGCAAAGGCAGGATGAGTTCTGCAACCTTTACCCTTGTAATGTGGATCAAGGAGGGTTGCCAGCTAGTAATGATCCCTCTCCTTGATACCACAAATCCTAGGGTCCTTTTGCATGCTTTGCAGAATCAGGGAGGCCATGCAGCGTAAGTTTGCAGAGGCATTCAATTCTGAGTCCTCTGGGTCACTAAGGATCCTCCCAGCCACGTACAAACCCTTGGGTTTCTGGGATGAAAACCATCACAAGACAGCATGGATGTAGTGGATAACACTCAGCCGCAGACACAATCCTCCTCTTCTTCCTGTGTGTTTGATGGGCTCTCAGGAATGCTATCTGGATAAAGGGGGCCTTGAGAGGTGAGGAAGTCCTCCTCTTCCTCCCACTGTTCTGCCTTAAAGTGGTGTTCCGCTTAAAAAAAATAAAATAAAAGTCAGCAGCTACAAATACTGCAGCTGCTGACTTTTAATAATCAGACACTTACCTGTCCCAGGGTTCAGTGATGCGGGGGATCAAATTCCCCCTCGTCTCCCCCTCCGCTCGGTGGAGGGGGAGACTGTGGTTGCCCGGCTATGGCTTCAAATAGGCCCATACCAAGGAACATTTTAAAGTCAACGGGGAGTCAGCAGTGCCCTGCACCTGCAGAACTCTGCGGTTGGATGTGATAGAACGGCTGCCTTTAAGCTGCCCCCTAGAGGACATCTTGTTTCATTGGAGTTGTGCCTCCTCTTTTTCCTCCTCTCTTCTCTCAGGCATCCAACTGCAGTCAGTGACCTCATCATCCCCTCCCTCCTTGTCATTGGAGAAAATTTGGCAGTATGCTGCAGCTGGGGGAACATGACTGCTTTCTTGTCCTTCTGTGGCACCCCCTCTCTCTAGGCTCATGTTACTCCCTTCCTCAATCTGTGAACCAACAACAAAGCCTTCAAATTGCTGCGTTTCCTCCAACAGTAAGTGCCCGACACTGTGGTCGAATGATTCTGGCGACTCCTCCATGCATGATGGTGGGGCTACGGAAGGAGTGACTGTGGACAAGGAGTCGGTGGAATAGGCTGATTTGGCAGCTGCGTTGGAAGGCAAACTACTCTGAGCCTGAGTAACAGAGAATGAGGAGGATGAGGAAGGCTTTTTATCCACTCCACCAACTCTTCTGCATGTTGTGGCTCAATAACACGGCCAGCAGCAGAAAAAAGGACAAGCGTGCCTCACGGCCACCTGCAGAGGATGCACCATGTCCATGACCACCACGGTTGACCGTAGACACAGAGGCTGCTTGCCCTTGTTTAGTCACATATGGCAACCCATCATATTTGGCTACCCGCTGGACTGCGCATGCGTGCCACCGCCATATGCATTCCACCCCTGAGTCCAGGTTCAAGTCCCACCATCCAAGTGGACATAGAGTTAGATTATGATTATGCCAAGCGAAGCAAGGCGAGCAACCCCGTGTTGGAACGCATATGGCGGAATCACGCATGCACACTCCAGCGGGTAGCCAAATGTGATGGGTAGCCGAATGTGACGTGACACCCTCTTTTACTTCCTGATGATGCGCGCTCTGGCGTGAAATGCATATAAGTGAGGTCTGATACAACATTAGGAGCTCTTTACTTCCCTTTGGAAAGCTGTGATCCTATGCTGGACTATGTAAGTGCTATTTTAAGTGTAGCGGATGACATTTTGGACAAAATGTCATACGCATGTACATTTAGTTTTTGCCTCAGAACAATAAAGGTTGATTATGTAGGTGGGCCTTAACACCAGTCTGGCCAGGCTGTGTTTAGAAGTTCTGCCTGGTCATGTGGACGGTGAGGTACACATGACAGGCCAGAACCAGGTCCGGTTGGATGTTTGGGTATCGGCCTACTCGGAGCCAATCAGTGGCAGTGCCGGGGCTCACTGAGGAGTCTGGGAAGTGGGTACTTAAGTGGTGTGGGTCACGTGGTTGAGGGAGAGTTGTTCGTGAGACCCATGTGGTCTTTTCTAGTTCTAGGACCGTGGTAGCCCCGTGAGGGGTCCCGGTCACGGAGTGTTCGACATCCCGCAACATGTTCCTGTTGGTGGCCCCTGATGGACCTGGCTGATCTGGGTGGTGATCCGTCTATTCCCGAGTCTCGGAACCTACTGGCCCGAGGCGCAGTAACTGAGGGAGGATTCAATGTGTCCAGGTGTGCTCTCGGCTTGGAGGGACACCACAGCTCGTTGAAGTGACCGGAGGAGGACTCTTTGGAGGAGGGCCGGCAAGTGGCATCCTGAGAAGTGCCTGGTTACTGAGTTGGGAAAGACATTGGCGAATTCACACTTTTCCAGTACCATTGAGGAGACAGGAAACGTTACAGGTACGGCGGAAAAAGGTTCCTGTTCACCCTTAGTTGATTTATCAAGTTTGAGTCAACGTGCTGACTGCCATGATCTCTGGCTAGAGATCTTTTCAGCCTTGAAGTACCCAGCTGCGAGTGGCTACTCTCTGGGTGGAAATAGAGACTTTGCTAGACCTGTATTTCAAGGTGCCTGAATTCTTCACCCGTGCCCTCTGTTCCCTAAGAGACTGTGTTATTTGAAGGTTCTTGATGCAAAATAAAACCTTTTAAAGAGAACTTCATCTGTTTCAGTGTTCAAGTCATTGCGTATCAACCCTGAGAACCCCTAGACGTGGAAGAGCAGGCCATGAGAAGGTAACTGGTACGCCCATTAGGTCAAGGCTGCCCTGCAACTGGTTATGGCTGCTACATAAGCAATAAAATATAAATGGTATTACACTATATCCTGCTTTGTGGTGGAGCCATTTCACAGACATACTTGATGCAAGTTGGTTATATGCAGTGGAGAATACATAATGTGAAGTCACCTACATTTAACCGCTTCCCAACTGGTGCACGACGATGTACGTCGGCAGAATGGCACAGACAGGCAACTGGGCGTACAGGTACGTCCCTTTGAATTTGCCGCTGTGCCATCACGTGCGTGCCGCCGGCAGTGCATGTGCGTGCTGGTCGGGACCCCCGTGAGTCCGATCGCGGGTCCCGCGGACTCGATCGCTGCAGAGATACCCGCAATCGTCTCATGGGGAGGAAGAACGGGGAGATGACGATATAAACAGCATCTCCCTGTTCTGCCTAGCAACAAGTGACACTGATCTCTGCTCCCTGTGCCCCCCACAGTTAGCAACACGCCCCTAGGACACACTTAATCCCCTACACTGCCACCTCCTGTTAACTCCTTCACTGCCAGTGTCATTTACACAGGAATCAGTGCATTTGTATAGCACTGATTGCTGTATAAATGACAATGGTCACAAAAATGTGTCAAAAATGTCCGATGTGTCCTCCATAATGTCGTAGTCACAATAAAAATCGCTGAAAGCCACCATTACTAATAAAAAAAAATTATTAATAAAAATGCCATAAAACTATCCCCTATTTTGTAAATGCTATAACTTTTGTGCAAACCAATCAATAATCGATTATTGCGATTTTTGTTACCAAAAATATGTAGAAGAATACATATCGGCCTAAACTGAGGAAAAATTATTTTTTTTAAAATATATTTTGGGGGGATATTTATTATAGCAAAAAGCAAAAAATAATTTTTTTTTTCCAAAATTGTCGCTCTTTTTTTGTTTATAGCGCACAAAATAAAAATCACAGAGGTGATCAAATACCACCAAAAGAAAGCTCTATTAGTGGGAAAAAAAGGATGTCAATTTTGATTGCGCACGACCGCGCAATTATCAGTTAAAGCGACGCAGTGACGAATCGCAAAAAAGCGCTCTGGTCTTAAGGCAGCAAAATGGTCCGGTCCGAAAGTGGTTAAAATCTGCATATTGGATGGGAATTCAGCTTCCTCTACACATGATTGTTGGATTGGAATGAGATACGTGAAGGGGATATACCATTGAATCCAGGGTTTCTCTCTGAAAACCATCCTGCTTTGTGCTCACTCTGTGGCCTGGGCGATCTGGTGAGTGCATTTTCTTATCACTTCGGGTGAAGCGCTTTTATAAGCAAGATTCTTGAAGCATATTTACATTTTATAATTCACGATGTTGGAACATACACAAGAAGATCTAATCACACATATATTTTTTTTAAACCAGAGTTTAGTGTCACTTTAATCTCCGTGTTGTTCTTTTCTAAATTAACACAAAGCGAGATTGACTTTGGGAAGAAATGATAAATAAATGGAGTGATGTATATGGACAATGTAGGGGTGAGATAGAGCAGCACATGGAGTGAGCTGTCATTATATAATGGAGAGTGACTGTACATCATCTAATGAGCACAGACATTGTGCAGGCAGTAAGAGGTGAAGGGTGCAGCCTCCTCTCCCGCCCCTAGGCGGAGCTGTGCTCGCTGTCCAGCAGAGTGCGGACTGTATAGCGGTGTGCGGTGCGGAGTGCCCGGTGTCGGGTCATGCTATTCGTCCTGTATGGGCTGTGCGGGGAGCAGCGCGGTGAGAGGACCGGACACTGGACGGGCCAAGAGGACAATGCATCTGACCGAGGTACTGACTCCACATCTGCACATGACGTGTGCTGGCTTCAGCTTGGGGGAGCAGCGGTGTCACCTAGTCCCGAATTCCGTACATTAACCTGTTCAGGGCTGGAAGTGTCCTCCTACTTGGAGGACTTTGGGAAAGTTTTCAGGGACCCAGACATGTGATCTGTGTAATGATGACATGGTAGGCTTGGATTGTATGGTGTATGGGGACACATGGAGCGACTGCGATCAGAAGACGATGGAGCTTGGACTGATCCCAATCCAACCTCTATACAGATGTGATCCCGATATATCCAATATAGGGGGGGATTGTGCAGATGTGACATCACTGACACACTACACACATGGGAACGATTAATGGGACCGATCCCTCTCTGGCTCCTAATAATTGTACAGATGTGATCCCCGACATATCTAATATAGGGGAGGATTGCTGGGACCGATCCGTCTCCTATATTCATTGTACAGAATGATCCCTGACATATCCAATATAGAGGAGGATTGCTGGGACCGATCTGTCTCCTATATTCATTGTACAGAGTGATCCCTGACATATCCAAAATAGGGGAGGATTGCTGGGACCGATCCGTCTCCTATATTAATTGTACAGAGTGATCCCTGACATATCCAATATAGGGGAGGATTGCTGGGACCGATCCGTCTCCTATATTCATTGTACAGAATGATCCCTGACATATCCAATATAGAGGAGGATTGCTGGGACCGATCTGTCTCCTATATTCATTGTACAGAGTGATCCCTGACATATCCAATATAGAGGAGGATTGCTGGGACTGATCCGTCTCCTATATTTATTGTACAGATGTGATTCCCTTACATATCCAATATAGGGGAGGATTGCTGGGACCGATCTGTCTCCTATATTCATTGTACAGAGTGATCCCTGACATATCCAATATAGAGGAGGATTGCTGGGACTGATCCGTCTCCTATATTTATTGTACAGATGTGATTCCCTTACATATCCAATATAGGGGAGGATTGCTGGGACCAATCCGTCTCTTATATTCATTGTACAGAGTGATCCCTGACATATCCAAAATAGGGGAGGATTGCTGGGACCGATCCGTCTCCTATATTAATTGTACAGAGTGATCCCTGACATATCCAATATAGGGGAGGATTGCTGGGACCGATCCGTCTCCTATATTCATTGTACAGAATGATCCCTGACATATCCAATATAGAGGAGGATTGCTGGGACCGATCTGTCTCCTATATTCATTGTACAGAGTGATCCCTGACATATCCAATATAGAGGAGGATTGCTGGGACTGATCCGTCTCCTATATTTATTGTACAGATGTGATTCCCTTACATATCCAATATAGGGGAGGATTGCTGGGACCAATCCGTCTCCTATATTCATTGTACAGATGTGACCCCTGACATATCCAATATAGAGGAGAATTGTTGGGACCGATCCATCTCCTATATTTATTGTACAAATGTGATCCCTGACATATCCCATATAGGGGGGCACCCTGCCATACTCCACATATTAGAAGGATTACTGGGGCTGATCCCTCTCTTATTGTACATATCTTATGTGATCCCTGACTAACTGCATATATGTGAATGATTAATGGAACTGGATCCCTCTCTGGCTCCTAATAATTGTACAAATGTGATCCCTGACATATCCAATATAGAGGATGATTCCTGGGACAGATCCCTCTACTATATTTATTGTACAAATGTAATCCGTGACATATCCAATATAGGGGAGGATTGCTGGGACCGATCCATCTCCTAATAATTGTACAGATGTGATTCCCTGACATATCCACCCCCTGCCATACTGCACATATTGGAAGGCTTACTGGGGCTGATCCCTCTCCTAATAGTATTGTACGGAGCTGTCATCCCTGTCATACTAAATGTATGGAAAAGATTACTGGGACTGGATCCCTCTCCAATTAATTGTACATATCTTATGTGATCCCTGACAAACTGCATATATGTGAACCATTAATGGGACTGGATCCCTCTCTGGCTCCTAATAATTGTACAGATGTGACATCCCTGACATATCCAATATACGGGAGGAGATTGCTGGTACCGATTCCTCTCCTATTAAATGTACAGATGTGATGCCTGACATATCCAATATAGGGGAGGACCCTGCCATACTGCACATATTGGAAGGATTACTGGGGCTGATCCTTCTTCTAATAGTATCGTGCGGAGGTGTTATCCCTGTCATACTGCATGTATGGGAAGAATTACTGGGACTGGATCCCTCTCCTATTAATTGCACAAATGTGACATATCCAATATAGGTGAGGATTGGATTGCTAGTACTGATCTCTCCCCTACTTATATTGTACAGATGTGATCCCTGGCATATCCAATATAGAGGAGGATTGCGGAGACTGATCCCTCTCCTAATAATTGTACAAATGTGATCTCTTGCATATCCAATATAGGGGAGGATTTCTGGGACTGATCCCTCTCCTAATAATTGTACAGATGTGAAATCTCTGACGTATCCCATATAGGAGAGGATTGCTGGGACACTTAGGGGTTACTGTGCATTTTGAAAGGGCATTTACTCCAGAGCTTAGTAAATGAGGGGAAGCTCTGCTAACTTTCATCATCCAATCATGTGCAAAAGTGTGTTTTTTTTCCTTACATGTAACTAGATATTCTTTAGCAAGCAAAGTTTCACCTCATTTGCTAAACTCTGGAGCGAATTCCCTTGCAAATTGAACAGGCTATTTGTCCTTTTGTAAACTCACCCCATTGTGTATGGGCAGAGTCTGCAAAGTCTGTCACCAGCATCTGTCCTCAATATTCAACACATTCCCAGATAAAACTTGTTAAAGTTTGGGACATTATTTTTTTTTAACATGTGATGAGAAATCTATTTGTATTATTATTACTACAATATGAGTATCTATTACTATTATAATAGATGGATAAGATTATATAAATATTTGTCCCAGTCTTTTGTCTGTATTATTGTAGGAGACGAGGCTCTGCTTGTTGTCTGTGTTCAGTCTGGATGGCAGATGGGGTATAGAGGGAATGGGAAGAAGATGATGATGTTTGGTGGATGGATGGAGATTGTGGGAAGGCAGAGCTATTAGATCATCACAGCTCAACTCAGAGAAGATCTCAACAGATGCCGCCAGATAATGGATCTCATATAAAGTCCATCAGTCAGGGTGGATTTCTTTAGTACCCCCTTAAAATAAAAAAAATAAAAAATAGCACTGGGCACAAACATATGGATGACACAGATTTAGATATTGTGCTCTATTATTGCCCCTAGATTTTTTAAGTACCCCCCCCAAGCTAAGGAATGCATATAGTATGTATGGATGACCCATAGATATTGACATTGTACTCTCCTATTGTCTCCAGGTTTCTTTAGTGCCCCCCCCCCCCCTTTCTCAGATAAGAGCACAATCATGCACAATCAAATGGATGACACAGTAGATATAGAGAGTGTTATCCAATATTGTCCCTAGATTTTTTTTAATACCGCCCCGTCTCCCAGTATAAGAGTAGAATCATGTATATAGGTATGGATGGCAGATAGCT
Organism: Lithobates pipiens; assembly: GCF_037356315.1. Classification (NCBI taxonomy): domain Eukaryota; kingdom Metazoa; phylum Chordata; class Amphibia; order Anura; family Ranidae; genus Lithobates; species Lithobates pipiens. Next base: position 589,438,873 of record NW_027507748.1, on the reverse strand, counting down.
ATAAAGAGCATTCTCCCCAATTGTACATTTGATTTCTTTAGTGCCCTCAAATAGTAAAATACCATTTTGCACATACATACACTCGGTATATCGATATAGATAATGTACTCTTTAATCAGAGGGAAAAAAAAACTGTTTGTGCATGAGATCACATACAAACAGATAACAGGTTACAAAAGTCCAAGCTATGGGGAGTCTCTTTTGGAGGATAATCAGTGGTCAGGTGCATGCAGGATGGGCTCTCAGTCTTGAATCGTCAACTTGTTGCTAAATATTAAGAGATAAGGGATATCTCCAAGAAAAATAATAAAAAGAAACAGAGGAAGCAGCTAAGCGCAGTATTATAAAAACGTAAAATCTGTAAGTATACCTAAAAATGTTCACTCACATGTCAAGTGCAAGCGCATAAAGGTAATCCAATGTAAGAATACCACTCAGCTTCGCCTTTAGCCTTAAATAAATTTGGCCAGCAGGCAGGAAGATCACCGCTGGCAGGAGGTCCCTCCCATTGATTGAACCCGACTTGAACAGCTTTGGACGTGGAAACGCATTTCGGGGGTCCGCCTCCTTTCTCAGGCCTTAGTGTACTCCTCTATTGTCCCTAGATTTCCTCAGTGCATCCTCAAAATGAAGACTAAATACTCTCCTAATGTCCTTTGGATTTCTTTAGTACCCCCCTTCCTAAGATAAGAGTAGCATTCTGCACACACATACAGATGTCCCATATACAGTATATAGACAGTGTACTCCGCTATTGTCCCCAGATTTCTTTAGTGCCCACTGCCCACCCAAAAATAAGAGTACCATTGTGCACCATACATATACATGGCACATAGACAGTGTACTCCCCTATCGTCCCTAGATTTCTTTAGAGTGCGCCCCAAGATAAAAGACCACGTACTCCTCTATTGTCTCAGATTTCTTGAGTGCCCACAACCAAGATAAAAGTAAACGGCACATAATTATAGACAGTGTACACCCCTGTCATCCCTATAATTTTTTTGTGCCCCTCCCCCAAGGCAAGAGTAGCTTTGTGCATTTACATATGGATGGCACATAGATATTGTATCATCTCTTGGAATACACTGCTCTTATCAGGAGTACCAAAGGATGTAAACAAGGCTACGATGAGCAATCCTATAAAGTCTGGTATCCAGCACTCACAGACAGGAGCTGAAGGGTACTTTAAAAGAAATTTATAGTCCTTTAATTTTTTTTTTTTTTTTTAGTTAAACTTGCACAAGAGATACGTTGCTTTTTTTTTTTACTATTGTTTGCAATAATTGTTTTATTCAACCTTACTAACAAATTAAGCTTAACCATTTAGTATGTGTTAATGTTAAAATAAAATAGTTTTGTGTAAAGTCTCTAATGGTAAATATACATGAAGTGCCCATACTTGCATATTACTATATTAGGGATATATAAAAAAAGAAAAGAAAATCTGCTCTGCTTTGATTTGTGGGAGTTCATTGAATCCTGCTGGAAATCCACAAAACCTAAATTTAGCTGCAAATCCTATTGAAGTCTCTGAGGGAATTTCCATACTACATTCTGGCCATATTTAAGGGTATTTAATGTGATTTTGGGGGCAGAATGGAAAAAAACATCAACCCTCTAACATACATGTTTAGGAGATGCCTTTAAGATGTATGTTGTTTTACAGAACTGTGCAGTTTTCACAGACAGTGTCAGCAACACTGTATTCTAACATGACATTTGTTTGGATGTGTACCGTAATCGATTTACCGGTAGATGTAAAATGCATCAGTGCATTTAGATGATTTGATTAACAAATTAAAGCGGATCTCTACTTTATAAGCAGTTACAACAAAAGTTTTTTTTGTTCTTTTAGGGATAAACTTTGACCATTGCAAGCACCCCTGTCAATGATAAATGGTTTGTCTCAACCTTCTAACTGCCATTTTTGCGGGAGAGCTTCGTCTGTTAAAGGACATTGAAAATTAACAGATTTAAGGCTCATTCACACTAGAATGCAGTGCGGGAAAGCTCCACTCCTGTTGGGCACTGCGTTCCAAACGCACTACCGTTGCGATCTGGTACGGGTATCAGTTCAAAATTTATATCACCTTAAACATAGGTCGTACACGCAGTGTGTTTGCCCGCATCGGCCTACACTGGATTGCATGGCACAAAAGTACCATGGCTGCCATATGTTTCAAAAAGAAGTGCATGCACTACTTTTGGTGTGGTGCGATTTCAGCCCATTCAAAATGAAAAGGGCTGAAATCATACTGCACAGAACTGCATGTGAATTGCACAAGAACCGCACAGCGTTCCTGTGCGATTCACATGCAGTTGCTAGTGTGAATGGGCCCTTACTGGTGAGATCACCTGGTAAAAACAAAGAAAATAAAGACTAAAGATAAGTGACAGACATTTTACAGTAATATAGAAGATCTGTGACTGTTGTTACATTTTAACAGCTCATGATTGCATGTTTATTATTGCTTTGAACCTGGCTTTCCTA